>NW_027480546.1:0-690714 GCF_051401765.1 Calliopsis andreniformis | reverse complement strand
AAGATTATTACGGTTACTATGATTATTGTGATTATTGCTAAGCTTATTAACATTACAATTACGATTATTATGATTATTGTAGTTATTGTGATGATCACTGTGATCATTATGGTTGTTAGTATTATTATTATGATCACCATTCTGATTATTATGCCTATTGTGATTTTTATGGCTATTATGACTATTGTAATGATTATTACGATTATTTCCAAGTTCATTATTGTTATTATTACGACTATTATGATTATTATGGCTATAATGACTATTATGGTTGTTATGGCTAGTATAATGTATATTATGATTATTTCCGAACCCATTATGGTTATTATTATGATTATTATGATTATTACGGATCTTGATATAATTATCATGAATATTATTATCATCACTAAGATTATTACGGTTACTATGATTATTGTGATTATTGCTAAGCTTATTAACATTACAATTACGATTATTATGATTATTGTAGTTATTATGATGATCATTGTGATCATTATGGTTGTTAGTATGATTATTAGGATCAACATTCAGATTATTATGGCTATTATGATCTTTATGGTTATTATAGCTATTATAATGATAAATATGATTAGTTCCAAGTTTATTATGGGTATTATTATGACGAGTATGATTATTATAGTTATAATGATTATTATGGCTAGTATAATGCTTATTATGATTGTTTCCAAGCTTATTATGGTTATTACTATAATTATTACGATTATTAGGGTTATTATGTTTATTATGGTTACTATGGCTAGTATAACAGTTATTATGATTATTCCAAAGCTTATTATGTTTATTATTATGGTTACTATGATTATTATGGATCTTGGTATAATTATGATGAATATCATGATCATCATTAGGATCATTATGGTTATTGCGATTATTATGACTATTATGGTTATTCTAGTTATTACGATTATTATGGTTATTATGGCTAGTATAATGGTTATTATGATTATTTCAAAGCTTATTATGTTTATTATTACGATTACTCTGATTATTATATGTCTTAGTATAATTATGATAAATATTATGGTCATCATTAAGATCATTATGGTTTTTACGATGATTATGGTTATTACCTTAATAATAATGATTATTAAGATTATTTCCATGACTATTCTGTTTATTATGATGATTACAATGATCATTATGGTTGTTAGTATGATTATTATGATCACCATTCAGATTGTTATGGCTATTGTGATTTTTACGGCTATTATGGCTATTATAATGATTATTACGCTTATTTCCAAGGTCATTATTGTTATTATTACGACTATTACGATTATTATGGCTATTATGACTATTATGATTGATATGGCTAGTATAATGTATATTATGATTATTTCCGAACCCATTGTGGTTATTATTATGATTATTATGATTATTACGGATCTTGGTATAATTATCATGGATATTATGATCATCATTAAGATTATTATGGTTACTATGATTATTGTGATTATTGCTATGCTTATTAACATTACAATTACGATTATTATGATTATTGTAGTTATTATGATGATCACTATTATTATTATGGTTGTTAGTATTATTATTAGGATCAACATTCAGATTATTATGGCTATTATGATTTTTATGGTTATTATTGCTATTATAATGATAAATATGGTTATTTCCAAGTTTATTATGGTTATTATTATGACTAGTATGATTATTATAGTTATTACGATTATTATGGCTAGTACAATGCTTATTATGATTATTTCCAGGATTATTATGGTTCTTACTATAATTATTATGATTATTATGGTTATTATGATTATTATGGTTACTATGGCTAGTATAACGGTTATTATGATTATTTCAAAACTTATTATGTTTATTATTATGGTTACTATGATTATTATGGATCATGGTATAATTATGAAGCATATCATGATCGTCATTAAGATCATTATGGTTATTGCGATGATTATGGTTATTACGTTAATAATAATGGTTATTAAGGTTATTTCCATGACTATTCTGTTTATTATGATGATTACTATTAACATTATGGTTGTTAGTATTATTATTATGATCACCATTCTGATTATTGTGCCTATTGCGATTTTTATGGCTATTATGACTATTGTAATGATTATTACGATTATTTCCAAGTTCATTATTGTTATTAATACGACTATTATGATTATTATGGCTATTATGACTATTATGATTGATATGGCTAGTATAATGTATATTATGATTATTTCCGAACCCAGTATGGTTATTATTATGATTATTATGATTATTACGGATCTTGGTACAATTATCATGGATATTATGATCATCATTAAGATTATTATGGTTACAATGGTTATTGTGATTATTGCTATGCTTATTAACATTACAATTACGATTATTATGATTATTGTAGTTATTATGATGATCACTATGATTATTATGGTTGTTAGTATGATTATCAGGATCAACATTCAGATTATTATGGCTATTATGATCTATATGGTTATTATTGCTATTATAATGACAAATATGATTATTTCCAAGTTTATTATGGGTATTATTATGACTAGTATGATTATTATAGTTATTATGATTATTATGATTATTATAGCTAGTACATTGCTTATTATGATTATTTCCAAGCTTATTATGGTTATTATTATAATTATTATGATTATTATGGCTATTATGATTAGTATGGTTACTATGGCTAGTATAACGGTTATTATGATTATTTCAAAGCTTATTATGTTTATTATTATGATTACTCTGATTATTATATGTCTAGGTGTAATTATGATGAATATTATGGTCACCATTCAGATCATTATGGTTATTACGATGATTATGGTTATTATGTTAATAATAATGGTTATTAAGATTATTTCCATGACTATTCTGTTTATTATGATGATTACTATGATCATTATGGTTGTTAGTATTATTATTATGATCACCATTCTGATTATTATGCCTATTGTGATTTTTATGGCTATTATGACTATTGTAATGATTATTACGATTATTTCCAAGTTCATTATTGTTATTATTACGACTATTATGATTATTGTGGTAATTATGACTATTATGGTTGTTATGGCTGGTATAATGTATATTATGATTATTTCCGAACCCATTATGGTTATTATTATGATTATTATGATTATTACGGATCTTGGTATAATTATCATGGATATTATGATCATCATTAGGATTATTATGGTTACAATGGTTATTGTGATTATTGCTATGCTTATTAACATTACAATTACGATTATTATGATTATCGTAGTTATTATAATGATCACTATGATTATTATGGCTGTTAGTATGATGATTATGATCAACATTCTGATTATTATGGCTATTATGATTTTTATGGTTATTATTGGTATTATAATGATAAATATGATTATTTCCAAGTTTATTACGGTTATTATAATGACTATTATGATTATTTTAGTTATTATGATTATTATGATTATTATAGCTAGTATAATGCTTATTATGATTATTTCCAAGCTTATTATGGTTATTATTATAATTATTATGGTTATTATGGCTATTATGATTAGTATGGTTACTATGGCTAGTATAACGGTTATTATGATTATTTCAAACCTTATTATGTTTATTATTATGATTACTCTGATTATTATATGTCTAGGTATAATTATGATGAACATTATGGTCATCATTAAGATCATTATGGTTATTACGATGATTATGGTTATTACGTTAATAATAATAGTTATTAAGATTATTTCCATGACTATTCTGTTTATTATGATGATTACTATGATCATTATGGTTGTTAGTACTATCATTATGATCACCATTCTGATTATTATGCCTATTGTGATTTTTATGGCTATTATGACTATTGTAATGATTATTACGATTATTTCCAAGTTCATTATTGTTATTATTACGACTATTATGATTATTGTGGCAATTATGACTATTATGGTTGATATGGCTAGTAAAATGTATATTATGATTATTTCCGAACCCAGTATGGTTATTATTATGATTATTATGATTATTACGGATCTTGGTATAATTATCATGGATATTATGATCATCATTAGGATTATTATGGTTACAATGGTTATTGTGATTATTGCTATGCTTATTAACATTACAATTACGATTATTATGATTATCGTAGTTATTATGATGATCACTATGATTATTATGGCTGTTAGTATGATGATTATGATCAACATTCTGATTATTATGGCTATTATGATTTTTATGGTTATTATTGCTATCATAATGATAAATATGGTTATTTGCAAGTTTATTATGGTTATTATTATGACTATTATGATTATTATAGTTATTATGATTATTATGATTATTATGGCTAGTATAATGCTTATTATGATTACTTCCAAGCTTATTATGGTTATTATTATAATTATTATGATTATTAAGGTTATTATGATTATTATGGCTACTATGGCTAGTATAACGGTTATTATGATTATTTCAAAGCTTATTATGTTTATTATTATGATTACTCTGATTATTATATGTCTAGGTATAATTATGATGAATCTTATGGTCATCATTAAGATCATTATGGTTATTACGTTAATAATAATGATTATTAAGATTATTTCCATGACTATTTTGTTTATTATGATGATTACTATGATCATTATGGTTGTTAGTATGATTATCAGGATCAACATTCAGATTATTATGGCTATTATGATCTTTATGGTTATTATTGCTATTATAATGATAAATATGATTATTTCCAAGTTTATTATGGGTATTATTATGACTAGTATGATTATTAGAGTTATTATGATTATTATGGCTAGTATAATGCTTATTCTGATTATTTCCAAGCTTATTATGGTTATTACTATAATTATTATGATTATTATGGTTATTATGATTATTATGGTTACTATGGCTAGTATAACAGTTATTATGATTATTCCAAAGCTTATTATGTTTATTATTATGGTTACTATGATTATTATGGATCTTGGTATAATTATGATGAATATCATGATCATCATTAGGATCATTATGGTTATTGCGATTATTATGACTATTATGGTTATTCCAGTTATTACGATTATTATGGTTATTATGGCTAGTATAATGGTTATTATGATTATTTCAAAGCTTATTATGTTTATTATTACGATTACTCTGATTATTATATGTCTTAGTATAATTATGATAAATATTATGGTCATCATTAAGATCATTATGGTTTTTACGATGATTATGGTTATTACCTTAATAATAATGATTATTAAGATTATTTCCATGACTATTCTGTTTATTATGATGATTACAATGATCATTATGGTTGTTAGTATGATTATTATGATCACCATTCAGATTATTATGGCTATTGTGATTTTTACGGCTATTATGGCTATTATAATGATTATTACGCTTATTTCCAAGGTCATTATTGTTATTATTACGACTATTACGATTATTATGGCTATTATGACTATTATGATTGATATGGCTAGTATAATGTATATTATGATTATTTCCGAACCCATTGTGGTTATTATTATGATTATTATGATTATTACGGATCTTGGTATAATTATCATGGATATTATGATCATCATTAAGATTATTATGGTTACTATGATTATTGTGATTATTGCTATGCTTATTAACATTACAATTACGATTATTATGATTATTGTAGTTATTATGATGATCACTATTATTATTATGGTTGTTAGTATTATTATTAGGATCAACATTCAGATTATTATGGCTATTATGATTTTTATGGTTATTATTGCTATTATAATGATAAATATGGTTATTTCCAAGTTTATTATGGTTATTATTATGACTAGTATGATTATTATAGTTATTACGATTATTATGGCTAGTACAATGCTTATTATGATTATTTCCAGGATTATTATGGTTCTTACTATAATTATTATGATTATTATGGTTATTATGATTATTATGGTTACTATGGCTAGTATAACGGTTATTATGATTATTTCAAAACTTATTATGTTTATTATTATGGTTACTATGATTATTATGGATCATGGTATAATTATGAAGCATATCATGATCGTCATTAAGATCATTATGGTTATTGCGATGATTATGGTTATTACGTTAATAATAATGGTTATTAAGGTTATTTCCATGACTATTCTGTTTATTATGATGATTACTATGATCAATATGGTTGTTAGTATTATTATTATGATCACCATTCTGATTATTATGCCTATTGTGATTTTTATGGCTATTATGACTATTGTAATGATTATTACGATTATTTCCAAGTTCATTATTGTTATTATTACGACTATTATGATTATTATGGGTATTATGACTATTATGGTTGTTATGGCTGGTATAATGCATATTATGATAATTTCCGAACCCATTATGGTTATTATTATGATTATTATGATTATTACGGATCTTGATGTAATTATCATGAATATTATGATCATCATTAAGATTATTATGGTTACTCTGATTATTGTGATTATTGCTATGCTTATTAACATTACAATTACGATTATTATGATTATTATAGTTATTATGATGATCACTATGATTATTATGGCTGTTAGTATGATTATTATGATCAACATTCAGATTATTTAGGCTATTATGATTTTTATGGTTATTATTGGTATTATAATGATAAATATGATTATTTCCAAGTTTATTACGGTTATTATTATGACTATTATGATTATTTTAGTTATTATGATTATTATGATTATTATAGCTAGTATATTGCTTATTATGATTATTTCCAAGCTTATTATGGTTATTATTATAATTATTATGATTATTATGGCTATTATGATTAGTATGGTTACTATGGCTAGTATAACGGTTATTATGATTATTTCAAAGCTTATTATGTTTATTATTATGATTACTCTGATTATTATATGTCTAGGTATAATTATGATGAACATTATGGTCATCATTAAGATCATTATGGTTATTACGATGATTATGGTTATTACGTTAATAATAATAGTTATTAAGATTATTTCCATGACTATTCTGTTTATTATGATGATTACTATGATCATTATGGTTGTTAGTACTATCATTATGATCACCATTCTGATTATTATGCCTATTGTGATTTTTATGGCTATTATGACTATTGTAATGATTATTACGATTATTTCCAAGTTCATTATTGTTATTATTACGACTATTATGATTATTGTGGCAATTATGACTATTATGGTTGATATGGCTAGTATAATGTATATTATGATTATTTCCGAACCCAGTATGGTTATTATTATGATTATTATGATTATTACGGATCTTGGTATAATTATCATGGATATTATGATCATCATTAGGATTATTATGGTTACAATGGTTATTGTGATTATTGCTATGCTTATTAACATTACAATTACGATTATTATGATTATCGTAGTTATTATGATGATCACTATGATTATTATGGCTGTTAGTATGATGATTATGATCAACACTCTGATTATTATGGCTATTATGATTTTTATGGTTATTATTGCTATTATAATGATAAATATGGTTATTTGCAAGTTTATTATGGTTATTATTATGACTATTATGATTATTATAGTTATTATGCTTATTATGATTATTATGGCTAGTATAATGCTTATTATGATTACTTCCAAGCTTATTATGGTTATTATTATAATTATTATGATTATTATGGTTATTATGATTATTATGGCTACTATGGCTAGTATAACGGTTATTATGATTATTTCAAAGCTTATTATGTTTATTATTATGATTACTCTGATTATTATATGTCTAGGTATAATTATGATGAATCTTATGGTCATCATTAAGATCATTATGGTTATTACGTTAATAATAATGATTATTAAGATTATTTCCATGACTATTTTGTTTATTATGATGATTACTATGATCATTATGGTTGTTAGTATGATTATCAGGATCAACATTCAGATTATTATGGCTATTATGATCTTTATGGTTATTATTGCTATTATAATGATAAATATGATTATTTCCAAGTTTATTATGGGTATTATTATGACTAGTATGATTATTAGAGTTATTATGATTATTATGGCTAGTATAATGCTTATTCTGATTATTTCCAAGCTTATTATGGTTATTACTATAATTATTATGATTATTATGGTTATTATGATTATTATGGTTACTATGGCTAGTATAACGGTTATTGTGATTATTTCAAAGCTTATTATGTTTATTATTATTGTTACTATGATTATTATGGATCTTGGTATAATTATGATGAATATCATGATCATCATTAAGATCATTATGGTTATTGCGATTATTATGACTATTATGATTATTCTAGTTATTAAGATTATTATGGCTATTATGGCTAGTATAAAGGTTATTATGATTATTTCAAAGCTTATTATGTTTATTATTATGATTACTGTGATTATTATATGTCTTAGTATAATTATGATGAATATTATGGTCATCATTAGGATCACTATGGTTATTACGATGATTATGGTTATTACGTTAATAATAATGGTTGTTAAGATTATTTCCATGACTATTCTGTTTATTATGATGATTACTATGATCATTATGGTTGTTAGTATTATTATTATGATCACCATTCTGATTATTATGGCTATTGTGATTTTTATGGCTATTATGACTATTGTAATGATTATTACGACTATTTCCAAGTTCATTATTGTTAATATTACGACTATTATGATTATTATGGGTATTATGACTATTATGGTTGTTATGGCTGGTATAATGTATATTATGATTATTTCCGAACCCATTATGGTTATTATTATGATTATTATGATTATTACGGATCTTGATGTAATTATCATGAATATTATGAACATCATTAAGATTATTATGGTTACTCTGATTATTGTGATTATTGCTATGCTTATTAACATTACAATTACTATTATTATGATTATTGTAGTTATTATGATGATCACTATGATTATTATGGCTGTTAGTATGATTATTATGATCAACATTCAGATTATTATGGCTATTATGATTTTTATGGTTATTATTGGTATTATAATGATAAATATGATTATTTCCAAGTTTATTACGGTTATTATTATGACTATTATGATTATTTTAGTTATTATGATTATTATGATTAATATAGCTAGTATATTGCTTATTATGATTATTTCCAAGCTTATTATGGTTATTATTATAATTATTATGATTATTATGGCTATTATGATTAGTATGGTTACTATGGCTAGTATAACGGTTATTATGATTATTTCAAACCTTATTATGTTTATTATTATGATTACTCTGATTATTATATGTCTAGGTATAATTATGATGAATATTATGGTCATCATTCAGATCATTATGGTTATTACGATGATTATGGTTATTATGTTAATAACAATGGTTATTAAGATTATTTCCATGACTATTCTGTTTATTATGATGATTACTATGATCATTATGGTTGTTAGTATTATTATTATGATCACCATTCTGATTATTATGCCTATTGTGATTTTTATGGCTATTATGACTATTGTAATGATTATTACGATTATTTCCGAGTTCATTATTGTTATTATTACGGCTATTATGATTATTATGGGTATTATGACTATTATGGTTGTTATGGCTAGTATAATGTATATTATGATTATTTCTGAACCCATTGTGGTTATTATTATGATTATTATGATTATTACGGATCTTGGTATAATTATCATGGATATTATGATCATCATTAAGATTATTATGGTTACAATGGTTATTGTGATTATTGCTATGCTTATTAACATTACAATTACGATTATTATGATTATCGTAGTTATTATGATGATCACTATGATTATTATGGCTGTTAGTATGATGATTATGATCAACATTCTGATTATTATGGCTATTATGATTTTTATGGTTATTATTGGTATTATAATGATAAATATGATTATTTCCAAGTTTATTACGGTTATTATTATGACTATTATGATTATTTTAGTTATTATGATTATTATGATTATTATTGCTAGTATAATGCTTATTATGATTATTTCCAAGCTTATTATGGTTATTATTATAATTATTATGATTATTATGGCTATTATGATTAGTATGGTTACTATGGCTAGTATAACGGTTATTATGATTATTTCAAAGCTTATTATGTTTATTATTATGATTACTCTGATTATTATATGTCTAGGTATAATTATGATGAACATTATGGTCATCATTAAGATCATTATGGTTATTACGATGATTATGGTTATTACGTTAATAATAATAGTTATTAAGATTATTTCCATGACTATTCTGTTTATTATGATGATTACTATGATCATTATGGTTGTTAGTATTATTATTATGATCACCATTCAGATTATTATGCCTATTGTGATTTTTATGGCTATTATGACTATTGTAATGATTATTACGATTATTTCCAAGTTCATTATTGTTATTATTACGACTATTATGATTATTATGGCTATTATGACTATTATGGTTGATATGGCTAGTATAATGTATATTATGATTATTTCCGAACCCAGTATGGTTATTATTATGATTATTATGATTATTACGGATCTTGGTATAATTATCATGGATATTATGATCATCATTAAGATTATTATGGTTACAATGGTTATTGTGATTATTGCTATGCTTATTAACATTACAATTACGATTATTATGATTATCGTAGTTATTATGATGATCACTATGATTATTATGGCTGTTAGTATGATGATTATGATCAACATTCTGATTATTATGGCTATTATGATTTTTATGGTTATTATTGCTATTATAATGATAAATATGATTATTTGCAAGTTTATTATGGTTATTATTATGACTATTATGATTATTATAGTTATTATGATTATTATGATTATTATGGCTAGTATAATGCTTATTCTGATTATTTCCAAGCTTATTATGGTTATTACTATAATTATTATGATTATTATGGTTATTACGATTAGTATGGTTACTATGGCTAGTATAACGGTTATTATGATTATTTCAAAGCTTATTATGTTTATTATTATGATTACTCTGATTATTATATGTCTAGGTATAATTATGATGAATATTATGGTCATCATTCAGATGATTATGGTTATTACGATGATTATGGTTATTATGTTAATAATAATGGTTATTAAGATTATTTCCGTGACTATTCTGTTTATTATGATGATTACTATGATCATTATGGTTGTTAGTATTATTATTATGATCACCATTCTGATTATTATGCCTATTGTGATTTTTATGGCTATTATGACCATTGTAATGATTATTACGATTATTTCCGAGTTCATTATTGTTATTATTACGACTATTATGATTATTATGGGTATTATGACTATTATGGTTGTTATGGCTGGTATAATGTATATTATGATTATTTCCGAACCCATTATGGTTATTATTATGATTATTATGATTATTACGGGTCTTGGTATAATTATCATGGATATTATGATCATCATTAAGATTATTATGGTTACTCTGATTATTGTGATTATTGCTATGCCTATTAACATTACAATTACGATTATTATGATTATTGTAGCTATTATCGTGATCACTATGATTATTATGGCTGTTAGTATGATTATGAAGATCAACATTCAGATTATTATGGCTATTATGATTTTTATGGTTATTATTGCTATTATAATGATAAATATGATTATTTCCAAGTTTATTATGGTTATTATTATGTCTAGTATGATTATTATAGTTATTATGATTATTATGGCTAGTATAATGCTTATTATGATTATTTCCAAGCTTATTATGGTATTACTATAATTATTATGAATATTATGGTTATTATGATTATTATGGTTACTATGGCTAGTATAACGGTTATTATGATTATTTCAAAGCTTATTATGTTTATTATTATGATTACTCTGATTATTATATGTCTAGGTATAATTATGATGAATATCATGGTCATCATTAAGATCATTATGGTTATTACGTTAATAATATTGATTATTAAGATTATTTCCATGACTGTTTTGTTTAATATGGTGATTACTATGATCATTATGGTTGTTAGTATCATTATCAGGATCAACATTCAGATTATTATGGCTATTATTATCTTTATGGTTATTATTGCTATTATAATGATAAATATGATTATTTCCAAGTTTATTATGGGTATTATTATGACTAGTATGATTATTATAGTTATTATGATTATTGTGGCAAGTATAATGCTTATTCTGATTATTTCAAAACTTATTATGTTTATTATTATGGTTACTATGATTATTATGGATCATGGTATAATTATGAAGCATATCATGATCGTCATTAAGATCATTATGGTTATTGCGATGATTATGGTTATTACGTTAATAATAATGGTTATTAAGGTTATTTCCATGACTATTCTGTTTATTATGATGATTACTATGATCAATATGGTTGTTAGTATTATTATTATGATCACCATTCTGATTATTATGCCTATTGTGATTTTTATGGCTATTATGACTATTGTAATGATTATTACGATTATTTCCAAGTTCATTATTGTTATTATTACGACTATTATGATTATTATGGGTATTATGACTATTATGGTTGTTATGGCTGGTATAATGCATATTATGATAATTTCCGAACCCATTATGGTTATTATTATGATTATTATGATTATTACGGATCTTGATGTAATTATCATGAATATTATGATCATCATTAAGATTATTATGGTTACTCTGATTATTGTGATTATTGCTATGCTTATTAACATTACAATTACGATTATTATGATTATTATAGTTATTATGATGATCACTATGATTATTATGGCTGTTAGTATGATTATTATGATCAACATTCAGATTATTTAGGCTATTATGATTTTTATGGTTATTATTGGTATTATAATGATAAATATGATTATTTCCAAGTTTATTACGGTTATTATTATGACTATTATGATTATTTTAGTTATTATGATTATTATGATTATTATAGCTAGTATATTGCTTATTATGATTATTTCCAAGCTTATTATGGTTATTATTATAATTATTATGATTATTATGGCTATTATGATTAGTATGGTTACTATGGCTAGTATAACGGTTATTATGATTATTTCAAAGCTTATTATGTTTATTATTATGATTACTCTGATTATTATATGTCTAGGTATAATTATGATGAACATTATGGTCATCATTAAGATCATTATGGTTATTACGATGATTATGGTTATTACGTTAATAATAATAGTTATTAAGATTATTTCCATGACTATTCTGTTTATTATGATGATTACTATGATCATTATGGTTGTTAGTACTATCATTATGATCACCATTCTGATTATTATGCCTATTGTGATTTTTATGGCTATTATGACTATTGTAATGATTATTACGATTATTTCCAAGTTCATTATTGTTATTATTACGACTATTATGATTATTGTGGCAATTATGACTATTATGGTTGATATGGCTAGTATAATGTATATTATGATTATTTCCGAACCCAGTATGGTTATTATTATGATTATTATGATTATTACGGATCTTGGTATAATTATCATGGATATTATGATCATCATTAGGATTATTATGGTTACAATGGTTATTGTGATTATTGCTATGCTTATTAACATTACAATTACGATTATTATGATTATCGTAGTTATTATGATGATCACTATGATTATTATGGCTGTTAGTATGATGATTATGATCAACACTCTGATTATTATGGCTATTATGATTTTTATGGTTATTATTGCTATTATAATGATAAATATGGTTATTTGCAAGTTTATTATGGTTATTATTATGACTATTATGATTATTATAGTTATTATGCTTATTATGATTATTATGGCTAGTATAATGCTTATTATGATTACTTCCAAGCTTATTATGGTTATTATTATAATTATTATGATTATTATGGTTATTATGATTATTATGGCTACTATGGCTAGTATAACGGTTATTATGATTATTTCAAAGCTTATTATGTTTATTATTATGATTACTCTGATTATTATATGTCTAGGTATAATTATGATGAATCTTATGGTCATCATTAAGATCATTATGGTTATTACGTTAATAATAATGATTATTAAGATTATTTCCATGACTATTTTGTTTATTATGATGATTACTATGATCATTATGGTTGTTAGTATGATTATCAGGATCAACATTCAGATTATTATGGCTATTATGATCTTTATGGTTATTATTGCTATTATAATGATAAATATGATTATTTCCAAGTTTATTATGGGTATTATTATGACTAGTATGATTATTAGAGTTATTATGATTATTATGGCTAGTATAATGCTTATTCTGATTATTTCCAAGCTTATTATGGTTATTACTATAATTATTATGATTATTATGGTTATTATGATTATTATGGTTACTATGGCTAGTATAACGGTTATTGTGATTATTTCAAAGCTTATTATGTTTATTATTATTGTTACTATGATTATTATGGATCTTGGTATAATTATGATGAATATCATGATCATCATTAAGATCATTATGGTTATTGCGATTATTATGACTATTATGATTATTCTAGTTATTAAGATTATTATGGCTATTATGGCTAGTATAAAGGTTATTATGATTATTTCAAAGCTTATTATGTTTATTATTATGATTACTGTGATTATTATATGTCTTAGTATAATTATGATGAATATTATGGTCATCATTAGGATCACTATGGTTATTACGATGATTATGGTTATTACGTTAATAATAATGGTTGTTAAGATTATTTCCATGACTATTCTGTTTATTATGATGATTACTATGATCATTATGGTTGTTAGTATTATTATTATGATCACCATTCTGATTATTATGGCTATTGTGATTTTTATGGCTATTATGACTATTGTAATGATTATTACGACTATTTCCAAGTTCATTATTGTTAATATTACGACTATTATGATTATTATGGGTATTATGACTATTATGGTTGTTATGGCTGGTATAATGTATATTATGATTATTTCCGAACCCATTATGGTTATTATTATGATTATTATGATTATTACGGATCTTGATGTAATTATCATGAATATTATGAACATCATTAAGATTATTATGGTTACTCTGATTATTGTGATTATTGCTATGCTTATTAACATTACAATTACTATTATTATGATTATTGTAGTTATTATGATGATCACTATGATTATTATGGCTGTTAGTATGATTATTATGATCAACATTCAGATTATTATGGCTATTATGATTTTTATGGTTATTATTGGTATTATAATGATAAATATGATTATTTCCAAGTTTATTACGGTTATTATTATGACTATTATGATTATTTTAGTTATTATGATTATTATGATTAATATAGCTAGTATATTGCTTATTATGATTATTTCCAAGCTTATTATGGTTATTATTATAATTATTATGATTATTATGGCTATTATGATTAGTATGGTTACTATGGCTAGTATAACGGTTATTATGATTATTTCAAACCTTATTATGTTTATTATTATGATTACTCTGATTATTATATGTCTAGGTATAATTATGATGAATATTATGGTCATCATTCAGATCATTATGGTTATTACGATGATTATGGTTATTATGTTAATAACAATGGTTATTAAGATTATTTCCATGACTATTCTGTTTATTATGATGATTACTATGATCATTATGGTTGTTAGTATTATTATTATGATCACCATTCTGATTATTATGCCTATTGTGATTTTTATGGCTATTATGACTATTGTAATGATTATTACGATTATTTCCGAGTTCATTATTGTTATTATTACGGCTATTATGATTATTATGGGTATTATGACTATTATGGTTGTTATGGCTAGTATAATGTATATTATGATTATTTCTGAACCCATTGTGGTTATTATTATGATTATTATGATTATTACGGATCTTGGTATAATTATCATGGATATTATGATCATCATTAAGATTATTATGGTTACAATGGTTATTGTGATTATTGCTATGCTTATTAACATTACAATTACGATTATTATGATTATCGTAGTTATTATGATGATCACTATGATTATTATGGCTGTTAGTATGATGATTATGATCAACATTCTGATTATTATGGCTATTATGATTTTTATGGTTATTATTGGTATTATAATGATAAATATGATTATTTCCAAGTTTATTACGGTTATTATTATGACTATTATGATTATTTTAGTTATTATGATTATTATGATTATTATTGCTAGTATAATGCTTATTATGATTATTTCCAAGCTTATTATGGTTATTATTATAATTATTATGATTATTATGGCTATTATGATTAGTATGGTTACTATGGCTAGTATAACGGTTATTATGATTATTTCAAAGCTTATTATGTTTATTATTATGATTACTCTGATTATTATATGTCTAGGTATAATTATGATGAACATTATGGTCATCATTAAGATCATTATGGTTATTACGATGATTATGGTTATTACGTTAATAATAATAGTTATTAAGATTATTTCCATGACTATTCTGTTTATTATGATGATTACTATGATCATTATGGTTGTTAGTATTATTATTATGATCACCATTCAGATTATTATGCCTATTGTGATTTTTATGGCTATTATGACTATTGTAATGATTATTACGATTATTTCCAAGTTCATTATTGTTATTATTACGACTATTATGATTATTATGGCTATTATGACTATTATGGTTGATATGGCTAGTATAATGTATATTATGATTATTTCCGAACCCAGTATGGTTATTATTATGATTATTATGATTATTACGGATCTTGGTATAATTATCATGGATATTATGATCATCATTAAGATTATTATGGTTACAATGGTTATTGTGATTATTGCTATGCTTATTAACATTACAATTACGATTATTATGATTATCGTAGTTATTATGATGATCACTATGATTATTATGGCTGTTAGTATGATGATTATGATCAACATTCTGATTATTATGGCTATTATGATTTTTATGGTTATTATTGCTATTATAATGATAAATATGATTATTTGCAAGTTTATTATGGTTATTATTATGACTATTATGATTATTATAGTTATTATGATTATTATGATTATTATGGCTAGTATAATGCTTATTCTGATTATTTCCAAGCTTATTATGGTTATTACTATAATTATTATGATTATTATGGTTATTACGATTAGTATGGTTACTATGGCTAGTATAACGGTTATTATGATTATTTCAAAGCTTATTATGTTTATTATTATGATTACTCTGATTATTATATGTCTAGGTATAATTATGATGAATATTATGGTCATCATTCAGATGATTATGGTTATTACGATGATTATGGTTATTATGTTAATAATAATGGTTATTAAGATTATTTCCGTGACTATTCTGTTTATTATGATGATTACTATGATCATTATGGTTGTTAGTATTATTATTATGATCACCATTCTGATTATTATGCCTATTGTGATTTTTATGGCTATTATGACCATTGTAATGATTATTACGATTATTTCCGAGTTCATTATTGTTATTATTACGACTATTATGATTATTATGGGTATTATGACTATTATGGTTGTTATGGCTGGTATAATGTATATTATGATTATTTCCGAACCCATTATGGTTATTATTATGATTATTATGATTATTACGGGTCTTGGTATAATTATCATGGATATTATGATCATCATTAAGATTATTATGGTTACTCTGATTATTGTGATTATTGCTATGCCTATTAACATTACAATTACGATTATTATGATTATTGTAGCTATTATCGTGATCACTATGATTATTATGGCTGTTAGTATGATTATGAAGATCAACATTCAGATTATTATGGCTATTATGATTTTTATGGTTATTATTGCTATTATAATGATAAATATGATTATTTCCAAGTTTATTATGGTTATTATTATGTCTAGTATGATTATTATAGTTATTATGATTATTATGGCTAGTATAATGCTTATTATGATTATTTCCAAGCTTATTATGGTATTACTATAATTATTATGAATATTATGGTTATTATGATTATTATGGTTACTATGGCTAGTATAACGGTTATTATGATTATTTCAAAGCTTATTATGTTTATTATTATGATTACTCTGATTATTATATGTCTGGGTATAATTATGATGAAGATCATGGTCATCATTAAGATCATTATGGTTATTACGTTAATAATATTGATTATTAAGATTATTTCCATGACTGTTTTGTTTAATATGGTGATTACTATGATCATTATGGTTGTTAGTATCATTATCAGGATCAACATTCAGATTATTATGGCTATTATTATCTTTATGGTTATTATTGCTATTATAATGATAAATATGATTATTTCCAAGTTTATTATGGGTATTATTATGACTAGTATGATTATTATAGTTATTATGATTATTGTGGCAAGTATAATGCTTATTCTGATTATTTCCAAGCTTATTATGGTTATTACTATAATTATTATGATTATTATGGTTATTATGATTATTATGGTTACTATGGACAGTATAACGGTTTTTATGATTATTTCAAAGCTTATTATGTTTGTTATTATGGTTACTATGATTATTATGGATCTTGGTATAATTATGATGAATATCATGATCATCATTAAGATCATTATGGTTATTGCGATTATTATGGCTACTATGATTATTCTAGTTATTATGATTATTATGGTTATTATGGCTAGTATAAAGGTTATTATGATTATTTCAAAGCTTATTATGTTTATTATTATGATTACTCTGATTATTATATGTCTAGGTATAATTATGATGAATATTATGTTCATCATTGAGATCATTATGATTATTAAGATGATTATGGTTATTACGTTAATAATAATGATTATTAAGGTTATTTCCATGACTATTCTGTTTATTATGATGATTACTATGATCATTATGGTTGTTAGCATGATTATTATGATCACCATTCTGATTATTATGGCTATTGTGATTTTTATGGCTATTATGGCTATTGTAATGATTATTACGATTATTTCCAAGTTCATTATGGTTATTATTACGACTATTATGATTATTATGGCTATTATGACTATTATGGTTGTTATGGCTAGTATAAAGTATATTATGATTATTTCCGAACCTATTATAGTATTATTATGATTATTATGATTATTACGGATCTTGGTATAATTATCATGAATATTATGATCATCACTAAGATTATTACGGTTACTACGATTATTGTGATTATTGCTAAGCTTATTAACATTACAATTACGATTATTATGGTTATTGTAGTTATTATGATGATCACTGTGATCATTATGGTTGTTAGTATGATTGTTATGATCACCATTCTGATTCTTATGGCTATTGTGATTTTTATGGCTATTATGACTATTATAATGATTATTACGATTATTTCCAAGTTCATTATTGTTATTATTCCGACTATTTTGATTATTATGGCTATTATGACTATTATGGTTGTTATGGCTAGTATAATGTATATTATGATTATTTACGAACCCATTATGGTTATTATTATGATTATTACGATTATTACGGATCTTGATATAATTATCATGGATATTATGATCATCATTAAGATTATTATGGTTACTATGATTATTGTGATTATTGCTATGCTTATTAACATTACAATTACGATTATTATGATTATTGTAGTTATTATGGTGATCACTATGATTATTATGGTTGTTAGTATGATTATGAGGATCAACATTCAGATTATTATGGCTATTATGATTTTTATGGTTATTATTGGTATTATAATGATAAATATGATTATTTCCAAGTTTATTACGGTTATTATTATGACTATTATGATTATTTTAGTTATTATGATTATTATGATTATTATAGCTAGTATATTGCTTATTATGATTATTTCCAAGCTTATTATGGTTATTACTATAATTATTATGATTATTATGGTTATTACGATTAGTATGGTTACTATGGCTAGTATAACGGTTATTATGATTATTTCAAAGCTTATTATGTTTATTATTATGATTACTCTGATTATTATATGTCTAGGTATAATTATGATGAATATTATGGTCATCATTCAGATCATTATGGTTATTACGATGATTATGGTTATTATGTTAATAATAATGGTTATTAAGATTATTTCCGTGACTATTCTGTTTATTATGATGATTACTATGATCATTATGGTTGTTAGTATTATTATTATGATCACCATTCTGATTATTATGCCTATTGTGATTTTTATGGCTATTATGACTATTGTAATGATTATTACGATTATTTCCGAGTTCATTATTGTTTTTATTACGACTATTATGATTATTATGGGTATTATGACTATTATGGTTGTTATGGCTGGTATAATGTATATTATGATTATTTCCGAACCCATTATGGTTATTATTATGATTATTATGATTATTACGGATCTTGATGTAATTATCATGAATATTATGATCATCATTAAGATTATTATGGTTACTCTGATTATTGTGATTATTGCTATCCTTATTAACATTACAATTACGATTATTATGATTATTGTAGTTATTATGATGATCACTATGATTATTATGGCTGTTAGTATGATTATTATGATCAACATTCAGATTATTATGGCTATTATGATTTTTATGGTTATTATTGGTATTATAATGATAAATATGATTATTTCCAAGTTTATTACGGTTATTATTATGACTATTATGATTATTTTAGTTATTATGATTATTATGATTATTATAGCTAGTATAATGCTTATTATGATTATTTCCAAGCTTATTATGGTTATTATTATAATTATTATGATTATTATGGCTATTATGATGAGTATGGTTACTATGGCTAGTATAACGGTTATTATGATTATTTCAAAGCTTATTATGTTTATTATTATGATTACTCTGATTATTATATGTCTAGGTATAATTATGATGAACATTATGGTCATCATTAAGATCATTATGGTTATTACGATGATTATGGTTATTACGTTAATAATAATAGTTATTAAGATTATTTCCATGACTATTCTGTTTATTATGATGATTACTATGATCATTATGGTTGTTAGTATTATTATTATGATCACCATTCAGATTATTATGCCTATTGTGATTTTTATGGCTATTATGACTATTGTAATGATTATTACGATTATTTCCAAGTTCATTATTGTTATTATTACGACTATTATGATTATTATGGCTATTATGACTATTATGGTTGATATGGCTAGTATAATGTATATTATGATTATTTCCGAACCCAGTATGGTTATTATTATGATTATTATGATTATTACGGATCTTGGTATAATTATCATGGATATTATGATCATCATTAAGATTATTATGGTTACAATGGTTATTGTGATTATTGCTATGCTTATTAACATTACAATTACGATTATTATGATTATCGTAGTTATTATGATGATCACTATGATTATTATGGCTGTTAGTATGATGATTATGATCAACATTCTGATTCTTATGGCTATTATGATTTTTATGGTTATTATTACTATTATAATGATAAATATGATTATTTGCAAGTTTATTATGGTTATTATTATGACTATTATTATTATTATAGTTATTATGATTATTATGATTATTATGGCTAGTATAATGCTTATTCTGATTATTTCCAAGCTTATTATGGTTATTACTATAATTATTATGATTATTATGGTTATTACGATTAGTATGGTTACTATGGCTAGTATAACGGTTATTATGATTATTTCGAAGCTTATTATGTTTATTATTATGGTTACTATGCTTATTATGGATCTTGGTATAATTATGATGAATATCATGATCATCATTAAGATCATTATGGTTATTGCGATTATTATGACTATTATGATTGTTCTAGTTATTATGATTACTATGGTTACTATGGCTAGTATAAAGGTTATTATGATTATTTCAAAGCTTATTTTGTTTAATATTATGATTACTCTAATTATTATTTGTCTTAGTATAATTATGATGAATATTATTGTCATCATTGAGATCATTATGGTTATTAAGGTGATTATGGTTATTACGTTAATAATAACCATTATTAAGATTATTTCCATGACTATTCTGTTTATTATGTTGATTACTATGATCATTATGGTTGTTAGTATGATTATTATGATCACCATTCCGATTATTACGGCTATTGTGATTTATATGGCTATTATGACTATTATTATGATTATTACGACTATTTCCTAGTTCATTATTGTTATTATTACGACTATTATGATTATTATGGCTATTATGACTATTATGGTTGTTATGGCTAGTATAATGTATATTATGGTTATGTCCGAACCCATTATGGTTATTATTATGATTACTATGATTATTACGGATCTTGGTATAATTATCATGGATATTATGATCATCATTAAGATTATTATGGTTACTATGATTATTGTGATTATTGCTATGCTCATTAACATTACAATTACGATTATTATGATTATTGTAATTATTATGATGATCACTATGATTATTATGGTTGTTAGTATGATTATTAGGATCAACATTCAGATTATTATGGCTATTATGATCTTTATGGTTATTATTGCTATTATAATGATAAATATGATTATTTCCAAGTTTCTTATGGGTATTATTATGACTAGTATGATTATTATAGTTATTATGATTATTATGGCTAGTATAATGCTTATTATGATTATTTCCGAGCTTATTATCGTTATTACTATAATTATTATGGTTATTATGGATATTATGATTATTATGGTTACTATGGCTAGTATAACGGTTATTATGATTATTTCAAAACTTATTATGTTTATTATTATGGTTACTGTGATTATTATGGATCTTGGTATAATTATGATGAATATCATGATCATCATTAAGATCATTATGGTTATTGCGATTATTATGACTATTATGATTATTCTAGTTATTATGATTATTATGGTTATTATGGCTAGTATAAAGGTTATTATGATTATTTCAAAGCTTATTATGGTTATTATTATAATTATTATGATTATTATGGTTATTATGATTAGTATGGTTACTATGGCTAGTATAACGGTTATTATGATTATTTCAAAGCTTATTATGTTTATTATTATGATTGCTCTGATTATTATATGTCTAGGTATAATTATGATGAATATTATGGTCATCATTAAGATCATTACGGTTATTACGATGATTATGGTTATTACGTTAATAATAATGGTTATTAAGATTATTTCCATGACTATTCTGTTTATTATGATGATTACTATGATCATTATGGTTGTTAGTATGATTATTATGATCACCATTCTGATTATTATGGCTATTGTGATTTATATGGCTATTATGACTATTATTATGATTATTACGATTATTTCCTAGTTCATTATTGTTATTATTACGACTATTATGATTATTATGGCTATTATGACTATTATGGTTGTTATGGCTAGTATAATGTATATTATGATTATTTCCGAACCCATTATGGTTATTATTATGATTATGATGATTATTACGGATCTTGGTATAATTATCATGGATATTATGATCATCATTAAGATTATTATGGTTACTATGATTATTGTGATTATTGCTATGCTTATTAACATTTCAATTACGATTATTATGATTATTGTAGTTATTATGATGATCACTATGATTATTATGGTTGTTAGTATGATTATTAGGATCAACATTCAGATTATTATGGCTATTATGATTTTTATGGTTATTATAGCTATGATAATGATAAATACGGTTATTTCCAAGTTTATTATGGTTATTATTATGACTATTATGATTATTACAGTTATTATGATTATTATGATTATTATGGCTAGTATAATACTTATGATGATTATTTCCAAGCTTATTATGGTTATTAATATAATTATTATGATGATTATGTTTATTATGATTATTATGGCTTCTATGGCTAGTATAACGGTTATTATGGTTATTTCAAAGCTTATTATGTTTATTATTATGGTTACTATGATTATTATGGATCTTGGTATAATTATGATGAATATAATGATCATCATTAAGATCATTATGGTTATTGCGATTATTATGACTATTATGATTACTCTAGTTATTATGATTATTATGGTTATTATGGCTAGTATGAAGGTTATTATGAGTATTTCAAAGCTTATTATGTTTATTATTATGATTATTCTGATTATTATATGTCTAGGTATAATTATGATGAATATTATGGTCATCATTAAGATCATTACGGTTATTACGATGATTATGGTTATTACGTTAATAATAATGGTTATTAAGATTATTTCCATGACTATTCTGTTTATTATGATGATTACTATGATCATTATGGTTGTTAGTATGATTATTATGATCACCATTCTGATTATTATGGCTATTGTGATTTATATGGCTATTATGACTATTATTATGATTATTACGATTATTTCCTAGTTCATTATTGTTATTATTACGACTATTATGATTATTATGGCTATTATGACTATTATGGTTGTTATGGCTAGTATAAAGTATATTATGGTTATTTCCGGACCCATTATGGTTATTATTATGATTATTATGATTATTACGGATCTTGGTATAATTATCATGGATATTATGATCATCATTAAGATTATTATGGTTACTATGATTATTGTGATTATTGCTATGCTTATTAACATTACAATTACGATTATTATGATTATTGTAGTTATTATGATCATCACTATGATTATCATGGTTGTTAGTATGATTATTAGGATCAACATTCAGATTATTATGGCTATTATGATTTTTATGGTTATTATTGCTATTATAATGATAAATATGATTATTTCCAAGTTTATTATGGTTATTATTATGACTATTATGATTATTATAGTTATTATGATTATTATGATTATTATGGCTAGTATAATACCTATGATGATTATTTCCAAGCTTATTATGTTTATTAATATAATTATTATGATGATTATGGTTATTATGATTATTATGGTTACTATGGCTAGTATAACGGTTATTATGATTATTTCGAAGCTTATTATGTTTATTATTATGGTTACTATGCTTATTATGGATCTTGGTATAATTATGATGAATATCATGATCATCATTAAGATCATTATGGTTATTGCGATTATTATGACTATTATGATTATTCTTGTTATTATGATTACTATGGTTACTATGGCTAGTATAAAGGTTATTATGATTATTTCAAAGCTTATTTTGTTTAATATTATGATTACTCTGATTATTATTTGTCTTAGTATAATTATGATGAATATTATTGTCATCATTGAGATCATCATGGTTATTAAGGTGATTATGGTTATTACGTTAATAATAACCATTATTAAGATTATTTCCATGACTATTCTGTTTATTATGTTGATTACTATGATCATTATGGTTGTTAGTATGATTATTATGATCACGATTCTGATTATTACGGCTATTGTGATTTTTATGGCTATTATGACTATTATAATGATTATTACGATTATTTCCTAGTTCATTATTGTTATTATTACGACTATTATGATTATTATGGCTATTATGACTATTATGGTTGATATGCCTAGTATAATGTATATTATGATTATTTCCGAACCCATTATGGTTATTATTATGATTATTATGATTATTACGGATCTTGGTATAATTATCATGGATATTATGATCATCATTAAGATTATTGTGGTTACTATGATTATTGTGATTATTGCTATGATTATTAACATTACAATTACGATTATTATGATTATTGTAGTTATTATGATGATCACTATGATTATTATGGTTGTCAGTATGATTATTAGGATCAACATTCAGGTTATTATGGCTATTATGATCTTTATGGTTATTATTGCTATTATAATGATAAATATGATTATTTCCAAGTTAATTATGGGTATTATTATGACTAGTATGATTATTATAGTTATTATGATTATTATGGCTAGTATAATGCTTATTATGATTATTTCCGAGCTTATTATGGTTATTACTATAATTATTATGGATATTATGGTTATTATGATTATTATGGTTACTATGGCTAGTATAACGGTTATTATGATTATTTCAAAACTTATTATGTTTATTATTATGGTTACTATGATTATTATGGATCTTGGTATAAATATGATGAATATCATGATCATCATTATGATCATTATGGTTATTGCGATTATTATGACTATTATGATTATTCTAGTTATTATGATTATTATGGTTATTATGGCTAGTATAAAGGTTATTATGATTATTTCAAAGCTTATTATGGTTATTATTATAATTATTATGATTATTATGGTTATTATGATTAGTATGGTTACTATGGCTAGTATAACGGTTATTATGATTATTCCAAAGCTTATTATGTTTATTATTATGATTACTCTGATTATTATATGTCTAGGTATAATTATGATGAATATTATGGTCATCATTAAGATCATTATGGTTATTACGATGATTATGGTTATTACGTTAATAATAATGGTTATTAAGATTATTTCCATGACTATTCTGTTTATTATGATGATTACTATGATCATTATGGTTGTTAGTATGATTATTATGATCACCATTCTGATTATTATGGCTATTGTGATTTATATGGCTATTATGACTGTTATTATGATTATTACGATTATTTCCTAGTTCATTATTGTTATTATTACGACTATTATGATTATTATGGCTATTATGACTATTATGGTTGTTATGGCTAGTATAAAGTATATTATGGTTATTTCCGGACACATTATGGTTATTATTATGATTATTATGATTATTACGGATCTTGGTATAATTATCATGGATATTATGATCATCATTAAGATTATTATGGTTACTATGATTATTGTGATTACTGCTATGCTTATTAACATTACAATTACGATTATTATGATTATTGTAGTTATTATGATAATCACTTTGATTATTATCGTTGTTAGTATGATTATTAGGATCAACATTCAGATTATTATGGCTATTATGATTTTTATGGTTATTATTGCTATTATAATGATAAATATGATTAATTCCAAGTTTATTATGGTTATTATTATGACTATTATGATTATTATAGTTATTATGATTATTATGATTATTATGGCTAGTATAATACTTATGATGATTATTTCCAAGCTTATTATGGTTATTAATATAGTTATTATGATGATTATGGTTATTATGATTATTATGGTTACTATGGCTAGTATAACGGTTATTATGATTATTTCGAAGCCTATTATGTTTATTATTATGGTTACTATGCTTATTACGGATCTTGGTATAATTATGATGAATATCATGATCATCATTAAGATCATTATGGTTATTGCGATTATTATGACTATTATGATTATTCTAGTTATTATGATTATTATGGTTACTATGGCTAGTATAAAGGTTATTATGATTATTTCAAAGCTTATTTTGTTTATTATTATGATTACTCTGATTATTATTTGTCTTAGTATAATTATGATGAATATTATTGTCATCATTGAGATCATAATGGTTATTAAGGTGATTATGGTTATTACGTTAATAATAACCATTATTAAGATTATTTCCATGACTATTCTGTTTATTATGATGATTACTATGATCATTATGGTTGTTAGTATGATTATTATGATCACCATTCTGATTAATATGGCTATTGTGATATATATGGCTATTATGACTATTATTATGATTATTACGATTATTTCCTAGTTCATTATTGTTATTATTACGACTATTATGATTATTATGTCTATTATGACTATTATGGTTGTTATGGCTAGTATAATGTATATTATGGTTATGTCCGAACCCATTATGGTTATTATTATGAATATTATGATTATTACGGATCTTGGTATAATTATCATGGATATTCTGATCATCATTAAGATTATTATGGTTACTATGATTATCGTGATTATTGCTATGCTTATTAACATTACAATTACGATTATTATGATTATTGTAGTTATTATGATGATCACTATGACTATTATGGCTGTTAGTATGATTATTATGATCAACATTCAGATTATTATGGCTATTATTGCTATTATAATGTTAAATATGACTATTTCCAAGTTTATTATGGTTATTATTATGACTACTATGATTATTATAGTTATTATGATTATTATGGCTAGTATAATGCTTATTATGGTTATTTCAAAGCTTATTATGGTTATTACTATAATTATTATGATTATTATGGTTATTATGATTATTATGGTTACTATGGCTAGTATAACGGTTATTATGATTATTTCAAAGCTTATTATGTATATTATTATGGTTACTATGCTTATTATGGATCTTGGTATAATTATGATGAATATCATGATCATCATTAAGATCATTATGGTTATTGCGATTATTATGACTATTATGGTTATTCTAGTTATTATGATTATTATGGTTATTATGGCTAGTATAAAGGTTATTATTATTATTTCAAAGCTTATTATGTTTATTATTATGATTACTCTGATTATTATTTGTCTTAGTATAATTATGATGAATATTATGGACATCATTGAGATCATTATGGTTATTAAGGTGATTATGGTTATTACTTTAATAATAACCATTATTAAGATTATTTCCATGACTATTTTGTTTATTATAATGATTACTATGATCATTATGGTTGTTAGTATGATTATTATGATCACCATTCTGATTATTATGGCTATTGTGATTTTTATGGCTATTATGACTATTATAATGATTATTACGATTATTTCCTAGTTCATTATTGTTATTATTACGACTATTATGATTATTATGGCTATTATGACTATTATGGTTGATATGGCTAGTATAATGTATATTATGATTATTTCCGAACCCATTATGGGTATTATTATGATTATTATGATTATTACGGATCTTGGTATAATTATCATGGATATTATGATCATCATTAAGATTATTATGGTTACTATGATTATTGTGATTATTGCTATGCTTATTAACATTACAATTACGATTATTATGATTATTGTAGTTATTATGATAATCACTATGATTATCATGGTTGTTAGTATGATTATTAGGATCAACATTCAGATTATTATGGCTATTATGATTTTTATGGTTATTATTGCTATTATAATGATAAATATGATTATTTCCAAGTTTATTATGGTTATTATTATGACTATTATGATTATTATAGTTATTATGATTATTATGATTATTATGGCTAGTATAATACCTATGATGATTATTTCCAAGCTTATTATGTTTATTAATATAATTATTGTGATGATTATGGTTATTATGATTATTATGGTTACTATGGCTAGTATAACGGTTATTATGATTATTTCGAAGCTTATTATGTTTATTATTATGGTTACTATGCTTATTATGGATCTTGGTATAATTATGATGAATATCATGATCATCATTAAGATCATTATGGTTATTGCGATTATTATGACTATTATGATTATTCTTGTTATTATGATTACTATGGTTACTATGGCTAGTATAAAGGTTATTATTATTATTTCAAAGCTTATTATGTTTATTATTATGATTACTCTGATTATTATTTGTCTTAGTATAATTATGATGAATATTATAGACATCATTGAGATCATTATGGTTATTAAGGTGATTATGGTTATTACGTTAATAATAACCATTATTAAGATTATTTCCATGACTATTCTGTTTATTATAATGATTACTATGATCATTATGGTTGTTAGTATGATTATTATGATCACCATTCTGATTATTATGGCTATTGTGATTTTTATGGCTATTATGACTATTATAATGATTATTACGATTATTTCCTAGTTCATTATTGTTATTATTACGACTATTATGATTATTATGGCTATTATGACTATTATGGTTGATATGGCTAGTATAATGTATATTATGATTATTTCCGAACCCATTATGGTTATTATTATGATTATTATGATTATTACGGATCTTGGTATAATTATCATGGATATTATGATCATCATTAAGATTATTGTGGTTACTATGATTATTGTGATTATTGCTATGATTATTAACATTACAATTACGATTATTATGATTATTGTAGTTATTATGATGATCACTATGATTATTATGGTTGTCAGTATGATTATTAGGATCAACATTCAGGTTATTATGGCTATTATGATCTTTATGGTTATTATTGCTATTATAATGATAAATATGATTATTTCCAAGTTAATTATGGGTATTATTATGACTAGTATGATTATTATAGTTATTATGATTATTATGGCTAGTATAATGCTTATTATGATTATTTCCGAGCTTATTATGGTTATTACTATAATTATTATGGATATTATGGTTATTATGATTATTATGGTTACTATGGCTAGTATAACGGTTATTATGATTATTTCAAAACTTATTATGTTTATTATTATGGTTACTATGATTATTATGGATCTTGGTATAATTATGATGAATATCATGATCATCATTGTGATCATTATGGTTATTGCGATTATTATGACTATTATGATTATTCTAGTTATTATGATTATTATGGTTATTATGGCTAGTATAAAGGTTATTATGATTATTTCAAAGCTTATTATGGTTATTATTATAATTATTATGATTATTATGGTTATTATGATTAGTATGGTTACTATGGCTAGTATAACGGTTATTATGATTATTCCAAAGCTTATTACGTTTATTATTATGATTACTCTGATTATTATATGTCTAGGTATAATTATGATGAATATTATGGTCATCATTAAGATCATTATGGTTATTACGATGATTATGGTTATTACGTTAATAATAATGGTTATTAAGATTATTTCCATGACTATTCTGTTTATTATGATGATTACTATGATCATTATGGTTGTTAGTATGATTATTATGATCACCATTCTGATTATTATGGCTATTGTGATTTATATGGCTATTATGACTGTTATTATGATTATTACGATTATTTCCTAGTTCATTATTGTTATTATTACGACTATTATGATTATTATGGCTATTATGACTATTATGGTTGTTATGGCTAGTATAAAGTATATTATGGTTATTTCCGGACCCATTATGGTTATTATTATGATTATTATGATTATTACGGATCTTGGTATAATTATCATGGATATTATGATCATCATTAAGATTATTATGGTTACTATGATTATTGTGATTACTGCTATGCTTATTAACATTACAATTACGACTATTATGATTATTGTAGTTATTATGATAATCACTTTGATTATTATCGTTGTTAGTATGATTATTAGGATCAACATTCAGATTATTATGGCTATTATGATTTTTATGGTTATTATTGCTATTATAATGATAAATATGATTAATTCCAAGTTTATTATGGTTATTATTATGACTATTATGATTATTATAGTTATTATGATTATTATGATTATTATGGCTAGTATAATACTTATGATGATTATTTCCAAGCTTATTATGGTTATTAATATAGTTATTATGATGATTATGGTTATTATGATTATTATGGTTACTATGGCTAGTATAACGGTTATTATGATTATTTCGAAGCCTATTATGTTTATTATTATGGTTACTATGCTTATTACGGATCTTGGTATAATTATGATGAATATCATGATCATCATTAAGATCATTATGGTTATTGCGATTATTATGACTATTATGATTATTCTAGTTATTATGATTATTATGGTTACTATGGCTAGTATAAAGGTTATTATGATTATTTCAAAGCTTATTTTGTTTATTATTATGATTACTCTGATTATTATTTGTCTTAGTATAATTATGATGAATATTATTGTCATCATTGAGATCATTATGGTTATTAAGGTGATTATGGTTATTACGTTAATAATAACCATTATTAAGATTATTTCCATGACTATTCTGTTTATTATGATGATTACTATGATCATTATGGTTGTTAGTATGATTATTATGATCACCATTCTGATTAATATGGCTATTGTGATATATATGGCTATTATGACTATTATTATGATTATTACGATTATTTCCTAGTTCATTATTGTTATTATTACGACTATTATGATTATTATGGCTATTATGACTATTATGGTTGTTATGGCTAGTATAATGTATATTATGGTTATGTCCGAACCCATTATGGTTATTATTATGATTATTATGATTATTACGGATCTTGGTATAATTATCATGGATATTATGATCATCATTAAGATTATTATGGTTACTATGAATATTGTGGTTATTGCTATGCTTATTAACATTACAATTACGATTATTATGATTATTGTAGTTATTATGATAATCACTATGATTATCATGGTTGTTAGTATGATTATTAGGATCGACATTCAGATTATTATGGCTATTATGATTTTTATGGCTATTATTGCTATTATAATGTCAAATATGACTATTTCCAAGTTTATTATGGTTATTATTATGACTACTATGATTATTATAGTTATTATGACTATTATGGCTAGTATAATGCTTATTATGGTTATTTCCAAGCTTATTATGGTGAATACTATAATTATTAAGATTATTATGGTTATTATGATTATTATGGTACTATGGCTAGTATAACGGTTATTATGATTATTTCAAAGCTTATTATGTATATTATTATGGTTACTATGCTTATTATGGATCTTGGTTTAATTATGATGAATATCATGACCATCATTAAGATCATTATGGTTATTGCGATTATTATGACTATTATGATTATTCTAGTTATTATGATTATTATGGTTATTATGGCTAGTATAAAGGTTATTATGATTATTTCAAAGCTTATTATGTTTATTATTATGATTACTCTGATTATTATTTGTCTTAGTATAATTATGATGAAAATTATGGTTATCATTGAGATCATTATGGTTATTAAGGTGATTATGGTTATTACGTTAATAATAACGGTTATAAAGATTATTTCCATGACTATTCTGTTTATTATGATGATTACTATGATCATCATGGTTGTTAGTATGATTATTATGATCACCATTCTGATTATTATGGCTATTGTGATTTTTATGGCTATTATGACTATTATAATGATTATTACGGTTATTTCCTAGTTCATTATTGTTATTATTACGACTATTATGATTATTATGGCTATTATGACTATTATGGTTGTTATGGCTAGTATAATGTATATTATGATTATTTCCGAACCCATTATGGTTATTATTATGATTATGATGATTATTACGGATCTTGGTATAATTATCATGGATATTATGATCATCATTAAGATTATTATGGTTACTATGATTATTGTGATTATTGCTATGCTTATCAACATTTCAATTACGATTATTATGATTATTGTAGTTATTATGATGATCACTATGATTATTATGGTTGTTAGTATGATTATTAGGATCAACATTCAGATTATTATGGCTATTATGATTTTTATGGTTATTATAGCTATGATAATGATAAATACGGTTATTTCCAAGTTTATTATGGTTATTATTATGACTATTATGATTATTATAGTTATTATGATTATTATGATTATTATGGCTAGTATAATACTTATGATGATTATTTCCAAGCTTATTATGGTTATTAATATAATTATTATGATGATTATGTTTATTATGATTATTATGGCTTCTATGGCTAGTATAACGGTTATTATGATTATTTCAAAGCTTATTATGTTTATTATTATGGTTACTATGATTATTATGGATCTTGGTATAATTATGATGAATATAATGATCATCATTAAGATCATTATGGTTATTGCGATTATTATGACTATTATGATTACTCTAGTTATTATGATTATTATGGTTATTATGGCTAGTATGAAGGTTATTATGAGTATTTCAAAGCTTATTATGTTTATTATTATGATTATTCTGATTATTATATGTCTAGGTATAATTATGATGAATATTATGGTCATCATTAAGATCATTACGGTTATTACGATGATTATGGTTATTACGTTAATAATAATGGTTATTAAGATTATTTCCATGACTATTCTGTTTATTATGATGATTACTATGATCATTATGGTTGTTAGTATGATTATTATGATCACCATTCTGATTATTATGGCTATTGTGATTTATATGGCTATTATGACTATTATTATGATTATTACGATTATTTCCAAGTTCATTATTGTTATTATTACGACTATTATGATTATTATGGCTATTATGACTATTATGGTTGTTATGGCTAGTATAAAGTATATTATGGTTATTTCCGGACCCATTATGGTTATTATTATGATTATTATGATTATTACGGATCTTGGTATAATTATCATGGATATTATGATCATCATTAAGATTATTATGGTTACTATGATTATTGTGATTATTGCTATGCTTATTAACATTACAATTACGATTATTATGATTATTGTAGTTATTATGATAATCACTATGATTATCATGGTTGTTAGTATGATTATTAGGATCAACATTCAGATTATTATGGCTATTATGATTTTTATGATTATTATAGCTATATAATGATAAATATAATTATTTCCAAGTTTATTATGGGTTTTATTATGACTAGTATGATTATTATAGTTATTATGACTATTATGGCTAGTATAATGCTTATTATGATTATTTCCAAGCTTATTATGGTTATTACTATAATTATTATGGTTATTACGGTTATTATGATTATTATGGTTACTATGGCTAGTATAACGGTTATTATGATTATTTCAAAGCTTATTATGTTTATTATTATGGTTACTATGCTTATTACGGATCATGGTATAATTATGATGAATATCATGATCATCATTAAGATCATTATGGTTATTGCGATTATTATGACTATTATGATTATTCTAGTTATTATGATTATTATGGTTACTATGGCTAGTATAAAGGTTATTATGATTATTTCAAAGCTTATTTTGTTTATTATTATGATTACTCTGATTATTATTTGTCTTAGTATAATTATGATGAATATTATTGTCATCATTGAGATCATTATGGTTATTAAGGTGATTATGGTTATTACGTTAATAATAACCATTATTAAGATTATTTCCATGACTATTCTGTTTATTATGATGATTACTATGATCATTATGGTTGCTAGTATGATTATTATGATCACCATTCTGATTATTATAGCCATTGTGATTTTTATGGCTATTATGACTATTATAATGATTATTACCATTATTTCCAAGTTTATTATTGTTATTATTACGACTATTATGATTATTATGGCTATTATGACTATTATGGTTGTTATGGCAAGTATAATGTATATTATGATTATCTCCGAACACATTAGGGTTATTATTATGATTATTATGATTATTACGGATCTTGGTATAATTATCATGGATATTATGATCATCATTAAGATTATTATGGTTACTATGATTATTGTGATTATTGCTATGCTCATTAACATTACAATTACGATTATTATGATTATTGTAATTATTATGATGATCACTATGATTATTACGGTTGTTAGTATGATTATTAGGATCAACATTCAGATTATTATGGCTATTATGATTTTTATGGCTATTATTGCTATTATAATGTCAAATATGACTATTTCCAAGTTTATTATGGTTATTATTATGACTACTATGATTATTATAGTTATTATGACTATTATGGCTAGTATAATGCTTATTATGGTTATTTCCAAGCTTATTATGGTGAATACTATAATTATTAAGATTATTATGGTTATTATGATTATTATGGTACTATGGCTAGTATAACGGTTATTATGATTATTTCAAAGCTTATTATGTATATTATTATGGTTACTATGCTTATTATGGATCTTGGTTTAATTATGATGAATATCATGATCATCATTAAGATCATTATGGTTATTGCGATTATTATGACTATTATGATTATTCTAGTTATTATGATTATTATGGTTATTATGGCTAGTATAAAGGTTATTATGATTATTTCAAAGCTTATTATGTTTATTATTATGATTACTCTGATTATTATTTGTCTTAGTATAATTATGATGAAAATTATGGTCATCATTGAGATCATTATGGTTATTAAGGTGATTATGGTTATTACGTTAATAATAACGGTTATAAAGATTATTTCCATGACTATTCTGTTTATTATGATGATTACTATGATCATCATGGTTGTTAGTATGATTATTATGATCACCATTCTGATTATTATGGCTATTGTGATTTTTATGGCTATTATGACTATTATAATGATTATTACGGTTATTTCCTAGTTCATTATTGTTATTATTACGACTATTATGATTATTATGGCTATTATGACTATTATGGTTGTTATGGCTAGTATAATGTATATTATGATTATTTCCGAACCCATTATGGTTATTATTATGATTATGATGATTATTACGGATCTTGGTATAATTATCATGGATATTATGATCATCATTAAGATTATTATGGTTACTATGATTATTGTGATTATTGCTATGCTTATTAACATTTCAATTACGATTATTATGATTATTGTAGTTATTATGATGATCACTATGATTATTATGGTTGTTAGTATGATTATTAGGATCAACATTCAGATTATTATGGCTATTATGATTTTTATGGTTATTATAGCTATGATAATGATAAATACGGTTATTTCCAAGTTTATTATGGTTATTATTATGACTATTATGATTATTATAGTTATTATGATTATTATGATTATTATGGCTAGTATAATACTTATGATGATTATTTCCAAGCTTATTATGGTTATTAATATAATTATTATGATGATTATGTTTATTATGATTATTATGGCTTCTATGGCTAGTATAACGGTTATTATGATTATTTCAAAGCTTATTATGTTTATTATTATGGTTACTATGATTATTATGGATCTTGGTATAATTATGATGAATATAATGATCATCATTAAGATCATTATGGTTATTGCGATTATTATGACTATTATGATTACTCTAGTTATTATGATTATTATGGTTATTATGGCTAGTATGAAGGTTATTATGAGTATTTCAAAGCTTATTATGTTTATTATTATGATTATTCTGATTATTATATGTCTAGGTATAATTATGATGAATATTATGGTCATCATTAAGATCATTACGGTTATTACGATGATTATGGTTATTACGTTAATAATAATGGTTATTAAGATTATTTCCATGACTATTCTGTTTATTATGATGATTACTATGATCATTATGGTTGTTAGTATGATTATTATGATCACCATTCTGATTATTATGGCTATTGTGATTTATATGGCTATTATGACTATTATTATGATTATTACGATTATTTCCTAGTTCATTATTGTTATTATTACGACTATTATGATTATTATGGCTATTATGACTATTATGGTTGTTATGGCAAGTATAATGTATATTATGATTATCTCCGAACACATTAGGGTTATTATTATGATTATTATGATTATTACGGATCTTGGTATAATTATCATGGATATTATGATCATCATTAAGATTATTATGGTTACTATGATTATTGTGATTATTGCTATGCTCATTAACATTACAATTACGATTATTATGATTATTGTAATTATTATGATGATCACTATGATTATTACGGTTGTTAGTATGATTATTAGGATCAACATTCAGATTATTATGGCTATTATGATTTTTATGGCTATTATTGCTATTATAATGTTAAATATGACTATTTCCAAGTTTATTATGGTTATTATTATGACTACTATGATTATTATAGTTATTATGATTATTATGGCTAGTATAATGCTTATTATGGTTATTTCCAAGCTTATTATGGTTAATACTATAATTATTAAGATTATTATGGTTATTATGATTATTATGGTTACTATGGCTAGTATAACGGTTATTATGATTATTTCAAAGCTTATTATGTATATTATTATGGTTACTATGCTTATTATGGATCTTGGTTTAATTATGATGAATATCATGATCATCATTAAGATCATTATGGTTATTGCGATTATTATGACTATTATGATTATTCTAGTTATTATGATTATTATGGTTATTATGGCTAGTATAAAGGTTATTATGATTATTTCAAAGCTTATTATGTTTATTATTATGATTACTCTGATTATTATTTGTCTTAGTATAATTATGATGAATATTATGGTCATCATTGAGATCATTATGGTTATTAAGGTGATTATGGTTATTACGTTAATAATAACGGTTATAAAGATTATTTCCATGACTATTCAGTTTATTATGATGATTACTATGATCATCATGGTTGTTAGTATGATTATTATGATCACCATCCTGATTATTATGGCTATTGTGATTTTTATGGCTATTATGACTATTATAATGATTATTACGATTATTTCCTAGTTCATTATTGTTATTATTACGACTATTATGATTATTATGGCTATTATGACTATTATGGTTGTTATGGCTAGTATAAAGTATATTATGGTTATTTCCGGACCCATTATGGTTATTATTATGATTATTATGATTATTACGGATCTTGGTATAATTATCATGGATATTATGATCATCATTAAGATTATTATGGTTACTATGAATATTGTGATTATTGCTATGCTTATTAACATTACAATTACGATTATTATGATTATTGTAGTTATTATGATAATCACTATGATTATCATGGTTGTTAGTATGATTATTAGGATCAACATTCAGATTATTATGGCTATTATGATTTTTATGGCTATTATTGCTATTATAATGTCAAATATGACTATTTCCAAGTTTATTATGGTTATTATTATGACTACTATGATTATTATAGTTATTATGACTATTATGGCTAGTATAATGCTTATTATGGTTATTTCCAAGCTTATTATGGTGAATACTATAATTATTAAGATTATTATGGTTATTATGATTATTATGGTACTATGGCTAGTATAACGGTTATTATGATTATTTCAAAGCTTATTATGTATATTATTATGGTTACTATGCTTATTATGGATCTTGGTTTAATTATGATGAATATCATGATCATCATTAAGATCATTATGGTTATTGCGATTATTATGACTATTATGATTATTCTAGTTATTATGATTATTATGGTTATTATGGCTAGTATAAAGGTTATTATGATTATTTCAAAGCTTATTATGTTTATTATTATGATTACTCTGATTATTATTTGTCTTAGTATAATTATGATGAAAATTATGGTCATCATTGAGATCATTATGGTTATTAAGGTGATTATGGTTATTACGTTAATAATAACGGTTATAAAGATTATTTCCATGACTATTCTGTTTATTATGATGATTACTATGATCATCATGGTTGTTAGTATGATTATTATGATCACCATTCTGATTATTATGGCTATTGTGATTTTTATGGCTATTATGACTATTATAATGATTATTACGGTTATTTCCTAGTTCATTATTGTTATTATTACGACTATTATGATTATTATGGCTATTATGACTATTATGGTTGTTATGGCTAGTATAATGTATATTATGATTATTTCCGAACCCATTATGGTTATTATTATGATTATGATGATTATTACGGATCTTGGTATAATTATCATGGATATTATGATCATCATTAAGATTATTATGGTTACTATGATTATTGTGATTATTGCTATGCTTATTAACATTTCAATTACGATTATTATGATTATTGTAGTTATTATGATGATCACTATGATTATTATGGTTGTTAGTATGATTATTAGGATCAACATTCAGATTATTATGGCTATTATGATTTTTATGGTTATTATAGCTATGATAATGATAAATACGGTTATTTCCAAGTTTATTATGGTTATTATTATGACTATTATGATTATTATAGTTATTATGATTATTATGATTATTATGGCTAGTATAATACTTATGATGATTATTTCCAAGCTTATTATGGTTATTAATATAATTATTATGATGATTATGTTTATTATGATTATTATGGCTTCTATGGCTAGTATAACGGTTATTATGATTATTTCAAAGCTTATTATGTTTATTATTATGGTTACTATGATTATTATGGATCTTGGTATAATTATGATGAATATAATGATCATCATTAAGATCATTATGGTTATTGCGATTATTATGACTATTATGATTACTCTAGTTATTATGATTATTATGGTTATTATGGCTAGTATGAAGGTTATTATGAGTATTTCAAAGCTTATTATGTTTATTATTATGATTATTCTGATTATTATATGTCTAGGTATAATTATGATGAATATTATGGTCATCATTAAGATCATTACGGTTATTACGATGATTATGGTTATTACGTTAATAATAATGGTTATTAAGATTATTTCCATGACTATTCTGTTTATTATGATGATTACTATGATCATTATGGTTGTTAGTATGATTATTATGATCACCATTCTGATTATTATGGCTATTGTGATTTATATGGCTATTATGACTATTATTATGATTATTACGATTATTTCCTAGTTCATTATTGTTATTATTACGACTATTATGATTATTATGGCTATTATGACTATTATGGTTGTTATGGCTAGTATAAAGTATATTATTGTTATTTCCGGACCCATTATGGTTATTATTATGATTATTATGATTATTACGGATCTTGGTATAATTATCATGGATATTATGATCATCATTAAGATTATTATGGTTACTATGATTATTGTGATTATTGCTATGCTTATTAACATTACAATTACGATTATTATGATTATTGTAGTTATTATGATAATCACTATGATTATCATGGTTGTTAGTATGATTATTAGGATCAACATTCAGATTATTATGGCTATTATGATTTTTATGATTATTATAGCTATATAATGATAAATATAATTATTTCCAAGTTTATTATGGGTTTTATTATGACTAGTATGATTATTATAGTTATTATGACTATTATGGCTAGTATAATGCTTATTATGATTATTTCCAAGCTTATTATGGTTATTACTATAATTATTATGGTTATTACGGTTATTATGATTATTATGGTTACTATGGCTAGTATAACGGTTATTATGATTATTTCAAAGCTTATTATGTTTATTATTATGGTTACTATGCTTATTACGGATCTTGGTATAATTATGATGAATATCATGATCATCATTAAGATCATTATGGTTATTGCGATTATTATGACTATTATGATTATTCTAGTTATTATGATTATTATGGTTACTATGGCTAGTATAAAGGTTATTATGATTATTTCAAAGCTTATTTTGTTTATTATTATGATTACTCTGATTATTATTTGTCTTAGTATAATTATGATGAATATTATTGTCATCATTGAGATCATTATGGTTATTAAGGTGATTATGGTTATTACGTTAATAATAACCATTATTAAGATTATTTCCATGACTATTCTGTTTATTATGATGATTACTATGATCATTATGGTTGCTAGTATGATTATTATGATCACCATTCTGATTATTATAGCCATTGTGATTTTTATGGCTATTATGACTATTATAATGATTATTACCATTATTTCCAAGTTTATTATTGTTATTATTACGACTATTATGATTATTATGGCTATTATGACTATTATGGTTGTTATGGCAAGTATAATGTATATTATGATTATCTCCGAACACATTAGGGTTATTATTATGATTATTATGATTATTACGGATCTTGGTATAATTATCATGGATATTATGATCATCATTAAGATTATTATGGTTACTATGATTATTGTGATTATTGCTATGCCCATTAACATTACAATTACGATTATTATGATTATTGTAATTATTATGATGATCACTATGATTATTACGGTTGTTAGTATGATTATTAGGATCAACATTCAGATTATTATGGCTATTATGATTTTTATGGCTATTATTGCTATTATAATGTTAAATATGACTATTTCCAAGTTTATTATGGTTATTATTATGACTACTATGATTATTATAGTTATTATGATTATTATGGCTAGTATAATGCTTATTATGGTTATTTCCAAGCTTATTATGGTTAATACTATAATTATTAAGATTATTATGGTTATTATGATTATTATGGTTACTATGGCTAGTATAACGGTTATTATGATTATTTCAAAGCTTATTATGTATATTATTATGGTTACTATGCTTATTATGGATCTTGGTTTAATTATGATGAATATCATGATCATCATTAAGATCATTATGGTTATTGCGATTATTATGACTATTATGATTATTCTAGTTATTATGATTATTATGGTTATTATGGCTAGTATAAAGGTTATTATGATTATTTCAAAGCTTATTATGTTTATTATTATGATTACTCTGATTATTATTTGTCTTAGTATAATTATGATGAATATTATGGTCATCATTGAGATCATTATGGTTATTAAGGTGATTATGGTTATTACGTTAATAATAACGGTTATAAAGATTATTTCCATGACTATTCTGTTTATTATGATGATTACTATGATCATCATGGTTGTTAGTATGATTATTATGATCACCATTCTGATTATTATGGCTATTGTGATTTTTATGGCTATTATGACTATTATAATGATTATTACGATTATTTCCTAGTTCATTATTGTTATTATTACGACTATTATGATTATTATGGCTATTATGACTATTATGGTTGTTATGGCTAGTATAATGTATATTATGATTATTTCCGAACCCATTATGGTTATTATTATGATTATGATGATTATTACGGATCTTGGTATAATTATCATGGATATTATGATCATCATTAAGATTATTATGGTTACTATGATTATTGTGATTATTGCTATGCTTATTAACATTTCAATTACGATTATTATGATCATTGTAGTTATTATGATGATCACTATGATTATTATGGTTGTTAGTATGATTATTAGGATCAACATTCAGATTATTATGGCTATTATGATTTTTATGGTTATTATAGCTATGATAATGATAAATACGGTTATTTCCAAGTTTATTATGGTTATTATTATGACTATTATGATTATTATAGTTATTATGATTATTATGATTATTATGGCTAGTATAATACTTATGATGATTATTTCCAAGCTTATTATGGTTATTAATATAATTATTATGATGATTATGTTTATTATGATTATTATGGCTTCTATGGCTAGTATAACGGTTATTATGATTATTTCAAAGCTTATTATGTTTATTATTATGGTTACTATGATTATTATGGATCTTGGTATAATTATGATGAATATAATGATCATCATTAAGATCATTATGGTTATTGCGATTATTATGACTATTATGATTACTCTAGTTATTATGATTATTATGGTTATTATGGCTAGTATGAAGGTTATTATGAGTATTTCAAAGCTTATTATGTTTATTATTATGATTATTCTGATTATTATATGTCTAGGTATAATTATGATGAATATTATGGTCATCATTAAGATCATTACGGTTATTACGATGATTATGGTTATTACGTTAATAATAATGGTTATTAAGATTATTTCCATGACTATTCTGTTTATTATGATGATTACTATGATCATTATGGTTGTCAGTATGATTATTATGATCACCATTCTGATTATTATGGCTATTGTGATTTATATGGCTATTATGACTATTATTATGATCATTACGATTATTTCCTAGTTCATTATTGTTATTATTACGACTATTATGATTATTATGGCTATTATGACTATTATGGTTGTTATGGCTAGTATAAAGTATATTATGGTTATTTCCGGACCCATTATGGTTATTATTATGATTATTATGATTATTACGGATCTTGGTATAATTATCATGGATATTATGATCATCATTAAGATTATTATGGTTACTATGATTATTGTGATTATTGCTATGCTTATTAACATTACAATTACGATTATTATGATTATTGTAGTTATTATGATAATCACTATGATTATCATGGTTGTTAGTATGATTATTAGGATCAACATTCAGATTATTATGGCTATTATGATTTTTATGGTTATTATTGCTATTATAATGATAAATATGATTATTTCCAAGTTTATTATGGTTATTATTATGACTATTATGATTATTATAGTTATTATGATTACTATGATTATTGTGGCTAGTATAATACCTATGATGATTATTTCCAAGCTTATTATGTTTATTAATATAATTATTATGATGATTATGGTTATTATGATTATTATGGTTACTATGGCTAGTATAACGGTTATTATGATTATTTCGAAGCTTATGATGTTTATTATTATGGTTACTATGATTATTATGGATCTTGGTATAATTATGATGAATATAATGATCATCATTAAGATCATTATGATTATTGCGATTATTATGACTATTATGATTACTCTAGTTATTATGATTATTATGGTTATTATGGCTAGTATGAAGGTTATTATGAGTATTTCAAAGCTTATTATGTTTATTATTATGATTATTCTGATTATTATATGTCTAGGTATAATTATGATGTATATTATGGTCATCATTAAAATTATTATGGTTATTACGTTAATACAATGATTATTAAGATTATTTCCATGACTATTGTGTTTATTATGATGACTACCATGATCATTATGGTTGCTAGTATGATTATTATGATCACCATTCTGATTATTATGGCCATTGTGATTTTTATGGCTATTATGACTATTATAATGATTATTACGATTATTTCCAAGTTTATTGTTGTTATTATTACGACTATTATGATTATTATGGCTATTATGACTATTATGGTTGTTATGGCAAGTATAATGTATATTATGATTATTTCCGAACACATTAGGGTTATTATTATGATTATTATGATTATTACGGATCTTGGTATAATTATCATCGATATTATGATCATCGTTAAGATTATTATGGTTACTATGATTATTGTGATTATTGCTATGCTTATTAACATTACAATTACGATTATTATGATTATTGTAGTTATTATGATAATCACTATGATTATCATGGTTGTTAGTATGATTATTAGGATCAACATTCAGATTATTATGGCTATTATGATTTTTATGATTATTATAGCTATATAATGATAAATATAATTATTTCCAAGTTTATTATGGGTTTTATTATGACTAGTATGATTATTATAGTTATTATGACTATTATGGCTAGTATAATGCTTATTATGATTATTTCCAAGCTTATTATGGTTATTACTATAATTATTATGGTTATTACGGTTATTATGATTATTATGGTTACTATGGCTAGTATAACGGTTATTATGATTATTTCAAAGCTTATTATGTTTATTATTATGGTTACTATGCTTATTACGGATCTTGGTATAATTATGATGAATATCATGATCATCATTAAGATCATTATGGTTATTGCGATTATTATGACTATTATGATTATTCTAGTTATTATGATTATTATGGTTACTATGGCTAGTATAAAGGTTATTATGATTATTTCAAAGCTTATTTTGTTTATTATTATGATTACTCTGATTATTATTTGTCTTAGTATAATTATGATGAATATTATTGTCATCATTGAGATCATTATGGTTATTAAGGTGATTATGGTTATTACGTTAATAATAACCATTATTAAGATTATTTCCATGACTATTCTGTTTATTATGATGATTACTATGATCATTATGGTTGCTAGTATGATTATTATGATCACCATTCTGATTATTATAGCCATTGTGATTTTTATGGCTATTATGACTATTATAATGATTATTACCATTATTTCCAAGTTTATTATTGTTATTATTACGACTATTATGATTATTATGGCTATTATGACTATTATGGTTGTTATGGCAAGTATAATGTATATTATGATTATCTCCGAACACATTAGGGTTATTATTATGATTATTATGATTATTACGGATCTTGGTATAATTATCATGGATATTATGATCATCATTAAGATTATTATGGTTACTATGATTATTGTGATTATTGCTATGCCCATTAACATTACAATTACGATTATTATGATTATTGTAATTATTATGATGATCACTATGATTATTACGGTTGTTAGTATGATTATTAGGATCAACATTCAGATTATTATGGCTATTATGATTTTTATGGCTATTATTGCTATTATAATGTTAAATATGACTATTTCCAAGTTTATTATGGTTATTATTATGACTACTATGATTATTATAGTTATTATGATTATTATGGCTAGTATAATGCTTATTATGGTTATTTCCAAGCTTATTATGGTTAATACTATAATTATTAAGATTATTATGGTTATTATGATTATTATGGTTACTATGGCTAGTATAACGGTTATTATGATTATTTCAAAGCTTATTATGTTTATTATTATGGTTACTATGCTTATTATGGATCTTGGTATAATTATGATGAATATAATGACCATCATTAAGATCATTATGGTTATTGCGATTATTATGACTATTATGATTACTCTAGTTATTATGATTATTATGGTTATTATGGCTAGTATGAAGGTTATTATGAGTATTTCAAAGCTTATTATGTTTATTATTATGATTATTCTGATTATTATATGTCTAGGTATAATTATGATGAATATTATGGTCATCATTAAGATCATTACGGTTATTACGATGATTATGGTTATTACGTTAATAATAATGGTTATTAAGATTGTTTCCATGACTATTCTGTTTATTATGATGATTACTATGATCATTATGGTTGTTAGTATGATTATTATGATCACCATTCTGATTATTATGGCTATTGTGATTTATATGGCTATTATGACTATTATCATGATCATTACGATTATTTCCTAGTTCATTATTGTTATTATTACGACTATTATGATTATTATGGCTATTATGACTATTATGGTTGTTATGGCTAGTATAAAGTATATTATGGTTATTTCCGGACCCATTATGGTTATTATTATGATTATTATGATTATTACGGATCTTGGTATAATTATCATGGATATTATGATCATCATTAAGATTATTATGGTTACTATGATTATTGTGATTATTGCTATGCTTATTAACATTACAATTACGATTATTATGATTATTGTAGTTATTATGATAATCACTATGATTATCATGGTTGTTAGTATGATTATTAGGATCAACATTCAGATTATTATGGCTATTATGATTTTTATGATTATTATAGCTATATAATGATAAATATAATTATTTCCAAGTTTATTATGGGTTTTATTATGACTAGTATGATTATTATAGTTATTATGACTATTATGGCTAGTATAATGCTTATTATTATTATTTCCAAGCTTATTATGGTTATTACTATAATTATTATGGTTATTACGGTTATTATGATTATTATGGTTACTATGGCTAGTATAACGGTTATTATGATTATTTCAAAGCTTATTATGTTTATTATTATGGTTACTATGCTTATTACGGATCTTGGTATAATTATGATGAATATCATGATCATCATTAAGATCATTATGGTTATTGCGATTATTATGACTATTATGATTATTCTAGTTATTATGATTATTATGGTTACTATGGCTAGTATAAAGGTTATTATGATTATTTCAAAGCTTATTTTGTTTATTATTATGATTACTCTGATTATTATTTGTCTTAGTATAATTATGATGAATATTATTGTCATCATTGAGATCATTATGGTTATTAAGGTGATTATGGTTATTACGTTAATAATAACCATTATTAAGATTATTTCCATGACTATTCTGTTTATTATGATGATTACTATGATCATTATGGTTGCTAGTATGATTATTATGATCACCATTCTGATTATTATAGCCATTGTGATTTTTATGGCTATTATGACTATTATAATGATTATTACCATTATTTCCAAGTTTATTATTGTTATTATTACGACTATTATGATTATTATGGCTATTATGACTATTATGGTTGTTATGGCAAGTATAATGTATATTATGATTATCTCCGAACACATTAGGGTTATTATTATGATTATTATGATTATTACGGATCTTGGTATAATTATCATGGATATTATGATCATCATTAAGATTATTATGGTTACTATGATTATTGTGATTATTGCTATGCCCATTAACATTACAATTACGATTATTATGATTATTGTAATTATTATGATGATCACTATGATTATTACGGTTGTTAGTATGATTATTAGGATCAACATTCAGATTATTATGGCTATTATGATTTTTATGGCTATTATTGCTATTATAATGTTAAATATGACTATTTCCAAGTTTATTATGGTTATTATTATGACTACTATGATTATTATAGTTATTATGATTATTATGGCTAGTATAATGCTTATTATGGTTATTTCCAAGCTTATTATGGTTAATACTATAATTATTAAGATTATTATGGTTATTATGATTATTATGGTTACTATGGCTAGTATAACGGTTATTATGATTATTTCAAAGCTTATTATGTATATTATTATGGTTACTATGCTTATTATGGATCTTGGTTTAATTATGATGAATATCATGATCATCATTAAGATCATTATGGTTATTGCGATTATTATGACTATTATGATTATTCTAGTTATTATGATTATTATGGTTATTATGGCTAGTATAAAGGTTATTATGATTATTTCAAAGCTTATTATGTTTATTATTATGATTACTCTGATTATTATTTGTCTTAGTATAATTATGATGAATATTATGGTCATCATTGAGATCATTATGGTTATTAAGGTGATTATGGTTATTACGTTAATAATAACGGTTATAAAGATTATTTCCATGACTATTCTGTTTATTATGATGATTACTATGATCATCATGGTTGTTAGTATGATTATTATGATCACCATTCTGATTATTATGGCTATTGTGATTTTTATGGCTATTATGACTATTATAATGATTATTACGATTATTTCCTAGTTCATTATTGTTATTATTACGACTATTATGATTATTATGGCTATTATGACTATTATGGTTGTTATGGCTAGTATAATGTATATTATGATTATTTCCGAACCCATTATGGTTATTATTATGATTATGATGATTATTACGGATCTTGGTATAATTATCATGGATATTATGATCATCATTAAGATTATTATGGTTACTATGATTATTGTGATTATTGCTATGCTTATTAACATTTCAATTACGATTATTATGATCATTGTAGTTATTATGATGATCACTATGATTATTATGGTTGTTAGTATGATTATTAGGATCAACATTCAGATTATTATGGCTATTATGATTTTTATGGTTATTATTGCTATTATAATGATAAATATGATTATTTCCAAGTTTATTATGGTTATTATTATGACTATTATGACTATTATAGTTATTATGATTATTATGGCTAGTATAATACTTATGATGATTATTTCCAAGCTTATTATGGTTATTAATATAATTATTATGATGATTATGTTTATTATGATTATTATGGCTTCTATGGCTAGTATAACGGTTATTATGATTATTTCAAAGCTTATTATGTTTATTATTATGGTTACTATGATTATTATGGATCTTGGTATAATTATGATGAATATAATGATCATCATTAAGATCATTATGATTATTGCGATTATTATGACTATTATGATTACTCTAGTTATTATGATTATTATGGTTATTATGGCTAGTATGAAGGTTATTATGAGTATTTCAAAGCTTATTATGCTTATTATTATGATTATTCTGATTATTATATGTCTAGGTATAATTATGATGTATATTATGGTCATCATTAAAATTATTATGGTTATTACGTTAATACAATGATTATTAAGATTATTTCCATGACTATTGTGTTTATTATGATGACTACCATGATCATTATGGTTGCTAGTATGATTATTATGATCACCATTCTGATTATTATGGCCATTGTGATTTTTATGGCTATTATGACTATTATAATGATTATTACCATTATTTCCAAGTTTATTATTGTTATTATTACGACTATTATGATTATTATGGCTATTATGACTATTATGGTTGTTATGGCAAGTATAATGTATATTATGATTATTTCCGAACACATTAGGGTTATTATTATGATTATTATGATTATTACGGATCTTGGTATAATTATCATCGATATTATGATCATCGTTAAGATTATTATGGTTACTATGATTATTGTGATTATTGATATGGTCATTAACATTACAATTACGATTATTATGATTATTGTAATTATTACGATGATCACTATGATTATTATGGTTGTTAGTATGATTATTAGGATCAACATTCAGATTATTATGGCTACTATGATTTTTATGGTTATTATAGCTATTATAATGATAAATATGATTATTTCCAAGTTTATTACGGTTATTATTATCACTATTATGATTATTATAGTTATTATGATTATTATGGTTACTATGGCTAGTATAACGGTTATTAGGATTATTTCAAAGCTTATTATGGTTATTACTATAGTTATTATGATTATTATGGTTATTATGATTATTATGGTTACTATGGCTAGTATAACGGTTATTATGATTATTTCAAAGCTTATTATGTTTATTATTATGGTTACTATGCTTATTATGGATCTTGGTATAATTATGATGAATATAATGACCATCATTAAGATCATTATGGTTATTGCGATTATTATGACTATTATGATTACTCTAGTTATTATGATTATTATGGTTATTATGGCTAGTATGAAGGTTATTATGAGTATTTCAAAGCTTATTATGTTTATTATTATGATTATTCTGATTATTATATGTCTAGGTATAATTATGATGAATATTATGGTCATCATTAAGATCATTACGGTTATTACGATGATTATGGTTATTACGTTAATAATAATGGTTATTAAGATTATTTCCATGACTATTCTGTTTATTATGATGATTACTATGATCATTATGGTTGTTAGTATGATTATTATGATCACCATTCTGATTATTATGGCTATTGTGATTTATATGGCTATTATGACTATTATCATGATCATTACGATTATTTCCTAGTTCATTATTGTTATTATTACGACTATTATGATTATTATGGCTATTATGACTATTATGGTTGTTATGGCTAGTATAAAGTATATTATGGTTATTTCCGGACCCATTATGGTTATTATTATGATTATTATGATTATTACGGATCTTGGTATAATTATCATGGCAATTATGATCATCATTAAGATTATTATGGTTACTATGATTATTGTGATTATTGCTATGCTTATTAACATTACAATTACGATTATTATGATTATTGTAGTTATTATGATAATCACTATGATTATCATGGTTGTTAGTATGATTATTAGGATCAACATTCAGATTATTATGGCTATTATGATTTTTATGGTTATTATTGCTATTATAATGATAAATATGATTATTTCCAAGTTTATTATGGTTATTATTATGACTATTATGACTATTATAGTTATTATGATTACTATGATTATTGTGGCTAGTATAATACCTATGATGATTATTTCCAAGCTTATTATGTTTATTAATATAATTATTATGATGATTATGGTTATTATGATTATTATGGTTACTATGGCTAGTATAACGGTTATTATGATTATTTCGAAGCTTATGATGTTTATTATTATGGTTACTATGATTATTATGGATCTTGGTATAATTATGATGAATATAATGATCATCATTAAGATCATTATGGTTATTGCGATTATTATGACTATTATGATTACTCTAGTTATTATGATTATTATGGTTATTATGGCTAGTATGAAGGTTATTATGAGTATTTCAAAGCTTATTATGTTTATTATTATGATTATTCTGATTATTATATGTCTAGGTATAATTATGATGTATATTATGGTCATCATTAAAATTATTATGGTTATTACGTTAATACAATGATTATTAAGATTATTTCCATGACTATTGTGTTTATTATGATGACTACCATGATCATTATGGTTGCTAGTATGATTATTATGATCACCATTCTGATTATTATGGCCATTGTGATTTTTATGGCTATTATGACTATTATAATGATTATTACCATTATTTCCAAGTTTATTATTGTTATTATATCGACTATTATGATTATTATGGCTATTGTGACTATTATGGTTGTTATGGCAAGTATAATGTATATTATGATTATTTCCGAACACATTAGGGTTATTATTATGATTATTATGATTATTACGGATCTTGGTATAATTATCATCGATATTATGATCATCGTTAAGATTATTATGGTTACTATGATTATTGTGATTATTGATATGGTCATTAACATTACAATTACGATTATTATGATTATTGTAATTATTATGATGATCACTATGATTATTATGGTTGTTAGTATGATTATTAGGATCAACATTCAGATTATTATGGCTACTATGATTTTTATGGTTATTATAGCTATTATAATGATAAATATGATTATTTCCAAGTTTATTACGGTTATTATTATCACTATTATGATTATTATAGTTATTATGATTATTATGGTTACTATGGCAAGTATAACGGTTATTAGGATTATTTCAAAGCTTATTATGGTTATTACTATAGTTATTATGATTATTATGGTTATTATGATTATTATGGTTACTATGGCTAGTATAACGGTTATTATGATTATTTCAAAGCTTATTATGTTTATTATTATGGTTACTATGCTTATTATGGATCTTGGTATAATTATGATGAATATCATGATCATCATTAAGATCATTATGGTTATTGCGATTATTATGACTATTATGATTATTCTAGTTATTATGATTATTATGGTTATTATGGCTAGTATAAATGTTATTATTATTATTTCAAAGCTTATTATGTTTATTATTATGATTACTCTGATTATTATTTGTCTTAGTATAATTATGATGTATATTATGGTCATCATTAAGATTATTATGGTTATTACGTTAATAACAATCATTATTAAGATTATTTCCACGACTATTCTGTTTATTATGATGACTACCATGATCATTATGGTTACTAGTATGATTATTATGCTCACCATTCTGATTATTATGGCTATTGTGATTTTTATGGCTATTATGACTATTACAATGATTATTACCATTATTTCCAAGTTTATTATTGTTATTATTACGACTATTGTGATAATTTTGGCTATTATGACTATTATGGTTGTTATGGCAAGTATAATGTATATTATGATTATTTCCGAACACATTAGGGTTATTATTATGATTATTATGATTATTACGGATCTTGGTATAATTATCATGGATATTATGATCATCATTAAGATTATTATGGTTACTATGATTATTGTGATTATTGCTATGCTCATTAACATTACAATTACGATTATTATGATTATTGTAATTATTATGATGATCACTATGATTATTATGGTTGTTAGTATGATTATTAGGATCAACATTCAGATTATTATGGCTATTATGATTTTTATGGTTATTACAGCTATTATAATGATAAATATGATTATTTCCAAGTTTATTATGGTTATTATTATGACTACTATGATTATTATAGTTATTATGACTATTATGGCTAGTATAATGCTTATTATGGTTATTTCAAAGCTTATTATGGTGAATACTATAATTATTAAGATTATTATGGTTATTATGATTATTATGGTACTATGGCTAGTATAACGGTTATTATGATTATTTCAAAGCTTATTATGTATATTATTATGGTTACTATGCTTATTATGGATCTTGGTTTAATTATGATGAATATCATGATCATCATTAAGATCATTATGGTTATTGCGATTATTATGACTATTATGATTATTCTAGTTATTATGATTATTATGGTTATTATGGCTAGTATAAAGGTTATTATGATTATTTCAAAGCTTATTATGTTTATTATTCTGATTACTCTGATTATTATTTGTCTTAGTATAATTATGATGAAAATTATGGTCATCATTGAGATCATTATGGTTATTAAGGTGATTATGGTTATTACGTTAATAATAACGGTTATAAAGATTATTTCCATGACTATTCTGTTTATTATGATGATTACTATGATCATCATGGTTGTTAGTATGATTATTATGATCACCATTCTGATTATTATGGCTATTGTGATTTTTATGGCTATTATGACTATTATAATGATTATTACGGTTATTTCCTAGTTCATTATTGTTATTATTACGACTATTATGATTATTATGGCTATTATGACTATTATGGTTGTTATGGCTAGTATAATGTATATTATGATTATTTCCGAACCCATTATGGTTATTATTATGATTATGATGATTATTACGGATCTTGGTATAATTATCATGGATATTATGATCATCATTAAGATTATTATGGTTACTATGATTATTGTGATTATTGCTATGCTTATTAACATTTCAATTACGATTATTATGATTATTGTAGTTATTATGATGATCACTATGATTATTATGGTTGTTAGTATGATTATTAGGATCAACATTCAGATTATTATGGCTATTATGATTTTTATGGTTATTACAGCTATTATAATGATAAATATGATTATTTCCAAGTTTATTATGGTTATTATTATGACTACTATGATTATTATAGTTATTATGACTATTATGGCTAGTATAATGCTTATTATGGTTATTTCAATGCTTATTATGGTGAATACTATAATTATTAAGATTATTATGGTTATTATGATTATTATGGTACTATGGCTAGTATAACGGTTATTATGATTATTTCAAAGCTTATTATGTATATTATTATGGTTACTATGCTTATTATGGATCTTGGTTTAATTATGATGAATATCATGATCATCATTAAGATCATTATGGTTATTGCGATTATTATGACTATTATGATTATTCTAGTTATTATGATTATTATGGTTATTATGGCTAGTATAAAGGTTATTATGATTATTTCAAAGCTTATTATGTTTATTATTCTGATTACTCTGATTATTATTTGTCTTAGTATAATTATGATGAAAATTATGGTCATCATTGAGATCATTATGGTTATTAAGGTGATTATGGTTATTACGTTAATAATAACGGTTATAAAGATTATTTCCATGACTATTCTGTTTATTATGATGATTACTATGATCATCATGGTTGTTAGTATGATTATTATGATCACCATTCTGATTATTATGGCTATTGTGATTTTTATGGCTATTATGACTATTATAATGATTATTACGGTTATTTCCTAGTTCATTATTGTTATTATTACGACTATTATGATTATTATGGCTATTATGACTATTATGGTTGTTATGGCTAGTATAATGTATATTATGATTATTTCCGAACCCATTATGGTTATTATTATGATTATGATGATTATTACGGATCTTGGTATAATTATCATGGATATTATGATCATCATTAAGATTATTATGGTTACTATGATTATTGTGATTATTGCTATGCTTATTAACATTTCAATTACGATTATTATGATTATTGTAGTTATTATGATGATCACTATGATTATTATGGTTGTTAGTATGATTATTAGGATCAACATTCAGATTATTATGGCTATTATGATTTTTATGGTTATTATAGCTATGATAATGATAAATACGGTTATTTCCAAGTTTATTATGGTTATTATTATGACTATTATGATTATTATAGTTATTATGATTATTATGATTATTATGGCTAGTATAATACTTATGATGATTATTTCCAAGCTTATTATGGTTATTAATATAATTATTATGATGATTATGTTTATTATGATTATTATGGCTTCTATGGCTAGTATAACGGTTATTATGATTATTTCAAAGCTTATTATGTTTATTATTATGGTTACTATGATTATTATGGATCTTGGTATAATTATGATGAATATAATGATCATCATTAAGATCATTATGGTTATTGCGATTATTATGACTATTATGATTACTCTAGTTATTATGATTATTATGGTTATTATGGCTAGTATAAAGGTTATTATGATTATTTCAAAGCTTATTATGTTTATTATTATGATTACTCTGATTATTATTTGTCTTAGTATAATTATGATGAATATTATGGTCATCATTGAGATCATTATGGTTATTAAGGTGATTATGGTTATTACGTTAATAATAACGGTTATAAAGATTATTTCCATGACTATTCTGTTTATTATGATGATTACTATGATCATCATGGTTGTTAGTATGATTATTATGATCACCATTCTGATTATTATGGCTATTGTGATTTTTATGGCTATTATGGCTATTATAATGATTATTACGATTATTTCCTAGTTCATTATTGTTATTATTACGACTATTATGATTATTATGGCTATTATGACTATTATGGTTGTTATGGCTAGTATAATGTATATTATGATTATTTCCGAACCCACTATGGTTATTATTATGATTATGATGATTATTACGGATCTTGGTATAATTATCATGGATATTATGATCATCATTAAGATTATTATGGTTACTATGATTATTGTGATTATTGCTATGCTTATTAACATTTCAATTACGATTATTATGATTATTGTAATTATTATGATGATCACTATGATTATTATGGTTGTTAGTATGATTATTAGGATCAACATTCAGATTATTATGGCTACTATGATTTTTATGGTTATTATAGCTATTATAATGATAAATATGATTATTTCCAAGTTTATTACGGTTATTATTATCACTATTATGATTATTATAGTTATTATTATTATTATGGTTACTATGGCTAGTATAACGGTTATTAGGATTATTTCAAAGCTTATTATGGTTATTACTATAGTTATTATGATTATTATGGTTATTATGATTATTATGGTTACTATGGCTAGTATAACGGTTATTATGATTATTTCAAAGCTTATTATGTTTATTATTATGGTTACTATGCTTATTATGGATCTTGGTATAATTATGATGAATATAATGACAATCATTAAGATCATTATGGTTATTGCGATTATTATGACTATTATGATTACTCTAGTTATTATGATTATTATGGTTATTATGGCTAGTATAAATGTTATTATTATTATTTCAAAGCTTATTATGTTTATTATTATGATTACTCTGATTATTATTTGTCTTAGTATAATTATGATGTATATTATGGTCATCATTAAGATTATTATGGTTATTACGTTAATAACAATCATTATTAAGGTTATTTCCACGACTATTCTGTTTATTATGATGACTACCATGATCATTATGGTTACTAGTATGATTATTATGCTCACCATTCTGATTATTATGGCTATTGTGATTTTTATGGCTATTATGACTATTACAATGATTATTACCATTATTTCCAAGTTTATTATTGTTATTATTACGACTATTGTGATAATTATGGCTATTATGACTATTATGGTTGTTATGGCAAGTATAATGTATATTATGATTATTTCCGAACACATTAGGGTTATTATTATGATTATTATGATTATTACGGATCTTGGTATAATTATCATGGATATTATGATCATCATTAAGATTATTATGGTTACTATGATTATTGTGATTATTGCTATGCTCATTAACATTACAATTACGATTATTATGATTATTGTAATTATTATGATGATCACTATGATTATTATGGTTGTTAGTATGATTATTAGGATCAACATTCAGATTATTATGGCTATTATGATCTTTATGGTTATTATTGCTATTATAATGATAAATATGATTATTTCCAAGTTTATTATGGGTATTATTATGACTAGTATGATTATTATAGTTATTATGATTATTATGGCTAGTATAATGCTTATTATGATTATTTCCAAGCTTATTATGGTTATTACTATAATTATTATGGTTATTATGGTTATTATGATTATTATGGTTACTATGGCTAGTATAACGGTTATTATGATTATTTCAAAACTTATTATGTTTATTATTATGGTTACTATGATTATTATGGATCTTGGTATAATTATGATGAATATCATGATCATCATTAAGATCATTATGGTTATTGCGATTATTATGACTATTATGATTACTCTAGTTATTATGATTATTATGGTTATTATGGCTAGTATGAAGGTTATTATGATTATTTCAAAGCTTATTATGGTTATTATTATAATTATTATGATTATTATGGTTATTATGATTAGTATGGTTACTATGGCTAGTATAACGGTTATTATGATTATTTCAAAGCTTATTATGTTTATTATTATGATTAATCTGATTATTATATGTCTAGGTATAATTATGATGAATATTATGGTCATCATTAAGATCATTATGGTTATTACGATGATTATGGTTATTACGTTAATAATAATGGTTATTAAGATTATTTCCATGACTATTCTGTTTATTATGATGATTACTATGATCATTATGGTTGTTAGTATGATTATTACGATCACCATTCTGATTATTATGGCTATTGTGATTTATATGGCTATTATGACTGTTATTATGATTATTACGATTATTTCCTAGTTCATTATTGTTATTATTACGACTATTATGATTATTATGGCTATTATGACTATTATGGTTGTTATGGCTAGTATAAAGTATATTATGGTTATTTCCGGACCCATTATGGTTATTATTATGATTATTATGATTATTACGGATCTTGGTATAATTATCATGGATATTATGATCATCATTAAGATTATTATGGTTACTATGATTATTGTGATTACTGCTATGCTTATTAACATTACAATTACGATTATTATGATTATTGTAGTTATTATGATAATCACTTTGATTATTATCGTTGTTAGTATGATTATTAGGATCAACATTCAGATTATTATGGCTATTATGATTTTTATGGTTATTATTGCTATTATAATGATAAATATGATTATTTCCAAGTTTATTATGGTTATTATTATGACTATTATGATTATTATAGTTATTATGATTATTATGATTATTATGGCTAGTATAATACTTATGATGATTATTTCCAAGCTTATTATGGTTATTAATATAGTTATTATGATGATTATGGTTATTATGATTATTATGGTTACTATGGCTAGTATAACGGTTATTATGATTATTTCGATGCCTATTATGTTTATTATTATGGTTACTATGCTTATTACGGATCTTGGTATAATTATGATGAATATCATGATCATCATTAAGATCATTATGGTTATTGCGATTATTATGACTATTATGATTATTCTAGTTATTATGATTATTATGGTTACTATGGCTAGTATAAAGGTGATTATGATTATTTCAAAGCTCATTTTGTTTATTATTATGATTACTCTGATTATTATTTGTCTTAGTATAATTATGATGAATATTATTGTCATCATTGAGATCATTATGGTTATTAAGGTGATTATGGTTATTACGTTAATAATAACCATTATTAAGATTATTTCCATGACTATTCTGTTTATTATGATGATTACTATGATCATTATGGTTGTTAGTATGATTATTATGATCACCATTCTGATTATTATGGCTATTGTGATATATATGGCTATTATGACTATTATTATGATTATTACGATTATTTCCTAGTTCATTATTGTTATTATTACGACTATTATGATTATTATGGCTATTATGACTATTATGGTTGTTATGGCTAGTATAATGTATATTATGGTTATGTCCGAACCCATTATGGTTATTATTATGATTATTATGATTATTACGGATCTTGGTATAATTATCATGGATATTATGATCATCATTAAGATTATTATGGTTACTATGATTATCGTGATTATTGCTATGCTTATTAACATTACAATTACGATTATTATGATTATTGTAGTTATTATGATGATCACTATGACTATTATGGCTGTTAGTATGATTATTATGATCAACATTCAGATTATTATGGCTATTATGATTTTTATGGCTATTATTGATATTATAATGTTAAATATGACTATTTCCAAGTTTATTATGGTTATTATTGTGACTACTATGATTATTATAGTTATTATGATTATTATGGCTAGTATAATGCTTATTATGGTTATTTCCAAGCTTATTATGGTTAATACTATAATTATTAAGATTATTATGGTTATTATGATTATTATGGTTACTATGGCTAGTATAACGGTTATTATGATTATTTCAAAGCTTATTATGTATATTATTATGGTTACTATGCTTATTATGGATCTTGGTTTAATTATGATGAATATCATGATCATCATTAAGATCATTATGGTTATTGCGATTATTATGACTATTATGATTATTCTAGTTATTATGATTATTATGGTTATTATGGCTAGTATAAAGGTTATTATGATTATTTCAAAGCTTATTATGTTTATTATTATGATTACTCTGATTATTATTTGTCTTAGTATAATTATGATGAATATTATGGTCATCATTGAGATCATTATGGTTATTAAGGTGATTATGGTTATTACGTTAATAATAACGGTTATAAAGATTATTTCCATGACTATTCTGTTTATTATGATGATTACTATGATCATCATGGTTGTTAGTATGATTATTATGATCACCATTCTGATTATTATGGCTATTGTGATTTTTATGGCTATTATGACTATTATAATTATTATTACGATTATTTCCTAGTTCATTATTGTTATTATTACGACTATTATGATTATTATGGCTATTATGACTATTATGGTTGTTATGGCTAGTATAATGTATATTATGATTATTTCCGAACCCATTATGGTTATTATTATGATTATGATGATTATTACGGATCTTGGTATAATTATCATGGATATTATGATCATCATTAAGATTATTATGGTTACTATGATTATTGTGATTATTGCTATGCTTATTAACATTACAATTACGATTATTATGATTATTGTAGTTATTATGATGATCACTATGACTATTATGGCTGTTAGTATGATTATTATGATCAACATTCAGATTATTATGGCTATTATGATTTTTATGGCTATTATTGCTATTATAATGTTAAATATGACTATTTCCAAGTTTATTATGGGTATTATTATGACTACTATGATTATTATAGTTATTATGATTATTATGGCTAGTATAATGCTTATTATGGTTATTTCCAAGCTTATTATGGTTAATACTATAATTATTAAGATTATTATGGTTATTATGATTATTATGGTTACTATGGCTAGTATAACGGTTATTATGATTATTTCAAAGCTTATTATGTATATTATTATGGTTACTATGCTTATTATGGATCTTGGTTTAATTATGATGAATATCATGATCATCATTAAGATCATTATGGTTATTGCGATTATTATGACTATTATGATTATTCTAGTTATTATGATTATTATGGTTATTATGGCTAGTATAAAGGTTATTATGATTATTTCAAAGCTTATTATGGTTATTATTATAATTATTATGATTATTATGGTTATTATGATTAGTATGGTTACTATGGCTAGTATAACGGTTATTATGATTATTTCAAAGCTTATTTTGTTTAATATTATGATTACTCTGATTATTATTTGTCTTAGTATAATTATGATGAATATTATTGTCATCATTGAGATCATTATGGTTATTAAGGTGATTATGGTTATTACGTTAATAATAACAATTATTAAGATTATTTCCATGACTATTCTGTTCATTATGTTGATTACTATGATCATTATGGTTGTTAGTATGATTATTATGATCACCATTCTGATTATTACGGCTATTGTGATTTATATGGCTATTGTGACTATTATTATGATCATTACGATTATTTCCTAGTTCATTATTGTTATTATTACGACTATTATGATTATTATGGCTATTATGACTATTATGGTTGTTATGGCTAGTATAAAGTATATTATGGTTATTTCCGGACCCATTATGGTTATTATTATGATTATTATGATTATTACGGATCTTGGTATAATTATCATGGATATTATGATCATCATTAAGATTATTATGGTTACTATGATTATTGTGATTATTGCTATGCTTATTAACATTACAATTACGATTATTATGATTATTGTAGTTATTATGATAATCACTATGATTATCATGGTTGTTAGTATGATTATTAGGATCAACATTCAGATTATTATGGCTATTATGATTTTTATGGTTATTATTGCTATTATAATGATAAATATGATTATTTCCAAGTTTATTATGGTTATTATTATGACTATTATGATTATTATAGTTATTATGATTACTATGATTATTGTGGCTAGTATAATACCTATGATGATTATTTCCAAGCTTATTATGTTTATTAATATAATTATTATGATGATTATGGTTATTATGATTATTATGGTTACTATGGCTAGTATAACGGTTATTATGATTATTTCGAAGCTTATGATGTTTATTATTATGGTTACTATGATTATTATGGATCTTGGTATAATTATGATGAATATAATGATCATCATTAAGATCATTATGGTTATTGCGATTATTATGACTATTATGATTACTCTAGTTATTATGATTATTATGGTTATTATGGCTAGTATGAAGGTTATTATGAGTATTTCAAAGCTTATTATGTTTATTATTATGATTATTCTGATTATTATATGTCTAGGTATAATTATGATGTATATTATGGTCATCATTAAAATTATTATGGTTATTACGTTAATACAATGATTATTAAGATTATTTCCATGACTATTGTGTTTATTATGATGACTACCATGATCATTATGGTTGCTAGTATGATTATTATGATCACCATTCTGATTATTATGGCCATTGTGATTTTTATGGCTATTATGACTATTATAATGATTATTACCATTATTTCCAAGTTTATTATTGTTATTATTACGACTATTATGATTATTATGGCTATTGTGACTATTATGGTTGTTATGGCAAGTATAATGTATATTATGATTATTTCCGAACACATTAGGGTTATTATTATGATTATTATGATTATTACGGATCTTGGTATAATTATCATCGATATTATGATCATCGTTAAGATTATTATGGTTACTATGATTATTGTGATTATTGATATGGTCATTAACATTACAATTACGATTATTATGATTATTGTAATTATTATGATGATCACTATGATTATTATGGTTGTTAGTATGATTATTAGGATCAACATTCAGATTATTATGGCTACTATGATTTTTATGGTTATTATAGCTATTATAATGATAAATATGATTATTTCCAAGTTTATTACGGTTATTATTATCACTATTATGATTATTATAGTTATTATGATTATTATGGTTACTATGGCTAGTATAACGGTTATTAGGATTATTTCAAAGCTTATTATGGTTATTACTATAGTTATTATGATTATTATGGTTATTATGATTATTATGGTTACTATGGCTAGTATAACGGTTATTATGATTATTTCAAAGCTTATTATGTTTATTATTATGGTTACTATGCTTATTATGGATCTTGGTATAATTATGATGAATATCATGATCATCATTAAGATCATTATGGTTATTGCGATTATTATGACTATTATGATTATTCTAGTTATTATGATTATTATGGTTATTATGGCTAGTATAAATGTTATTATTATTATTTCAAAGCTTATTATGTTTATTATTATGATTACTCTGATTATTATTTGTCTTAGTATAATTATGATGTATATTATGGTCATCATTAAGATTATTATGGTTATTACGTTAATAACAATCATTATTAAGATTATTTCCACGACTATTCTGTTTATTATGATGACTACCATGATCATTATGGTTACTAGTATGATTATTATGCTCACCATTCTGATTATTATGGCTATTGTGATTTTTATGGCTATTATGACTATTACAATGATTATTACCATTATTTCCAAGTTTATTATTGTTATTATTACGACTATTGTGATAATTATGGCTATTATGACTATTATGGTTGTTATGGCAAGTATAATGTATATTATGATTATTTCCGAACACATTAGGGTTATTATTATGATTATTATGATTATTACGGATCTTGGTATAATTATCATGGATATTATGATCATCATTAAGATTATTATGGTTACTATGATTATTGTGATTATTGCTATGCTCATTAACATTACAATTACGATTATTATGATTATTGTAATTATTATGATGATCACTATGATTATTATGGTTGTTAGTATGATTATTAGGATCAACATTCAGATTATTATGGCTATTATGATCTTTATGGTTATTATTGCTATTATAATGATAAATATGATTATTTCCAAGTTTATTATGGTTATTATTATGACTATTATGATTATTATAGTTATTATGATTACTATGATTATTGTGGCTAGTATAATACCTATGATGATTATTTCCAAGCTTATTATGTTTATTAATATAATTATTATGATGATTATGGTTATTATGATTATTATGGTTACTATGGCTAGTATAACGGTTATTATGATTATTTCGAAGCTTATGATGTTTATTATTATGGTTACTATGATTATTATGGATCTTGGTATAATTATGATGAATATAATGATCATCATTAAGATCATTATGGTTATTGCGATTATTATGACTATTATGATTACTCTAGTTATTATGATTATTATGGTTATTATGGCTAGTATGAAGGTTATTATGAGTATTTCAAAGCTTATTATGTTTATTATTATGATTATTCTGATTATTATATGTCTAGGTATAATTATGATGTATATTATGGTCATCATTAAAATTATTATGGTTATTACGTTAATACAATGATTATTAAGATTATTTCCATGACTATTGTGTTTATTATGATGACTACCATGATCATTATGGTTGCTAGTATGATTATTATGATCACCATTCTGATTATTATGGCCATTGTGATTTTTATGGCTATTATGACTATTATAATGATTATTACCATTATTTCCAAGTTTATTATTGTTATTATTACGACTATTATGATTATTATGGCTATTGTGACTATTATGGTTGTTATGGCAAGTATAATGTATATTATGATTATTTCCGAACACATTAGGGTTATTATTATGATTATTATGATTATTACGGATCTTGGTATAATTATCATCGATATTATGATCATCGTTAAGATTATTATGGTTACTATGATTATTGTGATTATTGATATGGTCATTAACATTACAATTACGATTATTATGATTATTGTAATTATTATGATGATCACTATGATTATTATGGTTGTTAGTATGATTATTAGGATCAACATTCAGATTATTATGGCTACTATGATTTTTATGGTTATTATAGCTATTATAATGATAAATATGATTATTTCCAAGTTTATTACGGTTATTATTATCACTATTATGATTATTATAGTTATTATGATTATTATGGTTACTATGGCTAGTATAACGGTTATTAGGATTATTTCAAAGCTTATTATGGTTATTACTATAGTTATTATGATTATTATGGTTATTATGATTATTATGGTTACTATGGCTAGTATAACGGTTATTATGATTATTTCAAAGCTTATTATGTTTATTATTATGGTTACTATGCTTATTATGGATCTTGGTATAATTATGATGAATATCATGATCATCATTAAGATCATTATGGTTATTGCGATTATTATGACTATTATGATTATTCTAGTTATTATGATTATTATGGTTATTATGGCTAGTATAAATGTTATTATTATTATTTCAAAGCTTATTATGTTTATTATTATGATTACTCTGATTATTATTTGTCTTAGTATAATTATGATGTATATTATGGTCATCATTAAGATTATTATGGTTATTACGTTAATAACAATCATTATTAAGATTATTTCCACGACTATTCTGTTTATTATGATGACTACCATGATCATTATGGTTACTAGTATGATTATTATGCTCACCATTCTGATTATTATGGCTATTGTGATTTTTATGGCTATTATGACTATTACAATGATTATTACCATTATTTCCAAGTTTATTATTGTTATTATTACGACTATTGTGATAATTATGGCTATTATGACTATTATGGTTGTTATGGCAAGTATAATGTATATTATGATTATTTCCGAACACATTAGGGTTATTATTATGATTATTATGATTATTACGGATCTTGGTATAATTATCATGGATATTATGATCATCATTAAGATTATTATGGTTACTATGATTATTGTGATTATTGCTATGCTCATTAACATTACAATTACGATTATTATGATTATTGTAATTATTATGATGATCACTATGATTATTATGGTTGTTAGTATGATTATTAGGATCAACATTCAGATTATTATGGCTATTATGATCTTTATGGTTATTATTGCTATTATAATGATAAATATGATTATTTCCAAGTTTATTATGGGTATTATTATGACTAGTATGATTATTATAGTTATTATGATTATTATGGCTAGTATAATGCTTATTATGATTATTTCCAAGCTTATTATGGTTATTACTATAATTATTATGGTTATTATGGTTATTATGATTATTATGGTTACTATGGCTAGTATAACGGTTATTATGATTATTTCAAAACTTATTATGTTTATTATTATGGTTACTATGATTATTATGGATCTTGGTATAATTATGATGAATATCATGATCATCATTAAGATCATTATGGTTATTGCGATTATTATGACTATTATGATTACTCTAGTTATTATGATTATTATGGTTATTATGGCTAGTATGAAGGTTATTATGATTATTTCAAAGCTTATTATGGTTATTATTATAATTATTATGATTATTATGGTTATTATGATTAGTATGGTTACTATGGCTAGTATAACGGTTATTATGATTATTTCAAAGCTTATTATGTTTATTATTATGATTAATCTGATTATTATATGTCTAGGTATAATTATGATGAATATTATGGTCATCATTAAGATCATTATGGTTATTACGATGATTATGGTTATTACGTTAATAATAATGGTTATTAAGATTATTTCCATGACTATTCTGTTTATTATGATGATTACTATGATCATTATGGTTGTTAGTATGATTATTACGATCACCATTCTGATTATTATGGCTATTGTGATTTATATGGCTATTATGACTGTTATTATGATTATTACGATTATTTCCTAGTTCATTATTGTTATTATTACGACTATTATGATTATTATGGCTATTATGACTATTATGGTTGTTATGGCTAGTATAAAGTATATTATGGTTATTTCCGGACCCATTATGGTTATTATTATGATTATTATGATTATTACGGATCTTGGTATAATTATCATGGATATTATGATCATCATTAAGATTATTATGGTTACTATGATTATTGTGATTACTGCTATGCTTATTAACATTACAATTACGATTATTATGATTATTGTAGTTATTATGATAATCACTTTGATTATTATCGTTGTTAGTATGATTATTAGGATCAACATTCAGATTATTATGGCTATTATGATTTTTATGGTTATTATTGCTATTATAATGATAAATATGATTATTTCCAAGTTTATTATGGTTATTATTATGACTATTATGATTATTATAGTTATTATGATTATTATGATTATTATGGCTAGTATAATACTTATGATGATTATTTCCAAGCTTATTATGGTTATTAATATAGTTATTATGATGATTATGGTTATTATGATTATTATGGTTACTATGGCTAGTATAACGGTTATTATGATTATTTCGATGCCTATTATGTTTATTATTATGGTTACTATGCTTATTACGGATCTTGGTATAATTATGATGAATATCATGATCATCATTAAGATCATTATGGTTATTGCGATTATTATGACTATTATGATTATTCTAGTTATTATGATTATTATGGTTACTATGGCTAGGATAAAGGTGATTATGATTATTTCAAAGCTCATTTTGTTTATTATTATGATTACTCTGATTATTATTTGTCTTAGTATAATTATGATGAATATTATTGTCATCATTGAGATCATTATGGTTATTAAGGTGATTATGGTTATTACGTTAATAATAACCATTATTAAGATTATTTCCATGACTATTCTGTTTATTATGATGATTACTATGATCATTATGGTTGTTAGTATGATTATTATGATCACCATTCTGATTATTATGGCTATTGTGATATATATGGCTATTATGACTATTATTATGATTATTACGATTATTTCCTAGTTCATTATTGTTATTATTACGACTATTATGATTATTATGGCTATTATGACTATTATGGTTGTTATGGCTAGTATAATGTATATTATGGTTATGTCCGAACCCATTATGGTTATTATTATGATTATTATGATTATTACGGATCTTGGTATAATTATCATGGATATTATGATCATCATTAAGATTATTATGGTTACTATGATTATCGTGATTATTGCTATGCTTATTAACATTACAATTACGATTATTATGATTATTGTAGTTATTATGATGATCACTATGACTATTATGGCTGTTAGTATGATTATTATGATCAACATTCTGATTATTATGGCTATTATGATTTTTATGGCTATTATTGCTATTATAATGTTAAATATGACTATTTCCAAGTTTATTATGGTTATTATTGTGACTACTATGATTATTATAATTATTATGATTATTATGGCTAGTATAATGCTTATTATGGTTATTTCCAAGCTTATTATGGTTAATACTATAATTATTAAGATTATTATGGTTATTATGATTATTATGGTTACTATGGCTAGTATAACGGTTATTATGATTATTTCAAAGCTTATTATGTATATTATTATGGTTACTATGCTTATTATGGATCTTGGTTTAATTATGATGAATATCATGATCATCATTAAGATCATTATGGTTATTGCGATTATTATGACTATTATGATTATTCTAGTTATTATGATTATTATGGTTATTATGGCTAGTATAAAGGTTATTATGATTATTTCAAAGCTTATTATGTTTATTATTATGATTACTCTGATTATTATTTGTCTTAGTATAATTATGATGAATATTATGGTCATCATTGAGATCATTATGGTTATTAAGGTGATTATGGTTATTACGTTAATAATAACGGTTATAAAGATTATTTCCATGACTATTCTGTTTATTATGATGATTACTATGATCATCATGGTTGTTAGTATGATTATTATGATCACCATTCTGATTATTATGGCTATTGTGATTTTTATGGCTATTATGACTATTATAATTATTATTACGATTATTTCCTAGTTCATTATTGTTATTATTACGACTATTATGATTATTATGGCTATTATGACTATTATGGTTGTTATGGCTAGTATAATGTATATTATGATTATTTCCGAACCCATTATGGTTATTATTATGATTATGATGATTATTACGGATCTTGGTATAATTATCATGGATATTATGATCATCATTAAGATTATTATGGTTACTATGATTATTGTGATTATTGCTATGCTTATTAACATTACAATTACGATTATTATGATTATTGTAGTTATTATGATAATCACTATGATTATCATGGTTGTTAGTATGATTATTAGGATCAACATTCAGATTATTATGGCTATTATGATTTTTATGGTTATTATTGCTATTATAATGATAAATATGATTATTTCCAAGTTTATTATGGTTATTATTATGACTATTATGATTATTATAGTTATTATGATTACTATGATTATTGTGGCTAGTATAATACCTATGATGATTATTTCCAAGCTTATTATGTTTATTAATATAATGATTATGATGATTATGGTTATTATGATTATTATGGTTACTATGGCTAGTATAACGGTTATTATGATTATTTCGAAGCTTATGATGTTTATTATTATGGTTACTATGATTATTATGGATCTTGGTATAATTATGATGAATATAATGATCATCATTAAGATCATTATGGTTATTGCGATTATTATGACTATTATGATTACTCTAGTTATTATGATTATTATGGTTATTATGGCTAGTATGAAGGTTATTATGAGTATTTCAAAGCTTATTATGTTTATTATTATGATTATTCTGATTATTATATGTCTAGGTATAATTATGATGTATATTATGGTCATCATTAAAATTATTATGGTTATTACGTTAATACAATGATTATTAAGATTATTTCCATGACTATTGTGTTTATTATGATGACTACCATGATCATTATGGTTGCTAGTATGATTATTATGATCACCATTCTGATTATTATGGCCATTGTGATTTTTATGGCTATTATGACTATTATAATGATTATTACCATTATTTCCAAGTTTATTATTGTTATTATTACGACTATTATGATTATTATGGCTATTGTGACTATTATGGTTGTTATGGCAAGTATAATGTATATTATGATTATTTCCGAACACATTAGGGTTATTATTATGATTATTATGATTATTACGGATCTTGGTATAATTATCATCGATATTATGATCATCGTTAAGATTATTATGGTTACTATGATTATTGTGATTATTGATATGGTCATTAACATTACAATTACGATTATTATGATTATTGTAATTATTATGATGATCACTATGATTATTATGGTTGTTAGTATGATTATTAGGATCAACATTCAGATTATTATGGCTACTATGATTTTTATGGTTATTATAGCTATTATAATGATAAATATGATTATTTCCAAGTTTATTACGGTTATTATTATCACTATTATGATTATTATAGTTATTATGATTATTATGGTTACTATGGCTAGTATAACGGTTATTAGGATTATTTCAAAGCTTATTATGGTTATTACTATAGTTATTATGATTATTATGGTTATTATGATTATTATGGTTACTATGGCTAGTATAACGGTTATTATGATTATTTCAAAGCTTATTATGTTTATTATTATGGTTACTATGCTTATTATGGATCTTGGTATAATTATGATGAATATCATGATCATCATTAAGATCATTATGGTTATTGCGATTATTATGACTATTATGATTATTCTAGTTATTATGATTATTATGGTTATTATGGCTAGTATAAATGTTACTATTATTATTTCAAAGCTTATTATGTTTATTATTATGATTACTCTGATTATTATTTGTCTTAGTATAATTATGATGTATATTATGGTCATCATTAAGATTATTATGGTTATTACGTTAATAACAATCATTATTAAGATTATTTCCACGACTATTCTGTTTATTATGATGACTACCATGATCATTATGGTTACTAGTATGATTATTATGCTCACCATTCTGATTATTATGGCTATTGTGATTTTTATGGCTATTATGACTATTACAATGATTATTACCATTATTTCCAAGTTTATTATTGTTATTATTACGACTATTGTGATAATTATGGCTATTATGACTATTATGGTTGTTATGGCAAGTATAATGTATATTATGATTATTTCCGAACACATTAGGGTTATTATTATGATTATTATGATTATTACGGATCTTGGTATAATTATCATGGATATTATGATCATCATTAAGATTATTATGGTTACTATGATTATTGTGATTATTGCTATGCTCATTAACATTACAATTACGATTATTATGATTATTGTAATTATTATGATGATCACTATGATTATTATGGTTGTTAGTATGATTATTAGGATCAACATTCAGATTATTATGGCTATTATGATCTTTATGGTTATTATTGCTATTATAATGATAAATATGATTATTTCCAAGTTTATTATGGGTATTATTATGACTAGTATGATTATTATAGTTATTATGATTATTATGGCTAGTATAATGCTTATTATGATTATTTCCAAGCTTATTATGGTTATTACTATAATTATTATGGTTATTATGGTTATTATGATTATTATGGTTACTATGGCTAGTATAACGGTTATTATGATTATTTCAAAACTTATTATGTTTATTATTATGGTTACTATGATTATTATGGATCTTGGTATAATTATGATGAATATCATGATCATCATTAAGATCATTATGGTTATTGCGATTATTATGACTATTATGATTACTCTAGTTATTATGATTATTATGGTTATTATGGCTAGTATGAAGGTTATTATGATTATTTCAAAGCTTATTATGGTTATTATTATAATTATTATGATTATTATGGTTATTATGATTAGTATGGTTACTATGGCTAGTATAACGGTTATTATGATTATTTCAAAGCTTATTATGTTTATTATTATGATTAATCTGATTATTATATGTCTAGGTATAATTATGATGAATATTATGGTCATCATTAAGATCATTATGGTTATTACGATGATTATGGTTATTACGTTAATAATAATGGTTATTAAGATTATTTCCATGACTATTCTGTTTATTATGATGATTACTATGATCATTATGGTTGTTAGTATGATTATTACGATCACCATTCTGATTATTATGGCTATTGTGATTTATATGGCTATTATGACTGTTATTATGATTATTACGATTATTTCCTAGTTCATTATTGTTATTATTACGACTATTATGATTATTATGGCTATTATGACTATTATGGTTGTTATGGCTAGTATAAAGTATATTATGCTTATTTCCGGACCCATTATGGTTATTATTATGATTATTATGATTATTACGGATCTTGGTATAATTATCATGGATATTATGATCATCATTAAGATTATTATGGTTACTATGATTATTGTGATTACTGCTATGCTTATTAACATTACAATTACGATTATTATGATTATTGTAGTTATTATGATAATCACTTTGATTATTATCGTTGTTAGTATGATTATTAGGATCAACATTCAGATTATTATGGCTATTATGATTTTTATGGTTATTATTGCTATTATAATGATAAATATGATTATTTCCAAGTTTATTATGGTTATTATTATGACTATTATGATTATTATAGTTATTATGATTATTATGATTATTATGGCTAGTATAATACCTATGATGATTATTTCCAAGCTTATTATGTTTATTAATATAATTATTATGATGATTATGGTTATTATGATTATTATGGTTACTATGGCTAGTATAACGGTTATTATGATTATTTCGAAGCTTATTATGTTTATTATTATGGTTACTATGCTTATTATGGATCTTGGTATAATTATGATGAATATCATGATCATCATTAAGATCATTATGGTTATTGCGATTATTATGACTATTATGATTACTCTAGTTATTATGATTATTATGGTTATTATGGCTAGTATGAAGGTTATTATGAGTATTTCAAAGCTTATTATGTTTATTATTATGATTATTCTGATTATTATATGTCTAGGTATAATTATGATGTATATTATGGTCGTCATTAAGATTATTATGGTTATTACGTTAATAACAATGATTATTAAGATTATTTCCATGACTATTCTGTTTATTATGATGACTACCATGATCATTATGGTTGCTAGTATGATTATTATGATCACCATTCTGATTATTATGGCCATTGTGATTTTTATGGCTATTATGACTCTTATAATGATTATTACCATTATTTCCAAGTTTATTATTGTTATTATTACGACTATTATGATTATTATGGCTATTATGTCTATTATGGTTGTTATGGCAAGTATAATGTATATTATGATTATTTCCGAACACATTAGGGTTATTATTATGATTATTATGATTATTACGGATCTTGGTATAATTATCATCGATATTATGATCATCGTTAAGATTATTATGGTTACTATGATTATTGTGATTATTGATATGCTCATTAACATTACAATTACGATTATTATGATTATTGTAATTATTATGATGATCACTATGATTATTATGGTTGTTAGTATGATTATTAGGATCAACATTCAGATTATTATGGCTATTATGATTTTTATGGTTATTATAGCTATAATAATGATAAATATGATTATTTCCAAGTTTATTACGGTTATTATTATCACTATTATGATTATTATAGTTATTATGATTATTATGGTTACTATGGCTAGTATAACGGTTATTATGATTATTTCAAAGCTTATTATGGTTATTACTATAGTTATTATGATTATTATGGTTATTATGGTTATTATGGTTACTATGGCTAGTATAACGGTTATTATGATTATTTCAAAGCTTATTATGTTTATTATTATGGTTACTATGCTTATTATGGATCTTGGTTTAATTATGATGAATATCATGATCATCATTAAGATCATTATGGTTATTGCGATTATTATGACTATTATGATTATTCTAGTTATTATGATTATTATGGTTATTATGGCTAGTATAAAGGTTATTATGATTATTTCAAAGCTTATTATGTTTATTATTATGATTACTCTGATTATTATTTGTCTTAGTATAATTATGATGAATATTATGGTCATCATTGAGATCATTATGGTTATTAAGGTGATTATGGTTATTACGTTAATAATAACGGTTATAAAGATTATTTCCATGACTATTCTGTTTATTATGATGATTACTATGATCATCATGGTTGTTAGTATGATCATTATGATCACCATTCTGATTATTACGGCTATTGTGATTTTTATGGTTATTATGACTATTATAATTATTATTACGATTATTTCCTAGTTCATTATTGTTATTATTACGACTATTATGATTATTATGGCTATTATGACTATTATGGTTGTTATGGCTAGTATAATGTATATTATGATTATTTCCGAACCCATTATGGTTATTATTATGATTATGATGATTATTACGGATCTTGGTATAATTATCATGGATATTATGATCATCATTAAGATTATTATGGTTACTATGATTATTGTGATTATTGCTATGCTTATTAACATTACAATTACGATTATTATGATTATTGTAGTTATTATGATGATCACTATGATTATTATGGTTGTTAGTATGATTATTAGGATCAACATTCAGATTATTATGGCTATTATGATTTTTATGGTTATTATAGCTATGATAATGATAAATACGGTTATTTCCAAGTTTATTATGGTTATTATTATGACTATTATGATTATTATAGTTATTATGATTATTATGATTATTATGGCTAGTATAATACTTATGATGATTATTTCCAAGCTTATTATGGTTATTAATATAATTATTATGATGATTATGTTTATTATGATTATTATGGCTTCTATGGCTAGTATAACGGTTATTATGATTATTTCAAAGCTTATTATGTTTATTATTATGGTTACTATGATTATTATGGATCTTGGTATAATTATGATGAATATAATGATCATCATTAAGATCATTATGGTTATTGCGATTATTATGACTATTATGATTACTCTAGTTATTATGATTATTATGGTTATTATGGCTAGTATGAAGGTTATTATGAGTATTTCAAAGCTTATTATGTTTATTATTATGATTATTCTGATTATTGTATGTCTAGGTATAATTATGATGTATATTATGGTCGTCATTAAGATTATTATGGTTATTACGTTAATAACAATGATTATTAAGATTATTTCCATGACTATTCTGTTTATTATGATGACTACCATGATCATTATGGTTGCTAGTATGATTATTATGATCACCATTCTGATTATTATGGCCATTGTGATTTTTATGGCTATTATGACTATTATAATGATTATTACCATTATTTCCAAGTTTATTATTGTTATTATTACGACTATTATGATTATTATGATTATTACGGATCTTGGTATAATTATCATCGATATTATGATCATCGTTAAGATTATTATGGTTACTATGATTATTGTGATTATTGATATGCTCATTAACATTACAATTACGATTATTATGATTATTGTAATTATTATGATGATCACTATGATTATTATGGTTGTTAGTATGATTATTAGGATCAACATTCAGATTATTATGGCTATTATGATTTTTATGGTTATTATAGCTATTATAATGATAAATATGATTATTTCCAAGTTTATTACGGTTATTATTATCACTATTATGATTATTATAGTTATTATGATTATTATGGTTACTATGGCTAGTATAACGGTTATTATGATTATTTCAAAGCTTATTATGGTTATTACTATAGTTATTATGATTATTATGGTTATTATGATTATTATGGTTACTATGGCTAGTATAACGGTTATTATGATTATTTCAAAGCTTATTATGTTTATTATTATGGTTACTATGCTTATTATGGATCTTGGTATAATTATGATGAATATCATGATCATCATTAAGATCATTATGGTTATTGCGATTATTATGACTATTATGATTATTCTAGTTATTATGATTATTATGGTTATTATGGCTAGTATAAATGTTATTATTATTATTTCAAAGCTTATTATGTTTATTATTATGATTACTCTGATTATTATTTGTCTTAGTATAATTATGATGTATATTATGGTCATCATTAAGATTATTATGGTTATTACGTTAATAACAATCATTATTAAGATTATTTCCACGACTATTCTGTTTATTATGATGACTACCATGATCATTATGGTTACTAGTATGATTATTATGATCACCATTCTGATTATTATGGCTATTCTGATTTTTATGGCTATTATGACTATTACAATGATTATTACCATTATTTCCAAGTTTATTATTGTTATTATTACGACTATTGTGATTATTATGGCTATTATGACTATTATGGTTGTTATGGCAAGTATAATGTATATTATGATTATTTCCGAACACATTAGGGTTATTATTATGATTATTATGATTATTACGGATCTTGGTATAATTATCATGGATATTATGATCATCATTAAGAGTATTATGGTTACTATGATTATTGTGATTATTGCTATTATTATTAACATTACAATTACGATTATTATGATTATTGTAGTTATTATGATGATCACTATGATTATTATGGTTGTTAGTATGATTATTAGGATCAACATTCTGATTATTATGGCTATTATGATCTTTATGGTTATTATTGCTATTATAATGATAAATATGATTATTTCCAAGTTTCTTATGGGTATTATTATGACTAGTATGATTATTATAGTTATTATGATTATTATGGCTAGTATAATGCTTATTATGATTATTTCCGAGCTTATTATCGTTATTACTATAATTATTATGGTTATTATGGATATTATGATTATTATGGTTACTATGGCTAGTATAACGGTTATTATGATTATTTCAAAACTTATTATGTTTATTATTATGGTTACTGTGATTATTATGGATCTTGGTATAATTATGATGAATATCATGATCATCATTAAGATCATTATGGTTATTGCGATTATTATGACTATAATGATTATTCTAGTTATTATGATTATTATGGTTATTATGGCTAGCATAAAGGTTATTATGATTATTTCAAAGCTTATTATGGTTATTATTATAATTATTATGATTATTATGGTTATTATGATTAGTATGGTTACTATGGCTAGTATAACGGTTATTATGATTATTTCAAAGCTTATTATGTTTATTATTATGATTGCTCTGATTATTATATGTCTAGGTATAATTATGATGAATATTATGGTCATCATTAAGATCATTACGGTTATTACGATGATTATGGTTATTACGTTAATAATAATGGTTATTAAGATTATTTCCATGACTATTCTGTTTATTATGATGATTACTATGATCATTATGGTTGTTAGTATGATTATTATGATCACCATTCTGATTATTATGGCTATTGTGATTTATATGGCTATTATGACTATTATTATTATTATTACGATTATTTCCTAGTTCATTATTGTTATTATTACGACTATTATGATTATTATGGCTATTATGACTATTATGGTTGTTATGGCTAGTATAAAGTATATTATGGTTATTTCCGGACCCATTATGGTTATTATTATGATTATTATGATTATTACGGATCTTGGTATAATTATCATGGATATTATGATCATCATTAAGATTATTATGGTTACTATGATTATTGTGATTATTGCTATGCTTATTAACATTACAATTACGATTATTATGATTATTGTAGTTATTATGATAATCACTATGATTATCATGGTTGTTAGTATGATTATTAGGATCAACATTCAGATTATTATGGCTATTATGACTTTTATGGTTATTATTGCTATTATAATGATAAATATGATTATTTCCAAGTTTATTATGGTTATTATTATGACTATTATGATTATTATAGTTATTATGATTATTATGCTTACTATGGCTAGTATAATACCTATGATGATTATTTCCAAGCTTATTATGTTTATTAATATAATTATTATGATGATTATGGTTATTATGATTATTATGGTTACTATGGCTAGTATAACGGTTATTATGATTATTTCGAAGCTTATTATGTTTATTATTATGGTTACTATGCTTATTATGGATCTTGGTATAATTATGATGAATATCATGATCATCATTAAGATCATTATGGTTATTGCGATTATTATGACTATTATGATTATTCTAGTTATTATGATTACTATGGTTACTATGGCTAGTATAAAGGTTATTATGATTATTTCAAAGCTTATTATGTTTAATATTATGATTACTCTGATTATTATTTGTCTTAGTATAATTATGATGAATATTATTGTCATCATTGAGATCATTATGGTTATTACGATGATTATGGTTATTACGTTAATAATAATAGTTATTAAGATTATTTCCATGACTATTCTGTTTATTATGTTGATTACTATGATCATTATGGTTGATAGTATGATTATTATGATCACCATTCTGATTATTACGGCTATTGTGATTTATATGGCTATTATGACTATTATTATGATTATTACGATTATTTCCTAGTTCATTATTGTTATTATTACGACTATTATGATTATTATGGCTATTATGACTATTATGGTTGTTACGGCTAGTATAATGTATATTATGGTTATGTCCGAAACCATTATGGTTATTATTATGATTATTATGATTATTACGGATCTTGGTATAATTATCATGGATATTATGATCATCATTAAGATTATTATGGTTACTATGATTATCGTGATTATTGCTATGCTTATTAACATTACAATTACGATTATTATGATTATTGTAGTTATTATGATGATCACTATGACTATTATGGCTGTTAGTATGATTATTATGATCAACATTCAGATTATTATGGCTATTATGATTTTTATGGCTATTATTGCTATTATAATGTTAAATATGACTATTTCCAAGTTTATTATGGTTATTATTGTGACTACTATGATTATTATAGTTATTATGATTATTATGGCTAGTATAATGCTTATTATGGTTATTTCCAAGCTTATTATGGTTAATACTATAATTATTAAGATTATTATGGTTATTATGATTATTATGGTTACTATGGCTAGTATAACGGTTATTATGATTATTTCAAAGCTTATTATGTATATTATTATGGTTACTATGCTTATTATGGATCTTGGTTTAATTATGATGAATATCATGATCATCATTAAGATCATTATGGTTATTGCGATTATTATGACTATTATGATTATTCTAGTTATTATGATTATTATGGTTATTATGGCTAGTATAAAGGTTATTATGATTATTTCAAAGCTTATTATGTTTATTATTATGATTACTCTGATTATTATTTGTCTTAGTATAATTATGATGAATATTATGGTCATCATTGAGATCATTATGGTTATTAAGGTGATTATGGTTATTACGTTAATAATAACGGTTATAAAGATTATTTCCATGACTATTCTGTTTATTATGATGATTACTATGATCATCATGGTTGTTAGTATGATTATTATGATCACCATTCTGATTATTATGGCTATTGTGATTTTTATGGCTATTATGACTATTATAATTATTATTACGATTATTTCCTAGTTCATTATTGTTATTATTACGACTATTATGATTATTATGGCTATTATGACTATTATGGTTGTTATGGCTAGTATAATGTATATTATGATTATTTCCGAACCCATTATGGTTATTATTATGATTATGATGATTATTACGGATCTTGGTATAATTATCATGGATATTATGATCATCATTAAGATTATTATGGTTACTATGATTATTGTGATTATTGCTATGCTTATTAACATTACAATTACGATTATTATGATTATTGTAGTTATTATGATGATCACTATGACTATTATGGCTGTTAGTATGATTATTATGATCAACATTCAGATTATTATGGCTATTATGATTTTTATGGCTATTATTGCTATTATAATGTTAAATATGACTATTTCCAAGTTTATTATGGTTATTATTATGACTACTATGATTATTATAGTTATTATGATTATTATGGCTAGTATAATGCTTATTATGGTTATTTCCAAGCTTATTATGGTTAATACTATAATTATTAAGATTATTATGGTTATTATGATTATTATGGTTACTATGGCTAGTATAACGGTTATTATGATTATTTCAAAGCTTATTATGTATATTATTATGGTTACTATGCTTATTATGGATCTTGGTTTAATTATGATGAATATCATGATCATCATTAAGATCATTATGGTTATTGCGATTATTATGACTATTATGATTATTCTAGTTATTATGATTATTATGGTTATTATGGCTAGTATAAAGGTTATTATGATTATTTCAAAGCTTATTATGTTTATTATTATGATTACTCTGATTATTATTTGTCTTAGTATAATTATGATGAATATTATGGTCATCATTGAGATCATTATGGTTATTAAGGTGATTATGGTTATTACGTTAATAATAACGGTTATAAAGATTATTTCCATGACTATTCTGTTTATTATGATGATTACTATGATCATCATGGTTGTTAGTATGATTATTATGATCACCATTCTGATTATTATGGCTATTGTGATTTTTATGGCTATTATGACTATTATAATTATTATTACGATTATTTCCTAGTTCATTATTGTTATTATTACGACTATTATGATTATTATGGCTATTATGACTATTATGGTTGTTATGGCTAGTATAATGTATATTCTGATTATTTCCGAACCCATTATGGGTATTATTATGATTATGATGATTATTACGGATCTTGGTATAATTATCATCCATATTATGATCATCATTAAGATTATTATGGTTACATTGATTATTGTGATTATTGCTATGCTTATTAACATTTCAATTACGATTATTATGATTATTGTAGTTATTATGATGATCACTATGATTATTATGGTTGTTAGTATGATTATTAGGATCAACATTCAGATTATTATGGCTATTATGATTTTTATGGTTATTATAGCTATGATAATGATAAATACGGTTATTTCCAAGTTTATTATGGTTATTATTATGACTATTATGATTATTATAGTTATTATGATTATTATGATTATTATGGCTAGTATAATACTTATGATGATTATTTCCAAGCTTATTATGGTTATTAATATAATTATTATGATGATTATGTTTATTATGATTATTATGGCTTCTATGGCTAGTATAACGGTTATTATGATTATTTCAAAGCTTATTATGTTTATTATTATGGTTACTATGATTATTATGGATCTTGGTATAATTATGATGAATATAATGATCATCATTAAGATCATTATGGTTATTGCGATTATTATGACTATTATGATTACTCTAGTTATTATGATTATTATGGTTATTATGGCTAGTATGAAGGTTATTATGAGTATTTCAAAGCTTATTATGTTTATTATTATGATTATTCTGATTATTATATGTCTAGGTATAATTATGATGTATATTATGGTCATCATTAAGATTATTATGGTTATTACGTTAATAACAATGATTATTAAGATTATTTCCATGACTATTCTGTTTATTATGATGACTACCATGATCATTATGGTTGCTAGTATGATTATTATGATCACCATTCTGATTATTATGGCCATTGTGATTTTTATGGCTATTATGACTATTATAATAATTATTACCATTATTTCCAAGTTTATTATTGTTATTATTACGACTATTATGATTATTATGGCTATTATGACTATTATGGTTGTTATGGCAAGTATAATGTATATTATGATTATTTCCGAACACATGAGGGTTATTATTATGATTATTATGATTATTACGGATCTTGGTATAATTATCATCGATATTATGATCATCGTTAAGATTATTATGGTTACTATGATTATTGTGATTATTGATATGCTCATTAACATTACAATTACGATTATTATGATTATTGTAATTATTATGATGATCACTATGATTATTATGGTTGTTAGTATGATTATTAGGATCAACATTCAGATTATTATGGCTATTATGATTTTATTATAGCTATTATTATAGCTATTATAATGATAAATATGATTATTTCCAAGTTTATTACGGTTATTATTATCACTATTATGATTATTATAGTTATTATGATTATTATGGTTACTATGGCTAGTATAACGGTTATTATGATTATTTCAAAGCTTATTATGGTTATTACTATAGTTATTATGATTATTATGGTTATTATGATTATTATGGTTACTATGGCTAGTATAACGGTTATTATGATTATTTCAAAGCTTATTATGTTTATTATTATGGTTACTATGCTTATTATGGATCTTGGTATAATTATGATGAATATCATGATCATCATTAAGATCATTATGGTTATTGCGATTATTATGACTATTATGATTATTCTAGTTATTATGATTATTATGGTTATTATGGCTAGTATAAAGGTTATTATGATTATTTCAAAGCTTATTATGTTTATTATTATGATTACTCTGATTATTATTTGTCTTAGTATAATTATGATGAATATCATGATCATCATTAAGATCATTATGGTTATTGCGATTATTATGACTATTATGATTATTCTAGTTATTATGATTATTATGGTTATTATGGCTAGTATGAAGGTTATTATGAGTATTTCAAAGCTTATTATGTTTATTATTATGATTATTCTGATTATTATATGTCTAGGTATAATTATGATGTATATTATGGTCATCATTAAGATTATTATGGTTATTACGTTAATAACAATGATTATTAAGATTATTTCCATGACTATTCTGTTTATTATGATGACTACCATGATCATTATGGTTGCTAGTATGATTATTATGATCACCATTCTGATTATTATGGCCATTGTGATTTTTATGGCTATTATGACTATTATAATAATTATTACCATTATTTCCAAGTTTATTATTGTTATTATTACGACTATTATGATTATTATGGCTATTATGACTATTATGGTTGTTATGGCAAGTATAATGTATATTATGATTATTTCCGAACACATGAGGGTTATTATTATGATTATTATGATTATTACGGATCTTGGTATAATTATCATCGATATTATGATCATCGTTAAGATTATTATGGTTACTATGATTATTGTGATTATTGATATGCTCATTAACATTACAATTACGATTATTATGATTATTGTAATTATTATGATGATCACTATGATTATTATGGTTGTTAGTATGATTATTAGGATCAACATTCAGATTATTATGGCTATTATGATTTTATTATAGCTATTATTATAGCTATTATAATGATAAATATGATTATTTCCAAGTTTATTACGGTTATTATTATCACTATTATGATTATTATAGTTATTATGATTATTATGGTTACTATGGCTAGTATAACGGTTATTATGATTATTTCAAAGCTTATTATGGTTATTACTATAGTTATTATGATTATTATGGTTATTATGATTATTATGGTTACTATGGCTAGTATAACGGTTATTATGATTATTTCAAAGCTTATTATGTTTATTATTATGGTTACTATGCTTATTATGGATCTTGGTATAATTATGATGAATATCATGATCATCATTAAGATCATTATGGTTATTGCGATTATTATGACTATTATGATTATTCTAGTTATTATGATTATTATGGTTATTATGGCTAGTATAAAGGTTATTATGATTATTTCAAAGCTTATTATGTTTATTATTATGATTACTCTGATTATTATTTGTCTTAGTATAATTATGATGAATATCATGATCATCATTAAGATCATTATGGTTATTGCGATTATTATGACTATTATGATTATTCTAGTTATTATGATTATTATGGTTATTATGGCTAGTATAAAGCTTATTATTATTATTTCAAAGCTTATTATGTTTATTATTATGATTACACTGATTATTATTTGTCTTAGTATAATTATGATGAATATTATGGACATCATTGAGATCATTATGGTTATTAAGGTGATTATGGTTATTACGTTAATGATAACCATTATTAAGATTATTTCCATGACTATTCTGTTCATTATGTTGATTACTATGATCATTATGGTTGTTAGTATGATTATTATGATCACCATTCTGATTATTACGGCTATTGTGATTTATATGGCTATTGTGACTATTATTATGATTATTACGATTATTTCCTAGTTCATTATTGTTATTATTACGACTATTATGATTATTATGGCTATTATGACTATTATGGTTGTTATGGCTAGTATAATGTATATTATGGTTATATCCGAACCCATTATGGTTATTATTATGATTATTATATTTATTACGGATCTTGGTATAATTATCATGGATATTATGATCATCATTAAGATTATTATGGTTACTATGGTTATTGTGATTATTGCTATGCTTATTAACATTACAATTACGATTATTATGATTATTGTAGTTATTATGATGATCACTATGATTATTATGGTTGTCAGTATGATTATTAGGATCAACATTCAGGTTATTATGGCTATTATGATCTTTATGGTTATTATTGCTATTATAATGTTAAATATGATTATTTCCAAGTTTATTATGGGTATTATTATGACTAGTATGATTATTATAGTTATTATGATTATTATGGCTAGTATAATGCTTATTATGATTATTTCCGAGCTTATTATGGTTATTACTATAATTATTATGGATATTATGGTTATTATGATTATTATTGTTACTATGACTAGTATAACGGTTATTATGATTATTTCAAAACTTATTATGTTTATTATTATGGTTACTATGATTATTATGGATCTTGGTATAATTATGATGAATATCATGATCATCATTATGATCATTATGGTTATTGCGATTATTATGACTATTATGATTATTCTAGTTATTATGATTATTATGGTTATTATGGCTAGTATAAAGGTTATTATGATTATTTCAAAGCTTATTATGGTTATTATTATAATTATTATGATTATTATGGTTATTATGATTAGTATGGTTACTATGGCTAGTATAACGGTTATTATGATTATTTCAAAGCTTATTATGTTTATTATTATGATTACTCTGATTATTATATGTCTAGGTATAATTATGATGAATATTATGGTCATCATTAAGATCATTATGGTTATTACGATGATTATGGTTATTACGTTAATAATAATGGTTATTAAGATTATTTCCATGACTATTCTGTTTATTATGATGATTACTATGATCATTATGGTTGTTAGTATGATTATTATGATCACCATTCTGATTATTATGGCTATTGTGATTTATATGGCTATTATGACTATTATTATGATTATTACGATTATTTCCTAGTTCATTATTGTTATTATTACGACTATTATGATTATTATGGCTATTATGACTATTATGGTTGTTATGGCTAGTATAAAGTATATTATGGTTATTTCCGGACCCATTATGGTTATTATTATGATTATTATGATTATTACGGATCTTGGTATAATTATCATGGATATTATGATCATCATTAAGATTATTATGGTTACTATGATTATTGTGATTATTGCTATGATTACTAACATTACAATTACGATTATTATGATTATTGTAGTTATTATGATGATCACTATGATTATTATGGTTGTTAGTATGATTATTAGGATCAACATTCTGATTATTATGGCTATTATGATCTTTATGGTTATTATTGCTATTATAATGATAAATATGATTATTTCCAAGTTTCTTATGGGTATTATTATGACTAGTATGATTATTATAGTTATTATGATTATTATGGCTAGTATAATGCTTATTATGATTATTTCCGAGCTTATTATCGTTATTACTATAATTATTACGGTTATTATGGATATTATGATTATTATGGTTATTATGGCTAGTATAACGGTTATTATGATTATTTCAAAACTTATTATGTTTATTATTATGGTTACTGTGATTATTATGGATCTTGGTATAATTATGATGAATATCATGATCATCATTAAGATCATTATGGTTATTGCGATTATTATGACTATTATGATTATTCTAGTTATTATGATTATTATGGTTATTATGGCTAGTATAAAGGTTATTATGATTATTTCAAAGCTTATTATGGTTATTATTATAATTATTATGATTATTATGGTTATTATGATTAGTATGGTTACTATGGCTAGTATAACGGTTATTATGATTATTTCAAAGCTTATTTTGTTTAATATTATGATTACTCTGATTATTATTTGTCTTAGTATAATTATGATGAATATTATTGTCATCATTGAGATCATTATGGTTATTAAGGTGATTATGGTTATTACGTTAATAATAACAATTATTAAGATTATTTCCATGACTATTCTGTTCATTATGTTGATTACTATGATCATTATGGTTGTTAGTATGATTATTATGATCACCATTCTGATTATTACGGCTATTGTGATTTATATGGCTATTGCGACTATTATTATGATTATTACGATTATTTCCTAGTTCATTATTGTTATTATTACGACTATTATGATTATTATGGCTATTATGACTATTATGGTTGTTATGGCTAGTATAATGTATATTATGGTTATATCCGAACCCATTATGGTTATTATTATGATTATTATGATTATTACGGATCTTGGTATAATTATCATGGATATTATGATCATCATTAAGATTATTATGGTTACTATGATTATTGTGATTATTGCTATGCTTATTAACATTACAATTACGATTATTATGATTATTGTAGTTATTATGATGATCACTATGACTATTATGGCTGCTAGTATGATTATTATGATCAACATTCAGATTATTATGGCTATTATGATTTTTATGGCTATTATTGCTATTATAATGTTAAATATGACTATTTCCAAGTTTATTATGGTTATTATTATGACTACTATGATTATTATAGTTATTATGATTATTATGGCTAGTATAATGCTTATTATGGTTATTTCCAAGCTTATTATGGTTAATACTATAATTATTAAGATTATTATGGTTATTATGATTATTACGGTTACTATGGCTAGTATAACGGTTATTATGATTATTTCAAAGCTTATTATGTATATTATTATGGTTACTATGCTTATTATGGATCTTGGTTTAATTATGATGAATATCATGATCATCATTAAGATCATTATGGTTATTGCGATTATTATGACTATTATGATTATTCTAGATATTATGATTATTATGGTTATTATGGCTAGTATAAAGGTTATTATGATTATTTCAAAGCTTATTATGTTTATTATTATGATTACTCTGATTATTATTTGTCTTAGTATAATTATGATGAATATTATGGTCATCATTGAGATCATTATGGTTATTAAGGTGATTATGGTTATTACGTTAATAATAACGGTTATTAAGATTATTTCCATGACTATTCTGTTTATTATGATGATTACTATGATCATTATGGTTGTTAGTATGATTATTATGATCACCATTCTGATTATTATGGCTATTGTGATTTTTATGGCTATTATGACTATTATAATGATTATTACGATTATTTCCTAGTTCATTATTGTTATTATTACGACTATTATGATTATTATGGCTATTATGACCATTATGGTTGTTATGGCTAGTATAATGTATATTATGATTATTTCCGAACCCATTATGGTTATTATTATGATTATTATGATTATTACGGATCTTGGTATAATTATCATGGATATTATGATCATCATTAAGATTATTATGGTTACTATGATTATTGTGATTATTGCTATGATTACTAACATTACAATTACGATTATTATGATTATTGTAGTTATTATGATGATCACTATGATTATTATGGTTGTTAGTATGATTATTAGGATCAACATTCTGATTATTATGGCTATTATGATCTTTATGGTTATTATTGCTATTATAATGATAAATATGATTATTTCCAAGTTTCTTATGGGTATTATTATGACTAGTATGATTATTATAGTTATTATGATTATTATGGCTAGTATAATGCTTATTATGATTATTTCCGAGCTTATTATCGTTATTACTATAATTATTATGGTTATTATGGATATTATGATTATTATGGTTATTATGGCTAGTATAACGGTTATTATGATTATTTCAAAACTTATTATGTTTATTATTATGGTTACTGTGATTATTATGGATCTTGGTATAATTATGATGAATATCATGATCATCATTAAGATCATTATGGTTATTGCGATTATTATGACTATTATGATTACTCTAGTTATTATGATTATTATGGTTATTATGGCTAGTATGAAGGTTATTATGAGTATTTCAAAGCTTATTATGTTTATTATTATGATTATTCTGATTATTATATGTCTAGGTATAATTATGATGTATATTATGGTCGTCATTAAGATTATTATGGTTATTACGTTAATAACAATGATTATTAAGATTATTTCCATGACTATTCTGTTTATTATGATGACTACCATGATCATTATGGTTGCTAGTATGATTATTATGATCACCATTCTGATTATTATGGCCATTGTGATTTTTATGGCTATTATGACTCTTATAATGATTATTACCATTATTTCCAAGTTTATTATTGTTATTATTACGACTATTATGATTATTATGGCTATTATGTCTATTATGGTTGTTATGGCAAGTATAATGTATATTATGATTATTTCCGAACACATTAGGGTTATTATTATGATTATTATGATTATTACGGATCTTGGTATAATTATCATCGATATTATGATCATCGTTAAGATTATTATGGTTACTATGATTATTGTGATTATTGATATGCTCATTAACATTACAATTACGATTATTATGATTATTGTAATTATTATGATGATCACTATGATTATTATGGTTGTTAGTATGATTATTAGGATCAACATTCAGATTATTATGGCTATTATGATTTTTATGGTTATTATAGCTATTATAATGATAAATATGATTATTTCCAAGTTTATTACGGTTATTATTATCACTATTATGATTATTATAGTTATTATGATTATTATGGTTACTATGGCTAGTATAACGGTTATTATGATTATTTCAAAGCTTATTATGGTTATTACTATAGTTATTATGATTATTATGGTTATTATGATTATTATGGTTACTATGGCTAGTATAACGGTTATTATGATTATTTCAAAGCTTATTATGTTTATTATTATGGTTACTATGCTTATTATGGATCTTGGTATAATTATGATGAATATCATGATCATCATTAAGATCATTATGGTTATTGCGATTATTATGACTATTATGATTATTCTAGTTATTATGATTACTATGGTTACTATGGCTAGTATAAAGGTTATTATGATTATTTCAAAGCTTATTATGTTTAATATTATGATTACTCTGATTATTATTTGTCTTAGTATAATTATGATGAATATTATTGTCATCATTGAGATCATTATGGTTATTAAGGTGATTATGGTTATTACGTTAATAATAACCATTATTAAGATTATTTCCATGACTATTCTGTTTATTATGTTGATTACTATGATCATTATGGTTGATAGTATGATTATTATGATCACCATTCTGATTATTACGGCTATTGTGATTTATATGGCTATTATGACTATTATTATGATTATTACGATTATTTCCTAGTTCATTATTGTTATTATTACGACTATTATGATTATTATGGCTATTATGACTATTATGGTTGTTACGGCTAGTATAATGTATATTATGGTTATGTCCGAACCCATTATGGTTATTATTATGATTATTATGATTATTACGGATCTTGGTATAATTATCATGGATATTATGATCATCATTAAGATTATTATGGTTACTATGATTATCGTGATTATTGCTATGCTTATTAACATTACAATTACGATTATTATGATTATTGTAGTTATTATGATGATCACTATGACTATTATGGCTGTTAGTATGATTATTATGATCAACATTCAGATTATTATGGCTATTATGATTTTTATGGCTATTATTGCTATTATAATGTTAAATATGACTATTTCCAAGTTTATTATGGTTATTATTATGACTACTATGATTATTATAGTTATTATGATTATTATGGCTAGTATAATGCTTATTATGGTTATTTCCAAGCTTATTATGGTTAATACTATAATTATTAAGATTATTATGGTTATTATGATTATTATGGTTACTATGGCTAGTATAACGGTTATTATGATTATTTCAAAGCTTATTATGTATATTATTATGGTTACTATGCTTATTATGGATCTTGGTTTAATTATGATGAATATCATGATCATCATTAAGATCATTATGGTTATTGCGATTATTATGACTATTATGATTATTCTAGTTATTATGATTATTATGGTTATTATGGCTAGTATAAAGGTTATTATGATTATTTCAAAGCTTATTATGTTTATTATTATGATTACTCTGATTATTATTTGTCTTAGTATAATTATGATGAATATTATGGTCATCATTGAGATCATTATGGTTATTAAGGTGATTATGGTTATTACGTTAATAATAACGGTTATAAAGATTATTTCCATGACTATTCTGTTTATTATGATGATTACTATGATCATCATGGTTGTTAGTATGATCATTATGATCACCATTCTGATTATTATGGCTATTGTGATTTTTATGGCTATTATGACTATTATAATTATTATTACGATTATTTCCTAGTTCATTATTGTTATTATTACGACTATTATGATTATTATGGCTATTATGACTATTATGGTTGTTATGGCTAGTATAATGTATATTATGATTATTTCCGAACCCATTATGGTTATTATTATGATTATGATGATTATTACGGATCTTGGTATAATTATCATGGATATTATGATCATCATTAAGATTATTATGGTTACTATGATTATTGTGATTATTGCTATGCTTATTAACATTACAATTACGATTATTATGATTATTGTAGTTATTATGATGATCACTATGATTATTATGGTTGTTAGTATGATTATTAGGATCAACATTCAGATTATTATGGCTATTATGATTTTTATGGTTATTATTGCTATTATAATGATAAATATGATTATTTCCAAGTTTATTACGGTTATTATTATCACTATTATGATTATTATAGTTATTATAATTATTATGGTTACTATGGCTAGTATAACGGTTATTATGATTATTTCAAAGCTTATTATGGTTATTACTATAATTATTATGATTATTATGTTTATTATGATTATTATGGTTACTATGGCTAGTATAACGGTTATTATGATTATTTCGAAGCTTATTATGTTTATTATTATGGTTACTATGCTTATTATGGATCTTGGTATAATTATGATGAATATCATGATCATCATTAAGATCATTATGGTTATTGCGATTATTATGACTATTATGGTTATTCTAGTTATTATGATTATTATGGTTATTATGGCTAGTATAAAGGTTATTATTATTATTTCAAAGCTTATTATGTTTATTATTATGATTACTCTGATTATTATTTGTCTTAGTATAATTATGATGAATATTATGGACATCATTGAGATCATTATGGTTATTAAGGTGATTATGGTTATTACGTTAATAATAACCATTATTAAGATTATTTCCATGACTATTCTGTTTATTATAGTGATTACTATGATCATTATGGTTGTTAGTATGATTATTGTGATCACCATTCTGATTATTATGGCTATTGTGATTTTTATGGCTATTATGACTATTATAATGATTATTACGATTATTTCCTAGTTCATTATTGTTATTATTACGACTATTATGATTATTATGGCTATTATGACTATTATGGTTGATATGGCTAGTATAATGTATATTATGATTATTTCCGAACCCATTATGGTTATTATTATGATTATTATGATTATTACGGATCTTGGTATAATTATCATGGATATTATGATCATCATTAAGATTATTATGGTTACTATGATTATTGTGATTATTGCTATGATTATTAACATTACAATTACGATTATTATGATTATTGTAGTTATTATGATGATCACTATGATTATTATGGTTGTTAGTATGATTATTAGGATCAACATTCTGATTATTATGGCTATTATGATCTTTATGGTTATTATTGCTATTATAATGATAAATATGATTATTTCCAAGTTTCTTATGGGTATTATTATGACTAGTATGATTATTATAGTTATTATGATTATTATGGCTAGTATAATGCTTATTATGATTATTTCCGAGCTTATTATCGTTATTACTATAATTATTATGGTTATTATGGATATTATGATTATTATGGTTACTATGGCTAGTATAACGGTTATTATGATTATTTCAAAACTTATTATGTTTATTATTATGGTTACTGTGATTATTATGGATCTTGGTATAATTATGATGAATATCATGATCATCATTAAGATCATTATGGTTATTGCGATTATTATGACTATAATGATTATTCTAGTTATTATGATTATTATGGTTATTATGGCTAGCATAAAGGTTATTATGATTATTTCAAAGCTTATTATGGTTATTATTATAATTATTATGATTATTATGGTTATTATGATTAGTATGGTTACTATGGCTAGTATAACGGTTATTATGATTATTTCAAAGCTTATTATGTTTATTATTATGATTGCTCTGATTATTATATGTCTAGGTATAATTATGATGAATATTATGGTCATCATTAAGATCATTACGGTTATTACGATGATTATGGTTATTACGTTAATAATAATGGTTATTAAGATTATTTCCATGACTATTCTGTTTATTATGATGATTACTATGATCATTATGGTTGTTAGTATGATTATTATGATCACCATTCTGATTATTATGGCTATTGTGATTTATATGGCTATTATGACTATTATTATTATTATTACGATTATTTCCTAGTTCATTATTGTTATTATTACGACTATTATGATTATTATGGCTATTATGACTATTATGGTTGTTATGGCTAGTATAAAGTATATTATGGTTATTTCCGGACCCATTATGGTTATTATTATGATTATTATGATTATTACGGATCTTGGTATAATTATCATGGATATTATGATCATCATTAAGATTATTATGGTTACTATGATTATTGTGATTATTGCTATGCTTATTAACATTACAATTACGATTATTATGATTATTGTAGTTATTATGATAATCACTATGATTATCATGGTTGTTAGTATGATTATTAGGATCAACATTCAGATTATTATGGCTATTATGATTTTTATGGTTATTATTGCTATTATAATGATAAATATGATTATTTCCAAGTTTATTATGGTTATTATTATGACTATTATGATTATTATAGTTATTATGATTATTATGCTTACTATGGCTAGTATAATACCTATGATGATTATTTCCAAGCTTATTATGTTTATTAATATAATTATTATGATGATTATGGTTATTATGATTATTATGGTTACTATGGCTAGTATAACGGTTATTATGATTATTTCGAAGCTTATTATGTTTATTATTATGGTTACTATGCTTATTATGGATCTTGGTATAATTATGATGAATATCATGATCATCATTAAGATCATTATGGTTATTGCGATTATTATGACTATTATGATTATTCTAGTTATTATGATTACTATGGTTACTATGGCTAGTATAAAGGTTATTATGATTATTTCAAAGCTTATTATGTTTAATATTATGATTACTCTGATTATTATTTGTCTTAGTATAATTATGATGAATATTATTGTCATCATTGAGATCATTATGGTTATTACGATGATTATGGTTATTACGTTAATAATAATAGTTATTAAGATTATTTCCATGACTATTCTGTTTATTATGTTGATTACTATGATCATTATGGTTGATAGTATGATTATTATGATCACCATTCTGATTATTACGGCTATTGTGATTTATATGGCTATTATGACTATTATTATGATTATTACGATTATTTCCTAGTTCATTATTGTTATTATTACGACTATTATGATTATTATGGCTATTATGACTATTATGGTTGTTACGGCTAGTATAATGTATATTATGGTTATGTCCGAAACCATTATGGTTATTATTATGATTATTATGATTATTACGGATCTTGGTATAATTATCATGGATATTATGATCATCATTAAGATTATTATGGTTACTATGATTATCGTGATTATTGCTATGCTTATTAACATTACAATTACGATTATTATGATTATTGTAGTTATTATGATGATCACTATGACTATTATGGCTGTTAGTATGATTATTATGATCAACATTCAGATTATTATGGCTATTATGATTTTTATGGCTATTATTGCTATTATAATGTTAAATATGACTATTTCCAAGTTTATTATGGTTATTATTGTGACTACTATGATTATTATAGTTATTATGATTATTATGGCTAGTATAATGCTTATTATGGTTATTTCCAAGCTTATTATGGTTAATACTATAATTATTAAGATTATTATGGTTATTATGATTATTATGGTTACTATGGCTAGTATAACGGTTATTATGATTATTTCAAAGCTTATTATGTATATTATTATGGTTACTATGCTTATTATGGATCTTGGTTTAATTATGATGAATATCATGATCATCATTAAGATCATTATGGTTATTGCGATTATTATGACTATTATGATTATTCTAGTTATTATGATTATTATGGTTATTATGGCTAGTATAAAGGTTATTATGATTATTTCAAAGCTTATTATGTTTATTATTATGATTACTCTGATTATTATTTGTCTTAGTATAATTATGATGAATATTATGGTCATCATTGAGATCATTATGGTTATTAAGGTGATTATGGTTATTACGTTAATAATAACGGTTATAAAGATTATTTCCATGACTATTCTGTTTATTATGATGATTACTATGATCATCATGGTTGTTAGTATGATTATTATGATCACCATTCTGATTATTATGGCTATTGTGATTTTTATGGCTATTATGACTATTATAATTATTATTACGATTATTTCCTAGTTCATTATTGTTATTATTACGACTATTATGATTATTATGGCTATTATGACTATTATGGTTGTTATGGCTAGTATAATGTATATTATGATTATTTCCGAACCCATTATGGTTATTATTATGATTATGATGATTATTACGGATCTTGGTATAATTATCATGGATATTATGATCATCATTAAGATTATTATGGTTACTATGATTATTGTGATTATTGCTATGCTTATTAACATTACAATTACGATTATTATGATTATTGTAGTTATTATGATGATCACTATGACTATTATGGCTGTTAGTATGATTATTATGATCAACATTCAGATTATTATGGCTATTATGATTTTTATGGCTATTATTGCTATTATAATGTTAAATATGACTATTTCCAAGTTTATTATGGTTATTATTATGACTACTATGATTATTATAGTTATTATGATTATTATGGCTAGTATAATGCTTATTATGGTTATTTCCAAGCTTATTATGGTTAATACTATAATTATTAAGATTATTATGGTTATTATGATTATTATGGTTACTATGGCTAGTATAACGGTTATTATGATTATTTCAAAGCTTATTATGTATATTATTATGGTTACTATGCTTATTATGGATCTTGGTTTAATTATGATGAATATCATGATCATCATTAAGATCATTATGGTTATTGCGATTATTATGACTATTATGATTATTCTAGTTATTATGATTATTATGGTTATTATGGCTAGTATAAAGGTTATTATGATTATTTCAAAGCTTATTATGTTTATTATTATGATTACTCTGATTATTATTTGTCTTAGTATAATTATGATGAATATTATGGTCATCATTGAGATCATTATGGTTATTAAGGTGATTATGGTTATTACGTTAATAATAACGGTTATAAAGATTATTTCCATGACTATTCTGTTTATCATGATGATTACTATGATCATCATGGTTGTTAGTATGATTATTATGATCACCATTCTGATTATTATGGCTATTGTGATTTTTATGGCTATTATGACTATTATAATTATTATTACGATTATTTCCTAGTTCATTATTGTTATTATTACGACTATTATGATTATTATGGCTATTATGACCATTATGGTTGTTATGGCTAGTATAATGTATATTCTGATTATTTCCGAACCCATTATGGGTATTATTATGATTATGATGATTATTACGGATCTTGGTATAATTATCATCCATATTATGATCATCATTAAGATTATTATGGTTACATTGATTATTGTGATTATTGCTATGCTTATTAACATTTCAATTACGATTATTATGATTATTGTAGTTATTATGATGATCACTATGATTATTATGGTTGTTAGTATGATTATTAGGATCAACATTCAGATTATTATGGCTATTATGATTTTATTATAGCTATTATTATAGCTATTATAATGATAAATATGATTATTTCCAAGTTTATTACGGTTATTATTATCACTATTATGATTATTATAGTTATTATGATTATTATGGTTACTATGGCTAGTATAACGGTTATTATGATTATTTCAAAGCTTATTATGGTTATTACTATAGTTATTATGATTATTATGGTTATTATGATTATTATGGTTACTATGGCTAGTATAACGGTTATTATGATTATTTCAAAGCTTATTATGTTTATTATTATGGTTACTATGCTTATTATGGATCTTGGTATAATTATGATGAATATCATGATCATCATTAAGATCATTATGGTTATTGCGATTATTATGACTATTATGATTATTCTAGTTATTATGATTATTATGGTTATTATGGCTAGTATAAAGGTTATTATGATTATTTCAAAGCTTATTATGTTTATTATTATGATTACTCTGATTATTATTTGTCTTAGTATAATTATGATGAATATCATGATCATCATTAAGATCATTATGGTTATTGCGATTATTATGACTATTATGATTATTCTAGTTATTATGATTATTATGGTTATTATGGCTAGTATAAAGCTTATTATTATTATTTCAAAGCTTATTATGTTTATTATTATGATTACACTGATTATTATTTGTCTTAGTATAATTATGATGAATATTATGGACATCATTGAGATCATTATGGTTATTAAGGTGATTATGGTTATTACGTTAATAATAACCATTATTAAGATTATTTCCATGACTATTCTGTTCATTATGTTGATTACTATGATCATTATGGTTGTTAGTATGATTATTATGATCACCATTCTGATTATTACGGCTATTGTGATTTATATGGCTATTGTGACTATTATTATGATTATTACGATTATTTCCTAGTTCATTATTGTTATTATTACGACTATTATGATTATTATGGCTATTATGACTATTATGGTTGTTATGGCTAGTATAATGTATATTATGGTTATATCCGAACCCATTATGGTTATTATTATGATTATTATGATTATTACGGATCTTGGTATAATTATCATGGATATTATGATCATCATTAAGATTATTATGGTTACTATGATTATTGTGATTATTGCTATGCTTATTAACATTACAATTACGATTATTATGATTATTGTAGTTATTATGATGATCACTATTATTATTATGGTTGTCAGTATGATTATTAGGATCAACATTCAGGTTATTATGGCTATTATGATCTTTATGGTTATTATTGCTATTATAATGTTAAATATGATTATTTCCAAGTTTATTATGGGTATTATTATGACTAGTATGATTATTATAGTTATTATGATTATTATGGCTAGTATAATGCTTATTATGATTATTTCCGAGCTTATTATGGTTATTACTATAATTATTATGGATATTATGGTTATTATGATTATTATTGTTACTATGGCTAGTATAACGGTTATTATGATTATTTCAAAACTTATTATGTTTATTATTATGGTTACTATGATTATTATGGATCTTGGTATAATTATGATGAATATCATGATCATCATTATGATCATTATGGTTATTGCGATTATTATGACTATTATGATTATTCTAGTTATTATGATTATTATGGTTATTATGGCTAGTATAAAGGTTATTATGATTATTTCAAAGCTTATTATGGTTATTATTATAATTATTATGATTATTATGGTTATTATGATTAGTATGGTTACTATGGCTAGTATAACGGTTATTATGATTATTTCAAAGCTTATTATGTTTATTATTATGATTACTCTGATTATTATATGTCTAGGTATAATTATGATGAATATTATGGTCATCATTAAGATCATTATGGTTATTACGATGATTATGGTTATTACGTTAATAATAATGGTTATTAAGATTATTTCCATGACTATTCTGTTTATTATGATGATTACTATGATCATTATGGTTGTTAGTATGATTATTATGATCACCATTCTGATTATTATGGCTATTGTGATTTATATGGCTATTATGACTATTATTATGATTATTACGATTATTTCCTAGTTCATTATTGTTATTATTACGACTATTACGATTATTATGGCTATTATGACTATTATGGTTGTTATGGCTAGTATAAAGTATATTATGGTTATTTCCGGACCCATTATGGTTATTATTATGATTATTATGATTATTACGGATCTTGGTATAATTATCATGGATATTATGATCATCATTAAGATTATTATGGTTACTATGATTATTGTGATTATTGCTATGATTACTAACATTACAATTACGATTATTATGATTATTGTAGTTATTATGATGATCACTATGATTATTATGGTTGTTAGTATGATTATTAGGATCAACATTCTGATTATTATGGCTATTATGATCTTTATGGTTATTATTGCTATTATAATGATAAATATGATTATTTCCAAGTTTCTTATGGGTATTATTATGACTAGTATGATTATTATAGTTATTATGATTATTATGGCTAGTATAATGCTTATTATGATTATTTCCGAGCTTATTATCGTTATTACTATAATTATTACGGTTATTATGGATATTATGATTATTATGGTTATTATGGCTAGTATAACGGTTATTATGATTATTTCAAAACTTATTATGTTTATTATTATGGTTACTGTGATTATTATGGATCTTGGTATAATTATGATGAATATCATGATCATCATTAAGATCATTATGGTTATTGCGATTATTATGACTATTATGATTATTCTAGTTATTATGATTATTATGGTTATTATGGCTAGTATAAAGGTTATTATGATTATTTCAAAGCTTATTATGGTTATTATTATAATTATTATGATTATTATGGTTATTATGATTAGTATGGTTACTATGGCTAGTATAACGGTTATTATGATTATTTCAAAGCTTATTTTGTTTAATATTATGATTACTCTGATTATTATTTGTCTTAGTATAATTATGATGAATATTATTGTCATCATTGAGATCATTATGGTTATTAAGGTGATTATGGTTATTACGTTAATAATAACAATTATTAAGATTATTTCCATGACTATTCTGTTCATTATGTTGATTACTATGATCATTATGGTTGTTAGTATGATTATTATGATCACCATTCTGATTATTACGGCTATTGTGATTTATATGGCTATTGTGACTATTATTATGATTATTACGATTATTTCCTAGTTCATTATTGTTATTATTACGACTATTATGATTATTATGGCTATTATGACTATTATGGTTGTTATGGCTAGTATAATGTATATTATGGTTATATCCGAACCCATTATGGTTATTATTATGATTATTATGATTATTACGGATCTTGGTATAATTATCATGGATATTATGATCATCATTAAGATTATTTTGGTTACTATGATTATTGTGATTATTGCTATGCTTATTAACATTACAATTACGATTATTATGATTATTGTAGTTATTATGATGATCACTATGACTATTATGGCTGCTAGTATGATTATTATGATCAACATTCAGATTATTATGGCTATTATGATTTTTATGGCTATTATTGCTATTATAATGTTAAATATGACTATTTCCAAGTTTATTATGGTTATTATTATGACTACTATGATTATTATAGTTATTATGATTATTATGGCTAGTATAATGCTTATTATGGTTATTTCCAAGCTTATTATGGTTAATACTATAATTATTAAGATTATTATGGTTATTATGATTATTACGGTTACTATGGCTAGTATAACGGTTATTATGATTATTTCAAAGCTTATTATGTATATTATTATGGTTACTATGCTTATTATGGATCTTGGTTTAATTATGATGAATATCATGATCATCATTAAGATCATTATGGTTATTGCGATTATTATGACTATTATGATTATTCTAGATATTATGATTATTATGGTTATTATGGCTAGTATAAAGGTTATTATGATTATTTCAAAGCTTATTATGTTTATTATTATGATTACTCTGATTATTATTTGTCTTAGTATAATTATGATGAATATTATGGTCATCATTGAGATCATTATGGTTATTAAGGTGATTATGGTTATTACGTTAATAATAACGGTTATTAAGATTATTTCCATGACTATTCTGTTTATTATGATGATTACTATGATCATTATGGTTGTTAGTATGATTATTATGATCACCATTCTGATTATTATGGCTATTGTGATTTTTATGGCTATTATGACTATTATAATGATTATTACGATTATTTCCTAGTTCATTATTGTTATTATTACGACTATTATGATTATTATGGCTATTATGACCATTATGGTTGTTATGGCTAGTATAATGTATATTATGATTATTTCCGAACCCATTATGGTTATTATTATGATTATTATGATTACTACGGATCTTGGTATAATTATCATGGATATTATGATCATCATTAAGATTATTATGGTTACTATGATTATTGTGATTATTGCTATGATTACTAACATTACAATTACGATTATTATGATTATTGTAGTTATTATGATGATCACTATGATTATTATGGTTGTTAGTATGATTATTAGGATCAACATTCTGATTATTATGGCTATTATGATCTTTATGGTTATTATTGCTATTATAATGATAAATATGATTATTTCCAAGTTTCTTATGGGTATTATTATGACTAGTATGATTATTATAGTTATTATGATTATTATGGCTAGTATAATGCTTATTATGATTATTTCCGAGCTTATTATCGTTATTACTATAATTATTATGGTTATTATGGATATTATGATTATTATGGTTATTATGGCTAGTATAACGGTTATTATGATTATTTCAAAACTTATTATGTTTATTATTATGGTTACTGTGATTATTATGGATCTTGGTATAATTATGATGAATATCATGATCATCATTAAGATCATTATGGTTATTGCGATTATTATGACTATTATGATTATTCTAGTTATTATGATTATTATGGTTATTATGGCTAGTATAAAGGTTATTATGATTATTTCAAAGCTTATTATGGTTATTATTATAATTATTATGATTATTATGGTTATTATGATTAGTATGGTTACTATGGCTAGTATAACGGTTATTATGATTATTTCAAAGCTTATTTTGTTTAATATTATGATTACTCTGATTATTATTTGTCTTAGTATAATTATGATGAATATTATTGTCATCATTGAGATCATTATGGTTATTAAGGTGATTATGGTTATTACGTTAATAATAACGGTTATTAAGATTATTTCCATGACTATTCTGTTTATTATGATGATTACTATGATCATTATGGTTGTTAGTATGATTATTATGATCACCATTCTGATTATTATGGCTATTGTGATTTTTATGGCTATTATGACTATTATAATGATTATTACGATTATTTCCTTGTTCATTATTGTTATTATTACGACTATTATGATTATTATGGCTATTATGACCATTATGGTTGTTATGGCTAGTATAATGTATATTATGATTATTTCCGAACCCATTATGGTTATTATTATGATTATTATGATTATTACGGATCTTGGTATAATTATCATGGATATTATGATCATCATTAAGATTATTATGGTTACTATGATTATTGTGATTATTGCTATGCTTATTAACATTTCAATTACGATTATTATGATTATTGTAGTTATTATGATGATCACTATGATTATTATGGTTGTTAGTATGATTATTAGGATCAACATTCAGATTATTATGGCTATTATGATTTTTATGGTTATTATAGCTATTATAATGATAAATATGATTATTTCCAAGTTTATTACGGTTATTATTATCACTATTATGATTATTATAGTTATTATGATTATTATGGTTACTATGGCTAGTATAACGGTTATTATGATTATTTCAAAGCTTATTATGGTGATTACTATAATTATTATGATTATTATGTTTATAATGATTATTATGGTTACTATGGCTAGTATAACGGTTATTATGATTATTTCGAAGCTTATTATGTTTATCATTATGGTTACTATGCTTATTATGGATCTTGGTATAATTATGATGAATATCATGATCATCAATAAGATCATTATGGTTATTGCGATTATTATGACTATTATGATTATTCTAGTTATTATGATTATTATGGTTATTATGGCTAGTATAAAGGTTATTATTATTATTTCAAAGCTTATTATGTTTATTATTATGATTACTCTGATTATTATTTGTCTTAGTATAATTATGATGTATATTATGGTCATCATTAAGATTATTATGGTTATTACGTTAATAACAATCATTATTAAGATTATTTCCATGACTATTCTGTTTATTATGATGATTACTATGATCATTATTGTTGTTAGTATGATTATTATGATCACCATTCTGATTATTATGGCTATTGTGATTTTTATGGCTATTATGACTATTATAATGATTATTAGGATTATTTCCAAGTTCATTATTGTTGTTAATACGACTATTATGATTATTATGGCTATTATGACTATTATGGTTGTTATGGCTAGTATAAAGTATATTATGGTTATTGCCGGACCCATTATGGTTATTATTATGATTATTATGATTATTACGGATCTTGGTATAATTATCATGGATATTATGATCATCATTAAGATTATTATGGTTACTATGATTATTGTGATTATTGCTATGCTTATTAACATTTCAATTACGATTATTATGATTATTGTAGTTATTATGATGATCACTATGATTATTATGGTTGTTAGTATGATTATTAGGATCAACATTCAGATTATTATGGCTATTATGATTTTTATGGTTATTATAGCTATTATAATGATAAATATGATTATTTCCAAGTTTATTACGGTTATTATTATCACTATTATGATTATTATAGTTATTATGATTATTATGGTTACTATGGCTAGTATAACGGTTATTATGATTATTTCAAAGCTTATTATGGTGATTACTATAATTATTATGATTATTATGTTTATAATGATTATTATGGTTACTATGGCTAGTATAACGGTTATTATGATTATTTCGAAGCTTATTATGTTTATCATTATGGTTACTATGCTTATTATGGATCTTGGTATAATTATGATGAATATCATGATCATCAATAAGATCATTATGGTTATTGCGATTATTATGACTATTATGATTATTCTAGTTATTATGATTATTATGGTTATTATGGCTAGTATAAAGGTTATTATTATTATTTCAAAGCTTATTATGTTTATTATTATGATTACTCTGATTATTATTTGTCTTAGTATAATTATGATGTATATTATGGTCATCATTAAGATTATTATGGTTATTACGTTAATAACAATGATTATTAAGGTTATTTCCATGACTATTCTGTTTATTATGATGATTACTATGATCATTATGGTTGTTAGTATGATTATTATGATCACCATTCTGATTATTATGGCTATTGTGATTTTTATGGCTATTATGACTATTATAATGATTATTAGGATTATTTCCAAGTTCATTATTGTTGTTAATACGACTATTATGATTATTATGGCTATTATGACTATTATGGTTGTTATGGCTAGTATAAAGTATATTATGGTTATTTCCGGACCCATTATGGTTATTATTATGATTATTATGATTATTACGGATCTTGGTATAATTATCATGGATATTATGATCATCATTAAGATTATTATGGTTACTATGATTATTGTGATTATTGCTATGCTTATTAACATTACAATTACGATTATTATGATTATTGTAGTTATTATGATGATCACTATGATTATTATGGTTGTCAGTATAATTATTAGGATCAACATTCAGATTATTATGGCTATTATGATCTTTATGGTTATTATTGCTATTATAATGATAAATATGATTATTTCCAAGTTTATTATGGGTATTATTATGACTAGTATGATTATTATAGTTATTATGATTATTATGGCTAGTATAATGCTTATTATGATTATTTCCGAGCTTATTATGGTTATTACTATAATTATTATGGTTATTATGGTTATTATGATTATTATGGTTACTATGGCTAGTATAACGGTTATTATGATTATTTCAAAACATATTATGTTTATTATTATGGTTGCTATGATCATTATGGATCTGGGTATAATTATGATGAATATCATGATCATCATTAAGATCATTATGGTTATTGCGATTATTCTGACTATTATGATTATTCTAGTTATTATGATTATTATGGTTATTATGGCTAGTATAAAGGTTATTATGATTATTTCAAAGCTTATTATGGTTATTATTATAATTATTATGATTATTATGGTTATTATTATTAGTATGGTTACTATGGCTAGTATAACGGTTATTATGATTATTTCAAAGCTTATTATGTTTATTATTATGATTACTCTGATTATTATATGTCTAGGTATAATTATGATGAATATCATGGTCATCATTAAGATCATTACGGTTATTACGATGATTATGGTTATTACGTTAATAATAATGGTTATTAAGATTATTTCCATGACTATTCTGTTTATTATGATGATTACTATGATCATTATGGTTGTTAGTATGATTATTATGGTCACCATTCTGATTATTATGGCTATTGTGATTTATATGGCTAATATGACTATTATTATGATTATTACGATTATTTCCTAGTTCATTATTGTTATTATTACGACTATTATGATTATTATGGCTATTATGACTATTATGGTTGTTATGGCTAGTATAAAGTATATTATGGTTATTTCCGGACCCATTATGGTTATTATTATGATTATTATGATTATTACGGATCTTGGTATAATTATCATGGATATTATGATCATCATTAAGATTATTATGGTTACTATGATTATTGTGATTATTGCTATGATTACTAACATTACAATTACGATTATTATGATTATTGTAGTTATTATGATGATCACTATGATTATTATGGTTGTTAGTATGATTATTAGGATCAACATTCTGATTATTATGGCTATTATGATCTTTATGGTTATTATTGCTATTATAATGATAAATATGATTATTTCCAAGTTTCTTATGGGTATTATTATGACTAGTATGATTATTATAGTTATTATGATTATTATGGCTAGTATAATGCTTATTATGATTATTTCCGAGCTTATTATCGTTATTACTATAATTATTATGGTTATTATGGATATTATGATTATTATGGTTATTATGGCTAGTATAACGGTTATTATGATTATTTCAAAACTTATTATGTTTATTATTATGGTTACTGTGATTATTATGGATCTTGGTATAATTATGATGAATATCATGATCATCATTAAGATCATTATGGTTATTGCGATTATTATGACTATTATGATTATTCTAGTTATTATGATTATTATGGTTATTATGGCTAGTATAAAGGTTATTATGATTATTTCAAAGCTTATTATGGTTATTATTATAATTATTATGATTATTATGGTTATTATGATTAGTATGGTTACTATGGCTAGTATAACGGTTATTATGATTATTTCAAAGCTTATTTTGTTTAATATTATGATTACTCTGATTATTATTTGTCTTAGTATAATTATGATGAATATTATTGTCATCATTGAGATCATTATGGTTATTAAGGTGATTATGGTTATTACGTTAATAATAACGGTTATTAAGATTATTTCCATGACTATTCTGTTTATTATGATGATTACTATGATCATTATGGTTGTTAGTATGATTATTATGATCACCATTCTGATTATTATGGCTATTGTGATTTTTATGGCTATTATGACTATTATAATGATTATTACGATTATTTCCTAGTTCATTATTGTTATTATTACGACTATTATGATTATTATGGCTATTATGACCATTATGGTTGTTATGGCTAGTATAATGTATATTATGATTATTTCCGAACCCATTATGGTTATTATTATGATTATTATGATTATTACGGATCTTGGTATAATTATCATGGATATTATGATCATCATTAAGATTATTATGGTTACTATGATTATTGTGATTATTGCTATGCTTATTAACATTTCAATTACGATTATTATGATTATTGTAGTTATTATGATGATCACTATGATTATTATGGTTGTTAGTATGATTATTAGGATCAACATTCAGATTATTATGGCTATTATGATTTTTATGGTTATTATAGCTATTATAATGATAAATATGATTATTTCCAAGTTTATTACGGTTATTATTATCACTATTATGATTATTATAGTTATTATGATTATTATGGTTACTATGGCTAGTATAACGGTTATTATGATTATTTCAAAGCTTATTATGGTGATTACTATAATTATTATGATTATTATGTTTATAATGATTATTATGGTTACTATGGCTAGTATAACGGTTATTATGATTATTTCGAAGCTTATTATGTTTATCATTATGGTTACTATGCTTATTATGGATCTTGGTATAATTATGATGAATATCATGATCATCAATAAGATCATTATGGTTATTGCGATTATTATGACTATTATGATTATTCTAGTTATTATGATTATTATGGTTATTATGGCTAGTATAAAGGTTATTATTATTATTTCAAAGCTTATTATGTTTATTATTATGATTACTCTGATTATTATTTGTCTTAGTATAATTATGATGTATATTATGGTCATCATTAAGATTATTATGGTTATTACGTTAATAACAATCATTATTAAGATTATTTCCATGACTATTCTGTTTATTATGATGATTACTATGATCATTATGGTTGTTAGTATGATTATTATGATCACCATTCTGATTATTATGGCTATTGTGATTTTTATGGCTATTATGACTATTATAATGATTATTAGGATTATTTCCAAGTTCATTATTGTTGTTAATACGACTATTATGATTATTATGGCTATTATGACTATTATGGTTGTTATGGCTAGTATAAAGTATATTATGGTTATTGCCGGACCCATTATGGTTATTATTATGATTATTATGATTATTACGGATCTTGGTATAATTATCATGGATATTATGATCATCATTAAGATTATTATGGTTACTATGATTATTGTGATTATTGCTATGCTTATTAACATTTCAATTACGATTATTATGATTATTGTAGTTATTATGATGATCACTATGATTATTATGGTTGTTAGTATGATTATTAGGATCAACATTCAGATTATTATGGCTATTATGATTTTTATGGTTATTATAGCTATTATAATGATAAATATGATTATTTCCAAGTTTATTACGGTTATTATTATCACTATTATGATTATTATAGTTATTATGATTATTATGGCTAGTATAATGCTTATTATGATTATTTCCGAGCTTATTATCGTTATTACTATAATTATTATGGTTATTATGGATATTATGATTATTATGGTTATTATGGCTAGTATAACGGTTATTATGATTATTTCAAAACTTATTATGTTTATTATTATGGTTACTGTGATTATTATGGATCTTGGTATAATTATGATGAATATCATGATCATCATTAAGATCATTATGGTTATTGCGATTATTATGACTATTATGATTATTCTAGTTATTATGATTATTATGGTTATTATGGCTAGTATAAAGGTTATTATGATTATTTCAAAGCTTATTATGGTTATTATTATAATTATTATGATTATTATGGTTATTATGATTAGTATGGTTACTATGGCTAGTATAACGGTTATTATGATTATTTCAAAGCTTATTTTGTTTAATATTATGATTACTCTGATTATTATTTGTCTTAGTATAATTATGATGAATATTATTGTCATCATTGAGATCATTATGGTTATTAAGGTGATTATGGTTATTACGTTAATAATAACGGTTATTAAGATTATTTCCATGACTATTCTGTTTATTATGATGATTACTATGATCATTATGGTTGTTAGTATGATTATTATGATCACCATTCTGATTATTATGGCTATTGTGATTTTTATGGCTATTATGACTATTATAATGATTATTACGATTATTTCCTAGTTCATTATTGTTATTATTACGACTATTATGATTATTATGGCTATTATGACCATTATGGTTGTTATGGCTAGTATAATGTATATTATGATTATTTCCGAACCCATTATGGTTATTATTATGATTATTATGATTATTACGGATCTTGGTATAATTATCATGGATATTATGATCATCATTAAGATTATTATGGTTACTATGATTATTGTGATTATTGCTATGCTTATTAACATTTCAATTACGATTATTATGATTATTGTAGTTATTATGATGATCACTATGATTATTATGGTTGTTAGTATGATTATTAGGATCAACATTCAGATTATTATGGCTATTATGATTTTTATGGTTATTATAGCTATTATAATGATAAATATGATTATTTCCAAGTTTATTACGGTTATTATTATCACTATTATGATTATTATAGTTATTATGATTATTATGGTTACTATGGCTAGTATAACGGTTATTATGATTATTTCAAAGCTTATTATGGTGATTACTATAATTATTATGATTATTATGTTTATAATGATTATTATGGTTACTATGGCTAGTATAACGGTTATTATGATTATTTCGAAGCTTATTATGTTTATCATTATGGTTACTATGCTTATTATGGATCTTGGTATAATTATGATGAATATCATGATCATCAATAAGATCATTATGGTTATTGCGATTATTATGACTATTATGATTATTCTAGTTATTATGATTATTATGGTTATTATGGCTAGTATAAAGGTTATTATTATTATTTCAAAGCTTATTATGTTTATTATTATGATTACTCTGATTATTATTTGTCTTAGTATAATTATGATGTATATTATGGTCATCATTAAGATTATTATGGTTATTACGTTAATAACAATCATTATTAAGATTATTTCCATGACTATTCTGTTTATTATGATGATTACTATGATCATTATGGTTGTTAGTATGATTATTATGATCACCATTCTGATTATTATGGCTATTGTGATTTTTATGGCTATTATGACTATTATAATGATTATTAGGATTATTTCCAAGTTCATTATTGTTGTTAATACGACTATTATGATTATTATGGCTATTATGACTATTATGGTTGTTATGGCTAGTATAAAGTATATTATGGTTATTGCCGGACCCATTATGGTTATTATTATGATTATTATGATTATTACGGATCTTGGTATAATTATCATGGATATTATGATCATCATTAAGATTATTATGGTTACTATGATTATTGTGATTATTGCTATGCTTATTAACATTTCAATTACGATTATTATGATTATTGTAGTTATTATGATGATCACTATGATTATTATGGTTGTTAGTATGATTATTAGGATCAACATTCAGATTATTATGGCTATTATGATTTTTATGGTTATTATAGCTATTATAATGATAAATATGATTATTTCCAAGTTTATTACGGTTATTATTATCACTATTATGATTATTATAGTTATTATGATTATTATGGTTACTATGGCTAGTATAACGGTTATTATGATTATTTCAAAGCTTATTATGGTGATTACTATAATTATTATGATTATTATGTTTATAATGATTATTATGGTTACTATGGCTAGTATAACGGTTATTATGATTATTTCGAAGCTTATTATGTTTATCATTATGGTTACTATGCTTATTATGGATCTTGGTATAATTATGATGAATATCATGATCATCAATAAGATCATTATGGTTATTGCGATTATTATGACTATTATGATTATTCTAGTTATTATGATTATTATGGTTATTATGGCTAGTATAAAGGTTATTATTATTATTTCAAAGCTTATTATGTTTATTATTATGATTACTCTGATTATTATTTGTCTTAGTATAATTATGATGTATATTATGGTCATCATTAAGATTATTATGGTTATTACGTTAATAACAATCATTATTAAGATTATTTCCATGACTATTCTGTTTATTATGATGATTACTATGATCATTATGGTTGTTAGTATGATTATTATGATCACCATTCTGATTATTATGGCTATTGTGATTTTTATGGCTATTATGACTATTATAATGATTATTAGGATTATTTCCAAGTTCATTATTGTTGTTAATACGACTATTATGATTATTATGGCTATTATGACTATTATGGTTGTTATGGCTAGTATAAAGTATATTATGGTTATTGCCGGACCCATTATGGTTATTATTATGATTATTATGATTATTACGGATCTTGGTATAATTATCATGGATATTATGATCATCATTAAGATTATTATGGTTACTATGATTATTGTGATTATTGCTATGCTTATTAACATTTCAATTACGATTATTATGATTATTGTAGTTATTATGATGATCACTATGATTATTATGGTTGTTAGTATGATTATTAGGATCAACATTCAGATTATTATGGCTATTATGATTTTTATGGTTATTATAGCTATTATAATGATAAATATGATTATTTCCAAGTTTATTACGGTTATTATTATCACTATTATGATTATTATAGTTATTATGATTATTATGGTTACTATGGCTAGTATAACGGTTATTATGATTATTTCAAAGCTTATTATGGTGATTACTATAATTATTATGATTATTATGTTTATAATGATTATTATGGTTACTATGGCTAGTATAACGGTTATTATGATTATTTCGAAGCTTATTATGTTTATCATTATGGTTACTATGCTTATTATGGATCTTGGTATAATTATGATGAATATCATGATCATCAATAAGATCATTATGGTTATTGCGATTATTATGACTATTATGATTATTCTAGTTATTATGATTATTATGGTTATTATGGCTAGTATAAAGGTTATTATTATTATTTCAAAGCTTATTATGTTTATTATTATGATTACTCTGATTATTATTTGTCTTAGTATAATTATGATGTATATTATGGTCATCATTAAGATTATTATGGTTATTACGTTAATAACAATGATTATTAAGGTTATTTCCATGACTATTCTGTTTATTATGATGATTACTATGATCATTATGGTTGTTAGTATGATTATTATGATCACCATTCTGATTATTATGGCTATTGTGATTTTTATGGCTATTATGACTATTATAATGATTATTAGGATTATTTCCAAGTTCATTATTGTTGTTAATACGACTATTATGATTATTATGGCTATTATGACTATTATGGTTGTTATGGCTAGTATAAAGTATATTATGGTTATTTCCGGACCCATTATGGTTATTATTATGATTATTATGATTATTACGGATCTTGGTATAATTATCATGGATATTATGATCATCATTAAGATTATTATGGTTACTATGATTATTGTGATTATTGCTATGCTTATTAACATTACAATTACGATTATTATGATTATTGTAGTTATTATGATGATCACTATGATTATTATGGTTGTCAGTATAATTATTAGGATCAACATTCAGATTATTATGGCTATTATGATCTTTATGGTTATTATTGCTATTATAATGATAAATATGATTATTTCCAAGTTTATTATGGGTATTATTATGACTAGTATGATTATTATAGTTATTATGATTATTATGGCTAGTATAATGCTTATTATGATTATTTCCGAGCTTATTATGGTTATTACTATAATTATTATGGTTATTATGGTTATTATGATTATTATGGTTACTATGGCTAGTATAACGGTTATTATGATTATTTCAAAACATATTATGTTTATTATTATGGTTGCTATGATCATTATGGATCTGGGTATAATTATGATGAATATCATGATCATCATTAAGATCATTATGGTTATTGCGATTATTCTGACTATTATGATTATTCTAGTTATTATGATTATTATGGTTATTATGGCTAGTATAAAGGTTATTATGATTATTTCAAAGCTTATTATGGTTATTATTATAATTATTATGATTATTATGGTTATTATGATTAGTATGGTTACTATGGCTAGTATAACGGTTATTATGATTATTTCAAAGCTTATTATGTTTATTATTATGATTACTCTGATTATTATATGTCTAGGTATAATTATGATGAATATCATGGTCATCATTAAGATCATTACGGTTATTACGATGATTATGGTTATTACGTTAATAATAATGGTTATTAAGATTATTTCCATGACTATTCTGTTTATTATGATGATTACTATGATCATTATGGTTGTTAGTATGATTATTATGATCACCATTCTGATTATTATGGCTATTGTGATTTATATGGCTAATATGACTATTATTATGATTATTACGATTATTTCCTAGTTCATTATTGTTATTATTACGACTATTATGATTATTATGGCTATTATGACTATTATGGTTGTTATGGCTAGTATAAAGTATATTATGGTTATTTCCGGACCCATTATGGTTATTATTATGATTATTATGATTATTACGGATCTTGGTATAATTATCATGGATATTATGATCATCATTAAGATTATTATGGTTACTATGATTATTGTGATTATTGCTATGCTTATTAACATTACAATTACGATTATTATGATTATTGTAGTTATTATGATAATCACTATGATTATTATGGTTGTTAGTATGATTATTAGGATCAACATTCAGATTATTATGGCTATTATGATTTTTATGGTTATTATTGCTATTATAATGATAAATATGATTATTTCCAAGTTTATTATGGTTATTATTATGACTATTATGATTATTATAGTTATTATGATTATTATGATTATTATGGCTAGTATAATACTTATGATGATTATTTCCAAGCTTATTATGGTTATTAATATAATTATTATGATGATTATGGTTATTATGATTATTATGGTTACTATGGCTAGTATAACGGTTATTATGATTATTTCGAAGCTTATTATGTTTATTATTATGGTTACTATGCTTATTATGTATCTTGGTATAATTATGATGAATATCATGATCATCATTAAGATCATTATGGTTATTGCGATTATTATGACTATTATGATTATTCTAGTTATTATGATTACTATGGTTACTATGGCTAGTATAAAGGTTATTATGATTATTTCAAAGCTTATTTTGTTTAATATTATGATTACTCTGATTATTATTTGTCTTAGTATAATTATGATGAATATTATTGTCATCATTGAGATCATTATGGTTATTAAGGTGATTATGGTTATTACGTTAATAATAACCATTATTAAGATTATTTCCATGACTATTCTGTTCATTATGTTGATTACTATGATCATTATGGTTGTTAGTATGATTATTATGATCACCATTCTGATTATTACGGCTATTGTGATTTATATGGCTATTGTGACTATTATTATGATTATTACGATTATTTCCTAGTTCATTATTGTTATTATTACGACTATTATGATTATTATGGCTATTATGACTATTATGGTTGTTAGGGCTAGTATAATGTATATTATGGTTATATCCGAACCCATTATGGTTATTAATATGATTATTATGATTATTACGGATCTTGGTATAATTATCATGGATATTATGATCATCATTAAGATTATTATGGTTACTATGATTATTGTGATTATTGCTATGCTTATTAACATTAGAATTACGATTATTATGATTATTGTAGTTATTATGATGATCACTATGACTATTATGGCTGCTAGTATGATTATTATGATCAACATTCAGATTATTATGGCTATTATGATTTTTATGGCTATTATTGCTATTATAATGTTAAATATGACTATTTCCAAGTTTATTATGGTTATTATTATGACTACTATGATTATTATAGTTATTATGATTATTATGGCTAGTATAATGCTTATTATGGTTATTTCCAAGCTTATTATGGTTAATACTATAATTATTAAGATTATTATGGTTATTATGATTATTACGGTTACTATGGCTAGTATAACGGTTATTATGATTATTTCAAAGCTTATTATGTATATTATTATGGTTACTATGCTTATTATGGATCTTGGTTTAATTATGATGAATATCATGATCATCATTAAGATCATTATGGTTATTGCGATTATTATGACTATTATGATTATTCTAGATATTATGATTATTATGGTTATTATGGCTAGTATAAAGGTTATTATGATTATTTCAAAGCTTATTGTGTTTATTATTATGATTACTCTGATTATTATTTGTCTTAGTATAATTATGATGAATATTATGGTCATCATTGAGATCATTATGGTTATTAAGGTGATTATGGTTATTACGTTAATAATAACGGTTATTAAGATTATTTCCATGACTATTCTGTTTATTATGATGATTACTATGATCATTATGGTTGTTAGTATGATTATTATGATCACCATTCTGATTATTATGGCTATTGTGATTTTTAAGGCTATTATGACTATTATAATGATTATTACGATTATTTCCTAGTTCATTATTGTTATTATTACGACTATTATGATTATTATGGCTATTATGACCATTATGGTTGTTATGGCTAGTATAATGTATATTATGATTATTTCCGAACCCATTATGGTTATTATTATGATTATTATGATTATTACGGATCTTGGTATAATTATCATGGATATTATGATCATCATTAAGATTATTATGGTTACTATGATTATTGTGATTATTGCTATGCTTATTAACATTTCAATTACGATTATTATGATTATTGTAGTTATTATGATGATCACTATGATTATTATGGTTGTTAGTATGATTATTAGGATCAACATTCAGATTATTATGGCTATTATGATTTTTATGGTTATTATAGCTATTATAATGATAAATATGATTATTTCCATGTTTATTACGGTTATTATTATCACTATTATGATTATTATAGTTATTATGATTATTATGCTTACTATGGCTAGTATAACGGTTATTATGATTATTTCAAAGCTTATTATGGTTATTACTATAATTATTATGATTATTATGTTTATAATGATTATTATGGTTACTATGGCTAGTATAACGGTTATTATGATTATTTCGAAGCTTATTATGTTTATCATTATGGTTACTATGCTTATTATGGATCTTGGTATAATTATGATGAATATCATGATCATCAATAAGATCATTATGGTTATTGCGATTATTATGACTATTATGATTATTCTAGTTATTATGATTATTATGGTTATTATGGCTAGTATAAAGGTTATTATTATTATTTCAAAGCTTATTATGTTTATTATTATGATTACTCTGATTATTATTTGTCTTAGTATAATTATGATGTATATTATGGTCATCATTAAGATTATTATGGTTAATACGTTAATAACAATCATTATTAAGATTATTTCCATGACTATTCTGTTTATTATGATGATTACTATGATCATTATGGTTGTTAGTATGATTATTATGATCACCATTCTGATTATTACGGCTATTGTGATTTTTATGGCTATTATGACTATTATAATGATTATTAGGATTATTTCCAAGTTCATTATTGTTGTTAATACGACTATTAAGATTATTATGGCTATTATGACTATTATGGTTGTTATGGCTAGTATAAAGTATATTATGGTTATTTCCGGACCCATTATGGTTATTATTATGATTATTATGATTATTACGGATCTTGGTATAATTATCATGGATATTATGATCATCATTAAGATTATTATGGTTACTATGATTATTGTGATTATTGCTATGCTTATTAACATTACAATAACGATTATTATGATTATTGTAGTTATTATGATGATCACTATGATTATTATGGTTGTCAGTATAATTATTAGGATCAACATTCAGATTATTATGGCTATTATGATCTTTATGGTTATTATTGCTATTATAATGATAAATATGATTATTTCCAAGTTTCTTATGGGTATTATTATGACTAGTATGATTATTATAGTTATTATGATTATTATGGCTAGTATAATGCTTATTATGATTATTTCCGAGCTTATTATCGTTATTACTATAATTATTATGGTTATTATGGATATTATGATTATTATGGTTATTATGGCTAGTATAACGGTTATTATGATTATTTCAAAACTTATTATGTTTATTATTATGGTTACTGTGATTATTATGGATCTTGGTATAATTATGATGAATATCATGATCATCATTAAGATCATTATGGTTATTGCGATTATTATGACTATTATGATTATTCTAGTTATTATGATTATTATGGTTATTATGGCTAGTATAAAGATTATTATGATTATTTCAAAGCTTATTATGGTTATTATTATAATTATTATGATTATTATGGTTATTATGATTAGTATGGTTACTATGGCTAGTATAACGGTTATTATGATTATTTCAAAGCTTATTTTGTTTAATATTATGATTACTCTGATTATTATTTGTCTTAGTATAATTATGATGAATATTATTGTCATCATTGAGATCATTATGGTTATTAAGGTGATTATGGTTATTACGTTAATAATAACGGTTATTAAGATTATTTCCATGACTATTCTGTTTATTATGATGATTACTATGATCATTATGGTTGTTAGTATGATTATTATGATCACCATTCTGATTATTATGGCTATTGTGATTTTTATGGCTATTATGACTATTATAATGATTATTACGATTATTTCCTAGTTCATTATTGTTATTATTACGACTATTATGATTATTATGGCTATTATGACCATTATGGTTGTTATGGCTAGTATAATGTATATTATGATTATTTCCGAACCCATTATGGTTATTATTATGATTATTATGATTATTACGGATCTTGGTATAATTATCATGGATATTATGATCATCATTAAGATTATTATGGTTACTATGATTATTGTGATTATTGCTATGCTTATTAACATTTCAATTACGATTATTATGATTATTGTAGTTATTATGATGATCACTATGATTATTATGGTTGTTAGTATGATTATTAGGATCAACATTCAGATTATTATGGCTATTATGATTTTTATGGTTATTATAGCTATTATAATGATAAATATGATTATTTCCAAGTTTATTACGGTTATTATTATCACTATTATGATTATTATAGTTATTATGATTATTATGGTTACTATGGCTAGTATAACGGTTATTATGATTATTTCAAAGCTTATTATGGTGATTACTATAATTATTATGATTATTATGTTTATAATGATTATTATGGTTACTATGGCTAGTATAACGGTTATTATGATTATTTCGAAGCTTATTATGTTTATCATTATGGTTACTATGCTTATTATGGATCTTGGTATAATTATGATGAATATCATGATCATCAATAAGATCATTATGGTTATTGCGATTATTATGACTATTATGATTATTCTAGTTATTATGATTATTATGGTTATTATGGCTAGTATAAAGGTTATTATTATTATTTCAAAGCTTATTATGTTTATTATTATGATTACTCTGATTATTATTTGTCTTAGTATAATTATGATGTATATTATGGTCATCATTAAGATTATTATGGTTATTACGTTAATAACAATCATTATTAAGATTATTTCCATGACTATTCTGTTTATTATGATGATTACTATGATCATTATGGTTGTTAGTATGATTATTATGATCACCATTCTGATTATTATGGCTATTGTGATTTTTATGGCTATTATGACTATTATAATGATTATTAGGATTATTTCCAAGTTCATTATTGTTGTTAATACGACTATTATGATTATTATGGCTATTATGACTATTATGGTTGTTATGGCTAGTATAAAGTATATTATGGTTATTTCCGGACCCATTATGGTTATTATTATGATTATTATGATTATTACGGATCTTGGTATAATTATCATGGATATTATGATCATCATTAAGATTATTATGGTTACTATGATTATTGTGATTACTGCTATGCTTATTAACATTACAATTACGATTATTATGATTATTGTAGTTATTATGATGATCACTATGATTATTATGGTTGTCAGTATAATTATTAGGATCAACATTCAGATTATTATGGCTATTATGATCTTTATGGTTATTATTGCTATTATAATGATAAATATGATTATTTCCAAGTTTATTATGGGTATTATTATGACTAGTATGATTATTATAGTTATTATGATTATTATGGCTAGTATAATGCTTATTATGATTATTTCCGAGCTTATTATGGTTATTACTATAATTATTATGGTTATTATGGTTATTATGATTATTATGGTTACTGTGGCTAGTATAACGGTTATTATGATTATTTCAAAACATATTATGTTTATTATTATGGTTGCTATGATCATTATGGATCTGGGTATAATTATGATGAATATCATGATCATCATTAAGATCATTATGGTTATTGCGATTATTCTGACTATTATGATTATTCTAGTTATTATGATTATTATGGTTATTATGGCTAGTATAAAGGTTATTATGATTATTTCAAAGCTTATTATGGTTATTATTATAATTATTATGATTATTATGGTTATTATGATTAGTATGGTTACTATGGCTAGTATAACGGTTATTATGATTATTTCAAAGCTTATTATGTTTATTATTATGATTACTCTGATTATTATATGTCTAGGTATAATTATGACGAATATCATGGTCATCATTAAGATCATTACGGTTATTACGATGATTATGGTTATTACGTTAATAATAATGGTTATTAAGATTATTTCCATGACTATTCTGTTTATTATGATGATTACTATGATCATTATGGTTGTTAGTATGATTATTATGATCACCATTCTGATTATTATGGCTATTGTGATTTATATGACTAATATGACTATTATTATGATTATTACGATTATTTCCTAGTTCATTATTGTTATTATTACGACTATTATGATTATTATGGCTATTATGACTATTATGGTTGTTATGGCTAGTATAAAGTATATTATGGTTATTTCCGGACCCATTATGGTTATTATTATGATTATTATGATTATTACGGATCTTGGTATAATTATCATGGATATTATGATCATCATTAAGATTATTATGGTTACTATGATTATTGTGATTATTGCTATGCTTATTAACATTACAATTACGATTATTATGATTATTGTAGTTATTATGATAATCACTATGATTATTATGGTTGTTAGTATGATTATTAGGATCAACATTCAGATTATTATGGCTATTATGATTTTTATGGTTATTATTGCTATTATAATGATAAATATGATTATTTCCAAGTTTATTATGGTTATTATTATGACTATTATGATTATTATAGTTATTATGATTATTATGATTATTATGGCTAGTATAATACTTATGATGATTATTTCCAAGCTTATTATGGTTATTAATATAATTATTATGATGATTATGGTTATTATGATTATTATGGTTACTATGGCTAGTATAACGGTTATTATGATTATTTCGAAGCTTATTATGTTTATTATTATGGTTACTATGCTTATTATGTATCTTGGTATAATTATGATGAATATCATGATCATCATTAAGATCATTATGGTTATTGCGATTATTATGACTATTATGATTATTCTAGTTATTATGATTATTATGGTTATTATGGCTAGTATAAAGATTATTATGATTATTTCAAAGCTTATTATGGTTATTATTATAATTATTATGATTATTATGGTTATTATGATTAGTATGGTTACTATGGCTAGTATAACGGTTATTATGATTATTTCAAAGCTTATTTTGTTTAATATTATGATTACTCTGATTATTATTTGTCTTAGTATAATTATGATGAATATTATTGTCATCATTGAGATCATTATGGTTATTAAGGTGATTATGGTTATTACGTTAATAATAACGGTTATTAAGATTATTTCCATGACTATTCTGTTTATTATGATGATTACTATGATCATTATGGTTGTTAGTATGATTATTATGATCACCATTCTGATTATTATGGCTATTGTGATTTTTATGGCTATTATGACTATTATAATGATTATTACGATTATTTCCTAGTTCATTATTGTTATTATTACGACTATTATGATTATTATGGCTATTATGACCATTATGGTTGTTATGGCTAGTATAATGTATATTATGATTATTTCCGAACCCATTATGGTTATTATTATGATTATTATGATTATTACGGATCTTGGTATAATTATCATGGATATTATGATCATCATTAAGATTATTATGGTTACTATGATTATTGTGATTATTGCTATGCTTATTAACATTTCAATTACGATTATTATGATTATTGTAGTTATTATGATGATCACTATGATTATTATGGTTGTTAGTATGATTATTAGGATCAACATTCAGATTATTATGGCTATTATGATTTTTATGGTTATTATAGCTATTATAATGATAAATATGATTATTTCCAAGTTTATTACGGTTATTATTATCACTATTATGATTATTATAGTTATTATGATTATTATGGTTACTATGGCTAGTATAACGGTTATTATGATTATTTCAAAGCTTATTATGGTGATTACTATAATTATTATGATTATTATGTTTATAATGATTATTATGGTTACTATGGCTAGTATAACGGTTATTATGATTATTTCGAAGCTTATTATGTTTATCATTATGGTTACTATGCTTATTATGGATCTTGGTATAATTATGATGAATATCATGATCATCAATAAGATCATTATGGTTATTGCGATTATTATGACTATTATGATTATTCTAGTTATTATGATTATTATGGTTATTATGGCTAGTATAAAGGTTATTATTATTATTTCAAAGCTTATTATGTTTATTATTATGATTACTCTGATTATTATTTGTCTTAGTATAATTATGATGTATATTATGGTCATCATTAAGATTATTATGGTTATTACGTTAATAACAATCATTATTAAGATTATTTCCATGACTATTCTGTTTATTATGATGATTACTATGATCATTATGGTTGTTAGTATGATTATTATGATCACCATTCTGATTATTATGGCTATTGTGATTTTTATGGCTATTATGACTATTATAATGATTATTAGGATTATTTCCAAGTTCATTATTGTTGTTAATACGACTATTATGATTATTCTGGCTATTATGACTATTATGGTTGTTATGGCTAGTATAAAGTATATTATGGTTATTTCCGGACCCATTATGGTTATTATTATGATTATTATGATTATTACGGATCTTGGTATAATTATCATGGATATTATGATCATCATTAAGATTATTATGGTTACTATGATTATTGTGATTATTGCTATGCTTATTAACATTTCAATTACGATTATTATGATTATTGTAGTTATTATGATGATCACTATGATTATTATGGTTGTTAGTATGATTATTAGGATCAACATTCAGATTATTATGGCTATTATGATTTTTATGGTTATTATAGCTATTATAATGATAAATATGATTATTTCCAAGTTTATTACGGTTATTATTATCACTATTATGATTATTATAGTTATTATGATTATTATGGTTACTATGGCTAGTATAACGGTTATTATGATTATTTCAAAGCTTATTATGGTGATTACTATAATTATTATGATTATTATGTTTATAATGATTATTATGGTTACTATGGCTAGTATAACGGTTATTATGATTATTTCGAAGCTTATTATGTTTATCATTATGGTTACTATGCTTATTATGGATCTTGGTATAATTATGATGAATATCATGATCATCAATAAGATCATTATGGTTATTGCGATTATTATGACTATTATGATTATTCTAGTTATTATGATTATTATGGTTATTATGGCTAGTATAAAGGTTATTATTATTATTTCAAAGCTTATTATGTTTATTATTATGATTACTCTGATTATTATTTGTCTTAGTAAAATTATGATGTATATTATGGTCATCATTAAGATTATTATGGTTATTACGTTAATAACAATCATTATTAAGGTTATTTCCATGACTATTCTGTTTATTATGATGATTACTATGATCATTATGGTTGTTAGTATGATTATTATGATCACCATTCTGATTATTATGGCTATTGTGATTTTTATGGCTATTATGACTATTATAATGATTATTAGGATTATTTCCAAGTTCATTATTGTTGTTAATACGACTATTATGATTATTATGGCTATTATGACTATTATGGTTGTTATGGCTAGTATAAAGTATATTATGGTTATTTCCGGACCCATTATGGTTATTATTATGATTATTATGATTATTACGGATCTTGGTATAATTATCATGGATATTATGATCATCATTAAGATTATTATGGTTACTATGATTATTGTGATTACTGCTATGCTTATTAACATTACAATTACGATTATTATGATTATTGTAGTTATTATGATGATCACTATGATTATTATGGTTGTCAGTATAATTATTAGGATCAACATTCAGATTATTATGGCTATTATGATCTTTATGGTTATTATTGCTATTATAATGATAAATATGATTATTTCCAAGTTTATTATGGGTATTATTATGACTAGTATGATTATTATAGTTATTATGATTATTATGGCTAGTATAATGCTTATTATGATTATTTCCGAGCTTATTATGGTTATTACTATAATTATTATGGTTATTATGGTTATTATGATTATTATGGTTACTGTGGCTAGTATAACGGTTATTATGATTATTTCAAAACATATTATGTTTATTATTATGGTTGCTATGATCATTATGGATCTGGGTATAATTATGATGAATATCATGATCATCATTAAGATCATTATGGTTATTGCGATTATTCTGACTATTATGATTATTCTAGTTATTATGATTATTATGGTTATTATGGCTAGTATAAAGGTTATTATGATTATTTCAAAGCTTATTATGGTTATTATTATAATTATTATGATTATTATGGTTATTATGATTAGTATGGTTACTATGGCTAGTATAACGGTTATTATGATTATTTCAAAGCTTATTATGTTTATTATTATGATTACTCTGATTATTATATGTCTAGGTATAATTATGACGAATATCATGGTCATCATTAAGATCATTACGGTTATTACGATGATTATGGTTATTACGTTAATAATAATGGTTATTAAGATTATTTCCATGACTATTCTGTTTATTATGATGATTACTATGATCATTATGGTTGTTAGTATGATTATTATGATCACCATTCTGATTATTATGGCTATTGTGATTTATATGACTAATATGACTATTATTATGATTATTACGATTATTTCCTAGTTCATTATTGTTATTATTACGACTATTATGATTATTATGGCTATTATGACTATTATGGTTGTTATGGCTAGTATAAAGTATATTATGGTTATTTCCGGACCCATTATGGTTATTATTATGATTATTATGATTATTACGGATCTTGGTATAATTATCATGGATATTATGATCATCATTAAGATTATTATGGTTACTATGATTATTGTGATTATTGCTATGCTTATTAACATTACAATTACGATTATTATGATTATTGTAGTTATTATGATAATCACTATGATTATTATGGTTGTTAGTATGATTATTAGGATCAACATTCAGATTATTATGGCTATTATGATTTTTATGGTTATTATTGCTATTATAATGATAAATATGATTATTTCCAAGTTTATTATGGTTATTATTATGACTATTATGATTATTATAGTTATTATGATTATTATGATTATTATGGCTAGTATAATACTTATGATGATTATTTCCAAGCTTATTATGGTTATTAATATAATTATTATGATGATTATGGTTATTATGATTATTATGGTTACTATGGCTAGTATAACGGTTATTATGATTATTTCGAAGCTTATTATGTTTATTATTATGGTTACTATGCTTATTATGTATCTTGGTATAATTATGATGAATATCATGATCATCATTAAGATCATTATGGTTATTGCGATTATTATGACTATTATGATTATTCTAGTTATTATGATTACTATGGTTACTATGGCTAGTATAAAGGTTATTATGATTATTTCAAAGCTTATTTTGTTTAATATTATGATTACTCTGATTATTATTTGTCTTAGTATAATTATGATGAATATTATTGTCATCATTGAGATCATTATGGTTATTAAGGTGATTATGGTTATTACGTTAATAATAACCATTATTAAGATTATTTCCATGACTATTCTGTTCATTATGTTGATTACTATGATCATTATGGTTGTTAGTATGATTATTATGATCACCATTCTGATTATTACGGCTATTGTGATTTATATGGCTATTGTGACTATTATTATGATTATTACGATTATTTCCTAGTTCATTATTGTTATTATTACGACTATTATGATTATTATGGCTATTATGACTATTATGGTTGTTAGGGCTAGTATAATGTATATTATGGTTATATCCGAACCCATTATGGTTATTAATATGATTATTATGATTATTACGGATCTTGGTATAATTATCATGGATATTATGATCATCATTAAGATTATTATGGTTACTATGATTATTGTGATTATTGCTATGCTTATTAACATTAGAATTACGATTATTATGATTATTGTAGTTATTATGATGATCACTATGACTATTATGGCTGCTAGTATGATTATTATGATCAACATTCAGATTATTATGGCTATTATGATTTTTATGGCTATTATTGCTATTATAATGTTAAATATGACTATTTCCAAGTTTATTATGGTTATTATTATGACTACTATGATTATTATAGTTATTATGATTATTATGGCTAGTATAATGCTTATTATGGTTATTTCCAAGCTTATTATGGTTAATACTATAATTATTAAGATTATTATGGTTATTATGATTATTACGGTTACTATGGCTAGTATAACGGTTATTATGATTATTTCAAAGCTTATTATGTATATTATTATGGTTACTATGCTTATTATGGATCTTGGTTTAATTATGATGAATATCATGATCATCATTAAGATCATTATGGTTATTGCGATTATTATGACTATTATGATTATTCTAGATATTATGATTATTATGGTTATTATGGCTAGTATAAAGGTTATTATGATTATTTCAAAGCTTATTGTGTTTATTATTATGATTACTCTGATTATTATTTGTCTTAGTATAATTATGATGAATATTATGGTCATCATTGAGATCATTATGGTTATTAAGGTAATTATGGTTATTACGTCAATAATAACGGTTATTAAGATTATTTCCATGACTATTCTGTTTATTATGATGATTACTATGATCATTATGGTTGTTAGTATGATTATTATGATCACCATTCTGATTATTATGGCTATTGTGATTTTTATGGCTATTATGACTAGTATAATGATTATTAGTATTATTTCCAAGTTCATTATTGTTGTTAATACGACTATTATGATTATTATGGCTATTATGACTATTATGGTTGTTATGGCTAGTATAAAGTATATTATGGTTATTTCCGGACCCATTATGGTTATTATTATGATTATTATGATTATTACGGATCTTGGTATAATTATCATGGATATTATGATCATCATTAAGATTATTATGGTTACTATGATTATTGTGATTATTGCTATGCTTATTAACATTTCAATTACGATTATTATGATTATTGTAGTTATTATGATGATCACTATGATTATTATGGTTGTTAGTATGATTATTAGGATCAACATTCAGATTATTATGGCTATTATGATTTTTATGGTTATTATAGCTATTATAATGATAAATATGATTATTTCCAAGTTTATTACGGTTATTATTATCACTATTATGATTATTATAGTTATTATGATTATTATGGTTACTATGGCTAGTATAACGGTTATTATGATTATTTCAAAGCTTATTATGGTTATTACTATAATTATTATGATTATTATGTTTATAATGATTATTATGGTTACTATGGCTAGTATAACGGTTATTATGATTATTTCGAAGCTTATTATGTTTATCATTATGGTTACTATGCTTATTATGGATCTTGGTATAATTATGATGAATATCATGATCATCAATAAGATCATTATGGTTATTGCGATTATTATGACTATTATGATTATTCTAGTTATTATGATTATTATGGTTATTATGGCTAGTATAAGGGTTATTTTTATTATTTCAAAGCTTATTATGTTTATTATTATGATTACTCTGATTATTATTTGTCTTAGTATAATTATGATGTATATTATGGTCATCATTAAGATTATTATGGTTATTACGTTAATAACAATCATTATTAAGATTATTTCCATGACTATTCTGTTTATTATGATGATTACTATGATCATCATGGTTGTTAGTATGATTATTATGATCACCATTCTGATTATTATGGCTATTGTGATTTTTATGGCTATTATGACTATTATAATGATTATTAGGATTATTTCCAAGTTGATTATTGTTGTTAATACGACTATTATGATTATTATGGCTATTATGACTATTATGGTTGTTATGGCTAGTATAAAGTATATTATGGTTATTTCCGGACCCATTATGGTTATTATTATGATTATTATGATTATTACGGATCTTGGTATAATTATCATGGATATTATGATCATCATTAAGATTATTATGGTTACTATGATTATTGTGATCATTGCTATGCTTATTAACATTACAATTACGATTATTATGATTATTGTAGTTATTATGATGATCACTATGATTATTATGGTTGTCAGTATAATTATTAGGATCAACATTCAGATTATTATGGCTATTATGATCTTTATGGTTATTATTGCTATTATAATGATAAATATGATTATTTCCAAGTTTATTATGGGTATTATTATGACTAGTATGATTATTATAGTTATTATGATTATTATGGCTAGTATAATGCTTATTATGATTATTTCCGAGCTTATTATGGTTATTACTATAATTATTATGGTTATTATGGTTATTATGATTATTATGGTTACTATGGCTAGTATAACGGTTATTATGATTATTTCAAAACATATTATGTTTATTATTATGGTTGCTATGATTATTATGGATCTGGGTATAATTATGATGAATATCATGATCATCATTAAGATCATTATGGTTATTGCGATTATTCTGACTATTATGATTATTCTAGTTATTATGATTATTATGGTTATTATGGCTAGTATAAAGGTTATTATGATTATTTCAAAGCTTATTATGGTTATTATTATAATTATTATGATTATTATGGTTATTATGATTAGTATGGTTACTATGGCTAGTATAACGGTTATTATGATTATTTCAAAGCTTATTATGTTTATTATTATGATTACTCTGATTATTATATGTCTAGGTATAATTATGATGAATATTATGGTCATCATTAAGATCATTATGGTTATTACGATGATTATGGTTATTACGTTAATAATAATGGTTATTAAGATTATTTCCATGACTATTCTGTTTATTATGATGATTACTATGATCATTATGGTTGTTAGTATGATTATTATGATCACCATTCTGATTATTATGGCTATTGTGATTTTTATGGCTATTATGACTAGTATAATGATTATTAGTATTATTTCCAAGTTGATTATTGTTGTTAATACGACTATTATGATTATTATGGCTATTATGACTATTACGGTTGTTATGGCTAGTATAAAGTATATTATGGTTATTTCCGGACCCATTATGGTTATTATTATGATTATTATGATTATTACGGATCTTGGTATAATTATCATGGATATTATGATCATCATTAAGATTATTATGGTTACTATGATTATTGTGATTATTGCTATGCTCATTAACATTACAATTATGATTATTATGATTATTGTAATTATTATGATGATCACTATGATTATTATGGTTGTTAGTATGATTATTAGGATCAACATTCAGATTATTATGGCTATTATGATTTTTATGGTTATTATAGCTATTATAATGATAAATATGATTATTTCCAAGTTTATTACGGTTATTATTATCACTATTATGATTGTTATAGTTATTATGATTATTATGGTTACTATGGCTAGTATAACGTTTATTATGATTATTTCAAAGCTTATTATGGTTATTACTATAATTATTATGATTATTATGTTTATAATGATTATTATGGTTACTATGGCTAGTATAACGGTTATTATGATTATTTCGAAGCTTATTATGTTTATCATTATGGTTACTATGCTTATTATGGATCTTGGTATAATTATGATGAATATCATGATCATCATTAAGATCATTATGGTTATTGCGATTATTATGACTATTATGATTATTCTAGTTATTATGATTATTATGGTTATTATGGCTAGTATAAAGGTTATTATTATTATTTCAAAGCTTATTATGTTTATTATTATGATTACTCTGATTATTATTTGTCTTAGTATAATTATGATGTATATTATGGTCATCATTAAGATTATTATGGTTATTACGTTAATAACAATCATTATTAAGATTATTTCCATGACTATTCTGTCTATTATGATGATTACTATGATCATTATGGTTGTTAGTATGATTATTATGATCACCATTCTGATTATTATGGCTATTGTGATTTATATGGCTATTATGACTATTATTATGATTATTACGATTATTTCCTAGTTCATTATTGTTATTATAACGACTATTACGATTATTATGGCTATTATGACTATTATGGTTGTTATGGCAAGTATAATGTATATTATGATTATTTCCGACCACATTAGGGTTATTATTATGATTATTATGATTATTACGGATCTTGGTATAATTATCATGGATATTATGATCATCATTAAGATTATTATGGTTACTATGATTATTGGGATTATTGCTATGCTTATTAACATTACAATTACGATTATTATGATTATTGTAGTTATTATGATGATCACTATGATTATTATGGTTGTTAGTATGATTATTAGGATCAACATTCAGATTATTATGGCTATTATGATCTTTATGGTTATTATTGCTATTATAATGATAAATATGATTATTTCCAAGTTTATTATGGGTATTATTATGACTAGCATGATTATTATAGTTATTATGATTATTATGGCTAGTATAATGCTTATTATGGTTATTTCCAAGCTTATTATGGTTATTACTATAATTATTACGGTTATTATGGTTATTATGATTATTATGGTTACAATGGCTAGTATAACGGTTATTATGATTATTTCAAAACTTATTATGTTTATTATTATGGTTACTATGATTATTATGGATCTTGGTATAATTATGATGAATATCATGATCATCATTAAGATCATTATGGTTATTGCGATTATTATGACTATTATGATTATTCTAGTTATTATGATTATTATGGTTATTATGGCTAGTATAAAGGTTATTATGATTATTTCAAAGCTTATTATGGTTATTATTATAATTATTATTATTATTATGGTTATTATGATTAGTATGGTTACTATGGCTAGTATAACGGTTATTATGATTATTTCAAAGCTTATTATGTTTATTATTATGATTACTCTGATTATTATATGTCTAGGTATAATTATGATGAATATAATGGTCATCATTAAGATCATTATGGTTATTACGTTAATAATAATGGTTATTAAGATTATTTCCATGACTATTCTGTTCATTATGTTGATTACTATGATCATTATGGTTGTTAGTATGATTATTATGATCACCATTCTGATTATTACGGCTATTGTGATTTATATGGCTATTGTGCCTATTATTATGATTATTACGATTATTTCCTAGTTCATTATTGTTATTATTACGACTATTATGATTATTATGGCTATTATGACTATTATGGTTGTTATGGCTAGTATAATGTATATTATGGTTATATCCGAACCCATTATGGTTATTATTATGATTATTATGACTATTACGGATCTTGGTATAATTATCATGGATATTATGATCATCATTAAGATTATTATGGTTACTATGATTATTGTGATTATTGCTATGCTTATTAACATTACAATTACGATTATTACGATTATTGTAGTTATTATGATGATCACTATGATTATTATGGTTGTCAGTATGATTATTAGGATCAACATTCAGGTTATTATGGCTATTATGATCTTTATGGTTATTATTGCTATTATAATGATAAATATGATTATTTCCAAGTTTATTATGGGTATTATTATGACTAGTATGATTATTATATTTATTATGATTATTATGGCTAGTATAATGCTTATTATGATTATTTCCGAGTTTATTATGGTTATTACTATAATTATTATGGATATTATGGTTATTATGATTATTATGGTTACTATGGCTAGTATAACGGTTATTATGATTATTTCAAAACTTATTATGTTTATTATTATGGTTACTATGATTATTATGGATCTTGGTATAATTATGATGAATATCATGATCAGCATTATGATCATTATGGTTATTGCGATTATTATGACTATTATGATTATTCTAGATATTATGATTATTACGGTTATTATGGCTAGTATAAAGGTTATTATGATTATTTCAAAGCTTATTGTGTTTATTATTATGATTACTCTGATTATTATTTGTCTTAGTATAATTATGATGAATATTATGGTCATCATTGAGATCATTATGGTTATTAAGGTGATTATGGTTATTACGTTAATAATAACGGTTATTAAGATTATTTCCATGACTATTCTGTTTATTATGATGATTACTATGATCATTATGGTTGTTAGTATGATTATTATGATCACCATTCTGATTATTATGGCTATTGTGATTTTTAAGGCTATTATGACTATTATAATGATTATTACGATTATTTCCTAGTTCATTATTGTTATTATTACGACTATTATGATTATTATGGCTATTATGACCATTATGGTTGTTATGGCTAGTATAATGTATATTATGATTATTTCCGAACCCATTATGGTTATTATTATGATTATTATGATTATTACGGATCTTGGTATAATTATCATGGATATTATGATCATCATTAAGATTATTATGGTTACTATGATTATTGTGATTATTGCTATGCTTATTAACATTTCAATTACGATTATTATGATTATTGTAGTTATTATGATGATCACTATGATTATTATGGTTGTTAGTATGATTATTAGGATCAACATTCAGATTATTATGGCTATTATGATTTTTATGGTTATTATAGCTATTATAATGATAAATATGATTATTTCCATGTTTATTACGGTTATTATTATCACTATTATGATTATTATAGTTATTATGATTATTATGCTTACTATGGCTAGTATAACGGTTATTATGATTATTTCAAAGCTTATTATGGTTATTACTATAATTATTATGATTATTATGTTTATAATGATTATTATGGTTACTATGGCTAGTATAACGGTTATTATGATTATTTCGAAGCTTATTATGTTTATCATTATGGTTACTATGCTTATTATGGATCTTGGTATAATTATGATGAATATCATGATCATCAATAAGATCATTATGGTTATTGCGATTATTATGACTATTATGATTATCCTAGTTATTATGATTATTATGGTTATTATGGCTAGTATAAAGGTTATTATTATTATTTCAAAGCTTATTATGTTTATTATTATGATTACTCTGATTATTATTTGTCTTAGTATAATTATGATGTATATTATGGTCATCATTAAGATTATTATGGTTAATACGTTAATAACAATCATTATTAAGATTATTTCCATGACTATTCTGTTTATTATGATGATTACTATGATCATTATGGTTGTTAGTATGATTATTATGATCACCATTCTGATTATTACGGCTATTGTGATTTTTATGGCTATTATGACTATTATAATGATTATTAGGATTATTTCCAAGTTCATTATTGTTGTTAATACGACTATTATGATTATTATGGCTATTATGACTATTATGGTTGTTATGGCTAGTATAAAGTATATTATGGTTATTTCCGGACCCATTATGGTTATTATTATGATTATTATGATTATTACGGATCTTGGTATAATTATCATGGATATTATGATCATCATTAAGATTATTATGGTTACTATGATTATTGTGATTATTGCTATGCTTATTAACATTACAATTACGATTATTATGATTATTGTAGTTATTATGATGATCACTATGATTATTATGGTTGTCAGTATAATTATTAGGATCAACATTCAGATTATTATGGCTATTATGATCTTTATGGTTATTATTGCGATTATAATGATAAATATGATTATTTCCAAGTTTATTATGGGTATTATTATGACTAGTATGATTATTATAGTTATTATGATTATTATGGCTAGTATAATGCTTATTATGATTATTTCCGAGCTTATTATGGTTATTACTATAATTATTATGGTTATTATGGTTATTATGATTATTATGGTTACTATGGCTAGTATAACGGTTATTATGATTATTTCAAAACATATTATGTTTATTATTATGGTTGCTATGATTATTATGGATCTGGGTATAATTATGATGAATATCATGATCATCATTAAGATCATTATGGTTATTGCGATTATTCTGACTATTATGATTAATCTAGTTATTATGATTATTATGGTTATTATGGCTAGTATAAAGGTTATTATGATTATTTCAAAGCTTATTATGGTTATTATTATAATTATTATGATTATTATGGTTATTATGATTAGTATGGTTACTATGGCTAGTATAACGGTTATTATGATTATTTCAAAGCTTATTATGTTTATTATTATGATTACTCTGATTATTATATGTCTAGGTATAATTATGATGAATATTATGGTCATCATTAAGATCATTATGGTTATTACGATGATTATGTTTATTACGTTAATAATAATGGTTATTAAGATTATTTCCATGACTATTCTGTTTATTATGATGATTACTATGATCATTATGGTTGTTAGTATGATTATTATGATCACCATTCTGATTATTATGGCTATTGTGATTTTTATGGCTATTATGACTAGTATAATGATTATTAGTATTATTTCCAAGTTCATTATTGTTGTTAATACGACTATTATGATTATTATGGCTATTATGACTATTATGGTTGTTATGGCTAGTATAAAGTATATTATGGTTATTTCCGGACCCATTATGGTTATTATTATGATTATTATGATTATTACGGATCTTGGTATAATTATCATGGATATTATGATCATCATTAAGATTATTATGGTTACTATGATTATTGTGATTATTGCTATGCTTATTAACATTTCAATTACGATTATTATGATTATTGTAGTTATTATGATGATCACTATGATTATTATGGTTGTTAGTATGATTATTAGGATCAACATTCAGATTATTATGGCTATTATGATTTTTATGGTTATTATAGCTATTATAATGATAAATATGATTATTTCCAAGTTTATTACGGTTATTATTATCACTATTATGATTATTATAGTTATTATGATTATTATGGTTACTATGGCTAGTATAACGGTTATTATGATTATTTCAAAGCTTATTATGGTTATTACTATAATTATTATGATTATTATGTTTATAATGATTATTATGGTTACTATGGCTAGTATAACGGTTATTATGATTATTTCGAAGCTTATTATGTTTATCATTATGGTTACTATGCTTATTATGGATCTTGGTATAATTATGATGAATATCATGATCATCAATAAGATCATTATGGTTATTGCGATTATTATGACTATTATGATTATTCTAGTTATTATGATTATTATGGTTATTATGGCTAGTATAAGGGTTATTTTTATTATTTCAAAGCTTATTATGTTTATTATTATGTTTACTCTGATTATTATTTGTCTTAGTATAATTATGATGTATATTATGGTCATCATTAAGATTATTATGGTTATTACGTTAATAACAATCATTATTAAGATTATTTCCATGACTATTCTGTTTATTATGATGATTACTATGATCATCATGGTTGTTAGTATGATTATTATGATCACCATTCTGATTATTATGGCTATTGTGATTTTTATGGCTATTATGACTATTATAATGATTATTAGGATTATTTCCAAGTTGATTATTGTTGTTAATACGACTATTATGATTATTATGGCTATTATGACTATTATGGTTGTTATGGCTAGTATAAAGTATATTATGGTTATTTCCGGACCCATTATGGTTATTATTATGATTATTATGATTATTACGGATCTTGGTATAATTATCATGGATATTATGATCATCATTAAGATTATTATGGTTACTATGATTATTGTGATCATTGCTATGCTTATTAACATTACAATTACGATTATTATGATTATTGTAGTTATTATGATGATCACTATGATTATTATGGTTGTCAGTATAATTATTAGGATCAACATTCAGATTATTATGGCTATTATGATCTTTATGGTTATTATTGCTATTATAATGATAAATATGATTATTTCCAAGTTTATTATGGGTATTATTATGACTAGTATGATTATTATAGTTATTATGATTATTATGGCTAGTATAATGCTTATTATGATTATTTCCGAGCTTATTATGGTTATTACTATAATTATTATGGTTATTATGGTTATTATGATTATTATGGTTACTATGGCTAGTATAACGGTTATTATGATTATTTCAAAACATATTATGTTTATTATTATGGTTGCTATGATTATTATGGATCTGGGTATAATTATGATGAATATCATGATCATCATTAAGATCATTATGGTTATTGCGATTATTCTGACTATTATGATTATTCTAGTTATTATGATTATTATGGTTATTATGGCTAGTATAAAGGTTATTATGATTATTTCAAAGCTTATTATGGTTATTATTATAATTATTATGATTATTATGGTTATTATGATTAGTATGGTTACTATGGCTAGTATAACGGTTATTATGATTATTTCAAAGCTTATTATGTTTATTATTATGATTACTCTGATTATTATATGTCTAGGTATAATTATGATGAATATTATGGTCATCATTAAGATCATTATGGTTATTACGATGATTATGGTTATTACGTTAATAATAATGGTTATTAAGATTATTTCCATGACTATTCTGTTTATTATGATGATTACTATGATCATTATGGTTGTTAGTATGATTATTATGATCACCATTCTGATTATTATGGCTATTGTGATTTTTATGGCTATTATGACTAGTATAATGATTATTAGTATTATTTCCAAGTTGATTATTGTTGTTAATACGACTATTATGATTATTATGGCTATTATGACTATTACGGTTGTTATGGCTAGTATAAAGTATATTATGGTTATTTCCGGACCCATTATGGTTATTATTATGATTATTATGATTATTACGGATCTTGGTATAATTATCATGGATATTATGATCATCATTAAGATTATTATGGTTACTATGATTATTGTGATTATTGCTATGCTCATTAACATTACAATTATGATTATTATGATTATTGTAATTATTATGATGATCACTATGATTATTATGGTTGTTAGTATGATTATTAGGATCAACATTCAGATTATTATGGCTATTATGATTTTTATGGTTATTATAGCTATTATAATGATAAATATGATTATTTCCAAGTTTATTACGGTTATTATTATCACTATTATGATTGTTATAGTTATTATGATTATTATGGTTACTATGGCTAGTATAACGTTTATTATGATTATTTCAAAGCTTATTATGGTTATTACTATAATTATTATGATTATTATGTTTATAATGATTATTATGGTTACTATGGCTAGTATAACGGTTATTATGATTATTTCGAAGCTTATTATGTTTATCATTATGGTTACTATGCTTATTATGGATCTTGGTATAATTATGATGAATATCATGATCATCATTAAGATCATTATGGTTATTGCGATTATTATGACTATTATGATTATTCTAGTTATTATGATTATTATGGTTATTATGGCTAGTATAAAGGTTATTATTATTATTTCAAAGCTTATTATGTTTATTATTATGATTACTCTGATTATTATTTGTCTTAGTATAATTATGATGTATATTATGGTCATCATTAAGATTATTATGGTTATTACGTTAATAACAATCATTATTAAGATTATTTCCATGACTATTCTGTCTATTATGATGATTACTATGATCATTATGGTTGTTAGTATGATTATTATGATCACCATTCTGATTATTATGGCTATTGTGATTTATATGGCTATTATGACTATTATTATGATTATTACGATTATTTCCTAGTTCATTATTGTTATTATAACGACTATTACGATTATTATGGCTATTATGACTATTACGGTTGTTATGGCTAGTATAAAGTATATTATGGTTATTTCCGGACCCATTATGGTTATTATTATGATTATTATGATTATTACGGATCTTGGTATAATTATCATGGATATTATGATCATCATTAAGATTATTATGGTTACTATGATTATTGTGATTATTGCTATGCTCATTAACATTACAATTACGATTATTATGATTATTGTAGTTATTATGATGATCACTATGATTATTATGGTTGTCAGTATGATTATTAGGATCAACATTCAGGTTATTATGGCTATTATGATCTTTATGGTTATTATTGCTATTATAATGATAAATATGATTATTTCCAAGTTTATTATGGGTATTATTATGACTAGTATGATTATTATAGTTATTATGATTATTATGGCTAGTATAATGCTTATTATGATTATTTCCGAGCTTATTATGGTTATTACTATAATTATTATGGATATTATGGTTATTATGATTATTATGGTTACTATGGCTAGTATAACGGTTATTATGATTATTTCAAAACTTATTATGTTTATTATTATGGTTACTATGATTATTATGGATCTTGGTATAATTATGATGAATATCATGATCATCATTATGATCATTATGGTTATTGCGATTATTATGACTATTATGATTATTCTAGTTATTATGATTATTATGGTTATTATGGCTAGTATAAAGGTTATTATGATTATTTCAAAGCTTATTATGGTTATTATTATAATTATTATGATTATTATGGTTATTATGGTTAGTATGGTTACTATGGCTAGTATAAAGGTTATTATTATTATTTCAAAGCTTATTATGTTTATTATTATGATTACTCTGATTATTATTTGTCTTAGTGTAATTATGATGTATATTATGGTCATCATTAAGATTATTATGGTTATTACGTTAATAACAATCATTATTAAGATTATTTCCATGACTATTCTGTTTATTATGATGATTACTATGATCATTATGGTTGTTAGTATGATTATTATGATCACCATTCTGATTATTATGGCTATTGTGATTTTTATGGCTATTATGACTATTATAATGATTATTAGGATTATTTCCAAGTTCATTATTGTTGTTAATACGACTATTATGATTATTATGGCTATTATGACTATTATGGTTGTTATGGCTAGTATAAAGTATATTATGGTTATTTCCGGACCCATTATGGTTATTATTATGATTATTATGATTATTACGGATCTTGGTATAATTATAATGGATATTATGATCATCATTAAGATTATTATGGTTACTATGATTATTGTGATTATTGCTATGCTTATTAACATTACAATTACGATTATTATGATTATTGTAGTTATTATGATGATCACTATGATTATTATGGTTGTCAGTATAATTATTAGGATCATCATTCAGATTATTATGGCTATTATGATCTTTATGGTTATTATTGCTATTATAATGATAAATATGATTATTTCCAAGTTTATTATGGGTATTATTATGACTAGTATGATTATTATAGTTATTATGATTATTATGGCTAGTATAATGCTTATTATGATTATTTCCGAGCTTATTATGGTTATTACTATAATTATTATGGTTATTATGGTTATTATGATTATTATGGTTACTATGGCTAGTATAACGGTTATTATGATTATTTCAAAACATATTATGTTTATTATTATGGTTGCTATGATTATTATGGATCTGGGTATAATTATGATGAATATCATGATCATCATTAAGATCATTATGGTTATTGCGATTATTCTGACTATTATGATTATTCTAGTTATTATGATTATTATGGTTATTATGGCTAGTATAAAGGTTATTATGATTATTTCAAAGCTTATTATGGTTATTATTATAATTATTATGATTATTATGGTTATTATGATTAGTATGGTTACTATGGCTAGTATAACGGTTATTATGATTATTTCAAAGCTTATTATGTTTATTATTATGATTACTCTGATTATTATATGTCTAGGTATAATTATGATGAATATTATGGTCATCATTAAGATCATTACGGTTATTACGATGATTATGGTTATTACGTTAATAATAATGGTTATTAAGATTATTTCCATGACTATTCTGTTTATTATGATGATTACTATGATCATTATGGTTGTTAGTATGATTATTATGATCACCATTCTGATTATTATGGCTATTGTGATTTATATGGCTATTATGACTATTATTATGATTATTACGATTATTTCCTAGTTCATTATTGTTATTATTACGACTATTATGATTATTATGGCTATTATGACTATTATGGTTGTTATGGCTAGTATAAAGTATATTATGGTTATTTCCGGACCCATTATGGTTATTATTATGATTATTATGGTTATTACGGATCTTGGTATAATTACCATGGATATTATGATCATCATTAAGATTATTATGGTTACTATGATTATTGTGATTATTGCTATGCTCATTAACATTACAATTATGATTATTATGATTATTGTAATTATTATGATGATCACTATGATTATTATGGTTGTTAGTATGATTATTAGGATCAACATTCAGATTATTATGGCTATTATGATTTTTATGGTTATTATAGCTATTATAATGATAAATATGATTATTTCCAAGTTTATTACGGTTATTATTATCACTATTATGATTGTTATAGTTATTATGATTATTATGGTTACTATGGCTAGTATAACGGTTATTATGATTATTTCAAAGCTTATTATGGTTATTACTATAATTATTATGATTATTATGTTTATAATGATTATTATGGTTACTATGGCTAGTATAACGGTTATTATGATTATTTCGAAGCTTATTATGTTTATCATTATGGTTACTATGCTTATTATGGATCTTGGTATAATTATGATGAATATCATGATCATCATTAAGATCATTATGGTTATTGCGATTATTATGACTATTATGATTATTCTAGTTATTATGATTATTATGGTTATTATGGCTAGTATAAAGGTTATTAATATTATTTCAAAGCTTATTATGTTTATTATTATGATTACTCTGATTATTATTTGTCTTAGTATAATTATGATGTATATTATGGTCATCATTAAGATTATTATGGTTATTACGTTAATAACAATCATTATTAAGATTATTTCCATGACTATTCTGTCTATTATGATGATTACTATGATCATTATGGTTGTTAGTATGATTATTATGATCACCATTCTGATTATTATGGCTATTGTGATTTATATGGCTATTATGACTATTATTATGATTATTACGATTATTTCCTAGTTCATTATTGTTATTATAACGACTATTACGATTATTATGGCTATTATGACTATTATGGTTGTTATGGCAAGTATAATGTATGTTATGATTATTTCCGACCACATTAGGGTTATTATTATGATTATTATGATTATTACGGATCTTGGTATAATTATCATGGATATTATGATCATCATTAAGATTATTATGGTTACTATGATTATTGGGATTATTGCTATGCTTATTAACATTACAATTACGATTATTATGATTATTGTAGTTATTATGATGATCACTATGATTATTATGGTTGTTAGTATGATTATTAGGATCAACATTCAGATTATTATGGCTATTATGATCTTTATGGTTATTATTGCTATTATAATGATAAATATGATTATTTCCAAGTTTATTATGGGTATTATTATGACTAGCATGATTATTATAGTTATTATGATTATTATGGCTAGTATAATGCTTATTATGATTATTTCCAAGCTTATTATGGTTATTACTATAATTATTATGGTTATTATGGTTATTATGATTATTATGGTTACTATGGCTAGTATAACGGTTATTATGATTATTTCAAAACTTATTATGTTTATTATTATGGTTACTATGATTATTATGGATCTTGGTATAATTATGATGAATATCATGATCATCATTAAGATCATTATGGTTATTGCGATTATTATGACTATTATGATTATTCTAGTTATTATGATTATTATGGTTATTATGGCTAGTATAAAGGTTATTATGATTATTTCAAAGCTTATTATGGTTATTATTATAATTATTATGATTATTATGGTTATTATGATTAGTATGGTTACTATGGCTGGTATAACCGTTATTATGATTATTTCAAAGCTTATTATGTTTATTATTATGATTACTCTGATTATTATATGTCTAGGTATAATTATGATGAATATAATGGTCATCATTAAGATCATTATGGTTATTACGTTAATAATAATGGTTATTAAGATTATTTCCATGACTATTCTGTTTATTATGGTGATTACTATGATCATTATGGTTGTTAGTATGATTATTATGATCACCATTCTGATTATTATGGCTATTGTGATTTTTATGGCTATTATGACTAGTATAATGATTATTAGTATTATTTCCAAGTTCATTATTGTTGTTAATACGACTATTACGATTATTATGGCTATTATGACTATTATGGTTGTTATGGCTAGTATAAAGTATATTATGGTTATTTCCGGACCCATTATGGTTATTATTATGATTATTATGATTATTACGGATCTTGGTATAATTATCATGGATATTATGATCATCATTAAGCTTATTATGGTTACTATGATTATTGTGATTATTGCTATGCTCATTAACATTACAATTATGATTATTATGATTATTGTAATAATTATGATGATCACTATGATTATTATGGTAGTTAGTATGATTATTAGGATCAACATTCAGATTATTATGGCTATTATGATTTTTATGGTTATTATAGCTATTATAATGATAAATATGATTATTTCCAAGTTTATTACGGTTATTATTATCACTATTATGATTATTATAGTTATTATGATTATTATGGTTACTATGGCTAGTATAACGGTTATCATGATTGTTTCAAAGCTTATTATGGTTATTACTATAATTATTATGATTATTATGTTTATAATGATTATTATGGTTACTATGGCTAGTATAACGGTTATTATGATTATTTCGAAGCTTATTATGTTTATCATTATGGTTACTATGCTTATTATGGATCTTGGTATAATTATGATGAATATCACGATCATCATTAAGATCATTATGGTTATTGCGATTATTATGACTATTATGATTATTCTAGTTATTATGATTATTATGGTTATTATGGCTAGTATAAAGGTTATTATTATTATTTCAAAGCTTATTATGTTTATTATTATGATTACTCTGATTATTATTTGTCTTAGTATAATTATGATGTATATTATGGTCATCATTAAGATTATTATGGTTATTACGTTAATAACAATCATTATTAAGATTATTTCCATGACTATTCTGTCTATTATGATGATTACTATGATCATTATGGTTGTTAGTATGATTATTATGATCACCATTCTGATTATTATGGCTATTGTGATTTATATGGCTATTATGACTATTATTATGATTATTACGATTATTTCCTAGTTCATTATTGTTATTATTACGACTATTATGATTATTATGGCTATTATGACTATTATGGATGATATGGCTAGTATAATGTGTATTATGATTATTTCCGAACCCATTATGGTTATTATTATGATAATTATGATTGTTACGGATCTTGGTATAATTATCATGGATATTATGATCATCATTAAGATTATTATGGTTACTATGATTATTGGGATTATTGCTATCCTAATTAACATTACAATTACGATTATTATGATTATTGTAGTTATTATGATGATCACTATGATTATTATGGTTGTTAGTATGATTATTAGGATCAACATTCAGATTATTATGGCTATTATGATCTTTATGGTTATTATTGCTATTATAATGATAAATATGATTATTTCCAAGTTTATTATGGGTATTATTATGACTAGCATGATTATTATAGTTATTATGATTATTATGGCTAGTATAATGCTTATTATGATTATTTCCAAGCTTATTATGGTTATTACTATAATTATTATGGTTATTATGGTTATTATGATTATTATGGTTACTATGGCTAGTATAACGGTTATTATGATTATTTCAAAACTTATTATGTTTATTATTATGGTTACTACGATTATTATGGATCTTGGTATAATTATGATGAATATCATGATCATCATTAAGATCATTATGGTTATTGCGTTTATTATGACTATTATGATTATTCTAGTTATTATGATTATTATGGTTATTATGGCTAGTATAAAGGTTATTATGATTATTTCAAGGCTTACTATGGTTATTATTATAATTATTATGATTATTATGGTTATTATGATTAGTATGGTTACTATGGCTAGTATAACGGTTATTATGATTATTTCAAAGCTTATTATGTTTATTATTATGATTACTCTGATTATTATATGTCTAGGTATAATTATGATGAATATTATGGTCATCATTAAGATCATTATGGTTATTACGATGATTATGGTTATTACGTTAATAATAATGGTTATTAAGATTATTTCCATGACTATTCTGTTTATTATGATGATTACTATGATCATTATGGTTGTTAGTATGATTATTATGATCACCATTCTGATTATTATGGCTATTGTGATTTTTATGTCTATTGTGACTAGTATAATGATTATTAGTATTATTTCCAAGTTCATTATTGTTGTTAATACGACTATTATGATTATTATGGCTATTATGACTATTATGGTTGTTATGGCTAGTATGAAGTATATTATGGTTATTTCCGGACCCATTATGGTTATTATTATGATTATTATGATTACTACGGATCTTGGTATAATTATCATGGATATTATGATCATCATTAAGATTATTATGGTTACTATGATTATTGTGATTATTGCTATGCTCATTAACATTACAATTACGATTACTATGATTATTGTAATTATTATGATGATCACTATGATTATTATGGTTGTTAGTATGATTATTAGGATCAACATTCAGATTATTATGGCTATTATAATTTTTATGGTTATTATAGCTATTATAATGATAAATATGATTATTTCCAAGTTTATTACGGTTATTATTGTCACTATTATGATTATTATAGCTATTATGATTATTATGGTTACTATGGCTAGTATAACGGTTATTATGATTATTTCAAAGCTTATTATGGTTATTACTATAATTATTATGATTATTATGTTTATAATGATTATTATGGTTACTATGGCTAGTATAACGGTTATTATGATTATTTCGAAGCTTATTATGTTTATCATTATGGTTACTATGCTTATTATGGATCTTGGTATAATTATGATGAATATCATGATCATCATTAAGATCATTATGGTTATTGCGATTATTATGACTATTATGATTATTCTAGTTATTATGATTATTATGGTTATTATGGCTAGCATAAAGGTTATTATTATTATTTCAAAGCTTATTATGTTTATTATTATGATTACTCTGATTATTATTTGTCTTAGTATAATTATGATTTATATTATGGTCATCATTAAGCTAATTATGGTTATTACGTTAATAACAATCATTATTAAGATTATTTCCATGACTATTCTGTATATTATGATGATTACTATGATCATTATGATTGTTAGTATGATTATTATGATCACCATTCTGATTATTATGGCTATTGTGATTTATATGGCTATTATGACTATTATTATGATTATTACGATTATTTCCTAGTTCATTATTGTTATTATTACGACTATTACGATTATTATGGCTATTATGACTATTATGGTTGTTATGGCAAGTATAATGTATATTATGATTATTTCCGAACACATTAGGGTTATTATTATGATTATTATGATTATTACGGATCTTGGTATAATTATCATGGATATTATGATCATCATTAAGATTATTATGGTTACTATGATTATTGGGATTATTGCTATGCTTATTAACATTACAATTACGATTATTATGATTATTGTAGTTATTATGATGATCACTATGATTATTATGGTTGTTAGTATGATTATTAGGATCAACATTCAGATTATTATGGCTATTATGATCTTTATGGTTATTATTGCTATTATAATGATAAATATGATTATTTCCAAGTTTATTATGGGTATTATTATGACTAGCATGATTATTATAGTTATTATGATTATTATGGCTAGTATAATGCTTATTATGATTATTTCCAAGCTTATTATGGTTATTACTATAATTATTATGGTTATTATGGTTATTACGATTATTATGGTTACTATGGCTAGTATAACTGTTATTTTGATTATTTCAAAGCTTATTATGTTTATTATTATGGTTACTATGCTTATTATGGATCTTCGTATAATTATGATGAATACCATGATCATCATTAAGATCATTATGGTTATTGCGATTATTATGACTATTATGATTATACTAGTTATTATGATTATTATGGTTATTATGGCCAGTATAAAGGTTATTATGATTATTTCAAAGCTTATTATGTTTGTTATTATGATTACTCTGATTATTATATGTCTAGGTATAATTATGATGAATATTATGGTCATCATGAAGATCATTATGGTTATTACGATGATTATGGTTATTACGTTAATAATAATGGTTATTAAGGTTATTTCCATGACTATTCTGTTTATTATGATGATTACTATGATCATTATGGTTGTTAGTATTATTATTATGATCACCACTCTGATTATTATACCTATTGTGATTTTTATGGCTATTATGACTATTGTAATGATTATTACGATTATTTCCAAGTTCATTATTGTTATTATTACGACTATTATGATTATTATGGCTATTATGACTATTATGGTTGTTATGGCTGGTATAATGTATATTATGATTATTTCCGAACCCATTATGGTTATTATTATGATTATTATGCTTATTACGGATCTTGATGTAATTATCATGAATATTATGATCATCATCAAGATTATTATGGTTACTCTGATTATTGTGATTATTGCTATGCTTATTAACATTACAATTATGATTATTATGATTATTGTAGTTATTATGATGATGGCAATGATTATTATGGCTGTTAGTATGATTATTATGATCAACATTCAGATTATTATGGCTATTATGCTTTTTATGGTTATTATTGCTATTATAATGATAAGTATGACTATTTCCATGTTTATTATGGTTATTATTATGACTATTATGATTATTATAGTTATTATGATTATTATGGCTAGTATAATGCTTATTATGATTATTTCCAAGCTTATTATGGTTATTACTTTAATTATTATGATTATTATGGTTACTATGGCTAGTATAACGGTTATTATGATTATTTCTAAGCTTATTTAGTTTATTATTATGGTTAGTGTGATTATTATGGTTCTTGGTATAATTATGTTGAATATCATGATCATCATTATGTGCATTATGTTTATTACGATTGTTATGACTATTATATCTATAATAATGATTACTGAGGTTATTTCCATGATTATTCTGTTTATTATTAGGACTCTTATGATTGTTGTAGTTATTGTGATGATCAGTATGATTATTATGGCTGTTAGTATGATTATTATGATCACCATTCAGATTATTACGGCTACTACGATTATTGGGAATATTATGGCTATAATAATGATTATTATGATTATTTCCATGATTATTCTGATTATTATTGCGGCTGTTATGATTATTATATTTAGTATAATTATTACTATGATTATTATTATTATTGTGGTTATAGCTGTCACTACTAAGACTATAATTACGATTATTATGATTATTGTGGTTATTATGATGATTACTATGATTATTATGGTTGTTAGCACGATTATTATATTCAAGATTCAAATTATTATGGCTATTATGATTTTTATGGTTAATATTGCTATTATAGAGATTATTATGATTATTTCCATATTTATTATGGCTATTATTATGACTATCATGATTATTCTAGTTATTATGGTTATTATGGCTATTATGGCTAGTATAAAGGTTATTATGATTATTTCAAAGCCTATTATGCTTATTATTACGACTATTATGATTATTATGGCTATTATGACTATTATGGTTGTTATGGCTAGTATAATGTATATTATGATTATTTCCGTACCCAGTATGGTTATTATTATGATTATTATGATTATTACGGATCTTGGTATAATTATCATGGATATTATGATCATCATTAAGATTATTATGGTTACAATGGTTATTGTGATTATTGCTATGCTTATTAACATTACAATTACGATTATTATGATTATTGTAGTTATTATGATGATCACTATGATTATTATGGCTGTTAGTATGATTATTATGATCAACATTCAGATTATTCTGGCTATTATGATTTTTATGGTTATTATTGGTATTATAATGATAAATATGATTATTTCCAAGTTTATTACGGTTATTATTATGACTAGTATGATTATTATAGTTATTATGATTATTATGGCTAGTATAATGCTTATTATGATTATTTCCAAGCTTATTATGGTTCTTACTATAATTATTATGATTATTATGGTTATTATGATTATTATGGTTACTGTGGCTAGTATAACGGTTATTATGATTATTTCAAAGCTTATTATGTTTATTATTATGGTTACTATGCTTATTATGGAACACGGTATAATTATGATGTATATCATGATCATCATTAAGATCATTATGGTTATTGCGATTATTATGACTATTATGATTATTCTAGTTATTATGATTATTATGGTTATTATGGCTAGTATAAAGGTTATTATGATTATTTCAAAGCTTATTATGTTTATTATTATGATTACTCTGATTATTATATGTCTAGGTATAATTATGATGAATACTATGTTCATCATTGAGATCATTATGATTATTAAGATGATTATGGTTATTACGTTAATAATAATGATTATTAAGGTTATTTCCATGACTATTCTGTTTATTATGATGATTACTATGATCATTATGGTTGTTAGCATGATTATTATGATCACCATTCTGATTATTATGGCTATTGTGATTTTTATGGCTATTATGGCTATTGTAATGATTATTACGATTATTTCCAAGTTCATTATGGTTATTATTACGACTATTATGACTATTATGGCTATTATGACTATTATGGTTGTTATGGCTAGTATAATGTATACTATGATTATTTCCGAACCCATTATGGTTATTATTATGATTATTATGATTATTACGGATCTTGATATAATTATCATGAATATTATGATCATCACTAAGATTATTACGGTTACTATGATTATTGTGATTATTGCTAAGCTTATTAACATTACAATTACGATTATTATGGTTATTGTAGTTATTATGATGATCACTGTGATCATTATGGTTGTTAGTATGATTGTTATGATCACCATTCTGATTCTTATGGCTATTGTGATTTTTATGGCTATTATGACTATTATAATGATTATTACGATTATTTCCAAGTTCATTATTGTTATTATTACGACTATTATGATGATTATGGCTATTATGACTATTATGGTTGATATGGCTAGTATAATGTATATTATGATTATTTCCGAACCCAGTATGGTTATTATTATGATTATTATGATTATTACGGATCTTGGTATAATTATCATCGATATTATGATCATCATTAAGATTATTATGGTTACTATGATTATTGTGATTATTGCTATGCTTATTAACATTACAATTACGATTATTATGATTATTGTAGTTATTATGGTGATCACTATGATTATTATGGTTGTTAGTATGATTATGAGGATCAACATTCAGATTATTATGGCTATTATGATTTTCACGGTTATTATTGCTATTATAATGATAAATATGAATATTTCCAAGTTTATTATGGTTATTATTATGTCTAGTATGATTATTATAGTCATTATGATTATTATGGCTAGTACAATGCTTATTATGATTATTTCCAAGCTTATTATGGTTATTACTATAATTATTATGAATATTATGGTTATTATGATTATTATGGTTGCTATGGCTAGTATAACGGTTATTATGATTATTTCAAAGCTTATTATGTTTATTATTATGATTACTCTGATTATTATATGTCTAGGTATAATTATGATGAATATTATGGTCATCATTAAGATCACTATGGTTATTACGATGATTATGGTTATCACGTTAATAATAATGATTATTAAGATTATTTCCATGACTATTCTGTTTATTATGATGATTACTATGATCATTATGGTTGTTAGTATTATTATTATGATCACCATTCTGATTATTATGCCTATTGTGATTTTTATGGCTATTACGATTATTGTAATGATTATTACGATTATTTCCAAGTTCATTATTGTTATTATTACGACTATTATGATTATTATGGCTATAATGACTATTATGGTTGTTATGGCTAGTATAATGTATATTACGATTATTTCCGAACCCATTATGGTTATTATTATGATTATTATGATTATTACGGATCTTGATATAATTATCATGAATATTATTATCATCACTAAGATTATTACGGTTACTATGATTATTGTGATTATTGCTAAGCTTATTAACATTACAATTACGATTATTATGATTATTGTAGTTATTATGATGATCACTGTGATCATTATGGTTGTTAGTATGATTATTAGGATCAACATTCAGATTATTATGGCTATTATGATCTGTATGGTTATTATAGCTATTATAATGATAAATATGATTAGTTCCAAGTTTATTATGGGTATTATTATGACTAGTATGATTATTATAGTTATAATGATTATTATGGCTAGTATAATGCTTATTATGATTGTTTCCAAGCTTATTATGGTTATTACTATAATTATTATGATTATTATGGTTATTATGATTATTATGGTTACTATGGCTAGTATAACAGTTATTATGATTATTCCAAAGCTTATTATGTTTATTATTATGGTTACTATGATTATTATGGATCTTGGTATAATTATGATGAATATCATGATCATCATTAAGATCATTATGGTTATTGCGATTATTATGACTATTATGATTATTCTAGTTATTACGATTATTATGGTTATTATGGCTAGTATAAAGGTTATTATGATCATTTCAAAGCTTATTATGTTTGTTATTATGATTACTCTGATTATTATATGTCTTAGTATAATTATGATAAATATTATGGTCATCATTAAGATCATTATGGTTATTACGATGATTATGGTTATTCCGTTAATAATAATGGTTATTAAGATTATTTCCATGACTATTCTGTTTATTATGATGATTACTATGATCAATATGGTTGTTAGTATTATTATTATGATCACCATTCTGATTATTATGCCTATTGTGATTTTTATGGCTATTACGATTATTGTAATGATTATTACGATTATTTCCAAGTTCATTATTGTTATTATTACGACTATTATGATTATTATGGCTATAATGACTATTATGGTTGTTATGGCTAGTATAATGTATATTATGATTATTTCCGAACCCATTATGGTTATTATTATGATTATTATGATTATTACGGAACTTGATATAATTATCATGAATATTATTATCATCACTAAGATTATTACGGTTACTATGATTATTGTGATTATTGCTAAGCTTATTAACATTACAATTACGATTATTATGATTATTGTAGTTATTATGATGATCACTGTGATCATTATGGTTGTTAGTATGATTATTAGGATCAACATTCAGATTATTATGGCTATTATTATCTTTATGGTTATTATAGCTATTATAATGATAAATATGATTAGTTCCAAGTTTATTATGGGTATTATTATGACTAGTATGATTATTATAGTTATAATGATTATTATGGCTAGTATAATGCTTATTATGATTGTTTCCAAGCTTATTATGGTTATTACTATAATTATTATGATTATTATGGTTATTATGATTATTATGGTTACTATGGCTAGTATAACAGTTATTATGATTATTCCAAAGCTTATTATGTTTATTATTATGGTTACTATGATTATTATGGATCTTGGTATAATTATTATGAATATCATGATCATCATTAAGATCATTATGGTTATTGCGATTATTATGACTATTATGATTATTCTAGTTATTACGATTATTATGGTTATTATGGCTAGTATAAAGGTTATTATGATCATTTCAAAGCTTATTATGTTTGTTATTATGATTACTCTGATTATTATATGTCTTAGTATAATTATGATAAATATTATGGTCATCATTAAGATCATTATGGTTATTACGATGATTATGGTTATTCCGTTAATAATAATGGTTATTGAGATTATTTCCATGACTATTCTGTTTATTATGATGATTACTATGATCAATATGGTTGTTAGTATTATTATTATGATCACCATTCTGAATATTATGCCTATTGTTATTTTTATGGCTATTATGACTATTGTAATGATTATTACGATTATTTCCAAGTTCATTATTGTTATTATTACGACTATTATGATTATTATGGCTATTATGACTATTATGGTTGTTATGGCTAGTATAATGTATATTATGATTATTTCCGAACCCATTATGGTTATTATTATGATTATTATGATTATTACGGATCTTGATGTAATTATCATGAATATTATGATCATCATTAAGATTATTATGGTTACTCTGATTATTGTGATTATTGCTATCCTCATTAACATTACAATTACGATTATTATGATTATTGTAGTTATTATGATGATCACTATGATTATTATTTCTGTTAGGATGATTATTATGATCAACATTCAGATTATTATGGCCATTATGATTTTTATGGTTATTATTGGTATTATAATGATAAATATGATTATTTCCAAGTTTATTACGGTTATTATTATGACTATTATGATTATTTTAGTTATTATGATTATTATGGTCGTTATAGCTAGTATAATGCTTATTATGATTATTTCCAAGCTTATTATGGTTATTATTATAATTATTGTGATTATTATGGCTATTATGAGTAGTATGGTTACTATGGCTAGTATAACGGTTATTATGATTATTTCAAAGCTTATTATGTTTATTATTATGATTACTCTGATTATTATATGTCTAGGAATAATTATGATGAACATTATGGTCATCATTAAGATCATTATGGTTATTACTATGATTATGGTTATTACGTTAATAATAATAGTTATTAAGATTATTTCCATGACTATTCTGTTTATTATGATGATTACTATGATCATTATGGTTGTTAGTATTATTATTATGATCACCATTCCGATTATTGTGCCTATTGCGATTTTTATGGCTATTATGACTATTGTAATGATTATTACGATTATTTCCAAGTTCATTATGGTTATTATTACGACTATTATGATTATTATGGCTATTATGACTATTATGGTTGTTATGGTAAGTATAATGTATATTATGATTATTTCCGTACCCAGTATGGTTATTATTATGAATATTATGGTTATTACGGATCTTGGTATAATTATCATGGATATTATGATCATCATTAAGATTATTATGGTTACAATGGTTATTGTGATTATTGCTATGCTTATTAACATTACAATTACGATTATTATGATTATCGTAGTTATTATGATGATCACTATGATTATTATGGCTGTTAGTATGATGATTATGATCAACATTCTGATTATTATGGCTATTATGATTTTTATGGTTATTATTGCTATTATAATGATAAATATGATTATTTGCAAGTTTATTATGGTTATTATTATGACTATTATGATTATTATAGTTATTATGATTATTATGATTATTATGGCTAGTATAATGCTTATTATGATTATTTCCAAGCTTATTATGGTTATTATTATAATTATTGTGATTATTATGGCTATTATGAGTAGTATGGTTACTATGGCTAGTATAACGGTTATTATGATTATTTCCAAGTTTATTATGGGTATTATTATGACTAGTATGATTATTATAGTTATTATGATTATTATGGCTAGTATAATGCTTATTCTGATTATTTCCAAGCTCATTATGGTTATTACTATAATTATTATGATTATTATGGTTATTATGATTATTATGGTTACTATGGATAGTATAACGGTTAGTATGATTATTTCAAAGCTTATTATGTTTATTATTATGGTTACTATGATTATTATGGATCTTGGTATAATTATGATGAATATCATGATCATCATTAAGATCATTATGGTTATTGCGATTATTATGACTATTATGATTATTCTAGTTATTATGATTATTATGGTTATTATGGCTAGTACAAAGGTTATTATGATTATTTCAAAGCTTATTATGTTTATTATTATGATTACTGTGATTATTATATGTCTTAGTATAATTATGATGAATATTATGGTCATCATTAAGATCACTATGGTCATTACGATGATTATGGTTATCACGTTAATAATAATGATTATTAAGATTATTTCCATGACTATTCTGTTTATTATGATGATTACTATGATCATTATGGTTGTTAGTATGATTATTATGATCACCATTCAGATTATTATGGCTATTGTGATTTTTATGGTCATTATTGCTATTATAATGATAAATATGACTATTTCCAAGTTTATTATGGTTATCATTATGACTATTATGATTATTATAGTTATTATGATTATTATGGCTAGTATAATGCTTATTATGATTATTTCCAAGCTTATTATGTTTATTATTATGATTACTCTGATTATTATATGTCTAGGTATAATTATGATGCATATTATGGTCATCATTAAGATCATTATGGTTATTACGATGATTATGGTTATTACGTTTATAATAATGGTTATTAAGATTATTTCCATGACTATTCTGTTTATTATGATGATTACTATGTTCAATATGGTTGTTAGTATTATTATTATGATCACCATTCTGATTATTATGCCTATTGTGATTTTTATGTCTATTATGACTATTGTAATGATTATTACGACTATTTCCAAGTTCATTATTGTTATTATTACGACTCTTATGATTATTATGGCTATTATGACTATTATGGTTGTTATGGCTAGTATAATGTATATTATGATTATTTCCGAACCCATTATGGTTATTATTATGATTATTATGGTTATTACGGATCTTGATATAATTATCTTGAATATTATGATCATCACTAAGATTATTACGGTTGCTATGATTATTGTGATTATTGCTAATCTTATTAATATTACAATTACGATTATTATGATTATTGTAGTTATTATGATGATCACTGTGATCATTATGGTTGTTAGTATGATTATTATGATCACCATTCTGATTCTTATGGCTATTGTGATTTTTATGGCTATTATGACTATTACAATGATTATTACGATTATTTCCAAGTTCATTATTGTTATTATTACGACTATTATGATTATTATGGCTATTATGACTATTATGGTTGATATGGCTAGTATAATGTATATTATGAATATTTCCGAACCCAGTATGGTTATTATTATGATTATTATGATCATTACGGATCTTGGTATAATTATCATGGATATTATGATCATCATTAAGATTATTATGGTTACTATGATTATTGTGATTATTGCTATGCTTATTAACATTACAATTACGTTTATTATGACTATTGTAGTTATTATGGTGATCACTATGATTATTATGGTTGTTAGTATGATTATGAGGATCAACATTCAGATTATTATGGCTATTATGATTTTTATGGTTATTATTGATATTATAATGATAAATATGATTATTTCCAAGTTTATTATGGTTATTATTATGTCTAGTATGATTATTATAGCTATTATGATTATTATGGCTAGTATAATGCTTATTATGATTGTTTCCAAGCTTATTATGGTTATTACTATAATTATTATGATTATTATGGTTATTATGATTATTGCTATTATTATGACTATTATGATTATTATAGTTATTATGATTATTATGGTTACTATGGCTAGTATAACGGTTATTATGATTATTTCAAAACTTATTAGGTTTATTATTACGGTTACTATGATTATTATGGATCTTGGTATAATTATGATGAATATTATGGTCATCATTAAGATCATTATGGTTATTACGATGATTATGGTTATTACGATAATCATAATGATTATTAAGATTATTTCCATGCCTATTCTGTTTATTATGATGATTACTATGATCATTATGATTGTTAGTATGATTATTATGACCACCATTCAGATTATTACGGCTACTGTGATTATTATTGCTATTATGGCTATTATAATGATTATTACGATTATTTCCAAGTTCATTATTGTTATTATTACGACTATTATGATTATTACGGCTATTATGACTATTATGGTTGTTATGGCTAGTATAATGTATATTATGATTATCTCCGAACCCATTATGGTTATTATTATGATTATTATGATTATTACGGATCTTGGTATAATTATCATGGATATTATGATCATCATTAAGATTATTATGGTTACTATGATTATTGTGATTATTGCTATGCATATTAACATTACAATTACGATTATTATGATTATTGTAGTTATTATGATGATCACTATGATTATTATGGCTGTCAGTATGATGATTATGATCAACATTGAGATTATTACGGCTATTATGGTCTTTATGGTTATTATTGCTATTATAATGATAAATATGACTATTTCCAAGTTTATTATGGTTATTATTATGACTATTATGATTATTATAGTTATTATCATTATTATGGCTAGTATAACGCTTATTATGAGTATTTCCAAGCTTATTACGGTTATTACTATAATTATTATGATTATTATGGTTATTGTGATTATTATGGTTACTATGGCTAGTATAACGGTTATTATGATTATTTCAAAGCTTATTATGTTTATTATTATGGTTACTATGATTATTATGGATCTTGGTATAATTATGATTAATATCATGGTCATCATTAAGATCATTATGGTTATTGCGATTATTATGACTATTATGATTATTCTAGTTATTATAATTATTATGGTTATTATGGCTAGTATAAAGGCTATTATGATTATTTCAAAGCTTATTATGTTTATTATTATGATTACTCTGATTATTATTTGTCTTAGTATAATTATGATGAATATTATGGTCATCATTGAGATCATTATGGTTATTAAGGTGATTATGGTTATTACGTTAATAATAACGGTTATTTAGATTATTTCCATGACTATTCTGTTTATTACGATGATTACTATGATCATTATGGTTGTTAGTATGATTATTATGATCACCATTCTGATTATTATGGCTATTGTGATTTTTATGGCTATTATGACTATTATAATGATTATTACGATTATTTCCTAGTTCATTATTGTTATTATCACGACTATTATGATTATTATGGCTATTATGACTATTATGGTTGTTATGGCTAGTATAATGTATATTATGATTATCTCCGAACCCATTATGGTTATTATTATGATTATTATGATTATTACGGATCTTGGTATAATTATCATGGATATTATGATCATCATTAAGATTATTATGGTTACTATGATTATTGTGATTATTGCTATGCTTATTAACATTACAATTACGATTATTATGATTATTGTAGTTATTATGGTGGTCACTATGATTATTATGGTTGTTAGTATGATTATTAGGATCAACATTCACATTATTACGGCTATTATGATTTTTATGGTTATTATTGCTATTATGCTGATAAATATGATTATTTCCAAGTTTATTACGGCTATTATTATGACTATTATGATTATTATAGTTATTATGATTATTATGGTTACTATGGCTAGTATAACGGTTATTATGATTATTTCAAAACTTATTATGTTTATTATTACGGTTACTATGATTATTATGGATCTTGGTATAATTATGATGAATATTATGGTCATCATTAAGATCATTATGGATATTACGATGATTATGGTTATTACGATAATCACAGTGATTATTAACATTATTTCCATGACTATTCCGTTTATTATGAAGATTACTATGATCATTATGATTGTTAGTATGAATATTATGACCACCATTCAGATTATTACGGCTATTGTGATTTTTATTGCTATTATGGCTATTATAATGATTATTACGATTATTTCCAAGTTCATTATTTTTATTATTACGACTATTATGATTATTACGGCTATTATGACTATTATGGTTGTTATGGCTAGTATAATGTATATTATGATTATCTCCGAACCCATTATGGTTATTATTATGATTATTATGATTATTACGGATCTTGGTATAATTATCATGGATATTATGATCATCATTAAAATTATTATGGTTACTCTGAATATTGTGATTATTGCTATGCTTATTAACATTACAATTACGATTATTATGATTATTGTAGTTATTATGATGATCACTATAATTATTATGGTTGTTAGTATGATTATTAGGATCAACATTCAGATTATTATGGCTATTATGATTTTTATGGTTATTATTATAATTATACTGATAAATATGATTATTTCCAAGTTTATTACGGTTATTATTATGACTATTATGATTATTATAGTTATTATGATTATTATGGTTACTATGGCTAGTATAACGGTTATTGTGATTATTTCAAAGCTTATTATGTTTATTATTATGATTACTCTGATTATTATTTGTCTTAGTATAATTATGATGAATATTATGGTCATCATTAAGATCATTATGGTTATTACGATGATTATGGTTATTACGATAATCATAATGATTATTAAGATTATTTCCATGACTATTCTGTTTATTATGATGATTACTATGATCATTATGGTTGTTAGTATGATTATTATGATCACCTTTCAGATTATTATGGCTATTGTGATTTTTATGGCTATTATGTCTATTATAATGATTATTACGATTACTTCCAAGTTCATTATTGTTATTATTACGACTATTATGATTATTATGGCTATTATGACTATTATAGTTGTTAGGGGTAGTATAATGTATATTATGATTATTTCCGAACCTATTATGGTTATTATTATGATTATTATGATTATTACGGATCTTGGTATAATTATCATGGATATTATGATCATCATTAAGATTATTATGGTTTCTATGATTATTGTGATTATTGCTATGCTTATTAACATTACAATTACGATTATTATGATTATTGTAGTTATTATGGTGGTCACTATGATTATTATGGTTGTTAGTATGATTATTAGGATCAACATTCACATTATTACGGCTATTATGATTTTTATGGTTATTATTGCTATTATACTGATAAATATGATTATTTCCAAGTTTATTACGGCTATTATTATGACTATTATGATTATTATAGTTATTATGATTATTATGGTTACTATGGCTAGTATAACGGTTATTATGATTATTTCAAAACTTATTATGTTTATTATTACGGTTACTATGATTATTATGGATCTTGGTATAATTATGATGAATATTATGGTCATCATTAAGATCATTATGGATATTACGATGATTATGGTTATTACGATAATCACAGTGATTATTAACATTATTTCCATGACTATTCCGTTTATTATGAAGATTACTATGATCATTATGATTGTTAGTATGAATATTATGACCACCATTCAGATTATTACGGCTATTGTGATTTTTATTGCTATTATGGCTATTATAATGATTATTACGATTATTTCCAAGTTCATTATTGTTATTATTACAACTATTATGATTATTATGGCTATTACGACTATTATAGTTGTTAGGGGTAGTATAATGTATATTATGATTATTTCCGCTCCTATTATGGTTATTATTATGATTATTATGATTATTACGGATCTTGGTATAATTATCATGGATATTATGATCATCATTAAGATTATTATGGTTTCTATGATTATTGGGATTATTGCTATGCTTACTAACATTACTATTACGATTATTATGATTATTGTAGTTATTATGATGATCACTATGATTATTATGGCTGTTAGTATGATTATTATGATCAACATTCAGATTATTATGGCTATTATGATATTTATGGTTATTATTGCTATTATAATGATAAATATGATTATTTCCAAGTTTATTATGGTTATTATTATGACTATTATGATTATTATAGTTATTATGATTATTATGATTATTATGGCTAGTATAATGCTTATGATGATTATTTCCAAGCTTATTATGGTTATTAATATAATTATTATGATGATTATGGTTATTATGATTATTGTGGCTTCTATGGCTAGTATAACGTTTATTATGATTATTTCAAAGCCTATTATGTTTATTATTATGGTTACTATGATTATTATGGATCTTGGTATAATTATGATGAATATAATGATCATCATTAAAATCATTATGGTTATTGCGATTATTATGACTATTATGATTACTCTAGTTATTATGATTATTATGGTTATTATGGCTAGTATGAAGTTTATTATGATTATTTCAAAGCTTATTATGCTTATTATTATAATTATTCTGATTATTATATGTCTAGGTATAATTATGATTTATATTATGGTCATCATTAAGATTATTATGGTATTACGTTAATAATAATGATTATTAAGATTATTTCCATGACTATTCTGTTTATTATGATGATTACCATGATCATTATGGTTGCTAGTATGATTATTATGATCACCATTCTGCTTATTATGGCTATTGTGATTTTTATGGCTGTTATGACTACTATAATGATTATTACGATTATTTCCAAGTTCATTATTGTTATTATTACGACTATTATGATTATTATGGCTATTATGACTATTATGGTTGTTATGGCTAGTATAATGTATATTATGGTTATGTCCGAACCCATTATGGTTATTATTATGATTATTATGATTATTACGGATCTTTGTATAATTATCATGGATATTATGATCATCATTAAGATTATTATGGTTACTATGATTATTGTGATTATTGCTATGCTTATTAACATTACAATTACGATTATTATGATTATTGTAGTTATTATGGTGGTCACTATGATTATTATGGTTGTTAGTATGATTATTAGGATCAACATTCAGATTATTACGGCTATTATGATTTTTATGGTTATTATTGCTATTATACTGATAAATATGATTATTTCCAAGTTTATTACGGCTATTATTATGACTATTATGATTATTATAGTTATTATGATTATTATGGTTACTATGGCTAGTATAACGGTTATTATGATTATTTCAAAACTTATTAGGTTTATTATTACGGTTACTATGATTATTATGGATCTTGGTATAATTATGATGAATATTATGGTCATCATTAAGATCATTATGGTTATTACGATGATTATGGTTATTACGATAATCATAATGATTATTAAGATTATTTCCATGCCTATTCTGTTTATTATGATGATTACTATGATCATTATGATTGTTAGTATGATTATTATGACCACCATTCAGATTATTACGGCTATTGTGATTATTATTGCTATTATGGCTATTATAATGATTATTACGATTATTTCCAAGTTCATTATTGTTATTATTACGACTGTTATGATTATTACGGCTATTATGACTATTATGGTTGTTATGGCTAGTATAATGTATATTATGATTATCTCCGAACCCATTATGGTTATTATTATGATTATTATGATTATTACGGATCTTGGTATAATTATCATGGATATTATGATCATCATTAAGATTATTATGGTTACTATGATTATTGTGATTATTGCTATGCATATTAACATTACAATTACGATTATTATGATTATTGTAGTTATTATGATGATCACTATGATTATTATGGCTGTCAGTATGATGATTATGATCAACATTGAGATTATTACGGCTATTATGGTCTTTATGGTTATTATTGCTATTATAATGATAAATATGACTATTTCCAAGTTTATTATGGTTATTATTATGACTATTATGATTATTATAGTTATTATCATTATTATGGCTAGTATAACGCTTATTATGAGTATTTCCAAGCTTATTACGGTTATTACTATAATTATTATGATTATTATGGTTATTGTGATTATTATGGTTACTATGGCTAGTATAACGGTTATTATGATTATTTCAAAGCTTATTATGTTTATTATTATGGTTACTATGATTATTATGGATCTTGGTATAATTATGATTAATATCATGGTCATCATTAAGATCATTATGGTTATTGCGATTATTATGACTATTATGATTATTCTAGTTATTATAATTATTATGGTTATTATGGCTAGTATAAAGGCTATTATGATTATTTCAAAGCTTATTATGTTTATTATTATGATTACTCTGATTATTATTTGTCTTAGTATAATTATGATGAATATTATGGTCATCATTGAGATCATTATGGTTATTAAGGTGATTATGGTTATTACGTTAATAATAACGGTTATTTAGATTATTTCCATGACTATTCTGTTTATTATGATGATTACTATGATCATTATGGTTGTTAGTATGATTATTATGATCACCATTCTGATTATTATGGCTATTGTGATTTTTATGGCTATTATGACTATTATAATGATTATTACGATTATTTCCTAGTTCATTATTGTTATTATCACGACTATTATGATTATTATGGCTATTATGACTATTATGGTTGTTATGGCTAGTATAATGTATATTATGATTATCTCCGAACCCATTATGGTTATTATTATGATTATTATGATTATTACGGATCTTGGTATAATTATCATGGATATTATGATCATCATTAAGATTATTATGGTTACTATGATTATTGTGATTATTGCTATGCTTATTAACATTACAATTACGATTATTATGATTATTGTAGTTATTATGATGATCACTATAATTATTATGGTTGTTAGTATGATTATTAGGATCAACATTCAGATTATTATGGCTATTATGATTTTTATGGTTATTATTATAATTATACTGATAAATATGATTATTTCCAAGTTTATTACGGTTATTATTATGACTATTATGATTATTATAGTTATTATGATTATTATGGTTACTATGGCTAGTATAACGGTTATTGTGATTATTTCAAAGCTTATTATGTTTATTATTATGATTACTCTGATTATTATTTGTCTTAGTATAATTATGATGAATATTATGGTCATCATTAAGATCATTATGGTTATTACGATGATTATGGTTATTACGATAATCATAATGATTATTAAGATTATTTCCATGACTATTCTGTTTATTATGATGATTACTATGATCATTATGGTTGTTAGTATGATTATTATGATCACCTTTCAGATTATTATGGCTATTGTGATTTTTATGGCTATTATGTCTATTATAATGATTATTACGATTACTTCCAAGTTCATTATTGTTATTATTACGACTATTATGATTATTATGGCTATTATGACTATTATAGTTGTTAGGGGTAGTATAATGTATATTATGATTATTTCCGAACCTATTATGGTTATTATTATGATTATTATGATTATTACGGATCTTGGTATAATTATCATGGATATTATGATCATCATTAAGATTATTATGGTTTCTATGATTATTGTGATTATTGCTATGCTTATTAACATTACAATTACGATTATTATGATTATTGTAGTTATTATGGTGGTCACTATGATTATTATGGTTGTTAGTATGATTATTAGGATCAACATTCACATTATTACGGCTATTATGATTTTTATGGTTATTATTGCTATTATACTGATAAATATGATTATTTCCAAGTTTATTACGGCTATTATTATGACTATTATGATTATTATAGTTATTATGATTATTATGGTTACTATGGCTAGTATAACGGTTATTATGATTATTTCAAAACTTATTATGTTTATTATTACGGTTACTATGATTATTATGGATCTTGGTATAATTATGATGAATATTATGGTCATCATTAAGATCATTATGGATATTACGATGATTATGGTTATTACGATAATCACAGTGATTATTAACATTATTTCCATGACTATTCCGTTTATTATGAAGATTACTATGATCATTATGATTGTTAGTATGAATATTATGACCACCATTCAGATTATTACGGCTATTGTGATTTTTATTGCTATTATGGCTATTATAATGATTATTACGATTATTTCCAAGTTCATTATTGTTATTATTACGACTATTATGATTATTATGGCTATTACGACTATTATAGTTGTTAGGGGTAGTATAATGTATATTATGATTATTTCCGCTCCTATTATGGTTATTATTATGATTATTATGATTATTACGGATCTTGGTATAATTATCATGGATATTATGATCATCATTAAGATTATTATGGTTTCTATGATTATTGGGATTATTGCTATGCTTACTAACATTACTATTACGATTATTATGATTATTGTAGTTATTATGATGATCACTATGATTATTATGGCTGTTAGTATGATTATTATGATCAACATTCAGATTATTATGGCTATTATGATATTTATGGTTATTATTGCTATTATAATGATAAATATGATTATTTCCAAGTTTATTATGGTTATTATTATGACTATTATGATTATTATAGTTATTATGATTATTATGATTATTATGGCTAGTATAATGCTTATGATGATTATTTCCAAGCTTATTATGGTTATTAATATAATTATTATGATGATTATGGTTATTATGATTATTGTGGCTTCTATGGCTAGTATAACGTTTATTATGATTATTTCAAAGCCTATTATGTTTATTGTTATGGTTACTATGATTATTATGGATCTTGGTATAATTATGATGAATATAATGATCATCATTAAAATCATTATGGTTATTGCGATTATTATGACTATTATGATTACTCTAGTTATTATGATTATTATGGTTATTATGGCTAGTATGAAGTTTATTATGATTATTTCAAAGCTTATTATGCTTATTATTATAATTATTCTGATTATTATATGTCTAGGTATAATTATGATTTATATTATGGTCATCATTAAGATTATTATGGTATTACGTTAATAATAATGATTATTAAGATTATTTCCATGACTATTCTGTTTATTATGATGATTACCATGATCATTATGGTTGCTAGTATGATTATTATGATCACCATTCTGCTTATTATGGCTATTGTGATTTTTATGGCTGTTATGACTACTATAATGATTATTACGATTATTTCCAAGTTCATTATTGTTATTATTACGACTATTATGATTATTATGGCTATTATGACTATTATGGTTGTTATGGCTAGTATAATGTATATTATGGTTATGTCCGAACCCATTATGGTTATTATTATGATTATTATGATTATTACGGATCTTTGTATAATTATCATGGATATTATGATCATCATTAAGATTATTATGGTTACTATGATTATTGTGATTATTGCTATGCTTATTAACATTACAATTACGATTATTATGATTATTGTAGTTATTATGGTGGTCACTATGATTATTATGGTTGTTAGTATGATTATTAGGATCAACATTCAGATTATTGCGGCTATTATGATTTTTATGGTTATTATTGCTATTATACTAATAAATATGATTATTTCCAAGTTTATTACGGCTATTATTATGACTATTATGATTATTATAGTTATTATGATTATTATGGTTACTATGGCTAGTATAACGGTTATTGTGATTATTTCAAAGCTTATTATGTTTATTATTATGATTACTCTGATTATTATTTGTCTTAGTATAATTATGATGAATATTATGGTCATCATTAAGATCATTATGGTTATTACGATGATTATGGTTATTACGATAATCATAATGATTATTAAGATTATTTCCATGACTATTCTGTTTATTATGATGATTACTATGATCATTATGGTTGTTAGTATGATTATTATGATCACCTTTCAGATTATTATGGCTATTGTGATTTTTATGGCTATTATGTCTATTATAATGATTATTACGATTACTTCCAAGTTCATTATTGTTATTATTACGACTATTATGATTATTATGGCTATTATGACTATTATAGTTGTTAGGGGTAGTATAATGTATATTATGATTATTTCCGAACCTATTATGGTTATTATTATCATTATTATGATTATTACGGATCTTGGTATAATTATCATGGATATTATGATCATCATTAAGATTATTATGGTTTCTATGATTATTGTGATTATTGCTATGCTTATTAACATTACAATTACGATTATTATCATTATTGTAGTTATTATGATGATCACTATGATTATTATGGCTGTTAGTATGATGATTATGATCAACATTGAGATTATCATGGCTATTATGATTTTTATGGTTATTATTGCTATTATAATGATAAATATGAATATTTCCAAGTTTATTATGGTTATTATTATGACTATTATGATTATTATAGTTATTATGATTATTATGATTATTATGGCTAGTATAATGCTTATTATGATTATTTCCAAGCTTATTATGGTTATTATTATAATTATTATGATGAGTATGGTTATTATGATTATTATGGCTACTATGGCTAGTATAACGGTTATTATGATTCTTTCAAAGCTTATTATGTTTATTATTATGGTTACTATGATTATTATGGATCTTGGTATAATTATGATGAATATAATGATCATCATTAAGATCATTATGGTTATTGCGATTATTATGACTATTATGATTACTCTAGTTATTATGATTAGTATGGTTATTATGGCTAGTATTAAGGTTATTATGATTATTTCAAAGCTTATTATGTTTATTATTACGGTTACTATGATTATTATGGATCTTGGTATAATTATGATGAATATTATGGTCATCATTAAGATCATTATGGTTATTACGATGATTATGGTTATTACGATAATCATAACGATTATTAAGATTATTTCCATGACTATTCTGTTTATTATGATGATTACTATGATCATTATGGTTGTTAGTATGATTATTATGATCACCTTTCAGATTATTATGGCTATTGTGATTTTTATGGCTATTATGGCTATTATAATGATTATTACGATTATTTCCAAGTTCATTATTGTTATTACTACGACTATTATGATTATTATGGCTATTATGACTATTATGGTTGTTATGGCTAGTATAATGTATATTATGATTATTTCCAAACCCATTATGGTTATTATTATGATTATTATGATTATTACGGATCTTGATGTAATTATCATGAATATTATGATCATCATTAAGATTATTATGGTTACTATGATTATTGTGATTATTGCTAAGCTTATTAACATTACAATTACGATTATTATGATTATTGTAGTTATTATGATGATCACTATGATCATTATGGTTGTTAGTATGATTATTATGATCACCATTCTGATTATTATGGCTATTGTGATTTTTATGGCTATTATGACTATTATAATGATTATTACGATTATTTCCTAGTTCATTATTGTTATTATCACGACTATTATGATTATTATGGCTATTATGACTATTATGGTTGTTATGGCTAGTATAATGTATATTATGATTATCTCCGAACCCATTATGGTTATTATTATGATTATTATGATTATTACGGATCTTGGTATAATTATCATGGATATTATGATCATCATTAAGATTATTATGGTTACTATGATTATTGTGATTATTGCTATGCTTATTAACAGTACAATTACGATTATTATGATTATTGTAGTTATTATGATGATCACTATGATTATTATGGTTGTTAGTATGATTATTAGGATCAACATTCAGATTATTATGGCTATTATGATTTTTATGGTTATTATTGCTATTATACTGATAAATATGATTATTTCCAAGTTTATTACTGTTATTGTTATGACTATTATGATTATTATAGTTATTATGGTTATTATGGTTACTATGGCTGGTATAACGGTTATTATGATTATTTCAAAGCTTATTATGTTTATTGTTATGGTTACTATGATTATTATGGATCTTGGTATAATTATGATGAATATTATGTTCATCATTAAGATCATTATGGTTATTTCGATGATTATGGTCATTACGATAATCATAATGATTATTAAGATTATTTCCATGACTATTCTGTTTATTATGATGATTACCATGATCATTATGGTTGCTAGTATGATTATTATGATCACCATTCTGATTATTATGGCTATTGTGATTTTTATGGCTATTATGACTACTATAATGATTATTACGATTATTTCCAGGTTCATTATTGTTATTATTACGACTATTATGATTATTATGGCTATTATGACTATTATGGTTGTTATGGCTAGTATAATGTATATTATGGTTATGTCCGAACCCATTATGGTTATTATTATGATTATTATGATTATTACGGATCTTGGTATAATTATCAAGGATATTATGACCATCATTAAGATTATTATGGTTACTATGATTACTGTGATTATTGCTATGCTTATTAACATTACAATTACGATTATTATGATTATTGTAGTTATTATGATGATCACTATGACTATTATGGCTGTTAGTATGATTATTATGATCAACATTCAGGTTATTATGGCTATTATGATCTTTATGGTTATTATTGCTATTATAATGATAAATATGGTTATTTCCAAGCTTATTATGGTTAATACTATAATCATTAAGATTATTATGGTTATTATGATTATTATGGTTACTATGGCTAGTATAACGGTTATTATGATTATTTCAAAGCTTATTATGTATATTATTATGGTTACTATGCTTACTATGGATCTTGGTTTAATTATGATGAATATCATGATCATCATTAAGATCATTATGGTTATTGCGATTATTACGACTATTATGATTATTCTAGTTATTATGATTATTATGGTTATTATGGCTAGTATAAAGGTTATTATGATTATGTCAAAGCTTATTATGTTTATTATTATGATTACTCTGATTATTATTTGTCTTAGTATAATTATGATGAATATTATGGTCATCATTGAGATCATTATGGTTATTATGCTGATTATGGTTATTACGTTAATAATAACGGTTACTAAGATTATTTCCATGACTATTCTGTTTATTCTGATGATTACTATGATCATTATGTTTGTTAGTATGATTATTATGATCACCATTCTGATTATTATGGCTATTGTGATTTTTATGGCTATTATGACTATTATAATGATTATTACGATTATTTCCTAGTTCATTATTGTTATTATTACGACTATTATGATTATTATGGCTATTATGACTATTACGGTTGTTATGGATAGTATAATGTATATTATGATTATTTCCGAACCCATTATGGTTATTACTATGATTATTATGATTATTACGGATCTTGGTATAATTATCATGGATATTATGATCATCATTAAGATTATTATGGTTACTATGATTATTGTGAATATTGCTATGCTTATTAACATTACAATTACGATTATTATGATTATTGTAGTTATTATGGTGGTCACTATGATTATTATGGTTGTTAGTATGATTATTAGGATCAACATTCAGATTATTACGGCTATTATGATTTTTATGGTTATTATTGCTATTATACTGATAAATATGATTATTTCCAAGTTTATTACGGCTATTATTATGACTATTATGATTATTATAGTTATTATGATTATTATGGTTACTATGGCTAGTATAACGGTTATTATGATTATTTCAAAACTTATTATGTTTATTATTACGGTTACTATGAATATTTTGGATCTTGGTACAATTATGATGAATATTATGGTCATCATTAAGATCATTATGGTTATTACGATGATTATGGTTATTACGATAATCATAATGATTATTAAGATTATTTCCATGCCTATTCTGTTTATTATGATGATTACTATGATCATTATGATTGTTAGTATGATTATTATGACCACCATTCAGATTATTACGGCTATTGTGATTTTTATTGCTATTATGGCTATTATAATGATTATTACGATTATTCCCAAGTTCATTATTGTTATTATTACGACTATTATGATTATTATGGCTATTATGACTATTATAGTCGTTAGGGGTAGTATAATGTATATTATGATTATTTCCGAACCTGTTATGGTTATTATTATGATTATTATGATTATTACGGATCTTGATATAATTATCATGGATATTATGATCATCTTTAAGATTATTATGGTTTCTATAATTATTGGGATTATTGCTATGCTTAATAACATTACTATTACGATTATTATGATTATTGTAGTTATTATGATGATCACTATGATTATTATGGCTGTTAGTATGATTATTATGATCAACATTCAGATTATTATGGCTATTATGATATTTACGGTTATTATTGCTATTATAATGATAAATATGATTATTTCCAAGTTTATTATGGTTATTATTATGACTATTATGATTATTATAGTTATTATGATTATTATGATTATTATGGCTAGTATAATGCTTATGATGATTATTTCCAAGCTTATTATGGTTATTAATATAATTATTATGATGATTATGGTTATTATGATTATTATGGCTTCTATGGCTAGTATAACGTTTATTATGATTATTTCAAAGCCTATTATGTTTATTATTATGGTTACTATGATTATTATGGATCTTGGTATAATTATGATGAATATAATGATCATCATTAAAATCATTATGGTTATTGCGATTATTATGACTATTATGATTACTCTAGTTATTATGATTATTATGGTTATTATGGCTAGTATGAAGTTTATTATGATTATTTCAAAGCTTATTATGCTTATTATTATAATTATTCTGATTATTATATGTCTAGGTAAAAGTATGATTTATATTATGGTCATCATTAAGATTATTATGGTATTACGTTAATAATAATGATTATTAAGATTATTTCCATGACTATTCTGTTTATTATGATGATTACCATGATCATTATGGTTGCTAGTATGATTACTATGATCACCATTCTGATTATTATGGCTATTGTGATTTTTATGGCTATTATGACTACTATAATGATTATTACGATTATTTCCAAGTTCATTATTGTTATTATTACGACTATTATGATTATTATGGCTATTATGACTATTATGGTTGTTATGGCTAGTATAATGTATATTATGGTTATGTCCGAACCCATTATGGTTATTATTATGATTATTATGATTATTACGGATCTTGGTATAATTATCATGGATATTTTGATCATCATTAAGATTATTATGGTTACTATGATTATTGTGATTATTGCTATGCTTATTAACATTACAATTACGATTATTATGATTATTGTAGTTATTATGGTGGTCACTATGATTATTATGGTTGTTAGTATGATTATTAGGATCAACATTCAGATTATTACGGCTATTATGATTTTTATGGTTATTATTGCTATTATACTGATAAATATGATTATTTCCAAGTTTATTACGGCTATTATTATGACTATTATGATTATTATAGTTATTATGATTATTATGGTTACTATGGCTAGTATAACGGTTATTATGATTATTTCAAAACTTATTATGTTTATTATTACGGTTACTATGATTATTATGGATCTTGGTATAATTATGATGAATATTATGGTCATCATTAAGATCATTATGGTTATTACGATGATTATGGTTATTACGATAATCATAATGATTATTAAGATTATTTCCATGCCTATTCTGTTTATTATGATGATTACTATGATCATTATGATTGTTAGTATGATTATTATGACCACCTTTCAGATTACTATGGCTACTGTGATTTTTATGTCTATTATGGCTATTGTAATGATTATTACGATTATTTCCAAGATCATTATGGTTATTATTACGACTATTATGATTATTATGGCTATTATGACTATTATGGTTGTTATGGCTAGTATAAAGTATATTATGATTATTTCCGAACACAGTAGGGTTATTATTATGATTATTAAGATTATCACGGATCTTGGTATAATTATCGTGGATATTATGATCATCCTTAGGATTATTATGGTTACTATTATTATTGTGATTATTGCTATGCTTATTAACATTACAATTACGATTATTATGATTATTGTAGTTATTATGATGATCACTATGGTTATTATGGTTGTTAGTATGATTATTAGGATCAACATTCAGATTATTATGGCTATTATGATTTTTATGGTTATTATTGCTATTATACTGATAAATATGATTATTTCCAAGTTTACTACGGTTATTATTATGACTATTATGATTATTATAGTTATTATGATTATTATGGTTACTATGGCTAGTATAACGGTTATTATGATTATTTCAAAACTTATTATGTTTATTATTACGGTTACTATGATTATTATGGATCTTGGTATAATTATGATGAATATTATGGTCATCATTAAGATCATTATGGTTATTACGATGATTATGGTTATTACGATAATCATAATGATTATTAAGATTATTTCCATGCCTATTCTGTTTATTATGATGATTACTATGATCATTATGATTGTTAGTATGATTATTATGACCACCATTCAGATTATTACGGCTATTGTGATTTTTATTGCTATTATGGCTATTATAATGATTATTACGATTATTTCCAAGTTCATTATTGTTATTATTACGACTATTATGATTATTACGGCTATTATGACTATTATGGTTGTTATGGCTAGTATAATGTATATTATGATTATCTCCGAACCCATTATGGTTATTATTATGATTATTATGATTATTACGGATCTTGGTATAATTATCATGGATATTATGATCATCATTAAGATTATTATGGTTACTATGATTATTGTGATTATGCTATGCATATTAACATTACAATTACGATTATTATGATTATTGTAGTTATTATGATGATCACTATGATTATTATGGCTGTCAGTATGATGATTATGATCAACATTGAGATTATTACGGCTATTATGATCTTTATGGTTATTATTGCTATTATAATGATAAATATGACTATTTCCAAGTTTATTATGGTTATTATTATGACTATTATGATTATTATAGTTATTATGATTATTATGGCTAGTATAACGCTTATTATGATTATTTCCAAGCTTATTACGGTTATTACTATAATTATTATGATTATTATGGTTATTGTGATTATTATGGTTACTATGGCTAGTATAACGTTATTATGATTATTTCAAAGCTTATTATGTTTATTATTATGGTTACTATGATTATTATGGATCTTGGTATAATTATGATTAATATCATGGTCATCATTAAGATCATTATGGTTATTGCGATTATTTTGACTATTATGATTATTCTAGTTATTATAATTATTATGGTTATTATGGCTAGTATAAAGGCTATTATGATTATTTCAAAGCTTATTATGTTTATTATTATGATTACTCTGATTATTATTTGTCTTAGTATAATTATGATGAATATTATGGTCATCATTGAGATCATTATGGTTATTAAGGTGATTATGGTTATTACGTTAATAATAACGGTTATTTAGATTATTTCCATGACTATTCTGTTTATTATGATGATTACTATGATCATTATGGTTGTTAGTATGATTATTATGATCACCATTCTGATTATTATGGCTATTGTGATTTTTATGGCTATTATGACTATTATAATGATTATTACGATTATTTCCTAGTTCATTATTGTTATTATCACGACTATTATGATTATTATGGCTATTATGACTATTATGGTTGTTATGGCTAGTATAATGTATATTATGATTATCTCCGAACCCATTATGGTTATTATTATGATTATTATGATTATTACGGATCTTGGTATAATTATCATGGATATTATGATCATCATTAAGATTATTATGGTTACTATGATTATTGTGATTATTGCTATGCTTATTAACATTACAATTACGATTATTATGATTATTGTAGTTATTATGGTGGTCACTATGATTATTATGGTTGTTAGTATGATTATTAGGAACAACATTCACATTATTACGGCTATTATGATTTTTATGGTTATTATTGCTATTATACTGATAAATATGATTATTTCCAAGTTTATTACGGCTATTATTATGACTATTATGATTATTATAGTTATTATGATTATTATGGTTACTATGGCTAGTATAACGGTTATTATGATTATTTCAAAACTTATTATGTTTATTATTACGGTTACTATGATTATTATGGATCTTGGTATAATTATGATGAATATTATGGTCATCATTAAGATCATTATGGATATTACGATGATTATGGTTATTACGATAATCACAGTGATTATTAACATTATTTCCATGACTATTCTGTTTATTATGATGATTACCATGATCATTATGGTTGCTAGTATGATTATTATGATCACCATTCTGCTTATTATGGCTATTGTGATTTTTATGGCTGTTATGACTACTATAATGATTATTACGATTATTTCCAAGTTCATTATTGTTATTATTACGACTATTATGATTATTATGGCTATTATAACTATTATGGTTGTTATGGCTAGTATAATGTATATTATGATTATTTCCGAACCCATTACGGTTATTATTATGATTATTATGATTATTACGGATCTTGGTATAATTATCATGGATATTATGATCATCATTAAAATTATTATGGTTACTCTGAATATTGTGATTATTGCTATGCTTATTAACATTACAATTACGATTATTATGATTATTGTAGTTATTATGATGATCACTATGATTATTATGGTTGTTAGTATGATTATTAGGATCAACATTCAGATTATTATGGCTATTATGATTTTTATGGTTATTATTACAATTATACTGATAAATATGATTATTTCCAAGTTTATTACGGTTATTATTATGACTATTATGATTATTATAGTTATTATGATTATTATGGTTACTATGGCTAGTATAACGGTTATTGTGATTATTTCAAAGCTTATTATGTTTATTATTATGATTACTCTGATTATTATTTGTCTTAGTATAATTATGATGAATATTATGGTCATCATTAAGATCATTATGGTTATTACGATGATTATGGTTATTACGATAATCATAATGATTATTAAGATTATTTCCATGACTATTCTGTTTATTATGATGATTACTATGATCATTATGGTTGTTAGTATGATTATTATGATCACCTTTCAGATTATTATGGCTATTGTGATTTTTATGGCTAGTATGTCTATTATAATGATTATTACGATTACTTCCAAGTTCATTATTGTTATTATTACGACTATTATGATTATTATGGCTATTATGACTATTATAGTTGTAAGGGGTAGTATAATGTATATTATGATTATTTCCGAACCTATTATGGTTATTATTATCATTATTATGATTATTACGGATCTTGGTATAATTATCATGGATATTATGATCATCATTAAGATTATTATGGTTTCTATGATTATTGTGATTATTGCTATGCTTATTAACATTACAATTACGATCATTATCATTAGTGTAGTTATTATGATGATCACTATGATTATTATGGCTGTTAGTATGATGATTATGATCAACATTGAGATTATTATGGCTATTATGATTTTTATGGTTATTATTGCTATTATAATGATAAATATGAATATTTCCAAGTTTATTATGGTTATTATTATGACTATTATGATTATTATAGTTATTATGATTATTATGATTATTATGGCTAGTATAATGCTTATTATGATTATTTCCAAGCTTATTATGGTTATTATTATAATTAATATGATGAGTATGGTTATTATGATTATTATGGCTACTATGGCTAGTATAACGGTTATTATGATTCTTTCAAAGCTTATTATGTTTATTATTATGGTTACTATGATTATTATGGATCTTGGTATAATTATGATGAATATAATGATCATCATTAAGATCATTATGGTTATTGCGATTATTATGACTATTATGATTACTCTAGTTATTATGATTATTATGGTTATTATGGCTAGTATTAAGGTTATTATGATTATTTCAAAGCTTATTATGTTTATTATTACGGTTACTATGATTATTATGGATCTTGGTATAATTATGATGAATATTATGGTCATCATTAAGATCATTATGGTTATTACGATGATTATGGTTATTACGATAATCATAATGATTATTAAGATTATTTCCATGACTATTCTGTTTATTATGATGATTACTATGATCATTATGGTTGTTAGTATGATTATTATGATCACCTTTCAGATTATTATGGCTATTGTGATTTTTATGGCTAGTATGTCTATTATAATGATTATTACGATTACTTCCAAGTTCATTATTGTTATTATTACGACTATTATGATTATTATGGCTATTATGACTATTATAGTTGTAAGGGGTAGTATAATGTATATTATGATTATTTCCGAACCTATTATGGTTATTATTATCATTATTATGATTATTACGGATCTTGGTATAATTATCATGGATATTATGATCGTCATTAAGATTATTATGGTTTCTATGATTATTGTGATTATTGCTATGCTTATTAACATTACAATTACGATCATTATCATTAGTGTAGTTATTATGATGATCACTATGATTATTATGGCTGTTAGTATGATGATTATGATCAACATTGAGATTATTATGGCTATTATGATTTTTATGGTTATTATTGCTATTATAATGATAAATATGAATATTTCCAAGTTTATTATGGTTATTATTATGACTATTATGATTATTATAGTTATTATGATTATTATGATTATTATGGCTAGTATAATGCTTATTATGATTATTTCCAAGCTTATTATGGTTATTATTATAATTATTATGATGAGTATGGTTATTATGATTATTATGGCTACTATGGCTAGTATAACGGTTATTATGATTCTTTCAAAGCTTATTATGTTTATTATTATGGTTACTATGATTATTATGGATCTTGGTATAATTATGATGAATATAATGATCATCATTAAGATCATTATGGTTATTGCGATTATTATGACTATTATGATTACTCTAGTTATTATGATTATTATGGTTATTATGGCTAGTATTAAGGTTATTATGATTATTTCAAAGCTTATTATGTTTATTATTACGGTTACTATGATTATTATGGATCTTGGTATAATTATGATGAATATTATGGTCATCATTAAGATCATTATGGTTATTACGATGATTATGGTTATTACGATAATCATAATGATTATTAAGATTATTTCCATGACTATTCTGTTTATTATGATGATTACTATGATCATTATGGTTGTTAGTATGATTATTATGATCACCTTTCAGATTATTATGGCTATTGTGATTTTTATGGCTATTATGGCTATTATAATGATTATTACGATTATTTCCAAGTTCATTATTGTTATTACTACGACTATTATGATTATTATGGCTATTATGACTATTATGGTTGTTATGGCTAGTATAATGTATATTATGATTATTTCCAAACCCATTATGGTTATTATTATGATTATTATGATTATTACGGATCTTGATGTAATTATCATGAATATTATGATCATCATTAAGATTATTATGGTTACTATGATTATTGTGATTATTGCTAAGCTTATTAATATTACAATTACGATTATTATGATTATTGTAGTTATTATGATGATCACTATGATCATTATGGTTGTTAGTATGATTATTATGATCACCATTCTGATTATTATGGCTATTGTGATTTTTATGGCTATTATGACTATTATAATGATTATTACGATTATTTCCTAGTTCATTATTGTTATTATTACGACTATTATGATTATTATGGCTATTATGACTATTATGGTTGTTATGGCTAGTATAATGTATATTATGATTATCTCCGAACCCATTATGGTTATTATTATGATTATTATGATTATTACGGATCTTGGTATAATTATCATGGATATTATGATCATCATTAAGATTATTATGGTTACTATGATTATTGTGATTATTGCTATGCTTATTAACATTACAATTACGATTATGATGATTATTGTAGTTATTATGATGATCACTATGATTATTATGGTTGTTAGTATGATTATTAGGATCAACATTCAGATTATTATGGCTATTATGATTTTTATGGTTATTATTGCTATTATACTGATAAATATGATTATTTCCAAGTTTATTACTGTTATTGTTATGACTATTATGATTATTATAGTTATTATGGTTATTATGGTTACTATGGCTGGTATAACGGTTATTATGATTATTTCAAAGCTTATTATGTTTATTGTTATGGTTACTATGATTATTATGGATCTTGGTATAATTATGATGAATATTATGTTCATCATTAAGATCATTATGTTTATTTCGATGATTATGGTCATTACGATAATCATAATGATTATTAAGATTATTTCCATGACTATTCTGTTTATTATGATGATTACCATGATCATTATGGTTGCTAGTATGATTATTATGATCACCATTCTGATTATTATGGCTATTGTGATTTTTATGGCTATTATGACTACTATAATGATTATTACGATTATTTCCAAGTTCATTATTGTTATTATTACGACTATTATGATTATTATGGCTATTATGACTATTATGGTTGTTATGGCTAGTATAATGTATATTATGGTTATGTCCGAACCCATTATGGTTATTATTATGATTATTATGATTATTACGGATCTTGGTATAATTATCAAGGATATTATGATCATCATTAAGATTATTATGGTTACTATGATTACTGTGATTATTGTTATGCTTATTAACATTACAATTACGATTATTATTATTATTGTAGTTATTATGATGATCACTATGACTATTATGGCTGTTAGTATGATTATTATGATCAACATTCAGGTTATTATGGCTATTATGATTTTTATGGCTATTATTGCTATTATAATGTTAAATATGACTATTTCCAAGTTTATTATGGTTATTATTATGACTACTATGATTATTATAGTTATTATGATTATTATGGCTAGTATAATGCTTATTATGGTTATTTCCAAGCTTATTATGGTTAATACTATAATCATTAAGATTATTATGGTTATTATGATTATTATGGTTACTATGGCTAGTATAACGGTTATTATGATTATTTCAAAGCTTTTTATGTATATTATTATGGTTACTATGCTTATTATGTATCTTGGTTTAATTATGATGAATATCATGATCATCATTAAGATCATTATGGTTATTGCGATTATTATGACTATTATGATTATTCTAGTTATTATGATTATTATGGTTATTATGGCTAGTATAAAGGTTATTATGATTATTTCAAAGCTTATTATGTTTATTATTATGATTACTCTGATTATTATTTGTCTTAGTATAATTATGATGAATATTATGGTCATCATTGAGATCATTATGGTTATTACGTTAATAATAACGGTTACTAAGATTATTTCCATGACTATTCTGTTTATTCTGATGATTACTATGATCATTATGTTTGTTAGTATGATTATTATGATCACCATTCTGATTATGATGGCTATTGTGATTTTTATGGCTATTATGACTATTATAATGATTATTACGATTATTTCCTAGTTCATTATTGTTATTATTACGACTATTATGATTATTATGGCTATTATGACTATTACGGTTGTTATGGATAGTATAATGTATATTATGATTATTTCCGAACCCATTATGGTTATTATTATGATTATTATGATTATTACGGATCTTGGTATAATTATCATGGATATTATGATCATCATTAAGATTATTATGGTTACTATGATTATTGTGAATATTGCTATGCTTATTAACATTACAATTACGATTATTATGATTATTGTAGTTATTATGGTGGTCACTATGATTATTATGGTTGTTAGTATGATTATTAGGATCAACATTCAGATTATTACGGCTATTATGATTTTTATGGTTATTATTGCTATTATACTGATAAATATGATTATTTCCAAGTTTATTACGGCTATTATTATGACTATTATGATTATTATAGTTATTATGATTATTATGGTTACTATGGCTAGTATAACGGTTATTATGATTATTTCAAAACTTATTATGTTTATTATTACGGTTACTATGATTATTTTGGATCTTGGTACAATTATGATGAATATTATGGTCATCATTAAGATCATTATGGTTATTACGATGATTATGGTTATTACGATAATCATAATGATTATTAAGATTATTTCCATGCCTATTCCGTTTATTATGAAGATTACTATGATCATTATGATTGTTAGTATGAGTATTATGACCACCATTCAGATTATTATGGCTATTGTGATTTTTATTGCTATTATGGCTATTATAATGATTATTACGATTATTTCCAAGTTCATTATTGTTATTATTACGACTATTATGATTATTATGGCTATTATGACTATTATAGTCGTTAGGGGTAGTATAATGTATATTATGATTATTTCCGAACCTGTTATGGTTATTATTATGATTATTATGATTATTACGGATCTTGGTATAATTATCATGGATATTATGATCATCTTTAAGATTATTATGGTTTCTATGATTATTGGGATTATTGCTATGCTTAATAACATTACTATTACGATTATTATGATTATTGTAGTTATTATGATGATCACTATGATTATTATGGCTGTTAGTATGATTATTATGATCAACATTCAGATTATTATGGCTATTATGATATTTATGGTTATTATTGCTATTATAATGATAAATATGATTATTTCCAAGTTTATTATGGTTATTATTATGACTATTATGATTATTATAGTTATTATGATTATTATGATTATTATGGCTAGTATAATGCTTATGATGATTATTTCCAAGCTTATTATGGTTATTAATATAATTATTATGATGATTATGGTTATTATGATTATTATGGCTTCTATGGCTAGTATAACGTTTATTATGATTATTTCAAAGCCTATTATGTTTATTATTATGGTTACTATGATTATTATGGATCTTGGTATAATTATGATGAATATAATGATCATCATTAAAATCATTATGGTTATTGCGATTATTATGACTATTATGATTACTCTAGTTATTATGATTATTATGGTTATTATGGCTAGTATGAAGTTTATTATGATTATTTCAAAGCTTATTATGCTTATTATTATAATTATTCTGATTATTATATGTCTAGGTAAAAGTATGATTTATATCATGGTCATCATTAAGATTATTATGGTATTACGTTAATAATAATGATTATTAAGATTATTTCCATGACTATTCTGTTTATTATGATGATTACCATGATCATTATGGTTGCTAGTATGATTACTATGATCACCATTCTGATTATTATGGCTATTGTGATTTTTATGGCTATTATGACTACTATAATGATTATTACGATTATTTCCAAGTTCATTATTGTTATTATTACGACTATTATGATTATTATGGCTATTATGACTATTATGGTTGTTATGGCTAGTATAATGTATATTATGGTTATGTCCGAACCCATTATGGTTATTATTATGATTATTATGATTATTACGGATCTTGGTATAATTATCATGGATATTATGATCATCATTAAGATTATTATGGTTACTATGATTATTGTGATTATTGCTATGCTTATTAACATTACAATTACGATTATTATGATTATTGTAGTTATTATGGTGGTCACTATGATTATTATGGTTGTTAGTATGATTATTAGGATCAACATTCAGATTATTACGGCTATTATGATTTTTATGGTTATTATTGCTATTATACTGATAAATATGATTATTTCCAAGTTTATTACGGCTATTATTATGACTATTATGATTATTATAGTTATTATGATTATTATGGTTACTATGGCTAGTATAACGGTTATTATGATTATTTCAAAACTTATTAGGTTTATTATTACGGTTACTATGATTATTATGGATCTTGGTATAATTATGATGAATATTATGGTCATCATTAAGATCATTATGGTTATTACGATGATTATGGTTATTACGATAATCATAATGATTATTAAGATTATTTCCATGCCTATTCTGTTTATTATGATGATTACTATGATCATTATGATTGTTAGTATGATTATTATGACCACCATTCAGATTATTACGGCTATTGTGATTTTTATTGCTATTATGGCTATTATAATGATTATTACGATTATTTCCAAGTTCATTATTGTTATTATTACGACTATTATGATTATTATGGCTATTATGACTATTATAGTCGTTAGGGGTAGTATAATGTATATTATGATTATTTCCGAACCTGTTATGGTTATTATTATGATTATTATGATTATTACGGATCTTGGTATAATTATCATGGATATTATGATCATCTTTAAGATTATTATGGTTTCTATGATTATTGGGATTATTGCTATGCTTAATAACATTACTATTACGATTATTATGATTATTGTAGTTATTATGATGATCACTATGATTATTATGGCTGTTAGTATGATTATTATGATCAACATTCAGATTATTATGGCTATTATGATATTTATGGTTATTATTGCTATTATAATGATAAATATGATTATTTCCAAGTTTATTATGGTTATTATTATGACTATTATGATTATTATAGTTATTATGATTATTATGATTATTATGGCTAGTATAATGCTTATGATGATTATTTCCAAGCTTATTATGGTTATTAATATAATTATTATGATGATTATGGTTATTATGATTATTATGGCTTCTATGGCTAGTATAACGTTTATTATGATTATTTCAAAGCCTATTATGTTTATTATTATGGTTACTATGATTATTATGGATCTTGGTATAATTATGATGAATATAATGATCATCATTAAAATCATTATGGTTATTGCGATTATTATGACTATTATGATTACTCTAGTTATTATGATTATTATGGTTATTATGGCTAGTATGAAGTTTATTATGATTATTTCAAAGCTTATTATGCTTATTATTATAATTATTCTGATTATTATATGTCTAGGTATAATTATGATTTATATTATGGTCATCATTAAGATTATTATGGTATTACGTTAATAATAATGATTATTAAGATTATTTCCATGACTATTCTGTTTATTATGATGATTACCATGATCATTATGGTTGCTAGTATGATTATTATGATCACCATTCTGCTTATTATGGCTATTGTGATTTTTATGGCTGTTATGACTACTATAATGATTATTACGATTATTTCCAAGTTCATTATTGTTATTATTACGACTATTATGATTATTATGGCTATTATGACTATTATGGTTGTTATGGCTAGTATAATGTATATTATGGTTATGTCCGAACCCATTATGGTTATTATTATGATTATTATGATTATTACGGATCTTTGTATAATTATCATGGATATTATGATCATCATTAAGATTATTATGGTTACTATGATTATTGTGATTATTGCTATGCTTATTAACATTACAATTACGATTATTATGATTATTGTAGTTATTATGGTGGTCACTATGGTTATTATGGTTGTTAGTATGATTATTAGGATCAACATTCAGATTATTACGGCTATTATGATTTTTATGGTTATTATTGCTATTATACTAATAAATATGATTATTTCCAAGTTTATTACGGCTATTATTATGACTATTATGATTATTATAGTTATTATGATTATTATGGTTACTATGTCTAGTATAACGGTTATTATGATTATTTCAAAACTTATTAGGTTTATTATTACGGTTACTATGATTATTATGGATCTTGGTATAATTATGATGAATATTATGGTCATCATTAAGATCATTATGGTTATTACGATGATTATGGTTATTACGATAATCATAATGATTATTAAGATTATTTCCATGCCTATTCGGTTTATTATGATGATTACTATGATCATTATGATTGTTAGTATGATTATTATGACCACCATTCAGATTATTACGGCTATTGTGATTTTTATTGCTATTATGGCTATTATAATGATTATTACGATTATTTCCAAGTTCATTATTGTTATTATTACGACTATTATGATTATTACGGCTATTATGACTATTATGGTTGTTATGGCTAGTATAATGTATATTATGATTATCTCCGAACCCATTATGGTTATTATTATGATTATTATGATTATTACGGATCTTGGTATAATTATCATGGATATTATGATCATCATTAAGATTGTTATGGTTACTATGATTATTGTGATTATTGCTATGCTTATTAACATTACAATTACGATTATTATGATTATTGTAGTTATTATGGTGGTCACTATGATTATTATGGTTGTTAGTATGATTATTAGGATCAACATTCAGATTATTACGGCTATTATGATTTTTATGGTTATTATTGCTATTATACTGATAAATATGATTATTTCAAAGCTTATTATGGTTATTACTATATTTATTATGACTATTATGGTTATTATGATTATTATGTTTACTATGGCTAGTATAACGGTTATTATGATTATTTCAAAACTTATTATGTTTATTATTACGGTTACTATGATTATTATGGATCTTGGTATAATTATGATGAATATTATGGTCATCATTAAGATCATTATGGTTATTACGATTATTATGGTTATTACGATAACCATAATGATTATTAAGATTATTTCCATGCCTATTCTGTTTATTATGATGATTACTATGATCATTATGATTGTTAGTATGATTATTATGACCACCTTTCAGATTATTATGGCTATTGTGATTTTTATTGCTATTATGGCTATTATAATGATTATTACGATTATTTCCAAGTTCATTATTGTTATTATTACGACTATTATGATTATTACGGCTATTATGACTATTATGGTTGTTATGGCTAGTATAATGTATATTATGATTATCTCCGAACCCATTATGGTTATTATTATGATTATTATGATTATTACGGATCTTGGTATAATTATCATGGATATTATGATCATCATTAAGATTATTATGGTTACTATGATTATTGTGATTATTGCTATGCTTATTAACATTTAAATTACGATTATTATGATTATTGTAGTTATTATGATGGTCACTATGATTATTATGGTTGTTAGTATGTTTATTAGGATCAACATTCAGATTATTATGGCTATTATGATTTTTATGGTTAATATTGCTATTATACTGATAAATATGATTATTTCCAAGTTTATTACGGTTATTATTATGACTAAAATGATTATTATAGTTATTATGATTATTATGGTTGCTATGGATGGTATAACGGTTATTATGATTATTACAAAGCTTATTATGTTTATTATTATGGTTACTATGATTATTATGGATCTTGGTATAATTATGATGAATATCATGATCATCATTAAGATCATTATGGTTATTGCGATTATTATGACTATTATGATTATTCTAGTTATTATGATTATTATGGTTATTATGGCTAGTATAAAGGATATTATGATTATTTCAAGGCTTATTATGTTTATTATTATGATTACTCTGATTATTATATGTCTAGGTATAATTATGATGAATATTATGGTCATCATTAAGATCATTATGGTTATTACAATGATTATGGTTATTACGTTAATAATAATGGTTATTAAGATTATTTGCATGACTATTCTGTTTATTATGATGATTACTATGATCATTATGGTTGTTAGTATGATTATTATGATCACCATTCTGATTATTATGGCTATTGTGATTTTTATGGCTATTATGACTATTATAATGATTATTACGATTATTTCCTAGTTCATTATTGTTATTATCACGACTATTATGATTATTATGGCTATTATGACTATTATGGTTGTTATGGCTAGTATAATGTATATTATGATTATCCCCGAACCCATTATGGTTATTATTATGATTATTATGATTATTACGGATCTTGGTATAATTATCATGCATATTATGATCATCATTAAGATTATTACGGTTACTATGATTATTGTGATCATTGCTAAGCTTATTAACATTACAATTACGATTATTATGATTATTGTAGTTATTATGATGATCACTGTGATCATTATGGTTGTTAGTATGATTATTAGGATCAACATTCAGATTATTACGGCTATTATGATTTTTATGGTTATTATTGCTATTATACTGATAAATATGATTATTTCCAAGTTTATTACGGATATTATTATGACTATTATGATTATTATAGTTATTATGATTATTATGGTTGCTATGGCTAGTATAACGGTTATTGTGATTATTTCAAAGCTTATTATGTTTATTATTATGATTACTCTGATTATTATTTGTCTTAGTATAATTATGATGAATATTATGGTCATCATTAAGATCATTATGGTTATTACGATGATTATGGTTATTACGATAATCATAATGATTATTAAGATTATTTCCATGACTATTCTGTTTATTATGATGATTACTATGATCATTATGGTTGTTAGTATGATTATTATGATCGCCTTTCAGATTATTATGGCTATTGTGATTTTTATGGCTATTATGTCTATTATAATGATTATTACGATTACTTCCAAGTTCATTATTGTTATTATTACGACTATTATGATTATTATGGCTATTATGACTATTATAGTTGTTAGGGGTAGTATAATGTATATTATGATTATTTCCGAACCTATTATGGTTATTATTATGATTATTATGATTATTACGGATCTTGGTATAATTATCATGGATATTATGATCATCATTAAGATTATTATGGTTTCTATGATTATTGTGATTATTGCTATGCTTATTAACATTACAATTACGATTATTATGATTATTGTAGTTATTATGATGATCACTATGATCATTATGGTTGTTAGTATGATTATTATGATCACCATTCTGATTATTATGGCTATTGTGATTTTTATGGCTATTATGACTATTATAATGATTATTACGATTATTTCCTAGTTCATTATTGTTATTATCACGACTATTATGATTATTATGGCTATTATGACTATTATGGTTGTTATGGCTAGTATAATGTATATTATGATTATCTCCGAACCCATTATGGTTATTATTATGGTTATTATGATTATTACGGATCTTGGTATAATTATCATGGATATTATGATCATCATTAAGATTATTATGGTTACTATGATTATTGTGATTATTGCTATGCTTATTAACATTACAATTACGATTATTATGATTATTGTAGTTATTATGATGATCACTATGATTATTATGGTTGTTAGTATGATTATTAGGATCAACATTCAGATTATTATGGCTATTATGATTTTTATGGTTATTATTGCTATTATACTGATAAATATGATTATTTCCAAGTTTATTACTGTTATTGTTATGACTATTATGATTATTATAGTTATTATGGTTATTATGGTTACTATGGCTGGTATAACGGTTATTATGATTATTTCAAAGCTTATTATGTTTATTGTTATGGTTACTATGATTATTATGGATCTTGGTATAATTATGATGAATATTATGTTCATCATTAAGATCATTATGGTTATTTCGATGATTATGGTCATTACGATAATCATAATGATTATTAAGATTATTTCCATGACTATTCTGTTTATTATGATGATTACCATGATCATTATGGTTGCTAGTACGATTATTATGATCACCATTCTGATTATTATGGCTATTGTGATTTTTATGGCTATTATGACTACTATAATGATTATTACGATTATTTCCAAGTTCATTATTGTTATTATTACGACTATTATGATTATTATGGCTATTATGACTATTATGGTTGTTATGGCTAGTATAATGTATATTATGGTTATGTCCGAACCCATTATGGTTATTATTATGATTATTATGATTATTACGGATCTTGGTATAATTATCAAGGATATTATGATCATCATTAAGATTATTATGGTTACTATGATTACTGTGATTATTGCTATGCTTATTAACATTACAATTACGATTATTATGATTATTGTAGTTATTATGATGATCACTATGACTATTATGGCTGTTAGTATGATTATTATGATCAAAATTCAGGTTATTATGGCTATTATGATTTTTATGGCTATTACTGCTATTATAATGTTAAATATGACTATTTCCAAGTTTATTATGGTTATTATTATGACTACTATGATTATTATAGTTATTATGATTATTATGCCTAGTATAATGCTTATTATGGTTATTTCCAAGCTTATTATGGTTAATACTATAATCATTAAGATTATTATGGTTATTATGATTATTATGGTTACTATGGCTAGTATAACGGTTATTATGATTATTTCAAAGCTTATTATGTATATTATTATGGTTACTATGCTTATTACGGATCTTGGTTTAATTATGATGAATATCATGATCATCATTAAGATCATTATGGTTATTGCGATTATTATGACTATTATGATTATTCTAGTTATTATGATTATTATGGTTATTATGGCTAGTATAAAGGTTATTATGATTATTTCAAAGCTTATTATGTTTATTATTATGATTACTCTGATTATTATTTGTCTTAGTATAATTATGATGAATATTATGGTCATCATTGAGATCATTATGGTTATTATGCTGATTATGGTTATTACGTTAATAATAACGGTTACTAAGATTATTTCCATGACTATTCTGTTTATTCTGATGATTACTATGATCATTATGTTTGTTAGTATGATTATTATGATCACCATTCTGATTATTATGGCTATTGTGATTTTTATGGCTATTATGACTATTATAATGATTATTACGATTATTTCCTAGTTCATTATTGTTATTATTACGACTATTATGATTATTATGGCTATTATGACTATTACGGTTGTTATGGATAGTATAATGTATATTATGATTATTTCCGAACCCATTATGGTTATTATTATGATTATTATGATTATTACGGATCTTGGTATAATTATCATGGATATTATGATCATCATTAAGATTATTATGGTTACTATGATTATTGTGAATATTGCTATGCTTATTAACATTACAATTACGATTATTATGATTATTGTAGTTATTATGGTGGTCACTATGATTATTATGGTTGTTAGTATGATTATTAGGATCAACATTCAGATTATTACGGCTATTATGATTTTTATGGTTATTATTGCTATTATACTGATAAATATGATTATTTCCAAGTTTATTACGGCTATTATTATGACTATTATGATTATTATAGTTATTATGATTATTATGGTTACTATGGCTAGTATAACGGTTATTATGATTATTTCAAAACTTATTATGTTTATTATTACGGTTACTATGATTATTTTGGATCTTGGTACAATTATGATGAATATTATGGTCATCATTAAGATCATTATGGTTATTACGATGATTATGGTTATTACGATAATCATAATGATTATTAAGATTATTTCCATGCCTATTCTGTTTATTATGATGATTACTATGATCATTATGATTGTTAGTATGATTATTATGACCACCATTCAGATTATTACGGCTATTGTGATTTTTATTGCTATTATGGCTATTATAATGATTATTACGATTATTTCCAAGTTCATTATTGTTATTATTACGACTATTATGATTATTATGGCTATTATGACTATTATAGTCGTTAGGGGTAGTATAACGTATATTATGATTATTTCCGAACCTGTTATGGTTATTATTATGATTATTATGATTATTACGGATCTTGGTATAATTATCATGGATATTATGATCATCTTTAAGATTATTATGGTTTCTATGATTATTGGGATTATTGCTATGCTTAATAACATTACTATTACGATTATTATGATTATTGTAGTTATTATGATGATCACTATGATTATTATGGCTGTTAGTATGATTATTATGATCAACATTCAGATTATTATGGCTATTATGATATTTATGGTTATTATTGCTATTATAATGATAAATATGATTATTTCCAAGTTTATTATGGTCATTATTATGACTATTATGATTATTATAGTTATTATGATTATTATGATTATTATGGCTAGTATAATGCTTATGATGATTATTTCCAAGCTTATTATGGTTATTAATATAATTATTATGATGATTATGGTTATTATGATTATTATGGCTTCTATGGCTAGTATAACGTTTATTATGATTATTTCAAAGCCTATTATGTTTATTATTATGGTTACTATGATTATTATGGATCTTGGTATAATTATGATGAATATAATGATCATCATTAAAATCATTATGGTTATTGCGATTATTATGACTATTATGATTACTCTAGTTATTATGATTATTATGGTTATTATGGCTAGTATAAAGGATATTATGATTATTTCAAGGCTTATTATGTTTATTATTATGATTACTCTGATTATTATATGTCTAGGTATAATTATGATGAATATTATGGTCATCATTAAGATCATTATGGTTATTACAATGATTATGGTTATTACGTTAATAATAATGGTTATTAAGATTATTTGCATGACTATTCTGTTTATTATGATGATTACTATGATCATTATGGTTGTTAGTATGATTATTATGATCACCATTCTGATTATTATGGCTATTGTGATTTTTATGGCTATTATGACTATTATAATGATTATTACGATTATTTCCTAGTTCATTATTGTTATTATCACGACTATTATGATTATTATGGCTATTATGACTATTATGGTTGTTATGGCTAGTATAATGTATATTATGATTATCCCCGAACCCATTATGGTTATTATTATGATTATTATGATTATTACGGATCTTGGTATAATTATCATGGATATTATGATCATCATTAAGATTACTACGGTTACTATGATTATTGTGATCATTGCTAAGCTTATTAACATTACAATTACGATTATTATGATTATTGTAGTTATTATGATGATCACTGTGATCATTATGGTTGTTAGTATGATTATTAGGATCAACATTCAGATTATTACGGCTATTATGATTTTTATGGTTATTATTGCTATTATACTGATAAATATGATTATTTCCAAGTTTATTACGGCTATTATTATGACTATTATGATTATTATAGTTATTATGATTATTATGGTTACTATGGCTAGTATAACGGTTATTATGATTATTTCAAAACTTATTAAGTTTATTATTACGGTTACTATGATTATTATGGATCTTGGTATAATTATGATGAATATTATGGTCATCATTAAGATCATTATGGTTATTTCGATGATTATGGTTATTACGTTAATAATAATGATTATTAAGATTATGTCCATGCCTATTCTGTTTACTATGATGATTACTATGATCATTATGATTGTTAGTATGATTATTATGACCACCATTCATATTATTACGGCTATTGTGATTTTTATTGCTATTATGGCTATTATAATGATTATTACGATTATTTCCAAGTTCATTATTGTTATTATTACGACTATTATGATTATTACGGCTATTATGACTATTATGGTTGTTATGGCAAGTATAATGTATATTATGATTATTTCCGAACACATTAGGGTTATTATTATGATTATTATGATTATTACGGATCTTGATATAATTATCATGAATATTATGATCATCATTAAGATTATTACGGTTACTATGATTATTGTGATCATTGCTAAGCTTATTAACATTACAATTACGATTATTATGATTATTGTAGTTATTATGATGATCACTGTGATCATTATGGTTGTTAGTATGATTATTATGATCACCATTCTGATTCTTATGGCTATTGTGATTTTTACGGCTATTATGACTATTATAATGATTATTACGATTATTTCCAAGTTCATTATTGTTATTATTACGACTATTATGATTATTATGGCTATTATGACTATTATGGTTGATATGGCTAGTATAATGTATATTATGATTATTTCCGAACCCAGTATGGTTATTATTATGATTATTATGATTATTACGGATCTTGGTATAATTATCATGGATATTATGATCATCATTAAGATTATTATGGTTACTATGATTATTGTGATTATTTCTATGCTTATTAACATTACAATTACGATTATTATGATTATTGTAGTTATTATGGTGGTCACTATGATTATTATGGTTGTTAGTATGATTATTAGGATCAACATTCACATTATTACGGCTATTATGATTTTTATGGTTATTATTGCTATTATACTGATAAATATGATTATTTCCAAGTTTATTACGGCTATTATTATGACTATTATGATTATTATAGTTATTATGATTATTATGGTTACTATGGCTAGTATAACGGTTATTATGATTATTTCAAAACTTATTATGTTTATTATTACGGTTACTATGATTATTATGGATCTTGGTATAATTATGATGAATATTATGGTCATCATTAAGATCATTATGGATATTACGATGATTATGGTTATTACGATAATCACAGTGATTATTAACATTATTTCCATGACTATTCCGTTTATTATGAAGATTACTATGATCATTATGATTGTTAGTATGAATATTATGACCTCCATTCAGATTATTACGGCTATTGTGATTTTTATTGCTATTATGGCTATTATAATGATTATTACGATTATTTCCAAGTTCATTATTGTTATTATTACGACTATTATGATTATTACGGCTATTATGACTATTATGGTTGTTATGGCTAGTATAATGTATATTATGATTATCTCCGAACCCATTATGGTTATTATTATGATTATTATGATTATTACGGATCTTGGTATAATTATCATGGATATTATGATCATCATTAAAATTATTATGGTTACTCTGAATATTGTGATTATTGCTATGCTTATTAACATTACAATTACGATTATTATGATTATTGTAGTTATTATGATGATCACTATGATTATTATGGTTGTTAGTATGATTATTAGGATCAACATTCAGATTATTATGGCTATTATGATTTTTATGGTTATTATTACAATTATACTGATAAATATGATTATTTCCAAGTTTATTACGGATATTATTATGACTATTATGATTATTATAGTTATTATGATTATTATGGTTACTATGGCTAGTATAACGGTTATTGTGATTATTTCAAAGCTTATTATGTTTATTATTATGATTACTCTGATTATTATATGTCTTAGTATAATTATGATGAATATTATGGTCATCATTAAGATCATTATGGTTATTACGATGATTATGGTTATTACGATAATCATAATGATTATTAAGATTATTTCCATGACTATTCTGTTTATTATGATGATTACTATGATCATTATGGTTGTTAGTATGATTATTATGATCACCTTTCAGATTATTATGGCTATTGTGATTTTTATGGCTATTATGTCTATTATAATGATTATTACGATTACTTCCAAGTTCATTATTGTTATTATTACGACTATTATGATTATTATGGCTATTATGACTATTATAGTTGTTAGGGGTAGTATAATGAATATTATGATTATTTCCGAACCTATTATGGTTATTATTATGATTATTATGATTATTACGGATCTTGGTATAATTATCATGGTTATTATGATCATCATTAAGATTATTATGGTTTCTATGATTATTGTGATTATTGCTATGCTTATTAACATTACAATTACGATTATTATGATTATTGTAGTTATTATGGTGGTCACTATGATTATTATGGTTGTTAGTATGATTATTAGGATCAACATTCACATTATTACGGCTATTATGATTTTTATGGTTATTATTGCTATTATACTGATAAATATGATTATTTCCAAGTTTATTACGGCTATTATTATGACTATTATGATTATTATAGTTATTATGATTATTATGGTTACTATGGCTAGTATAACGGTTATTATGATTATTTCAAAACTTATTATGTTTATTATTACGGTTACTATGATTATTATGGATCTTGGTATAATTATGATGAATATTATGGTCATCATTAAGATCATTATGGATATTACGATGATTATGGTTATTACGATAATCACAGTGATTATTAACATTATTTCCATGACTATTCCGTTTATTATGAAGATTACTATGATCATTATGATTGTTAGTATGAATATTATGACCTCCATTCAGATTATTACGGCTATTGTGATTTTTATTGCTATTATGGCTATTATAATGATTATTACGATTATTTCCAAGTTCATTATTGTTATTATTACGACTATTATGATTATTACGGCTATTATGACTATTATGGTTGTTATGGCTAGTATAATGTATATTATGATTATCTCCGAACCCATTATGGTTATTATTATGATTATTATGATTATTACGGATCTTGGTATAATTATCATGGATATTATGATCATCATTAAAATTATTATGGTTACTCTGAATATTGTGATTATTGCTATGCTTATTAACATTACAATTACGATTATTATGATTATTGTAGTTATTATGATGATCACTATGATTATTATGGTTGTTAGTATGATTATTAGGATCAACATTCAGATTATTATGGCTATTATGATTGTTATGGTTATTATTACAATTATACTGATAAATATGATTATATCCTCAATCCTCAATCCTCAATCCTCAATCCTCAATCATCAGTCATGAATACTCAATCTCCATAACTCAATCCTCAATCCTCAATCCTCAATCCTCAATCCTCAATCCTCATTCCTCAAACCTCAATCCTCAAGCCTCAGTCGTCATCCTCAATTCACAATTATCAATCTTATGGTCATCATTAAGATCATTATGGTTATTACGATGATTATGGTTATTACGATAATCATAATGATTATTAAGATTATTTCCATGACTATTCTGTTTATTATGATGATTACTATGATCATTATGGTTGTTAGTATGATTATTATGATCACCTTTCAGATTATTATGGCTATTGTGATTTTTATGGCTATTATGTCTATTATAATGATTATTACGATTACTTCCAAGTTCATTATTGTTATTATTACGACTATTATGATTATTATGGCTATTATGACTATTATAGTTGTTAGGGGTAGTATAATGTATATTATGATTATTTCCGAACCTATTATGGTTATTATTATGATTATTATGATTATTACGGATCTTGGTATAATTATCATGGTTATTATGATCATCATTAAGATTATTATGGTTTCTATGATTATTGTGATTATTGCTATGCTTATTAACATTACAATTACGATTATTATGATTATTGTAGTTATTATGGTGGTCACTATGATTATTATGGTTGTTAGTATGATTATTAGGATCAACATTCACATTATTACGGCTATTATGATTTTTATGGTTATTATTGCTATTATACTGATAAATATGATTATTTCCAAGTTTATTACGGCTATTATTATGACTATTATGATTATTATAGTTATTATGATTATTATGGTTACTATGGCTAGTATAACGGTTATTATGATTATTTCAAAACTTATTATGTTTATTATTACGGTTACTATGATTATTATGGATCTTGGTATAATTATGATGAATATTATGGTCATCATTAAGATCATTATGGATATTACGATGATTATGGTTATTACGATAATCACAGTGATTATTAACATTATTTCCATGACTATTCCGTTTATTATGAAGATTACTATGATCATTATGACTGTTAGTATGAATATTATGACCACCATTCAGATTATTAGGGCTATTGTGATTTTTATTGCTATTATGGCTATTATAATGATTATTACGATTATTTCCAAGTTCATTATTGTTATTATTACGACTATTATGATTATTATGGCTATTACGACTATTATAGTTGTTAGGGGTAGTATAATGTATATTATGATTATTTCCGCTCCTATTATGGTTATTATTATGATTATTATGATTATTACGGATCTTGGTATAATTATCATGGATATTATGATCATCATTAAGATTATTATGGTTTCTATGATTATTGGGATTATTGCTATGCTTATTAACATTACTATTACGATTATTATGATTATTGTAGTTATTATGATGATCACTATGATTATTATGGCTGTTAGTATGATTATTATGATCAACATTCAGATTATTATGGCTATTATGATATTTATGGTTATTATTGCTATTATAATGATAAATATGATTATTTCCAAGTTTATTATGGATATTATTATGACTATTATGATTATTATAGTTATTATGATTATTATGATTATTATGGCTAGTATAATGCTTATGATGATTATTTCCAAGCTTATTATGGTTATTAATATAATTATTATGATGATTATGGTTATTATGATTATTATGGCTTCTATGGCTAGTATAACGTTTATTATGATTATTTCAAAGCCTATTATGTTTATTATTATGGTTACTATGATTGTTATGGATCTTGGTATAATTATGATGAATATAATGATCATCATTAAAATCATTATGGTTATTGCGATTATTATGACTATTATGATTACTCTAGTTATTATGATTATTATGGTTATTATGGCTAGTATGAAGTTTATTATGATTATTTCAAAGCTTATTATGCTTATTATTATCATTATTCTGATTATTATATGTCTAGGTATAATTATGATTTATATTATGGTCATCATTAAGATTATTATGGTATTACGTTAATAATAATGATTATTAAGATTATTTCCATGACTATTCTGTTTATTATGATGATTACCATGATCATTATGGTTGCTAGTATGATTATTATGATCACCATTCTGCTTATTATGGCTATTGTGATTTTTATGGCTGTTATGACTACTATAATGATTATTACGATTATTTCCAAGTTCATTATTGTTATTATTACGACTATTATGATTATTATGGCTATTATGACTATTATGGTTGTTATGGCTAGTATAATGTATATTATGGTTATGTCCGAACCCATTATGGTTATTATTATGATTATTATGATTATTACGGATCTTTGTATAATTATCATGGATATTATGATCATCATTAAGATTATTATGGTTACTATGATTATTGTGATTATTGCTATGCTTATTAACATTACAATTACGATTATTATGATTATTGTAGTTATTATGGTGGTCACTATGATTATTATGGTTGTTAGTATGATTATTAGGATCAACATTCAGATTATTACGGCTATTATGATTTTTATGGTTATTATTGCTATTATACTAATAAATATGATTATTTCCAAGTTTATTACGGCTATTATTATGACTATTATGATTATTATAGTTATTATGATTATTATGGTTACTATGGCTAATATAACGGTTATTATGATTATTCCAAAACTTATTAGGTTTATTATTACGGTTACTATGATTATTATGGATCTTGGTATAATTATGATGAATATTATGGTCATCATTAAGATCATTATGGTTATTACGATGATTATGGTTATTACGATAATCATAATGATTATTAAGATTATTTCCATGACTATTCTGTTTATTATGATGATTACTATGATCATTATGGTTGTTAGTATGATTATTATGATCTCCATTCTGATTATTATGGCTATTGTGATTTTTATGGCTATTATGACTATTATAATGATTATTACGATTATTTCCTGGTTCATAATTGTTATTATTACGACTATTATGATTATTATGGCTATTATGACTATTATAGTTGTTAGGGGTAGTATAATGTATATTATGATTATTTCCGAACCTATTATGGTTATTATTATCATTATTATGATTATTACGGATCTTGGTATAATTATCATGGATATTATGATCATCATTAAGATTATTATGGTTTCTATGATTATTGTGATTATTGCTATGCTTATTAACATTACAATTACGATTATTATCATTATTGTAGTTATTATGATGATCACTATGATTATTATGGCTGTTAGTATGATGATTATGATCAACATTGAGATTATTATGGCTATTATGATTTTTATGGTTATTATTGCTATTATAATGATAAATATGAATATTTCCAAGTTTATTATGGTTATTATTATGACTATTATGATTATTATAGTTATTATGATTATTATGATTATTATGGCTAGTATAATGCTTATTATGATTATTTCCAAGCTTATTATGGTTATTATTATAATTATTATGATGAGTATGGTTATTATGATTATTATGGCTACTATGGCTAGTATAACGGTTATTATGATTCTTTCAAAGCTTATTATGTTTATTATTATGGTTACTATGATTATTATGGATCTTGGTATAATTATGATGAATATAATGATCATCATTAAGATCATTATGGTTATTGCGATTATTATGACTATTATGATTACTCTAGTTAGTATGATTATTATGGTTATTATGGCTAGTATTAAGGTTATTATGATTATTTCAAAGCTTATTATGTTTATTATTACGGTTACTATGATTATTATGGATCTTGGTATAATTATGATGAATATTATGGTCATCATTAAGATCATTATGGTTATTACGATGATTATGGTTATTACGATAATCATAATAATTATTAAGATTATTTCCATGACTATTCTGTTTATTATGATGATTACTATGATCATTATGGTTGTTAGTATGATTATTATGATCACCTTTCAGATTATTATGGCTATTGTGATTTTTATGGCTATTATGGCTATTATAATGATTATTACGATTATTTCCAAGTTCATTATTGTTATTACTACGACTATTATGATTATTATGGCTATTATGACTATTATGGTTGTTATGGCTAGTATAATGTATATTATGATTATTTCCAAACCCATTATGGTTATTATTATGATTATTATGATTATTACGGATCTTGATGTAATTATCATGAATATTATGATCATCATTAAGATTATTATGGTTACTATGATTATTGTGATTATTGCTAAGCTTATTAACATTACAATTACGATTATTATGATTATTGTAGTTATTATGATGATCACTATGATCATTATGGTTGTTAGTATGATTATTATGATCACCACTCTGATTATTATGGCTATTGTGATTTTTATGGCTATTATGACTATTATAATGATTATTACGATTATTTCCTAGTTCATTATTGTTATTATCACGACTATTATGATTATTATGGCTATTATGACTATTATGGTTGTTATGGCTAGTATAATGTATATTATGATTATCTCCGAACCCATTATGGTTATTATTATGATTATTATGATTATTACGGATCTTGGTATAATTATCATGGATATTATGATCATCATTAAGATTATTATGGTTATAATGATTATTGTGATTATTGCTATGCTTATTAACATTACAATTACGATTATTATGATTATTGTAGTTATTATGATGATCACTATGATTATTATGGTTGTTAGTATGATTATTAGGATCAACATTCAGATTATTACGGCTATTATGATTTTTATGGTTATTATTGCTATTATACTGATAAATATGATTATTTCCTAGTTCATTATTGTTATTATTACGACTATTATGATTATTATGGCTATTATGACTATTATGGTTGTTATGGCTAGTATAAAGTATATTATGGTTATTTCCGGACCCATTATGGTTATTATTATGATTATTATGATTATTACGGATCTTGGTATAATTATCATGGATATTATGATCATCATTAAGATTATTATGGTTACTATGATTATTGTGAATATTGCTATGCTTATTAACATTACAATTACGATTATTATGATTATTGTAGTTATTATGGTGGTCACTATGATTATTATGGTTGTTAGTATGATTATTAGGATCAACATTCAGATTATTACGGCTATTATGATTTTTATGGTTATTATTGCTATTATACTGATAAATATGATTATTTCCAAGTTTATTACGGCTATTATTATGACTATTATGATTATTATAGTTATTATGATTATTATGGTTACTATGGCTAGTATAACGGTTATTATGATTATTTCAAAACTTATTATGTTTATTATTACGGTTACTATGATTATTTTGGATCTTGGTACAATTATGATGAATATTATGGTCATCATTAAGATCATTATGGTTATTACGATGATTATGGTTATTACGATAATCATAATGATTATTAAGATTATTTCCAAGCCTATTCTGTTTATTATGATGATTACTATGATCATTATGATTGTTAGTATGATTATTATGACCACCATTCAGATTATTACGGCTATTGTGATTTTTATTGCTATTATGGCTATTATAATGATTATTACGATTATTTCCAAGTTCATTATTGTTATTATTACGACTATTATGATTATTACGGCTATTATGACTATTATGGTTGCTATGGCTAGTATAATGTATATTATGACTATCTCCGAACCCATTATGGTTATTATTATGATTATTATGATTATTACGGATCTTGGTATAATTATCATGGATATTATGATCATCATTAAGATTATTATGGTTACTATGATTATTGTGATTATTGCTATGCTTATTAACATTACAATTACGATTATTATGATTATTGTAGTTATTATGGTGGTCACTATGATTATTATGGTTGTTAGTATGATTATTAGGATCAACATTCAGATTATTACGGCTATTATGATTTTTATGGTTATTATTGCTATTATACTGATAAATATGATTATTTCAAAGCTTATTATGGTTATTACTATATTTATTATGACTATTATGGTTATTATGATTATTATGGTTACTATGGCTAGTATAACGGTTATTATGATTATTTCAAAACTTATTATGTTTATTATTACGGTTACTATGATTATTATGGATCTTGGTATAATTATGATGAATATTATGGTCATCATTAAGATCATTATGGTTATTACGATTATTATGGTTATTACGATAATCATAATGATTATTAAGATTATTTCCATGCCTATTCTGTTTATTATGATGATTACTATGATCATTATGATTGTTAGTATGATTATTATGACCACCTTTCAGATTATTATGGCTATTGTGATTTTTATTGCTATTATGGCTATTATAATGATTATTACGATTATTTCCAAGTTCATTATTGTTATTATTACGACTATTATGATTATTACGGCTATTATGACTATTATGGTTGTTATGGCTAGTATAATGTATATTATGATTATCTCCGAACCCATTATGGTTATTATTATGATTATTATGATTATTACGGATCTTGGTATAATTATCATGGATATTATGATCATCATTAAGATTACTACGGTTACTATGATTATTGTGATCATTGCTAAGCTTATTAACATTACAATTACGATTATTATGATTATTGTAGTTATTATGATGATCACTGTGATCATTATGGTTGTTAGTATGATTATTAGGATCAACATTCAGATTATTACGGCTATTATGATTTTTATGGTTATTATTGCTATTATACTGATAAATATGATTATTTCCAAGTTTATTACGGCTATTATTATGACTATTATGATTATTATAGTTATTATGATTATTATGGTTACTATGGCTAGTATAACGGTTATTATGATTATTTCAAAACTTATTAAGTTTATTATTACGGTTACTATGATTATTATGGATCTTGGTATAATTATGATGAATATTATGGTCATCATTAAGATCATTATGGTTATTTCGATGATTATGGTTATTACGTTAATAATAATGATTATTAAGATTATGTCCATGCCTATTCTGTTTACTATGATGATTACTATGATCATTATGATTGTTAGTATGATTATTATGACCACCATTCATATTATTACGGCTATTGTGATTTTTATTGCTATTATGGCTATTATAATGATTATTACGATTATTTCCAAGTTCATTATTGTTATTATTACGACTATTATGATTATTACGGCTATTATGACTATTATGGTTGTTATGGCAAGTATAATGTATATTATGATTATTTCCGAACACATTAGGGTTATTATTATGATTATTATGATTATTACGGATCTTGATATAATTATCATGAATATTATGATCATCATTAAGATTATTACGGTTACTATGATTATTGTGATCATTGCTAAGCTTATTAACATTACAATTACGATTATTATGATTATTGTAGTTATTATGATGATCACTGTGATCATTATGGTTGTTAGTATGATTATTATGATCACCATTCTGATTCTTATGGCTATTGTGATTTTTACGGCTATTATGACTATTATAATGATTATTACGATTATTTCCAAGTTCATTATTGTTATTATTACGACTATTATGATTATTATGGCTATTATGACTATTATGGTTGATATGGCTAGTATAATGTATATTATGATTATTTCCGAACCCAGTATGGTTATTATTATGATTATTATGATTATTACGGATCTTGGTATAATTATCATGGATATTATGATCATCATTAAGATTATTATGGTTACTATGATTATTGTGATTATTTCTATGCTTATTAACATTACAATTACGATTATTATGATTATTGTAGTTATTATGGTGGTCACTATGATTATTATGGTTGTTAGTATGATTATTAGGATCAACATTCACATTATTACGGCTATTATGATTTTTATGGTTATTATTGCTATTATACTGATAAATATGATTATTTCCAAGTTTATTACGGCTATTATTATGACTATTATGATTATTATAGTTATTATGATTATTATGGTTACTATGGCTAGTATAACGGTTATTATGATTATTTCAAAACTTATTATGTTTATTATTACGGTTACTATGATTATTATGGATCTTGGTATAATTATGATGAATATTATGGTCATCATTAAGATCATTATGGATATTACGATGATTATGGTTATTACGATAATCACAGTGATTATTAACATTATTTCCATGACTATTCCGTTTATTATGAAGATTACTATGATCATTATGATTGTTAGTATGAATATTATGACCTCCATTCAGATTATTACGGCTATTGTGATTTTTATTGCTATTATGGCTATTATAATGATTATTACGATTATTTCCAAGTTCATTATTGTTATTATTACGACTATTATGATTATTACGGCTATTATGACTATTATGGTTGTTATGGCTAGTATAATGTATATTATGATTATCTCCGAACCCATTATGGTTATTATTATGATTATTATGATTATTACGGATCTTGGTATAATTATCATGGATATTATGATCATCATTAAAATTATTATGGTTACTCTGAATATTGTGATTATTGCTATGCTTATTAACATTACAATTACGATTATTATGATTATTGTAGTTATTATGATGATCACTATGATTATTATGGTTGTTAGTATGATTATTAGGATCAACATTCAGATTATTATGGCTATTATGATTTTTATGGTTATTATTACAATTATACTGATAAATATGATTATTTCCAAGTTTATTACGGATATTATTATGACTATTATGATTATTATAGTTATTATGATTATTATGGTTACTATGGCTAGTATAACGGTTATTGTGATTATTTCAAAGCTTATTATGTTTATTATTATGATTACTCTGATTATTATTTGTCTTAGTATAATTATGATGAATATTATGGTCATCATTAAGATCATTATGGTTATTACGATGATTATGGTTATTACGATAATCATAATGATTATTAAGATTATTTCCATGACTATTCTGTTTATTATGATGATTACTATGATCATTATGGTTGTTAGTATGATTATTATGATCACCTTTCAGATTATTATGGCTATTGTGATTTTTATGGCTATTATGTCTATTATAATGATTATTACGATTACTTCCAAGTTCATTATTGTTATTATTACGACTATTATGATTATTATGGCTATTATGACTATTATAGTTGTTAGGGGTAGTATAATGTATATTATGACTATTTCCGAACCTATTATGGTTATTATTATGATTATTATGATTATTACGGATCTTGGTATAATTATCATGGTTATTATGATCATCATTAAGATTATTATGGTTTCTATGATTATTGTGATTATTGCTATGCTTATTAACATTACAATTACGATTATTATGATTATTGTAGTTATTATGGTGGTCACTATGATTATTATGGTTGTTAGTATGATTATTAGGATCAACATTCACATTATTACGGCTATTATGATTTTTATGGTTATTATTGCTATTATACTGATAAATATGATTATTTCCAAGTTTATTACGGCTATTATTATGACTATTATGATTATTATAGTTATTATGATTATTATGGTTACTATGGCTAGTATAACGGTTATTATGATTATTTCAAAACTTATTATGTTTATTATTACGGTTACTATGATTATTATGGATCTTGGTATAATTATGATGAATATTATGGTCATCATTAAGATCATTATGGATATTACGATGATTATGGTTATTACGATAATCACAGTGATTATTAACATTATTTCCATGACTATTCCGTTTATTATGAAGATTACTATGATCATTATGACTGTTAGTATGAATATTATGACCACCATTCAGATTATTAGGGCTATTGTGATTTTTATTGCTATTATGGCTATTATAATGATTATTACGATTATTTCCAAGTTCATTATTGTTATTATTACGACTATTATGATTATTATGGCTATTACGACTATTATAGTTGTTAGGGGTAGTATAATGTATATTATGATTATTTCCGCTCCTATTATGGTTATTATTATGATTATTATGATTATTACGGATCTTGGTATAATTATCATGGATATTATGATCATCATTAAGATTATTATGGTTTCTATGATTATTGTGATTATTGCTATGCTTATTAACATTTCAATTACGATTATTATGATTATTGTAGTTATTATGATGATCACTATGATTATTATGGTTGTTAGTATGATTATTAGGATCAACATTCAGATTATTATGGCTATTATGATTTTTATGGTTATTATTGCTATTATAATGATAAATATGATTATTTCCAAGCTTATTACGGTTATTATTATAATTATTATGATTATTATGGTTATTATGATTATTATGGCTAGTATAATGCTTATTATGAATATTTCCAAGCTTATTATGGTTATTACTATTATTATTATGATTATTATGGTTATTATGATTATTATGGTTACTATGGCTAGTATAACGGTTATTATGATTATTTCAAAGCTTATTATGCTTATTACTATAATTATTATGATTATTATGGTTATTATGATTATTATGGTTACTATGGCCAGTATAACGGTAATTATGATTATTTCAAAGCTTATTCTGTTTACTATTATGGTTACTATGCTTATTATGGATCTTGGCATAATTATGATGAATATAATGATCATCATTAAGATCATTATGGTTATTGCGATTATTATGACTATTATGATTATTCTAGGTATTATGATTATTATGGTTATTATGGCTAGTATAAAGGTTATTATGATTATTTCAAAGCTTATTATGTTTATTATTATGATTACTCTGATTATTATTTGTCTTAGTATAATTATGATGAATATTATGGTCATCATAGAGATCTTTATGGTTATTAAGGTGATTATGGTTATTACGTTAATAATAACTATTATTAAGATTATTTCCATGACTATTCTGTTTATTATGATGATTACTATGATCATTATGGTTGTTAGTATGACTATTATGATCACCATTCTGATTATTATGGCTATTGTGATTTTTATGACTATTATGACTATTATAATGATTATTACGATTATTTCCTAGTTCATTATTGTTATTATTACGACTATTATGATTATTATGGCTATTATGACTATTATGGTTGTTATGGCTAGTATAATGTATATTATGACTATTTCCGAACCCATTATGGTTATTATTATGATTATTATGATTATTACGGATCTTGGTATAATTATCATGGATATTATGATCAACATTAAGATTATTATGGTTACTAAGATTATTGTGATTATTGCTATGCATATTAACATTACAGTTACGATTATTATGATTATTGTAGTTATTATGATGATCACTATGATTATTATGGCTGTCAGTATGATGATTATGATCAACATTGAGATTATTATGGTTATTATGATCTTTATGGTTATTATTGCTATTATAATGATAAATATGACTATTTCCAAGTTTATTATGGTTATTATTATGACTATTATGATTATTATAGTTATTATGATTATTATGGCTAGTATAACGCTTATTATGATTATTTCCAAGCTTATTACGGTTATTACTATAATTATTATGATTATTATGGTTATTGTGATTATTATGGTTACTATGGCTAGTATAACGGTTATTATGATTATTTCAAAGCCTATTATGTTTATTATTATGGTTACTATGATTATTATGGATCTTGGTATAATTATGATGAATATCATGATCATCATTAAGATCATTATGGTTATTGCGATTATTATGACTATTATGATTATTCTAGTTATTATAATTATTATGGTTATTATGGCTAGTATAAAGGCTATTATGATTATTTCAAAGCTTATTATGTTTATTATTATGATTACTCTGATTATTATTTGTCTTAGTATAATTATGACGAATATTATGGTCATCATTGAGATCATTATGGTTATTAAGGTGATTATGGTTATTACGTTAATAATAACGGTTATTAAGATTATTTCCATGACTATTCTGTTTATTATGATGATTACTATGATCATTATGGTTGTTAGTATGATTATTATGATCACCATTCTGATTATTATGGCTATTGTGATTTTTATGTCTATTATGGCTATTGTAATGATTATTACGATTATTTCCAAGATCATTATGGTTATTATTACGACTATTATGATTATTATGGCTATTATGACTATTATGGTTGTTATGGCTAGTATAAAGTATATTATGATTATTTCCGAACACAGTAGGGTTATTATTATGATTATTATGATTATCACGGATCTTGGTATAATTATCATGGATATTATGATCATCATTAGGATTATTATGGTTACTATTATTATTGTGATTATTGCTATGCTTATTAACATTACAATTACGGTTATTATGATTATTGTAGTTATTATGATGATCACTATGATTATTATGGTTGTTAGTATGATTATTAGGATCAACATTCAGATTATTATGGCTATTATGATTTTTATGGTTATTATTGCTATTATACAGATAAATATGATTATTTCCAAGTTTATTACGGTTATTATTATGACTATTATGATTATTATAGTTATTATGATTATTATGGTTACTATGGCTAGTATAACGGTTATTATGATTATTTCAAAACTTATTAGGTTTATTATTACGGTTACTATGATTATTATGGATCTTGGTATAATTATGATGAATATTATGGTCATCATTAAGATCATTATGGTTATTACGATGATTATGGTTATTACGATAATCATAATGATTATTAAGATTATTTCCATGCCTATTCTGTTTATTATGATGATTACTATGATCATTATGATTGTTAGTATGATTATTATGACCAGCATTCAGATTATTACGGCTATTGTGATTTTTATTGCTATTATGGCTATTATAATGATTATTACGATTATTTCCAAGTTCATTATTGTTATTATTACGACTATTATGATTATTACGGCTATTATGACTATTCTGGTTGTTATGGCTAGTATAATGTATATTATGATTATCTCCGAACCCATTATGGTTATTATTATGATTATTATTATTATTACGGATCTTGGTATAATTATCATGGATATTATGATCATCATTAAGATTATTATGGTTACTATGATTATTGTGATTATTGCTATGCTTATTAACATTACAATTACGATTATTATGATTATTGTAGTTATTATGGTGGTCACTATGATTATTATGGTTGTTAGTGTGATTATTAGGATCAACATTCAGATTATTACGGCTATTATGATTTTTATGGTTATTATTGCTATTATACTGATAAATTTGATTATTTCAAAGCTTATTATGGTTATGACTATATTTATTATGACTATTATGGTTATTATGATTATTATGGTTACTATGGCTAGTATAACGGTTATTATGATTATTTCAAAGCTTATTATGTTTATTATTACGGTTACTATGATTATTATGGATCTTGGTATAATTATGATGAATATTATGGTCATCATTAAGATCATTATGGTTATTACGATTATTATGGTTATTACGATAATCATAATGATTATTAAGATTATTTCCATGCCTATTCTGTTTATTATGATGATTACTATGATCATTATGATTGTTAGTATGATTATTATGACCACCTTTCAGATTATTATGGCTATTGTGATTTTTATTGCTATTATGGCTATTATAATGATTATTACGACTATTTCCAAGTTCATTACTGTTATTACTACGACTATTATGATTATTATGGCTATTATGACTATAACGGCTGTTATGGCAAGTATAATGTATATTATGATTATTTCCGAACACATTAGGTTTATTATTATGATTATTATGATTATTACGGATCTTGGTATAATTATCATGGATATTATGATCATCATTAAGATTATTATGGTTACTATGATTATTGTGATTATTGCTATGCTTATTAACATTTCAATTACGATTATTATGATTATTGTAGTTATTATGATGATCACTATGATTATTATGGTTGTTAGTATGATTATTAGGATCAACATTCAGATTATTATGGCTATTATGATTTTTATGGTTATTATTGCTATTATAATGATAAATATGATTATTTCCAAGCTTATTACGGTTATTATTATAATTATTATGATTATTATGGTTATTATGATTATTATGGCTAGTATAATGCTTATTATGAATATTTCCAAGCTTATTATGGTTATTACTATTATTATTATGATTATTATGGTTATTATGATTATTATGGTTACTATGGCTAGTATAACGGTTATTATGATTATTTCAAAGCTTATTATGCTTATTACTATAATTATTATGATTATTATGGTTATTATGATTATTATGGTTACTATGGCCAGTATAACGGTAATTATGATTATTTCAAAGCTTATTCTGTTTACTATTATGGTTACTATGCTTATTATGGATCTTGGCATAATTATGATGAATATAATGATCATCATTAAGATCATTATGGTTATTGCGATTATTATGACTATTATGATTATTCTAGGTATTATGATTATTATGGTTATTATGGCTAGTATAAAGGTTATTATGATTATTTCAAAGCTTATTATGTTTATTATTATGATTACTCTGATTATTATTTGTCTTAGTATAATTATGATGAATATTATGGTCATCATAGAGATCTTTATGGTTATTAAGGTGATTATGGTTATTACGTTAATAATAACTATTATTAAGATTATTTCCATGACTATTCTGTTTATTATGATGATTACTATGATCATTATGGTTGTTAGTATGACTATTATGATCACCATTCTGATTATTATGGCTATTGTGATTTTTATGACTATTATGACTATTATAATGATTATTACGATTATTTCCTAGTTCATTATTGTTATTATTACGACTATTATGATTATTATGGCTATTATGACTATTATGGTTGTTATGGCTAGTATAATGTATATTATGACTATTTCCGAACCCATTATGGTTATTATTATGATTATTATGATTATTACGGATCTTGGTATAATTATCATGGATATTATGATCAACATTAAGATTATTATGGTTACTAAGATTATTGTGATTATTGCTATGCATATTAACATTACAGTTACGATTATTATGATTATTGTAGTTATTATGATGATCACTATGATTATTATGGCTGTCAGTATGATGATTATGATCAACATTGAGATTATTATGGTTATTATGATCTTTATGGTTATTATTGCTATTATAATGATAAATATGACTATTTCCAAGTTTATTATGGTTATTATTATGACTATTATGATTATTATAGTTATTATGATTATTATGGCTAGTATAACGCTTATTATGATTATTTCCAAGCTTATTACGGTTATTACTATAATTATTATGATTATTATGGTTATTGTGATTATTATGGTTACTATGGCTAGTATAACGGTTATTATGATTATTTCAAAGCCTATTATGTTTATTATTATGGTTACTATGATTATTATGGATCTTGGTATAATTATGATGAATATCATGATCATCATTAAGATCATTATGGTTATTGCGATTATTATGACTATTATGATTATTCTAGTTATTATAATTATTATGGTTATTATGGCTAGTATAAAGGCTATTATGATTATTTCAAAGCTTATTATGTTTATTATTATGATTACTCTGATTATTATTTGTCTTAGTATAATTATGACGAATATTATGGTCATCATTGAGATCATTATGGTTATTAAGGTGATTATGGTTATTACGTTAATAATAACGGTTATTAAGATTATTTCCATGACTATTCTGTTTATTATGATGATTACTATGATCATTATGGTTGTTAGTATGATTATTATGATCACCATTCTGATTATTATGGCTATTGTGATTTTTATGTCTATTATGGCTATTGTAATGATTATTACGATTATTTCCAAGATCATTATGGTTATTATTACGACTATTATGATTATTATGGCTATTATGACTATTATGGTTGTTATGGCTAGTATAAAGTATATTATGATTATTTCCGAACACAGTAGGGTTATTATTATGATTATTATGATTATCACGGATCTTGGTATAATTATCATGGATATTATGATCATCATTAGGATTATTATGGTTACTATTATTATTGTGATTATTGCTATGCTTATTAACATTACAATTACGGTTATTATGATTATTGTAGTTATTATGATGATCACTATGATTATTATGGTTGTTAGTATGATTATTAGGATCAACATTCAGATTATTATGGCTATTATGATTTTTATGGTTATTATTGCTATTATACAGATAAATATGATTATTTCCAAGTTTATTACGGTTATTATTATGACTATTATGATTATTATAGTTATTATGATTATTATGGTTACTATGGCTAGTATAACGGTTATTATGATTATTTCAAAACTTATTAGGTTTATTATTACGGTTACTATGATTATTATGGATCTTGGTATAATTATGATGAATATTATGGTCATCATTAAGATCATTATGGTTATTACGATGATTATGGTTATTACGATAATCATAATGATTATTAAGATTATTTCCATGCCTATTCTGTTTATTATGATGATTACTATGATCATTATGATTGTTAGTATGATTATTATGACCAGCATTCAGATTATTACGGCTATTGTGATTTTTATTGCTATTATGGCTATTATAATGATTATTACGATTATTTCCAAGTTCATTATTGTTATTATTACGACTATTATGATTATTACGGCTATTATGACTATTCTGGTTGTTATGGCTAGTATAATGTATATTATGATTATCTCCGAACCCATTATGGTTATTATTATGATTATTATTATTATTACGGATCTTGGTATAATTATCATGGATATTATGATCATCATTAAGATTATTATGGTTACTATGATTATTGTGATTATTGCTATGCTTATTAACATTACAATTACGATTATTATGATTATTGTAGTTATTATGGTGGTCACTATGATTATTATGGTTGTTAGTGTGATTATTAGGATCAACATTCAGATTATTACGGCTATTATGATTTTTATGGTTATTATTGCTATTATACTGATAAATTTGATTATTTCAAAGCTTATTATGGTTATGACTATATTTATTATGACTATTATGGTTATTATGATTATTATGGTTACTATGGCTAGTATAACGGTTATTATGATTATTTCAAAGCTTATTATGTTTATTATTACGGTTACTATGATTATTATGGATCTTGGTATAATTATGATGAATATTATGGTCATCATTAAGATCATTATGGTTATTACGATTATTATGGTTATTACGATAATCATAATGATTATTAAGATTATTTCCATGCCTATTCTGTTTATTATGATGATTACTATGATCATTATGATTGTTAGTATGATTATTATGACCACCTTTCAGATTATTATGGCTATTGTGATTTTTATTGCTATTATGGCTATTATAATGATTATTACGACTATTTCCAAGTTCATTACTGTTATTACTACGACTATTATGATTATTATGGCTATTATGACTATAACGGCTGTTATGGCAAGTATAATGTATATTATGATTATTTCCGAACACATTAGGTTTATTATTATGATTATTATGATTATTACGGATCTTGGTATAATTATCATGGATATTATGATCATCATTAAGATTATTATGGTTACTATGATTATTGTGATTATTGCTATGCTTATTAACATTTCAATTACGATTATTATGATTATTGTAGTTATTATGATGATCACTATGATTATTATGGTTGTTAGTATGATTATTAGGATCAACATTCAGATTATTATGGCTATTATGATTTTTATGGTTATTATTGCTATTATAATGATAAATATGATTATTTCCAAGCTTATTACGGTTATTATTATAATTATTATGATTATTATGGTTATTATGATTATTATGGCTAGTATAATGCTTATTATGAATATTTCCAAGCTTATTATGGTTATTACTATTATTATTATGATTATTATGGTTATTATGATTATTATGGTTACTATGGCTAGTATAACGGTTATTATGATTATTTCAAAGCTTATTATGCTTATTACTATAATTATTATGATTATTATGGTTATTATGATTATTATGGTTACTATGGCCAGTATAACGGTAATTATGATTATTTCAAAGCTTATTCTGTTTACTATTATGGTTACTATGCTTATTATGGATCTTGGCATAATTATGATGAATATAATGATCATCATTAAGATCATTATGGTTATTGCGATTATTATGACTATTATGATTATTCTAGGTATTATGATTATTATGGTTATTATGGCTAGTATAAAGGTTATTATGATTATTTCAAAGCTTATTATGTTTATTATTATGATTACTCTGATTATTATTTGTCTTAGTATAATTATGATGAATATTATGGTCATCATAGAGATCTTTATGGTTATTAAGGTGATTATGGTTATTACGTTAATAATAACTATTATTAAGATTATTTCCATGACTATTCTGTTTATTATGATGATTACTATGATCATTATGGTTGTTAGTATGACTATTATGATCACCATTCTGATTATTATGGCTATTGTGATTTTTATGACTATTATGACTATTATAATGATTATTACGATTATTTCCTAGTTCATTATTGTTATTATTACGACTATTATGATTATTATGGCTATTATGACTATTATGGTTGTTATGGCTAGTATAATGTATATTATGACTATTTCCGAACCCATTATGGTTATTATTATGATTATTATGATTATTACGGATCTTGGTATAATTATCATGGATATTATGATCAACATTAAGATTATTATGGTTACTAAGATTATTGTGATTATTGCTATGCATATTAACATTACAGTTACGATTATTATGATTATTGTAGTTATTATGATGATCACTCTGATTATTATGGCTGTCAGTATGATGATTATGATCAACATTGAGATTATTATGGTTATTATGATCTTTATGGTTACTATTGCTATTATAATGATAAATATGACTATTTCCAAGTTTATTATGGTTATTATTATGACTATTATGATTATTATAGTTATTATGATTATTATGGCTAGTATAACGCTTATTATGATTATTTCCAAGCTTATTACGGTTATTACTATAATTATTATGATTATTATGGTTATTGTGATTATTATGGTTACTATGGCTAGTATAACGGTTATTATGATTATTTCAAAGCTTATTATGTTTATTATTATGGTTACTATGATTATTATGGATCTTGGTATAATTATGATGAATATCATGGTCATCATTAAGATCATTATGGTTATTGCGATTATTATGACTATTATGATTATTCTAGTTATTATAATTATTATGATTATTATGGCTAGTATAAAGGCTATTATGATTATTTCAAAGCTTATTATGTTTATTATTATGATTACTCTGATTATTATTTGTCTTAGTATAATTATGATGAATATTATGGTCATCATTGAGATCATTATGGTTATTAAGGTGATTATGGTTATTACGTTAATAATAACGGTTATTAAGATTATTTCCATGACTATTCTGTTTATTATGATGATTACTATGATCATTATGGTTGTTAGTATGATTATTATGATCACCATTCTGATTATTATGGCTACTGTGATTTTTATGTCTATTATGGCTATTGTAATGATTATTACGATTATTTCCAAGATCATTATGGTTATTATTACGACTATTATGATTATTATGGCTATTATGACTATTATGGTTGTTATGGCTAGTATAAAGTATATTATGATTATTTCCGAACACAGTAGGGTTATTATTATGATTATTATGATTATCACGGATCTTGGTATAATTATCATGTATATTATGATCATCATTAGGATTATTATGGTTACTATTATTATTGTGATTATTGCTATGCTTATTAACATTACAATTACGATTATTATGATTATTGTAGTTATTATGATGATCACTATGACTATTATGGCTGTTAGTATGATTATTATGATCAACATTCAGATTATTATGGCTATTATGATTTTTATGGCTATTATTGCTATTATAATGTTAAATATGACTATTTCCAAGTTTATTATGGTTATTATTATGACTACTATGATTATTATAGTTATTACGATTATTATGGCTAGTATAATGCTTATTATGGTTATTTCCAAGCTTATTATGGTTAATACTATAATTATTAAGATTATTATGGTTATTATGATTATTATGGTTACTATGGCTAGTATAACGGTTATTATGATTATTTCAAAGCTTATTATGTATATTATTATGGTTACTATGCTTATTATGGATCTTGGTTTAATTATGATGAATATCATGATCATCATTAAGATCATTATGGTTATTGCGACTATTATGACTATTATGATTATACTATTTATTATGATTATTATGGTTATTACGGCTAGTATAAAGGTTATTATGATTATTTCAAAGCTTATTATGTTTATTATTATGATTACTCTGATTATTATTTGTCTTAGTATAATTATGATGAATATTATGGTCATCATTGAGATCATTATGGTTATTAAGGTGATTATGGTTATTACGTTAATAATAACGGTTACTAAGATTATTTCCATGACTATTCTGTTTATTATGATGATTACTATGATCATTATGGTTGTTAGTATGATTATTATGACCACCATTCTGATTCTTATGGCTATTGTGATTTTTACGGCTATTATGACTATTATAATGATTATTACGATTATTTCCAAGTTCATTATTGTTATTATTACGACTATTATGATTATTATGGCTATTATGACTATTATGGTTGATATGGCTAGTATAATGTATATTATGATTATTTCCGAACCCAGTATGGTTATTATTATGATTATTATGATTATTACGGATCTTGGTATAATTATCATGGATATTATGATCATCATTAAGATTATTATGGTTACTATGATTATTGTGATTATTGCTATGCTTATTAACATTACAATTACGATTATTATGATTATTGTAGTTATTATGGTGGTCACTATGATTATTATGGTTGTTAGTGTGATTATTAGGATCAACATTCAGATTATTACGGCTATTATGATTTTTATGGTTATTATTGCTATTATACTGATAAATATGATTATTTCAAAGCTTATTATGGTTATTACTATATTTATTATGACTATTATGGTTATTATGATTATTATGGTTACTATGGCTAGTATAACGGTTATTATGATTATTTCAAAACTTATTATGTTTATTATTACGGTTACTATGATTATTATGGATCTTGGTATAATTATGATGAATATTATGGTCATCATTAAGATCATTATGGTTATTACGATTATTATGGTTATTACGATAATCATAATGATTATTAAGATTATTTCCATGCCTATTCTGTTTATTATGATGATTACTATGATCATTATGATTGTTAGTATGATTATTATGACCACCTTTCAGATTATTATGGCTATTGTGATTTTTATTGCTATTATGGCTATTATAATGATTATTACGATTATTTCCTAGTTCATCATTGTTATTATCACGACTATTATGATTATTATGGCTATTATGACTATTATGGTTGTTATGGCTAGTATAATGTATATTATGATTATCCCCGAACCCATTATGGTTATTATTATGATTATTATGATTATTACGGATCTTGGTATAATTATCATGGATATTATGATCATCATTAAGATTATTATGGTTACTATGATTATTGTGATTATTGCTATGCTTATTAACATTACAATTACGATTATTATGATTATTGTAGTTATTATGATGATCACTATGATTATTATGGTTGTTAGTATGATTATTAGGATCAACATTCAGATTATTATGGCTATTATGATTTTTATGGTTATTATTGCTATTATACTGATAAATATGATTATTTCCAAGTTTATTACTGTTATTATTATGACTATTATGATTATTATAGTTATTATGGTTATTATGGTTACCATGGCTGGTATAACGGTTAATATGATTATTTCAAAGCTTATTATGTTTATTGTTATGGTTACTATGATTATTATGGATCTTGGTATAATTATGATGAATATTATGGTCATCATTATGATCATTATGGTTATTTCGATGATTATGGTTATTACGATAATCATAATGATTATTAAGATTATTTCCATGACTATTCTGTTTATTATGATGATTACTATGATCATTATGATTGTTAGTATGATTATTATGACCACCATTCAGATTATTACGGCTATTGTGATTTTTTTTGCTATTATGGCTATTATAATGATTATTACGATTATTTCCATGTTCATTATTGTTATTATTACGACTATTATGATTATTATGGCTATTATGACTATTATAGTTGTTAGGGGTAGTATAATGTATATTATGATTATTTCCGCTCCTATTATGGTTATTATTATGATTATTATGATTATTACGGATCTTGGTATAATTATCATGGATATTATGATCATCATTAAGATTATTATGGTTTCTATGATTATTGTGATTATTGCTATGCTTATTAACATTACAATTACGATTATTATGATTATTGTAGTTATTATGATGATCACTATGATTATTATGGCTGTTATTATGATTATTATGACCAACATTCAGATTATTATGGCTATTATGATTTTTATGGTTATTATTGCTGTTATAATGATAAATATGATTATTTCCAAGTTTATTATGGTTATTATTATGACTATTATGATTATTATAGTTATTATGATTATTATGACTATTATGGCTAGTATAATGCTTATGATGATTATTTCCAAGCTTATTATGGTTATTAATATAATTATTATGATGATTATGGTTATTATGGTTATTATGGCTTCTATGGCTAGTATAACGTTTATTATGATTATTTCAAAGCCTATTATGTTTATTATTATGGTTACTATGATTATTATGGATCTTGGTATAATTATGATGAATATAATGATCATCATTAAAATCATTATGGTTATTGCGATTATTATGACTATTATGATTACTCTAGTTATTATGATTATTATGGTTATTATGGCTAGTATGAAGTTTATTATGATTATTTCAAAGCTTATTATGCTTATTATTATAATTATTCTGATTATTATATGTCTAGGTATAATTATGATTTATATTATGGTCATCATTAGGATTATTATGGTATTACGTTAATAATAATGATTATTAAGATTATTTCCATGACTATTCTGTTTATTATGATGATTACCATGATCATTATGGTTGCTAGTATGATTATTATGATCACCATTCTGATTATTATGGCTATTGTGATTTTTATGGCTATTATGACTACTATAATGATTATTACGATTATTTCCAAGTTCATTATTGTTATTATTACGACTATTATGATTATTATGGCTATTATGACTATTATGGTTGTTATGGCTAGTATAATGTATATTATGGTTATGTCCGAACCCATTATGGTTATTATTATGATTATTATGATTATTACGGATCTTGGTATAATTATCAAGGATATTATGATCATCATTAAGATTATTATGGTTACTATGATTATTGTGATTATTGCTATGCTTATTAACATTACAATTACGATTATTATGATTATTGTAGTTATTATGATGATCACTATGACTATTATGGCTGTTAGTATGATTATTATGATCAACATTCAGATTATTATGGCTATTATGATTTTTATGGCTATTATTGCTATTATAATGTTAAATATGACTATTTCCAAGTTTATTATTGTTATTATTATGACTACTATGATTATTATAGTTATTACGATTTTTATGGCTAGTATAATGCTTATTATGGTTATTTCCAAGCTTATTATGGTTAATACTATAATTATTAAGATTATTATGGTTATTATGATTATTATGGTTACTATGGCTAGTATAACGGTTATTATGATTATTTCAAAGCTTATTATGTATATTATTATGGTTACTATGCTTATTATGGATCTTGGTTTATTTATGATGAATATCATGATCATCATTAAGATCATTATGGTTATTGCGATTATTATGACTATTATGATTATTCTAGTTATTATGATTATTATGGTTATTATGGCTAGTATAAAGGTTATTATGATTATTTCAAAGCTTATTATGTTTATTATTATGATTACTCTGATTATTATTTGTCTTAGTATAATTATGATGAATATTATGGTCATCATTGAGATCATTATGGTTATTAAGGTGATTATGGTTATTACGTTAATAATAACGGTTACTAAGATTATTTCCATGACTATTCTGTTTATTATGATGATTACTATGATCATTATGGTTGTTAGTATGATTATTATGACCACCATTCTGATTCTTATGGCTATTGTGATTTTTACGGCTATTATGACTATTATAATGATTATTACGATAATTTCCAAGTTCATTATTGTTATTATTACGACTATTATGATTATTATGGCTATTATGACTATTATGGTTGATATGGCTAGTATAATGTATATTATGATTATTTCCGAACCCAGTATGGTTATTATTATGATTATTATGATTATTACGGATCTTGGTATAATTATCATGGATATTATGATCATCATTAAGATTATTATGGTTACTATGATTATTGTGATTATTGCTATGCTTATTAACATTTCAATTACGATTATTATGATTATTGTAGTTATTTTGGTGGTCACTATGATTATTATGGTTGTTAGTATGATTATTAGGATCAACATTCAGATTATTACGGCTATTATGCTTTTTATGGTTATTATTGCTATTATACTGATAAATATGATTATTTCCAAGTTTATTACGGCTATTATTATGACTATTATGATTATTATAGTTATTATGATTATTATGGTTACTATGGCTAGTATAACGGTTATTATGATTATTTCAAAACTTATTAAGTTTATTATTACGGTTACTATGATTATTATGGATCTTGGTATAATTATGATGAATATTATGGTCATCATTAAGATCATTATGGTTATTTCGATGATTATGGTTATTACGTTAATAATAATGATTATTAATATTATTTCCATGCCTATTCTGTTTATTATGATGATTACTATGATCATTATGATTGTTAGTATGATTATTATGACCACCATTCATATTATTACGGCTATTGTGATTTTTATTGCTATTATGGCTATTATAATGATTATTACGATTATTTCCAAGTTCATTATTGTTATTATTACGACTATTATGATTATTACGGCTATTATGACTATTATGGTTGTTATGGCAAGTATAATGTATATTATGATTATTTCCGAACACATTAGGGTTATTATTATGATTATTATGATTATTACGGATCTTGATATAATTATCATGAATATTATGATCATCATTAAGATTATTACGGTTACTATGATTATTGTGATCATTGCTAAGCTTATTAACATTACAATTACGATTATTATGATTATTGTAGTTATTATGATGATCACTGTGATCATTATTGTTGTTAGTATGATTATTAGGATCAACATTCAGATTATTACGGCTATTATGATTTTTATGGTTATTATTGCTATTATACTGATAAATATGATTATTTCCAAGTTTATTACGGCTATTATTATGACTATTATGAGTATTATAGTTATTATGATTATTATGGTTACTATGGCTAGTATAACGGTTATTATGATTATTTCAAAACTTATTAAGTTTATTATTACGGTTACTATGATTATTATGGATCTTGGTATAATTATGATGAATATTATGGTCATCATTAAGATCATTATGGTTATTTCGATGATTATGGTTATTACGTTAATAATAATGATTATTAAGATTATTTCCATGCCTATTCTGTTTATTATGATGATTACTATGATCATTATGATTGTTAGTATGATTATTATGACCACCATTCATATTATTACGGCTATTGTGATTTTTATTGCTATTATGGCTATTATAATGATTATTACGATTATTTCCAAGTTCATTATTGTTATTATTACGACTATTATGATTATTACGGCTATTATGACTATTATGGTTGTTATGGCAAGTATAATGTATATTATGATTATTTCCGAACACATTAGGGTTATTATTATGATTATTATGATTATTACGGATCTTGATATAATTATCATGAATATTATGATCATCATTAAGATTATTACGGTTACTATGATTATTGCGATCATTGCTAAGCTTATTAACATTACAATTACGATTATTATGATTATTGTAGTTATTATGATGATCACTGTGATCATTATGGTTGTTAGTATGATTATTATGATCATCATTCTGATTCTTATGGCTATTGTGATTTTTACGGCTATTATGACTATTATAATGATTATTACGATTATTTCCAAGTTCATTATTGTTATTATTACGACTATTATGATTATTATGGCTATTATGACTATTATGGTTGATATGGCTAGTATAATGTATATTATGATTATTTCCGAAACCAGTATGGTTATTATTATGATTATTATTATTATTACGGATCTTGGTATAATTATCATGGATATTATGATCATCATTAAGATTATTATGGTTACTATGATTATTGTGATTATTGCTATGCTTATTAGCATTACAATTACGATTATTATGATTATTGTAGTTATTATGATGATCACTGTGATCATTATGGTTGTTAGTATGATTATTATGATCACCATTCTGATTCTTATGGCTATTGTGATTTTTACGGCTATTATGACTATTATAATGATTATTACGATTATTTCCAAGTTCATTATTGTTATTATTACGACTATTATGATTATTATGGCTATTATGACTATTATGGTTGATATGGCTAGTATAATGTATATTATGATTATTTCCGAACCCAGTATGGTTATTATTATGATTATTATGATTATTACGGATCTTGGTATAATTATCATGGATATTATGATCATCATTAAGATTATTATGGTTACTATGATTATTGTGATTATTGCTATGCTTATTAACATTACAATTACGATTGTTATGATTATTGTAGTTATTATGATGATCACTATGATTATTATTGTTGTTAGTATGATTATTAGGATCAACATTCAGATTATTACGGCTATTATGATTTTTATGGTTATTATTGCTATTATACTGATAAATATGATTATTTCCAAGTTTATTACGGCTATTATTATGACTATTATGAGTATTATAGTTATTATGATTATTATGGTTACTATGGCTAGTATAACGGTTATTATGATTATTTCAAAACTTATTAAGTTTATTATTACGGTTACTATGATTATTATGGATCTTGGTATAATTATGATGAATATTATGGTCATCATTAAGATCATTATGGTTATTTCGATGATTATGGTTATTACGTTAATAATAATGATTATTAAGATTATTTCCATGCCTATTCTGTTTATTATGATGATTACTATGATCATTATGATTGTTAGTATGATTATTATGACCACCATTCATATTATTACGGCTATTGTGATTTTTATTGCTATTATGGCTATTATAATGATTATTACGATTATTTCCAAGTTCATTATTGTTATTATTACGACTATTATGATTATTACGGCTATTATGACTATTATGGTTGTTATGGCAAGTATAATGTATATTATGATTATTTCCGAACACATTAGGGTTATTATTATGATTATTATGATTATTACGGATCTTGATATAATTATCATGAATATTATGATCATCATTAAGATTATTACGGTTACTATGATTATTGCGATCATTGCTAAGCTTATTAACATTACAATTACGATTATTATGATTATTGTAGTTATTATGATGATCACTGTGATCATTATGGTTGTTAGTATGATTATTATGATCACCATTCTGATTCTTATGGCTATTGTGATTTTTACGGCTATTATGACTATTATAATGATTATTACGATTATTTCCAAGTTCATTATTGTTATTATTACGACTATTATGATTATTATGGCTATTATGACTATTATGGTTGATATGGCTAGTATAATGTATATTATGATTATTTCCGAAACCAGTATGGTTATTATTATGATTATTATTATTATTACGGATCTTGGTATAATTATCATGGATATTATGATCATCATTAAGATTATTATGGTTACTATGATTATTGTGATTATTGCTATGCTTATTAGCATTACAATTACGATTATTATGATTATTGTAGTTATTATGATGATCACTGTGATCATTATGGTTGTTAGTATGATTATTATGATCACCATTCTGATTCTTATGGCTATTGTGATTTTTACGGCTATTATGACTATTATAATGATTATTACGATTATTTCCAAGTTCATTATTGTTATTATTACGACTATTATGATTATTATGGCTATTATGACTATTATGGTTGATATGGCTAGTATAATGTATATTATGATTATTTCCGAACCCAGTATGGTTATTATTATGATTATTATGATTATTACGGATCTTGGTATAATTATCATGGATATTATGATCATCATTAAGATTATTATGGTTACTATGATTATTGTGATTATTGCTATGCTTATTAACATTACAATTACGATTGTTATGATTATTGTAGTTATTATGATGATCACTATGATTATTATGGTTGTTAGTATGATTATTAGGATCAACATTCAGATTATTATGGCTATTATGATCTTTATGGTTATTATTGCTACTATAATGATAAATATGACTATTTCCAAGTTTATTATGGTTATTATTATGACTATTGTGATTATTATAGTTATTATGATTATTATGGCTAGTATAACGCTTATTATGATTATTTCCATACTTATTACGGTTATTACTATAATTATTATGATTATTATGGTTATTGTGATTATTATGGTTACTATGGCTAGTATAACGGTTATTATGATTATTTCAAAACTTATTATGTTTATTATTATGGTTACTATGATTATTATGGATCTTGGTATAATTATGATGAATATCATGATCATCATTAAGATCATTATGGTTATTGCGATTATTATGACTATTATGATTATTCTAGTTATTATGATTATTATGGTTATTATGGCTAGTATAAAGGTTATTACGATTATTTCAAAGCTTATTATGTTTATTATTATGATTACTGTGATTATTATATGTCTTAGTATAATTTTGATGAATATTATGGTCATCATTAAGATCATTATGGTTATTACGATGATTATGGTTATTACGTTAATAATAATGATTATTAAGATTATTTCCATGACTATTCTGTTTATTATGATGATTACTATGATCATTATGGTTGTTAGTATGATTATTATTATCACCTTTCAGATTATTATGGCTATTGTGATTTTAATGGCTATTATGACTATTATAATGATAATTACGATTATTTCCAAGTTCATTATTGTTATTATTACGACTATTATGATTATTAGGGCTATTATGACTATTATGGTTGATGTGGCTAGTATAATGTATATTATGATTATTTCCGAACACATTAGGGTTATTATTATGATTATTATGATTATTACGGATCTTGATATAATTATCATGAATATTATGATCATCATTAAGATTATTACGGTTACTATGATTATTGTGATCATTGCTAAGCTTATTAACATTACAATTACGATTATTATGATTATGGTAGTTATTATGATGATCACTGTGATCATTATGGTTGTTAGTATGATTATTATGATCACCATTCTGATTCTTATGGCTATTGTGATTTTTACGGCTATTATGACTATTATAATGATTATTACGATTATTTCCAAGTTCATTATTGTTATTATTACGACTATTATGATTATTATGGCTATTATGACTATTATGGTTGATATGGCTAGTATAATGTATATTATGATTATTTCCGAAACCAGTATGGTTATTATTATGATTATTATGATTATTACGGATCTTGGTATAATTATCAAGGATATTATGATCATCATTGAGATTATTATGGTTACTATGATTATTGTGATTATTGCTATGCTTATTAACATTACAATTACGATTACTATGATTATTGTAGTTATTATGATGATCACTATGTCTATTATGGCTGTTAGTATGATTATTATGATCAACATTCAGATTATTATGGCTATTATGATTTTTATGGCTATTATTGCTATTATAATGTTAAATATGACTATTTCCACGTTTATTATGGTTATTATTATGACTACCATGATTATTATAGTTATTATGATTATTATGGATAGTATAATGCTTATTATGGTTATTTCCAAGCTTATTATGGTTAATACTATAATTCTTAAGATTATTATGGTTATTATGATTATTATGGTTACTATGGCTAGTATAACGGTTATTATGATTATTTCCAAGCTTATTATGTATATTATTATAGTTACTATGCTTATTATGGATCTTGGTTTAATTATGATGAATATCATGATCATCATTAAGATCATTATGGTTATTGCGATTATTATGACTATTATGATTATTCTAGTTATTATGATTATTATGGTTATTATGGCTAGTATAAAGGTTATTATGATTATTTCAAAGCTTATTATGTTTATTATTATGATTACTCTGATTATTATTTGTCTTAGTATAATTATGATAAATATTATGGTCATCATTGAGATCATTATGGTTATTAAGGTGATTATGGTTATTACGTTAATAATAACGGTTACTAAGATTATTTCCATGACTATTCTGTTTATTATGATGATTACTATGATCATTATGGTTGTTAGTATGATTATTATGATCACCATTCTGATTATTATGGCTATTGTGATTTTTATGGCTATTATGACTATTATAATGATTATTACGATTATTTCCTAGTTCATTATTGTTATTATTACGACTATTATGATTATTATGGCTATTATGACTATTATGGTTGTTATGGCTAGTATAATGTATAATATGATTATTTCCGAACCCATTATGGTTATTATTATGATTATTATGATTATTACGGATCTTGGTATAATTATCATGGATATTATGATCATCATTAAGATTATAATGGTTACTATGATTATTGTGATTATTGCTATGCTTATTAACATTACAATTACGATTATTATGATTATTGTAGTTATTATGGTGGTCACTATGATTATTATGGTTGTTAGTATGATTATTAGGATCAACATTCAGATTATTACGGCTATTATGATTTTTATGGTTATTATTGCTATTATACTGATAAATATGATTATTTCCAAGTTTATTACGGCTATTATTACGACTATTATAATTATTATAGTTATTATGATTATTATGGTTACTATGGCTAGTATAACGGTTATTATGATTATTTCAAAACTTATTATGTTTATTATTACGGTTACTATTATTATTATGGATCTTGGTATAATTATGATGAATATTATGGTCATCATTAAGATCAGTATGGTTATTACGATGATTATGGTTATTACGATAATCATAATGATTATTAAGATTATTTCCATGCCTATTCTGTTTATTATGATGATTACTATGATCATTATGATTGTTAGTATGATTATTATGACCACCATTCGGATTATTACGGCTATTGTGATTTTTATTGCTATTATGGCTATTATAATGATTATTACGATTATTTCCAAGTTCATTATTGTTATTATTACGACTATTATGATTATTATGGCTATTATGACTATTATGGTTGTTATGGCTAGTATAATGTATAATATGATTATTTCCGAACCCATTATGGTTATTATTATGATTATTATGATTATTACGGATCTTGGTATAATTATCATGGATATTATGATCATCATTAAGATTATAATGGTTACTATGATTATTGTGATTATTGCTATGCTTATTAACATTACAATTACGATTATTATGATTATTGTAGTTATTATGGTGGTCACTATGATTATTATGGTTGTTAGTATGATTATTAGGATCAACATTCAGATTATTACGGCTATTATGATTTTTATGGTTATTATTGCTATTATACTGATAAATATGATTATTTCCAAGTTTATTACGGCTATTATTATGACTATTATAATTATTATAGTTATTATGATTATTATGGTTACTATGGCTAGTATAACGGTTATTATGATTATTTCAAAACTTATTATGTTTATTATTACGGTTACTATTATTATTATGGATCTTGGTATAATTATGATGAATATTATGGTCATCATTAAGATCAGTATGGTTATTACGATGATTATGGTTATTACGATAATCATAATGATTATTAAGATTATTTCCATGCCTATTCTGTTTATTATGATGATTACTATGATCATTATGATTGTTAGTATGATTATTATGACCACCATTCGGATTATTACGGCTATTGTGATTTTTATTGCTATTATGGCTATTATAATGATTATTACGATTATTTCCAAGTTCATTATTGTTATTATTACGACTATTATGATTATTACGGCTATTATGACTATTATGGTTGTTATGGCAAGTATAATGTATATTATGATTATTTCCGAATACATTAGGGTTATTATTATGATTATTATGATTATTACGGATCTTGATATAATTATCATGAATATTATGATCATCATTAAGATTATTACGGTTACTATGATTATTGTGATCATTGCTAAGCTTATTAACATTACAATTACGATTATTATGATTATTGTAGTTATCATGATGATCACTGTGATCATTATGGTTGTTAGTATGATTATTATGATCACCATTCTGATTCTTATGGCTATTGTGATTTTTACGGCTATTATGACTATTATAATGATTATTACGATTATTTCCAAGTTCATTATTGTTATTATTACGACTATTATGATTATTATGGCTATTATGACTATTATGGTTGATATGGCTAGTATAATGTATATTATGATTATTTCCGAACCCAGTATGGTTACTATTATGATTATTATGATTATTACGGATCTTGGTATAATTATCATGGATATTATGATCATCATTAAGATTGTTATGGTTACTATGATTATTGTGATTATTGCTATGCTTATTAACATTACAATTACGATTATTATGATTATTGTAGTTATTATGATGATCACTGTGATTATTATGGTTGTTAGTATGATTATTAGGATCAACATTCAGATTATTATGGCTATTATGACCTTTATTTTTATTATTGCTATTATAATGATAAATATGACTATTTCCAAGTTTATTATGGTTATTATTCTGACTATTGTGATTATTATAGTTATTATGATTATTATGGCTAGTATAACGCTTATTATGATTATTTCCAAGCTTATTACGGTTATTACCATAATTATTATGATTATTATGGTTATTGTGATTATTATGGTTACTATGGCTAGTATAACGGTTATTATGATTATTTCAAAGCTTATTATGTTTATTATTATGGTTACTATGATTATTATGGATCTTGGTATAATTATGATGAATATCATGATCATCATTAAGATCATTATGATTATTGCGATTATTATGACTATTATGCTTATTCTAGTTATTATGATTATTATGGTTACTATGGCTACTACAAAGGTTATTATGATTATTTCAATGCTTATTATGTTTATTATTATGATTACTGTGATTATTATATGTCTTAGTATAATTTTGATGAATATTATGGTCATCATTAAGATCATTATGGTTATTAAGGTGATTATGGTTATTACGTTAATAATAACGGTTACTAAGATTATTTCCATGACTATTCTGTTTATTATGATGATTACTATGATCATTATGGTTGTTAGTATTATTATTATGATCACCTTTCAGATTATTATGGCTATTGTGATTTTTATGGCTATTATGACTATTATAATGATAATTACGATTATTTCCAAGTTCATTATTGTTATTATTACGACCATTATGATTATTAGGGCTATTATGACAATTATGGTTGATATGGCTAGTATAATGTATATTATGATTATTTCCGAACCCATTATGGTTATTATTATGATTATTATGATTATTACGGGTCTTGATATAATTATCATGAATATTATGATCATCATTAAGATTATTACGGTTACTATGGTTATTGTGATTATTGCTAAGCTTATTAACATTACAATTACGATTATTATGATTATTGTAGTTATTATGACGATCACTACGATCATTATGGTTGTTAGTATGATTGTTATGATCACCATTCTGATTATTATGGCTATTGTGATTTTTATGGCTATTATGACTATTATAATGATTATTACGATTATTTGCAAGTTCATTATCGCTATTATTACGACTATTATGATTATTATGGCTCTTATGACTATTATGGTCGTTATGGCTAGTATAATGTATATTATGATTATTTCCGGACACATTAGGGTTATTATTATGATTATTGTGATTATTACGGATCTTGGTATAATTATCATGGATATTATGATCATCATTGAGATTATTATGGTTACTATGATTATTGTGATTATTGCTATGCTCATTTACATTACAATTACGATTATTATGATTATTGTAATTATTATGATGATCACTATGATTATTATGGTTGTTAGTATGATTATTAGGATCAACATTCAGATTATTATGGCTATTATGATTTTTATGGTTGTTATAGCTATTATAATGATAAATATGATTATTTCCAAGTTTATTACGGTTATTATTATCACTATTATGATTATTATAGTTATTATGCTTATTATGGTTACTATGGCTAGTATAACGGTTATTATGATGATTTCAAAGCTTATTATGGTTATTAATATAATTATTATGATGATTATGGTTATTATGATTATTATGGCTTCTATGGCTAGTATAACGGTTATTATGATTATTTCAAAGCTAATTATGTTTATTATTATGGTTACTTTGATTATTATGGATCTTGGTATAATTATGATGAATGTAATGATCATCATTAAGATCATTATGGTTATTGCGATTATTATGACTATTATGATTATTCTAGTTATTATGATTATTATGGTTATTATGGCTAGTATAAAGGTTATTATTATTATTTCAAAGCTTATTATGTTTATTATTATGATTACTCTGGTTATTATTTGTCTTAGTATAATTATGATGAATTATTATGGTCATCATTGAGATCATTATGTTTATTAAGGTGATTATGGTTATTACGTTAATAATAACCATTATTAAGATTATTTCACATGACTATTCTGTTTATTATAATGATTACTATGATCACTATGGTTGTTAGTATGATTATTATGATCACCATTCTGATTATTATGGCTATTGTGATTTTTATGGCTATTATGACTATTATAATGATAATTACGATTATTTCCTAGTTCCTTATTGTTATTATTACGACTATTATGATTATTATGGCTATTATGACTATTATGGTTGATATGGCTAGTATAATGTATATTATGATTATTTCCGAACCCATTATGGTTATTATTATGATTATTATGATTATTACGGATCTTGGTATAATTATCATGGATATTATGATCATCATTAAGATTATTATGGTTACTATGATTATTGTGATTATTGCTATGCTTATTAACATTACAATTACGATTATTATGATTATTGTAGTTATTATGATGATCACTATGATTATTATGGTTGTCAGTATGATTATTAGGATCAACATTCAGATTATTATGGCTATTATGATCTTTATGGTTATTATTGCTATTATAATGATAAATATGATTATTTCCAAGTTTATTATGGGTATTATTATGACTAGTATGATTATTATAGTTATTATGATTATTATGGCTAGTATAATACTTATTATGATTATTTCCGAGCTTATTATGGTTATTACTATAATTATTATGGATATTATGGTTATTATGATTATTATGGTTACTATGGCTAGTATAACGGTTATTATGATTATTTCAAAACTTATTATGTTTATTATTATGGTTACTATGGTTATTATGGATATTGGTATAATTATGATGAATATCATGATCATCATTAAGACCATTATGGTTATTGCGATTATTATGACTATTATGATTATTCTAGTTATTATGATTATTATGGTTATTATGGCTAGTATAAAGGTTATTATGATTATTTCAAATCTTATTATGTTTATTATTATGATTACTCTGATTATTATTTGTCTTAGTATAATTATGATGAATATTATGGTCATCATTGAGATCATTACGGTTATTAAGGTGATTATGGTTATTACGTTAATAATAATGGTTATTAAGATTATTTCCATGACTATTCTGTTTATTATGATGATTACTATGATCATTATGGTTGTTAGTATGATTATTATGATCACCATTCTGATTATTATGGCTATTGTGATTTATATGGCTATTATGACTATTATTATGATTATTACGATTATTTCCTAGTTCATTATTGTTATTATTACGACTATTATGATTATTATGGCTATTATGACTATTATGGTTGATATGGCTAGTATAATGTATATTATGATTATTTCCGAACCCATTATGGTTATTATTATGATTATTATGATTATTACGGATCTTGGTATAATTATCATGGATATTATGATCATCATTAAGATTATTATGGTTACTATGATTATTGGGATTATTGCAATGCTTATTAACATTACAATTACGATTATTATGATTATTGTAGTTATTATGATGATCACTATGATTATTATGGTTGTTAGTATGATTATTAGGATCAACATTCAGATTATTATGGCTATTATGATTTTTATGGTTATTATTGCTATTATAATGATAAATATGATTATTTCCAAGTTTATTACGGTTATTATTATAATTATTATGATTATTATGGTTATTATGATTATTATGGCTAGTATAATGCTTATTATGAATATTTCCAAGCTTATTATGGTTATTACTATAATTATTATGGTTATTATGGTTATTATGATTATTATGGTTACTATGGCCAGTATAACGGTTATTATGATTATTTCAAAACCTATTATGTTTATTATTACGGTTACTATGATTATTATGGATCTTGGTATAATTATGATGAATATCATGATCATCATTAAGATCATTATGGTTATTGCGATTATTATGACTATTATGATTATTCTAGTTATTATGATTATTATGGTTATTATGGCTAGTATAAAGGTTATTATGATTATTTCAAAGCTTATTATGGTTATTATTATAATTATTATGATTATTATGGTTATTATGATTAGTATGGTTACTATGGCTAGTATAACGGTTATTATGATTATTTCAAAGCTTATTATGTTTATTATTATGATTACTCTGATTATTATATGTCTAGGTATAATAATGATGAATATTATGGTCATCATTAAGATCATTATGGTTATTACGATGATTATGGTTATTACGTTAATAATAATGGTTATTAAGATTATTTCCGTGACTATTCTGTTTATTATGATGATTACTATTATCATTATGGTTGTTAGTATGATTATTATGATCACCATTCTGATTATTATGGCTATTGTTATTTTTATGGCTATTATGACTAGTATAATGATTATTAGGATTATTTCCAAGTTCAGTATTGTTGTTAATACGACTATTATGATTATTATGGCTATTATGACTATTATGGTTGTTTGGCTAGTATAAAGTATATTATGGTTATTTCCGGACCCATTATGGTTATTATTATGATTATTATGATTATTACGGATCTTGGTATAATTATCATGGATATTATGATCATCATTAAGATTATTATGGTTACTATGATTATTGTGATTATTGCTATGCTTAGTAACATTACAATTACGATTATTATGATTATTGTAGTTATTATGATAATCACTATGATTATTATGGTTGTTACAGCTATTATAATGATAAATATGATTATTTCCAAGTTTATTATGGTTATTATTATGACTATTATGATTATTATAGTTATTATGATTATTATGATTATTATGGCTAGTATAATACTTATGATGATTATTTCCAAGCTTATTATGGTTATTAATATAATTATTATGATGATTATGGTTATTATGATTATTATGGCTTCTATGGCTAGTATAACGGTTATTATGATTATTTCAAAGCTTATTATGTTTATTATTATGGTTACAATGATTATTATGGATCTTGGTATAATTATGATGAATATAATGGTCATCATTAAGATCATTATGGTTATTGCGATTATTATGACTATTATGATTACTCTAGTTATTATGATTATTATGGTTATTATGGCTAGTATGAAGGTTATTATGAGTATTTCAAAGCTTATTATGCTTATTATGCTTATTATTATGATTATTATATGTCTAGGTGTAATTATGATGTATATTATGGTCATCATTAAGATTATTATGGTTATTACGTTAATAACAATGATTATTAAGATTATTTCCATGACTATTCTGTTTATTATGATGACTACCATGATCATTATGCTTGCTAGTATGATTATTATGATCACCATTCTGATTATTATGGCCATTGTGATTTTTATGGCTATTATGACTATTATAATGATTATTACCATTATTTCCAAGTTTATTATTGTTATTATTACGACTATTATGATTATTATGGCTATTATGACTATTATGGTTGTTATGGCAAGTATAATGTATATTATGATTGTTTCCGAAAACATTAGGGTTATTATTATGATTATTATGATTATTACGGATCTTGGTATAATTATCATGGATATTATGATCATCATTAAGATTATTATGGTTACTATGATTATTGTGATTATTGCTATGCTTATTAACATTACAATTACGATTATTATGATTATTGTAATTATTATGATGATCACTATGATTATTATGGTTGTTAGTATGATTATTTGGATCAGCATTCAGATTATTATGGCTATTATGATTTTTATGGTTATTATAGCTATTATAATGATAAATATGATTATTTCCAAGTTTATTACGGTTATTATTATCACTATTATGATTATTATAGTTATTATGATTATTATGGTTACTATGGCTAGTATAACGGTTATTATGATTATTTCAAAGCTTATTATGGTTATTACTATAATTATTATGATTATTATGTTTATTATGATTATTATGGTTACTATGGCTAGTATAACGGTTATTATGATTATTTCGAAGCTTATTATGTTTATTATTATGGTTACTATGCTTATTATGGATCTTGGTATAATTATGATGAATATCATGATCATCATTAAGATCATTATGGTTATTGCGATTATTATGACTATTATGATTAATCTAGTTATTATGATTATTATGGTTATTATGGCTAGTATAAAGGTTATTATTATTATTTCAAAGCTTATTATGTTTATTATTATGATTACTCTGATTATTATTTGCCTTAGTATAATTATGATGAATATTATGGTCATCATTGAGATTATTATGGTTATTACGTTAATAACAACCATTATTAAGATTATTTCCATGACTATTCTGTTTATTATGATGATTACTATGATCATTATGGTTGTTAGTATGATTATTATGATCACCATTCTGATTATTATGGCTATTGTGATTTTTATGGCTATTATGACTATTATAATGATTATTACGATTATTTCCTAGTTCATTATTGTTATTATTACGACTATTATGATTATTATGGCTATTATGACTATTACGGTTGTTATGGCTAGTATAAAGTATATTATGGTTATTTCCGGACCCATTATGGTTATTATTATGATTATTATGATTATTACGGATATTGGTATAATTATCATGGATATTATGGTCATCATTAAGATTATTATGGTTACTATGATTATTGTGATTATTGCTATGCTTATTAACATTACAATTACGATTATTATGATTATTGGAGTTATTATGATAATCACTATGATTATTATGGTTGTTAGTATGATTATTAGGATCAACATTCAGATTATTATGGCTATTATGATTTTTATGGTTATTATTGCTATTATAATGATAAATATGATTATTTCCAAGTTTATTATGGTTATTATTATGACTATTATGATTATTATAGTTATTATGATTATTATGATTATTATGGCTAGTATAATACTTATGATGATTATTTCCAAGCTTATTATGGTTATTAATATAATTATTATGATGATTATGGTTATTATGATTATTATGGCTTCTATGGCTAGTATAACGGTTATTATGATTATTTCAAAGCTAATTATGTTTATTATTATGGTTACTATGATTATTATGGATCTTGGTATAATTATGATGAATGTAATGATCATCATTAAGATCATTATGGTTATTGCGATTATTATGACTATTATGATTACTCTAGTTATTATGATTATTATGTTTATTATGGCTAGTATGAAGGTTATTATGAGTATTTCAAAGCTTATTATGCTTATTATTATGATTATTCTGATTATTATATGTCTAGGTATAATTATGATGTATATTATGGTCATCATTAAGATTATTATGGTTATTACGTTAATAACAATGATTATTAAGATTATTTCCATGACTATTCTGTTTATTATGATGACTACCATGATCATTTAGGTTACTAGTATGATTATCATGATCACCATTCTGATTATTATGGCTATTGTGATTTACATGACTATTATGACTATTATTATGATTATTACGATTATTTCCTAGTTCATTATTGTTATTATTACGACTATTATGATTATTATGGCTATTATGACTATTATGGTTGATATGGCTAGTATAATGTATATTATGATTATTTCCGAACCCATTATGGTTATTATTATGATTATTATGGTTATTACGGATCTTGGCATAATTATCATGGATGTTATGATCATCATTAAGCTTATTATGGTTACTATGATTATTGGGATTATTGCTATGCTTATTAACATTACAATTACGATTATTATGATTATTGTAGTTATTATGATGATCACTATGATTATTATGGTTGTTAGTATGATTATTAGGATCAACATTCAGATTATTATAGCTATTATGATCTTTATGGATATTATTGCTATTATAATGATAAATATGGTTATTTCCATGTTTATTATGGGTATTATTATGACTAGTATGATTATTATAGTTATTATGATTATTATGATTATTATGGCTAGTATAATACTTATGATGATTATTTCCAAGCTTATTATGGTTATTAATATAATTATTATGATGATTATGGTTATTATGATTATTATGGCTTCTATGGCTAGTATAACGGTTATTATGATTATTTCAAAGCTTATTATGTTTATAATTATGGTTACTATGATTATTATGGATCTTGGTATAATTATGATGAATATAATGATCATCATTAAGATCATTATGGTTATTGCGATTATTATGACTATTATGATTACTCTAGTTATTATGATTATTATGGTTATTATGGCTAGTATGAAGGTTATTATGAGTATTTCAAAGCTTATTATGCTTATTATTATGATTATTCTGATTATTATATGTCTAGGTATAATTATGATGTATATTATGGTCATCATTAAGATTATTATGGTTATTACGTTAATAACAATGATTATTAAGATTATTTCCATGACTATTCTCTTTATTATGATGACTACCATGATCATTATGGTTGCTAGTATGATTATTATGATCACCATTCTGATTATTATGGCTATTGTGATTTATATGGTTATTATTGCTATTATAATGATAAATATGATTATTTCCAAGTTTATTATGGGTATTATTGTGACTAGTATGATTATTATAGTTATTATGATTATTATGGCTAGTATAATGCTTATTATGATTATTTCCGAGCTTATTATGGTTATTACTATAATTATTATGGTTATTATGGTTATTATGATTATTATGGTTACTATGGCTAGTATAACGGTTATTATGATTATTTCAAAACATATTATGTTTATTATTATGGTTACTATGATTATTATGGATCTTGGTATAATTATGATGAATATCATGATCATCATTAAGATCATTATGGTTATTGCGATTATTATGACTATTATGATTATTCTAGTTATTATGATTATTATGGTTATTATGGCTAGTATAAAGGTTATTATTATTATTTCAAAGCTTATTAGGTTTATTATTATGATTACTCTGATTATTATTTGTCTTAGTATAATTATGATGAATATTATGGTCATCATTGAGATTATTATGGTTATTAAAGTGATTATGGTTATTACGTTAATAATAACCATTATTAAGATTATTTCCATGACTATTCTGTTTATTATGATGATTACTATGATCATTATGGTTGTTAGTATGATTATTATGATCACCATTCTGGTTATTATGGCTATTGTGATTTTTATGGCTATTATGACTATTATAATGATTATTACGATTATTTCCTAGCTCCTTATTGTTATTATTACGACTATTATGATTATTATGGCCATTATGACTATTATGGTTGATATGGCTAGTATAATGTATATTATAATTATTTCCGAACCCATTATGTTTATTATTATGATTATTATGATTATTACGGATCTTGGTATAATTATCATGGATATTATGATCATCATTAAGATTATTATGGTTACTTTGATTACTGTGATTGTTGTTATGCCTATTAACATTACAATTACGATTATTATGATTATTGTAGTTATTATGATGATCACTATGATTATTATGGTTGTCAGTATGATTATTAGGATCAACATTCAGATTATTATGGCTATTATGATCTTTATGGTTATTATTGCTATTATAATGATAAATATGATTATTTCCAAGTTTATTATGGGTATTATTATGACTAGTATGATTATTATAGTTAATATGATTATTATGGCTAGTATAATGCTTATTATGATTATTTCCGAGCTTATTATGGTTATTACTATAATTATTATGGATATTATGGTTATTATGATTATTATGGTTACTATGGCTAGTATAACGGTTATTATGATTATTTCAAAACTTATTATGTTTATTATTATGGTTACTATAATTATTATGGATCTTGGTATAATTATGATGAATACCATGATCATCATTAAGATCATTATGGTTATTGCGCTTATTATGACTATTATGATTATTCTAGTTATTATGATTATTATGGTTATTATGGCTAGTATAAAGGTTATTATGATTATTTCAAAGCTTATTATGGTTATTATTATAATTATTATGATTATTATGGTTATTATGATTAGTATGGTTACTATGGAAAGTATAACGGTTATTATGATTATTTCAAAGCTTATTATGTTTATTATTATCATTACTCTGATTATTATATGTCTAGGTATAATTATGATGAATATTAAAGTCATCATTAAGATCACTATCGTTATTATGATGATTATGGTTATTACGTTAATAATAATGGTTATTAAGATTATTTCCATGACTATTCTGTTTATTATGATGATTACTATTATCATTATGGTTGTTAGTATGATTATTATGATCACCATTCTGATTATTATGGCTATTGTGATTTATATGGCTATTATGACTATTATTATGATTATTACGATTATTTCCTAGTTCATTATTGTTATTATTACGACTATAATGATTATTATGGCTATTATGACTATTATGGTTGATATGGCTAGTATAATGTATATTATGATTATTTCCGAACCCATTATGGTTATTATTATGATTATTATGATTATTACGGATCTTGGTATAATTATCATGGATATTATGATCATCATTAAGATTATTATGGTTACTATGATTATTGGGTATATTGCTATGCTTATTAGCATTACAATTACGATTATTATGATTATTGTAGTTATTATGATGATCACTATGATTATTATGGTTGTCAGTATGATTATTAGGATCAACATTCAGATTATTATGGCTATTATGATCTTTATGGTTATTATTGCTATTATAATGATAAATATGGTTATTTCCAAGTTTATTATGGGTATTATTATGACTAGTATGATTATTATAGTTATTATGATTATTATGCCTAGTATAATGCTTATTATGATTATTTCCGAGCTTATTATGGTTATTACTATAATTATTATGGATATTATGGTTATTATGATTATTATGGTTACTATGGCTAGTATAACGGTTATTATGATTATTTCAAAACTTATTATGTTTATTATTATGGTTACTATGATTATTATGGATCTTGGTATAATTATGATGAATATCATGATCATCATTAAGATCATTATGGTTATTGCGATTATTATGACTATTATGATTATTCTAGTTATTATGATTATTATGGTTATTATGGCTAGTATAAAGGTTATTATGATTATTTCAAAGCTTATTATGGTTATTATTATAATTATTATGATTATTATGGTTATTATGATTAGTATGGTTACTATGGCTAGTATAACGGTTGTTATGATTACTTCAAAGCTTATTATGTTTATTATTATGATTACTCTGATTATTATATGTCTAGGTATAATTATGATGAATATTATGGTCATCATTAAGATCATTATGGTTATTACGATGATTATGGTTATTACGTTAATAATAATGGTTATTAAGATTATTTCCATGACTATTCTGTTTATTATGATGATTACTATGATCATTATGGTTGTTAGTATGATTATCATGATCACCATTCTGATTATTATGGCTATTGTGATTTACATGGCTATTATGACTATTATTATGATTATTACGATTATTTCCTAGTTCATTATTGTTATTATTACGACTATTATGATTATTATGGCTATTATGACTATTATGGTTGATATGGCTGGTATAATGTATATTATGATTATTTCCGAACCCATTATGGTTATTATTATGATTATTATGATTATTACGGATCTTGGTATAATTATCATGGATATTATGATCATCATTAAGATTATTATGGTTACTATGATTATTGGGATTATAGCTATGCTTATTAACATTACAATTACGATTATTATGATTATTGTAGTTATTATGATGATCACTATGATTATTATGGTTGTTAGTATGATTATTAGGATCAACATTCAGATTATTATGGCTATTATGATTTTTATGGTTATTATTGCTATTATAATGATAAATATGATTATTTCCAAGTTTATTACGGTTATTATTATCACTATTATGATTATTATAGTTATTATGATTATTATGGTCACTATGGCTTGTATAATGGTTATTATGATTATTTCAAAGCTTATTATGGTTATTACTATAATTATTATGATTATTATGGTTATTATGATTATTATGGTTACTATGGCTAGTATAACGGTTATTATGATTATTTCAAAGCTTATTATGTTTATTATTATGGTTAATATGCTTATTATGGATCTTGGTATAATTATGATGAATATTATGGTCATCATTAAGATCATTATGGTTATTACGATGATTATGGTTATTACGATAATCATAATGAATGTTAAGATTATTTCCATGCCTATTCTGTTTATTATGATGATTACTATGATCATTATGATTGTTAGTATGATTATTATGACCACCATTCGGATTATTACGGCTATTGTGATTTTTATTGCTATTATGGCTATTATAATGATTATTACGATTATTTCCAAGTTCATTATTGTTATTATTACGACTATTATGATTATTATGGCTATTATGACTATTATGGTTGTTATGGCAAGTATAAAGTATATTATGGTTATTTCCGGACCCATTATGGTTATTATTATGATTATTATGATTATTACGGATCTTGGTATAATTATCATGGATATTATTATCATCATTAAGATTATTATGGTTACTATGATTATTGTGATTATTGCTATGCTTATTAACATTACAATTACGATTATTATGATTATTGGAATTATTATGATAATCACTATGATTATTATGGTTGTTAGTATGATTATTAGGATCAACATTCAGATTATTATGGCTATTATGATTTTTATGGTTATTATTGCTATTATAATGATAAATATGACTATTTCCAAGTTTATTATGGTTATTATTATGACTATTATGATTATTCTAGTTATTATGATTATTATGGTTATTATGGCTAGTATAAAGGTTATTATGATTATTTCAAAGCTTATTATGGTTATTATTATAATTATTATGATTATTATGGTTATTATGATTAGTATGGTTACTATGGAAAGTATAACGGTTATTATGATTATTTCAAAGCTTATTATGTTTATTATTATGATTACTATGATTATTATGGATCTTGGTATAATTATGGTGAATATAATGATCATCATTAAGATCATTATGGTTATTGCGATTATTATGACTATTATGATTACTCTAGTTATTATGATTATTATGGTTATTATGGCTAGTATGAAGGTTATTATGATTATTTCAAAGCTTATTATGGTTATTATTATAATTATTATGATTATTATGGTTATTATGATTAGTATGGTTACTATGGAAAGTATAACGGTTATTATGATTATTTCAAAGCTTATTATGTTTATTATTATGATTACTCTGATTATTATATGTCTAGGTATAATTATGATGAATATTATGGACATCATAAAGATCACTATGGTTATTACGATGATTATGGTTATTACGTTAATAATAATGGTTATTAAGATTATTTCCATGACTATTCTGTTTATTATGATGATTACTATGATCATTATGGTTGTTAGTATGATTATCATGATCACCATTCTGATTATTATGGCTATTGTGATTTACATGGCTATTATGACTATTATTATGATTATTACGATTATTTCCTAGTTCATTATTGTTATTATTACGACTATTATGATTATTATGGCTATTATGACTATTATGGTTGATATGGCTAGTATAATGTATATTATGATTATTTCCGAACCCATTATGGTTATTATTATGATTATTATGGTTATTACGGATCTTGGCATAATTATCATGGATGTTATGATCATCATTAAGCTTATTATGGTTACTATGATTATTGGGATTATTGCTATGCTTATTAACATTACAATTACGATTATTATGATTATTGTAGTTATTATGATGATCACTATGATTATTATGGTTGTTAGTATGATTATTAGGATCAACATTCAGATTATTATAGCTATTATGATCTTTATGGATATTATTGCTATTATAATGATAAATATGGTTATTTCCATGTTTATTATGGGTATTATTATGACTAGTATGATTATTATAGTTATTATGATTATTATGATTATTATGGCTAGTATAATACTTATGATGATTATTTCCAAGCTTATTATGGTTATTAATATAATTATTATGATGATTATGGTTATTATGATTATTATGGCTTCTATGGCTAGTATAACGGTTATTATGATTATTTCAAAGCTTATTATGTTTATAATTATGGTTACTATGATTATTATGGATCTTGGTATAATTATGATGAATATAATGATCATCATTAAGATCATTATGGTTATTGCGATTATTATGACTATTATGATTACTCTAGTTATTATGATTATTATGGTTATTATGGCTAGTATGAAGGTTATTATGAGTATTTCAAAGCTTATTATGCTTATTATTATGATTATTCTGATTATTATATGTCTAGGTATAATTATGATGTATATTATGGTCATCATTAAGATTATTATGGTTATTACGTTAATAACAATGATTATTAAGATTATTTCCATGACTATTCTCTTTATTATGATGACTACCATGATCATTATGGTTGCTAGTATGATTATTATGATCACCATTCTGATTATTATGGCTATTGTGATTTATATGGTTATTATTGCTATTATAATGATAAATATGATTATTTCCAAGTTTATTATGGGTATTATTGTGACTAGTATGATTATTATAGTTATTATGATTATTATGGCTAGTATAATGCTTATTATGATTATTTCCGAGCTTATTATGGTTATTACTATAATTATTATGGTTATTATGGTTATTATGATTATTATGGTTACTATGGCTAGTATAACGGTTATTATGATTATTTCAAAACATATTATGTTTATTATTATGGTTACTATGATTATTATGGATCTTGGTATAATTATGATGAATATCATGATCATCATTAAGATCATTATGGTTATTGCGATTATTATGACTATTATGATTATTCTAGTTATTATGATTATTATGGTTATTATGGCTAGTATAAAGGTTATTATTATTATTTCAAAGCTTATTAGGTTTATTATTATGATTACTCTGATTATTATTTGTCTTAGTATAATTATGATGAATATTATGGTCATCATTGAGATTATTATGGTTATTAAGGTGATTATGGTTATTACGTTAATAATAACCATTATTAAGATTATTTCCATGACTATTCTGTTTATTATGATGATTACTATGATCATTATGGTTGTTAGTATGATTATTATGATCACCATTCTGGTTATTATGGCTATTGTGATTTTTATGGCTATTATGACTATTATAATGATTATTACGATTATTTCCTAGCTCCTTATTGTTATTATTACGACTATTATGATTATTATGGCCATTATGACTATTATGGTTGATATGGCTAGTATAATGTATATTATAATTATTTCCGAACCCATTATGTTTATTATTATGATTATTATGATTATTACGGATCTTGGTATAATTATCATGGATATTATGATCATCATTAAGATTATTATGGTTACTTTGATTACTGTGATTGTTGTTATGCCTATTAACATTACAATTACGATTATTATGATTATTGTAGTTATTATGATGATCACTATGATTATTATGGTTGTCAGTATGATTATTAGGATCAACATTCAGATTATTATGGCTATTATGATCTTTATGGTTATTATTGCTATTATAATGATAAATATGATTATTTCCAAGTTTATTATGGGTATTATTATGACTAGTATGATTATTATAGTTAATATGATTATTATGGCTAGTATAATGCTTATTATGATTATTTCCGAGCTTATTATGGTTATTACTATAATTATTATGGATATTATGGTTATTATGATTATTATGGTTACTATGGCTAGTATAACGGTTATTATGATTATTTCAAAACTTATTATGTTTATTATTATGGTTACTATAATTATTATGGATCTTGGTATAATTATGATGAATACCATGATCATCATTAAGATCATTATGGTTATTGCGCTTATTATGACTATTATGATTATTCTAGTTATTATGATTATTATGGTTATTATGGCTAGTATAAAGGTTATTATGATTATTTCAAAGCTTATTATGGTTATTATTATAATTATTATGATTATTATGGTTATTATGATTAGTATGGTTACTATGGAAAGTATAACGGTTATTATGATTATTTCAAAGCTTATTATGTTTATTATTATCATTACTCTGATTATTATATGTCTAGGTATAATTATGATGAATATTAAAGTCATCATTAAGATCACTATCGTTATTATGATGATTATGGTTATTACGTTAATAATAATGGTTATTAAGATTATTTCCATGACTATTCTGTTTATTATGATGATTACTATTATCATTATGGTTGTTAGTATGATTATTATGATCACCATTCTGATTATTATGGCTATTGTGATTTATATGGCTATTATGACTATTATTATGATTATTACGATTATTTCCTAGTTCATTATTGTTATTATTACGACTATAATGATTATTATGGCTATTATGACTATTATGGTTGATATGGCTAGTATAATGTATATTATGATTATTTCCGAACCCATTATGGTTATTATTATGATTATTATGATTATTACGGATCTTGGTATAATTATCATGGATATTATGATCATCATTAAGATTATTATGGTTACTATGATTATTGGGATTATAGCTATGCTTATTAACATTACAATTACGATTATTATGATTATTGTAGTTATTATGATGATCACTATGATTATTATGGTTGTTAGTATGATTATTAGGATCAACATTCAGATTATTATGGCTATTATGATCTTTATGGTTATTATTGCTATTATAATGATAAATATGGTTATTTCCAAGTTTATTATGGGTATTATTATGACTAGTATGATTATTATAGTTATTATGATTATTATGATTATTATGGCTAGTATAATACTTATGATGATTATTTCCAAGCTTATTATGGTTATTAATATAATTATTATGATGATTATGGTTATTATGATTATTATGGCTTCTATGGCTAGTATAACGGTTATTATGATTATTTCAAAGCTTATTATGTTTATTATTATGGTTACTATGATTATTATGGATCTTGGTATAATTATGATGAATGTAATGATCATCATTAAGATCATTATGGTTATTGCGATTATTATGACTATTATGATTACTCTAGTTATTATGATTATTATGGTTATTATGGCTAGTATGAAGGTTATTATGAGTATTTCAATGGTTATTATGCTTATTATTATGATTATTCTGATTATTATATGTCTAGGTATAATTATGATGTATATTATGGTCATCATTAAGATTATTATGGTTATTACGTTAATAACAATGATTATTAAGATTATTGCCATGACTATTCTGTTTATTATGATGATTACTATGATCATTATGGTTGCTAGTATGATTATTATGATCACCATTCTGATTATTATGGCTATTGTGATTTTTATGGCTATTATGACTATTATAATGATTATTACCATTATTTCCAAGTTCATTATTGTTATTATTACGACTATTATGATTATTATGGCTATTATGACTATTATGGTTGTTATGGCAAGTATAATGTATATTATGATTATTTCCGAACACATTAGGGTTTTTATTATGATTATTATGATTATTACGGATCTTGGTATAATTATCATGGATATTATGATCATCATTAAGATTATTATGGTTACTATGATTATTGTGATTATTGCTATGCTTATTAACATTACAATTACGATTATTATGATTATTGTAGTTATTATGATGATCACTATGATTATTATGGTTGTCAGTATGATTATTAGGATCAACATTCAGATTATTATGGCTATTATGATCTTTATGGTTATTATTGCTATTATAATGATAAATATGGTTATTTCCAAGTTTATTATGGGTATTATTATGACTAGTGTGATTATTATAGTTATTATGATTATTATGGCTAGTATAATGCTTATTATGATTATTTCCGAGCTTATTATGGTTATTACTATAATTATTATGGATATTATGGTTATTATGATTATTATGGTTACTATGGCTAGTATAACGTTTATTATGATTATTTCAAAACTTATTATGTTTATATTATGGTTACTATGATTATTATGGATCTTGGTATAATTATGATGAATATCATGATCATCATTAGATCATTATGGTTATTGCGATATTATGACTATTATGATTATTCTAGTTATTATGATTATTATGGTTATTATGGCTAGTATAAAGGTTATATGATTATTTCAAAGCTTATTATGGTTATTATTATAATATTATGATTATTATGGTTATTATGATTAGTATGGTTACTATGGCTAGTATAACGGTTATTATGATTACTTCAAAGCTTATTATGTTTATTATTATGATTACTCTGATTATTATATGTCTAGGTATAATTATGATGAATATTATGGTCATCATTAAGATCATTATGGTTATTACGATGATTATGGTTATTACGTTAATAATATGGTTATTAAGATTATTTCCATGACTATTCTGTTTATTATGATGATTACTATGATCATTATGGTTGTAGTATGATTATCATGATCACCATTCTGATTATTATGGCTATTGTGATTTACATGGCTATTATGACTATTATTATGATTATTACGATTATTCCTAGTTCATTATTGTTATTATTACGACTATTATGATTATTATGGCTATTATGACTATTATGGTTGATATGGCTAGTATAATGTATATTATGATTATTCCGAACCCATTATGGTTATTATGATATTATGATTATTACGGATCTTGGTATAATTATCATGGATATTATGATCATCATTAGATTATTATGGTTACTATGATTATTGTGATTATGCTATGCTTATTAACATTACAATACGATTATTATGATTATTGTAGTTATTATGATGATCACTATGATTATTATGGCTGTTAGTATGATTATTAGGATCAACATTCAGATTATTATGGCTATTATGATCTTTATGGTTATTATTGCTATTATAATGATAATATGGTTATTTCCAAGTTTATTATGGGTATTAGTATGATAGTTGGATTATTATAGTATTATGATTATTATGATATTATGCTAGTATAATACTATTGATGATTATTTCCAAGCTATTATGTGTTATTATAATTATTACGGTTAATGGTTAATTGATATTAATGTTACTATGTCTAGTATAACGGTTATTATGATATTCAAAACATATTATGTTTATTATTATGGTTACTATGATTATTATGGATCTGGTATAATTATGATGAATATCATGATCATCATTAAGATCACTATGGTTATTGCGATTATTATGACTATTATGATTATTCTAGTTATTATGATTATTATGGTTATTATGGCTAGTATAAAGGTTATTATGTTTATTCAAAGCTTATTATGGTTATGATTATAAATATTTTGATTATATGGTTATTATGATTAGGTATGGTTACTATGGCTAGTATAACGGTATTATGATTATTTCAAAGCTTATTATCTTTATTATTATGATTACTCTGATTATTATATGTCTAGGTATAATTATGATGAATATTATGGTCATCATTAAGATCATCATGGTTATTACGATGATTATGGTCGTATTACGTTAATAATAATGGTTATAAGATTATTTCCATGACTATTCTGTTTATTATGATGATTACTATGATCATTATGGTTGTTAGTATGATTATTATGATCACCATCTGATTATTAGGGCTATTGTGATTTTTATGGCTATTATGACTATTATAATGATTATTAGGATTATTTCAAGTTATTATTGTTGTTAATACGACTATTATGATTATTATGGCTATTATGACTATTATGGTTGATATGGCTAGTATAATGTATATTATGATTATTTCCGAACCCATTATGGTTATTATTACGATTATTATGATTATTACGTATCTTGGTATAATTATCATGGATATTATGATCATCATAAGATTATTATGGTTACTATGATTATTGGGATTATTGCTATGCTTATTAACATTACAATTACGATTATTATGATTATTGTAGATATTATGATGATCACTATGATTATTATGGTTGTTAGTATGATTATTAGGATCAACATTCAGATTATTATGGCTATTATGATTTTTATGGTTATTATAGCTATTGTAATGATAAATATGATTATTTCCAAGTTTATTATGGTTATTATTATGACTATTATGATTATTGTAGTTATTATGATTATTATGACTATTATGGCTAGTATAATACTTATGATGATTATTTCCAGCTTATTATGGTTATTAATATAATTATTATGATGATTATGGTTATTATGATTATTATGGCTTCTATGGCTAGTATAACGGTTATTATGATTATTTCAAAGCTAATTATGTTTATTATTATGGTTACTATGATTATTATGGATCTTGGTATAATTATGATGAATGTAATGATCATCATTAAGATCATTATGGTTATTGCGATTATTATGACTATTATGATTACTCTAGTTATTATGATTATTATGGTTATTATGGCTAGTATGAAGGTTATTATGAGTATTCAAAGGTTATTATGCTTATTATTATGATTATTCTGATTATTATATGTCTAGGTATAATTATGATGTATATTATGGTCATCATTAAGATTATTATGGTTATTACGTTAATAACAATGATTATTAAGATTATTGCCATGACTATTCTGTTTATTATGATGGTTACTATGATCATTATGGTTGCTAGTATGATTATTATGATCACCATTCTGATTATTATGGCTATTGTGATTTTTATGGCTATTATGACTATTATAATGATTATTACCATTATTTCCAAGTTCATTATTGTTATTATTACGACTATTATGATTATTATGGCTATTATGACTATTATGGTTGTTATGGCAAGTATAATGTATATTATGATTATTTCCGAACACATTAGGGTTTTCATTATGATTATTATGATTATTACGGATCTTGTATAATTATCATGGATATTATGATCATCATTAAGATTATTATGGTTACTATGATTATTGTGATTATTGCTATTCTTATTAACATTACAATTACGATAATTATCATTATTGTAGTTATTATGATGATCACTATGATTATTATGGTTGTTAGTATGATTATTAGGATCAACATTCAGATTATTATGGCTATTATGATTTTTATGGTTATTATTGCTATTATAATGATAAATATGATTATTTCCAAGTTTATTACGGTTATTATTATCACTATTAATGATTATTATAGTTATTATGATTATTATGGTTACTATGGCTAGTATAACGGTTATTATGATTATTTCAAAGCTTATTATGGTTATTACTATAATTATTATGATTATTATGATTATTATGATTATTATGGTTACTATGCTAGTATAACGGTTATTATGATTATTTCAAAGCTTATTATGTTTATTATTATGGTTAATATGCTTATTATGGATCTTGGTATAATTATGATGAATATTATGGTCATCATTAAGATCATTATGGTTATTACGATGATTGTGGTTATTACGATAATCATAATGAATATTAAGATTATTTCCATGCTATTCTGTTATTATGATGATTACTATGATCATTATGATTGTTAGTATGATTATTATGACCACCATTCAGATTATTACGGCTATTGTGATTTTTATTGCTATTATGGCTGATTATAATGATTATTACGATTATTTCCACGCTATTATTGTTATTATTACGACTATTATGATTATTATGGCTATTATGACTATTATGGTTGTTATGGCACGTATAACAGTATATTATGGTTATTTCCGGACCCATTATGGTTATTATTATGATTATTATGATTATTACGGATCTTGGTATAATTATCATGGATATTATGATCATCATAAGATTATTATGGTTACTATGATTATTGTGATTATTGCTATTCTTATTAACATTACAATTACGATAATTATCATTATTGTAGTTATTATGATGATCACTATGATTATTATGGTTGTTAGTATGATTATTAGGATCAACATTCAGATTATTATGCTATTATGATTTTATGTTTATTATTGCTATTATAATGATAAATATGATTATTTCCAAGTTTATTACGGTTATTATTATCACTATTATGATTATTATAGTTATTATGATTATTATGGTTACTATGGCTAGTATAACGGTTATTATGATTATTTCAAAGCTTATTATGGTTATTACTATAATTATTATGATTATTATGATTATTATGATTATTATGGTTACTATGGCTAGTATAACGGTTATTATGATTATTTCAAAGCTTATTATGTTTATTATTATGGTTAATATGCTTATTATGGATCTTGGTATAATTATGATGAATATTATGGTCATCATTAAGATCATTATGGTTATTACGATGATTGTGGTTATTACGATAATCATAATGAATATTAAGATTATTTCCATGCTATTCTGTTTATTATGATGATTACTATGATCATTATGATTGTTAGTATGATTATTATGACCACCATTCAGATTATTACGGCTATTGTGATTTTTATTGCTATTATGGCTATTATAATGATTATTACGATTATTTCCAAGCTCATGATTGTTATTATTACGACTATTATGATTATTATGGCTATTATGACTATTATGGTTGTTATGGCACGTATAAAGTATATTATGGTTATTTCCGGACCCATTATGGTTATTATTATGATTATTATGATTATTACGGATCTTGGTATAATTATCATGGATATTATGATCATCATTAAGATATTATGGTTACTATGATTATTGTGATTATTGCTATGCTTATCACATTACAATTACGATTATTATGATTATTGTAGTTATTATGATAATCTCTATGATTATTATGGTTGTTAGTATGATTATTAGGATCAACATTCAGATTATTCTGGCTATTATGATTTTTATGGTTATTATTGCTATTATATGATAAATATGATTATTTCCAAGTTTATTATGGTTATTATTATGACTATTATGATTATTATAGTTATTATGATTATTATGATTATTATGGCTAGTATAATACTTATGATGATTATTTCCAAGCTTATTATGGTTATTAATATAATTATTATGATGATTATGGTTATTATGATTATAATGCTTCTATGCTAGTATAACGGTTATTATGATTATTTCAAAGCTAATTATGTTTATTATTATGGTTACTATGATTATTATGGATCTTGGTATAATTATGAATGTAATGATCATCATTAAGATCATTAGGTTATTGCGATTATTATGACTATTATGATTACTCTAGTTATTATGATTATTATGGTTATTATGGCTAGTATGAAGGTTATTATGAGTATTTCAAAGCTTATTACTAAGCTTACTATTATGATTATTCTGATTATTATATGTCTAGGTATAATTGATGATGTATATATGGTCATCATTAAGATTATTATGGTTATTACGTTAATAACAATGATTATTAAGATTAATTCCATGACTATCTGTTTATTATGATGATTAACTATGATCATTATGGTTGTTAGTATGATTATTATGATCACCATTCTGATTATTATGGCTATTATGACTATTATAATGATTATTACGATTATTTCGTAGTTCTTATTGTTATTATTACGACTATTATGATTATTATGGCTATTATGACTATTATGGTTGATATGGCTAGTATAATGTATATTATGATTATTTCCGAACCCATTATGGTTATTATTATGATTATTATGATTATTACGGATCTTGGTATAATTATCATGGATATTATGATCATCATTAAGATTATTATGGTTACTATGATTATTGTGATTATTGCTATGCTTATTAACATTACAATTACGATTATTATGATTATTGTAGTTATTATGATGATCACTATGATTATTATGGTTGTCAGTATGATTATTACGATCAACATTCAGATTATTATGGCTATTATGATCTTTATGGTTATTATTGCTATTATAATGGTAAATATGATTATTTCCAAGTTTATTATGGGTATTATTATGACTAGTATGATTATTATAGTTATTATGATTATTATGGCTAGTATAATGCTTATTATGATTATTTCCGAGCTTATTATGGTTATTACTATAATTATTATGGTTATTATGGTTATTATGATTATTATGGTTACTATGGCTAGTATAACGGTTATTATGATTATTTCAAAACATATTATGTTTATTATTATGGTTACTATGATTATTATGGATCTTGGTATAATTATGATGAATATCATGATCATCATTAAGATCATTATGGTTATTGCGATTATTATGACTATAATGATTATTCTAGTTATTATGATTATTATGGTTATTATGGCTAGTATAAAGGTTATTATGTTTATTTCAAAGCTTATTATGGTTATGATTATAAATATTATGATTATTATGGTTATTATGATTAGTATGGTTACTATGGCTAGTATAACGGTTATTATGATTATTTCAAAGCTTATTATCTTTATTATTATGATTACTCTGATTATTATATGTCTAGGTATAATTATGATGAATATTATGGTCATCATTAAGATCATCATGGTTATTACGATGATTATGGTTATTACGTTAATAATAATGGTTATTAAGATTATTTCCATGACTATTCTGTTTATTATGATGATTACTATGATCATTATGGTTGTTAGTATGATTATTATGATCACCATCTGATTATTATGGCTATTGTGATTTTTATGGCTATTATGACTATTATAATGATTATTAGGATTATTTCCAAGTTCATTATTGTTGTTAATACGACTATTATGATTATTATGGCTATTATGACTATTATGGTTGATATGGCTAGTATAATGTATATTATGATTATTCCGAACCCATTATGGTTATTATTACGATTATTATGATTATTACGTATCTTGGTATAATTATCATGGATATTATGATCATCATTAAGATTATTATGGTTACTATGAGTATTGGGATTATTGCTATGCTTATTAACATTACAATTACGATTATTATGATTATTGTAGATATTATGATGATCACTATGATTATTATGGTTGTTAGTATGATTATTAGGATCAACATTCAGATTATTATGGCTATTATGATTTTTATGGTTATTATAGCTATTGTAATGATAAATATGATTATTTCCAAGTTTATTATGGTTATTATTATGACTATTATGATTATTGTAGTTATTATGATTATTATGACTATTATGGCTAGTATAATACTTATGATGATTATTTCCAAGCTTATTATGGTTATTAATATAATTATTATGATGATTATGGTTATTATGATTATTATGGCTTCTATGGCTAGTATAACGGTTATTATGATTATTTCAAAGCTAATTATGTTTATTATTATGGTTACTATGATTATTATGGATCTTGGTATAATTATGATGAATGTAATGATCATCATTAAGATCATTATGGTTATTGCGATTATTATGACTATTATGATTACTCTAGTTATTATGATTATTATGGTTATTATGGCTAGTATGAAGGTTATTATGAGTATTTCAAAGGTTATTATGCTTATTATTATGATTATTCTGATTATTATATGTCTAGGTATAATTATGATGTATATTATGGTCATCATTAAGATTATTATGGTTATTACGTTAATAACAATGATTATTAAGATTATTGCCATGACTATTCTGTTTATTATGATGGTTACTATGATCATTATGGTTGCTAGTATGATTATTATGATCACCATTCTGATTATTATGGCTATTGTGATTTTTATGGCTATTATGACTATTATAATGATTATTACCATTATTTCCAAGTTCATTATTGTTATTATTACGACTATTATGATTATTATGGCTATTATGACTATTATGGTTGTTATGGCAAGTATAATGTATATTATGATTATTTCCGAACACATTAGGGTTTTCATTATGATTATTATGATTATTACGGATCTTGGTATAATTATCATGGATATTATGATCATCATTAAGATTATTATGGTTACTATGATTATTGTGATTATTGCTATTCTTATTAACATTACAATTACGATAATTATCATTATTGTAGTTATTATGATGATCACTATGATTATTATGGTTGTTAGTATGATTATTAGGATCAACATTCAGATTATTATGGCTATTATGATTTTTATGGTTATTATTGCTATTATAATGATAAATATGATTATTTCCAAGTTTATTACGGTTATTATTATCACTATTATGATTATTATAGTTATTATGATTATTATGGTTACTATGGCTAGTATAACGGTTATTATGATTATTTCAAAGCTTATTATGGTTATTACTATAATTATTATGATTATTATGATTATTATGATTATTATGGTTACTATGGCTAGTATAACGGTTATTATGATTATTTCAAAGCTTATTATGTTTATTATTATGGTTAATATGCTTATTATGGATCTTGGTATAATTATGATGAATATTATGGTCATCATTAAGATCATTATGGTTATTACGATGATTGTGGTTATTACGATAATCATAATGAATATTAAGATTATTTCCATGCCTATTCTGTTTATTATGATGATTACTATGATCATTATGATTGTTAGTATGATTATTATGACCACCATTCAGATTATTACGGCTATTGTGATTTTTATTGCTATTATGGCTATTATAATGATTATTACGATTATTTCCAAGCTCATTATTGTTATTATTACGACTATTATGATTATTATGGCTATTATGACTATTATGGTTGTTATGGCACGTATAAAGTATATTATGGTTATTTCCGGACCCATTATGGTTATTATTATGATTATTATGATTATTACGGATCTTGGTATAATTATCATGGATATTATGATCATCATTAAGATTATTATGGTTACTATGATTATTGTGATTATTGCTATGCTTATCAACATTACAATTACGATTATTATGATTATTGTAGTTATTATGATAATCTCTATGATTATTATGGTTGTTAGTATGATTATTAGGATCAACATTCAGATTATTATGGCTATTATGATTTTTATGGTTATTATTGCTATTATAATGATAAATATGATTATTTCCAAGTTTATTATGGTTATTATTATGACTATTATGATTATTATAGTTATTATGATTATTATGATTATTATGGCTAGTATAATACTTATGATGATTATTTCCAAGCTTATTATGGTTATTAATATAATTATTATGATGATTATGGTTATTATGATTATAATGGCTTCTATGGCTAGTATAACGGTTATTATGATTATTTCAAAGCTAATTATGTTTATTATTATGGTTACTATGATTATTATGGATCTTGGTATAATTATGATGAATGTAATGATCATCATTAAGATCATTATGGTTATTGCGATTATTATGACTATTATGATTACTCTAGTTATTATGATTATTATGGTTATTATGGCTAGTATGAAGGTTATTATGAGTATTTCAAAGCTTATTACTAAGCTTACTATTATGATTATTCTGATTATTATATGTCTAGGTATAATTATGATGTATATTATGGTCATCATTAAGATTATTATGGTTATTACGTTAATAACAATGATTATTAAGATTATTTCCATGACTATTCTGTTTATTATGATGATTACTATGATCATTATGGTTGTTAGTATGATTATTATGATCACCATTCTGATTATTATGGCTATTATGACTATTATAATGATTATTACGATTATTTCGTAGTTCCTTATTGTTATTATTACGACTATTATGATTATTATGGCTATTATGACTATTATGGTTGATATGGCTAGTATAATGTATATTATGATTATTTCCGAACCCATTATGGATATTATTATGATTATTATGATTATTACGGATCTTGGTATAATTATCATGGATATTATGATCATCATTAAGATTATTATGGTTACTATGATTATTGTGATTATTGCTATGCTTATTAACATTACAATTACGATTATTATGATTATTGTAGTTATTATGATGATCACTATGATTATTATGGTTGTCAGTATGATTATTACGATCAACATTCAGATTATTATGGCTATTATGATCTTTATGGTTATTATTGCTATTATAATGGTAAATATGATTATTTCCAAGTTTATTATGGGTATTATTATGACTAGTATGATTATTATAGTTATTATGATTATTATGGCTAGTATAATGCTTATTATGATTATTTCCGAGCTTATTATGGTTATTACTATAATTATTATGGTTATTATGGTTATTATGATTATTATGGTTACTATGGCTAGTATAACGGTTATTATGATTATTTCAAAACATATTATGTTTATTATTATGGTTACTATGATTATTATGGATCTTGGTATAATTATGATGAATATCATGATCATCATTAAGATCATTATGGTTATTGCGATTATTATGACTATAATGATTATTCTAGTTATTATGATTATTATGGTTATTATGGCTAGTATAAAGGTTATTATGATTATTTCAAAGCTTATTGTGGTTATTATTATAATTATTATGATTATTATGGTTATTATGATTAGTATGGTTACTATGGCTAGTATAACGGTTATTATGAGTATTTCAAAGGTTATTATGCTTATTATTATGATTATTCTGATTATTATATGTCTAGGTATAATTATGATGTATATTATGGTCATCATTAAGATTATTATGGTTATTACGTTAATAACAATGATTATTAAGATTATTGCCATGACTATTCTGTTTATTATGATGATTACTATGATCATTATGGTTGCTAGTATGATTATTATGATCACCATTCTGATTATTATGGCTATTGTGATTTTTATGGCTATTATGACTATTACAATGATTATTACGATTATTTCCTAGTTCCTTATTGTTATTATTACGACTATTATGATTATTATGGCTATTATGACTATTATGGTTGATATGGCTAGTATAATGTATATTATGATTATTTCCGAACCCATTATGGTTATTATTATGATTATTATGATTATTACGGATCTTGGTATAATTATCATGGATATTATGATCATCATTAAGATTATTATGGTTACTATGATTATTGTGATTATTGCTATGCTTATTAACATTACAATTACGATTATTATGATTATTGTAGTTATTATGATGATCACTATGATTATTATGGTTGTCAGTATGATTATTAGGATCAACATTCAGATTATTATGGCTATTATGATCTTTATGGTTATTATTGCTATTATAATGATAAATATGGTTATTTCCAAGTTTATTATGGGTATTATTATGACTAGTGTGATTATTATAGTTATTATGATTATTATGGCTAGTATAATGCTTATTATGATTATTTCCGAGCTTATTATGGTTATTACTATAATTATTATGGATATTATGGTTATTATGATTATTATGGTTACTATGGCTAGTATAACGGTTATTATGATTATTTCAAAACTTATTATGTTTATTATTATGGTTACTATGATTATTATGGATCTTGGTATAATTATGATGAATATCATGATCATCATTAAGATCATTATGGTTATTGCGATTATTATGACTATTATGATTATTCCAGTTATTATGATTATTATGGTTATTATGGCTAGTATAAAGGTTATTATGATTATTTCAAAGCTTATTATGGTTATTATTATGATTACTCTGATTATTATATGTCTAGGTATAATTATGATGAATATTATGGTCATCATTAAGATCATTATGGTTATTACGATGATTATGGTTATTACGTTAATAATAATGGTTATTAAGATTATTTCCATGACTATTCTGTTTATTATGATGATTACTATGATCATTATGGTTGTTAGTATGATTATCATGATCACCATTCTGATTATTATGGCTATTGTGATTTACATGGCTATTATGACTATTATTATGATTATTACGATTATTTCCTAGTTCATTATTGTTATTATTACGACTATTATGATTATTATGGCTATTATGACTATTATGGTTGATATGGCTAGTATAATGTATATTATGATTATTTCCGAACCCATTATGGTTATTATTATGATTATTATGATTATTACGGATCTTGGTATAATTATCATGGATATTATGATCATCATTAAGATTATTATGGTTACTATGATTATTGGGATTATTGCTATGCTTATTAACATTACAATTACGATTATTATGATTATTGTAGTTATTATGATAATCACTATGATTATTATGGTTGTTAGTATGATTATTAGGATCAACATTCAGATTATTATGGCTATTATGATTTTTATGGTTATTATTGCTATTATAATGATAAATATGATTATTTCCAAGTTTATTATGGTTATTATTATGACTATTATGATTATTATAGTTATTATGGTTATTATGATTATAATGGCTTCTATGGCTAGTATAACGGTTGTTATGATTATTTCAAAGCTAATTATGTTTATTAGTATGGTTACTATGATTATTATGGATCTTGGTATAATTATGATGAATGTAATGATCATCATTAAGATCATTATGGTTATTGCGATTATTATGACTATTATGATTACTCTAGTTATTATGATTATTATGGTTATTATGGCTAGTATGAAGGTTATTATGAGTATTTCAAAGCTTATTACTAAGCTTACTATTATGATTATTCTGATTATTATATGTCTAGGTATAATTATGATGTATATTATGGTCATCATTAAGATTATTATGGTTATTACGTTAATAACAATGATTATTAAGATTATTTCCATGACTATTCTGTTTATTATGATGATTACTATGATCATTATGGTTGTTAGTATGATTATTATGATCACCATTCTGATTATTACGGCTATTATGACTATTATAATGATTATTACGATTATTTCCTAGTTCCTTATTGTTATTATTACGACTATTATGATTATTATGGCTATTATGACTATTATGGTTGATATGGCTAGTATAATGTATATTATGATTATTTCCGAACCCATTATGGTTATTATTATGATTATTATGATTATTACGGATCTTGGTATAATTATCATGGATATTATGATCATCATTAAGATTATTATGGTTACTATGATTATTGTGATTATTGCTATGCTTATTAACATTACAATTACGATTATTATGATTATTGTAGTTATTATGATGATCACTATGATTATTATGGTTGTCAGTATGATTATTAGGATCAACATTCAGATTATTATGGCTATTATGATCTTTATGGTTATTATTGCTATTATAATGGTAAATATGATTATTTCCAAGTTTATTATGGGTATTATTATGACTAGTGTGATTATTATAGTTATTATGATTATTATGGCTAGTATAATGCTTATTATGATTATTTCCGAGCTTATTATGGTTATTACTATAATTATTATGGTTATTATGGTTATTATGATTATTATGGTTACTATGGCTAGTATAACGGTTATTATGATTATTTCAAAACATATTATGTTTATTATTATGGTTACTATGATTATTATGGATCTTGGTATAATTATGATGAATATCATGATCATCATTAAGATCATTATGGTTATTGCGATTATTATGACTATAATGATTATTCTAGTTATTATGATTATTATGGTTATTATGGCTAGTATAAAGGTTATTATGATTATTTCAAAGCTTATTATGGTTATTATTATAATTATTATGATTATTATGGTTATTATGATTAGTATGGTTACTATGGCTAGTATAACGGTTATTATGATTACTTCAAAGCTTATTATGTTTATTATTATGATTACTCTGATTATTATATGTCTAGGTATAATTATGATGAATATTATGGTCATCATTAAGATCATTATGGTTATTACGATGATTATGGTTATTACGTTAATAATAATGGTTATTAAGATTATTTCCATGACTATTCTGTTTATTATGATGATTACTATGATCATTATGGTTGCTAGTATGATTATTATGATCACCATTCTGATTATTATGGCTATTGTGATTTTTATGGCTATTATGACTATTATAATGATTATTACCATTATTTCCAGGTTCATTATTGTTATTATTACGACTATTATGATTATTATGGCTATTATGACTATTATGGTTGTTATGGCAAGTATAATGTATATTATGATTATTTCCCAACACATTAGGGATTTTATTATTATTATTATGATTATTACGGATCTTGGTATAATTATCATGGATATTATGATCATCATTAAGATTATTATGGTTACTATGATTATTGTGATTATTGCTATTCTTATTAACATTACAATTACGATAATTATCATTATTGTAGTTATTATGATGATCACTATGATTATTATGGTTGTTAGTATGATTATTAGGATCAACATTCAGATTATTATGGCTATTATGATTTTTATGGTTATTATTGCTATTATAATGATAAATATGATTATTTCCAAGTTTATTACGGTTATTATTATCACTATTATGATTATTATAGTTATTATGATTATTATGGTTACTATGGCTAGTATAACGGTTATTATGATTATTTCAAAGCTTATTATGGTTATTACTATAATTATTATGATTATTATGATTATTATGATTATTATGGTTACTATGGCTAGTATAACGGTTATTATGATTATTTCAAAGCTTATTATGTTTATTATTATGGTTAATATGCTTATTATGGATCTTGGTATAATTATGATGAATATTATGGTCATCATTAAGATCATTATGGTTATTACGATGATTGTGGTTATTACGATAATCATAATGAATATTAAGATTATTTCCATGCCTATTCTGTTTATTATGATGATTACTATGATCATTATGATTGTTAGTATGATTATTATGACCACCATTCAGATTATTACGGCTATTGTGATTTTTATTGCTATTATGGCTATTATAATGATTATTACGATTATTTCCAAGCTCATTATTGTTATTATTACGACTATTATGATTATTATGGCTATTATGACTATTATGGTTGTTATGGCACGTATAAAGTATATTATGGTTATTTCCGGACCCATTATGGTTATTATTATGATTATTATGATTATTACGGATCTTGGTATAATTATCATGGATATTATGATCATCATTAAGATTATTATGGTTACTATGATTATTGTGATTATTGCTATGCTTATCAACATTACAATTACGATTATTATGATTATTGTAGTTATTATGATAATCTCTATGATTATTATGGTTGTTAGTATGATTATTAGGATCAACATTCAGATTATTATGGCTATTATGATTTTTATGGTTATTATTGCTATTATAATGATAAATATGATTATTTCCAAGTTTATTATGGTTATTATTATGACTATTATGATTATTATAGTTATTATGATTATTATGATTATTATGGCTAGTATAATACTTATGATGATTATTTCCAAGCTTATTATGGTTATTAATATAATTATTATGATGATTATGGTTATTATGATTATAATGGCTTCTATGGCTAGTATAACGGTTATTATGATTATTTCAAAGCTAATTATGTTTATTATTATGGTTACTATGATTATTATGGATCTTGGTATAATTATGATGAATGTAATGATCATCATTAAGATCATTATGGTTATTGCGATTATTATGACTATTATGATTACTCTAGTTATTATGATTATTATGGTTATTATGGCTAGTATGAAGGTTATTATGAGTATTTCAAAGCTTATTACTAAGCTTACTATTATGATTATTCTGATTATTATATGTCTAGGTATAATTATGATGTATATTATGGTCATCATTAAGATTATTATGGTTATTACGTTAATAACAATGATTATTAAGATTATTTCCATGACTATTCTGTTTATTATGATGATTACTATGATCATTATGGTTGTTAGTATGATTATTATGATCACCATTCTGATTATTATGGCTATTATGACTATTATAATGATTATTACGATTATTTCGTAGTTCCTTATTGTTATTATTACGACTATTATGATTATTATGGCTATTATGACTATTATGGTTGATATGGCTAGTATAATGTATATTATGATTATTTCCGAACCCATTATGGTTATTATTATGATTATTATGATTATTACGGATCTTGGTATAATTATCATGGATATTATGATCATCATTAAGATTATTATGGTTACTATGATTATTGTGATTATTGCTATGCTTATTAACATTACAATTACGATTATTATGATTATTGTAGTTATTATGATGATCACTATGATTATTATGGTTGTCAGTATGATTATTACGATCAACATTCAGATTATTATGGCTATTATGATCTTTATGGTTATTATTGCTATTATAATGGTAAATATGATTATTTCCAAGTTTATTATGGGTATTATTATGACTAGTATGATTATTATAGTTATTATGATTATTATGGCTAGTATAATGCTTATTATGATTATTTCCGAGCTTATTATGGTTATTACTATAATTATTATGGTTATTATGGTTATTATGATTATTATGGTTACTATGGCTAGTATAACGGTTATTATGATTATTTCAAAACATATTATGTTTATTATTATGGTTACTATGATTATTATGGATCTTGGTATAATTATGATGAATATCATGATCATCATTAAGATCATTATGGTTATTGCGATTATTATGACTATAATGATTATTCTAGTTATTATGATTATTATGGTTATTATGGCTAGTATAAAGGTTATTATGATTATTTCAAAGCTTATTGTGGTTATTATTATAATTATTATGATTATTATGGTTATTATGATTAGTATGGTTACTATGGCTAGTATAACGGTTATTATGAGTATTTCAAAGGTTATTATGCTTATTATTATGATTATTCTGATTATTATATGTCTAGGTATAATTATGATGTATATTATGGTCATCATTAAGATTATTATGGTTATTACGTTAATAACAATGATTATTAAGATTATTGCCATGACTATTCTGTTTATTATGATGATTACTATGATCATTATGGTTGCTAGTATGATTATTATGATCACCATTCTGATTATTATGGCTATTGTGATTTTTATGGCTATTATGACTATTACAATGATTATTACGATTATTTCCTAGTTCCTTATTGTTATTATTACGACTATTATGATTATTATGGCTATTATGACTATTATGGTTGATATGGCTAGTATAATGTATATTATGATTATTTCCGAACCCATTATGGTTATTATTATGATTATTATGATTATTACGGATCTTGGTATAATTATCATGGATATTATGATCATCATTAAGATTATTATGGTTACTATGATTATTGTGATTATTGCTATGCTTATTAACATTACAATTACGATTATTATGATTATTGTAGTTATTATGATGATCACTATGATTATTATGGTTGTCAGTATGATTATTAGGATCAACATTCAGATTATTATGGCTATTATGATCTTTATGGTTATTATTGCTATTATAATGATAAATATGGTTATTTCCAAGTTTATTATGGGTATTATTATGACTAGTGTGATTATTATAGTTATTATGATTATTATGGCTAGTATAATGCTTATTATGATTATTTCCGAGCTTATTATGGTTATTACTATAATTATTATGGATATTATGGTTATTATGATTATTATGGTTACTATGGCTAGTATAACGGTTATTATGATTATTTCAAAACTTATTATGTTTATTATTATGGTTACTATGATTATTATGGATCTTGGTATAATTATGATGAATATCATGATCATCATTAAGATCATTATGGTTATTGCGATTATTATGACTATTATGATTATTCCAGTTATTATGATTATTATGGTTATTATGGCTAGTATAAAGGTTATTATGATTATTTCAAAGCTTATTATGGTTATTATTATGATTACTCTGATTATTATATGTCTAGGTATAATTATGATGAATATTATGGTCATCATTAAGATCATTATGGTTATTACGATGATTATGGTTATTACGTTAATAATAATGGTTATTAAGATTATTTCCATGACTATTCTGTTTATTATGATGATTACTATGATCATTATGGTTGTTAGTATGATTATCATGATCACCATTCTGATTATTATGGCTATTGTGATTTACATGGCTATTATGACTATTATTATGATTATTACGATTATTTCCTAGTTCATTATTGTTATTATTACGACTATTATGATTATTATGGCTATTATGACTATTATGGTTGATATGGCTAGTATAATGTATATTATGATTATTTCCGAACCCATTATGGTTATTATTATGATTATTATGATTATTACGGATCTTGGTATAATTATCATGGATATTATGATCATCATTAAGATTATTATGGTTACTATGATTATTGGGATTATTGCTATGCTTATTAACATTACAATTACGATTATTATGATTATTGTAGTTATTATGATAATCACTATGATTATTATGGTTGTTAGTATGATTATTAGGATCAACATTCAGATTATTATGGCTATTATGATTTTTATGGTTATTATTGCTATTATAATGATAAATATGATTATTTCCAAGTTTATTATGGTTATTATTATGACTATTATGATTATTATAGTTATTATGATTATTATGATTATTATGGCTAGTATAATACTTATGATGATTATTTCCAAGCTTATTATGGTTATTAATATAATTATTATGATGATTATGGTTATTATGATTATAATGGCTTCTATGGCTAGTATAACGGTTGTTATGATTATTTCAAAGCTAATTATGTTTATTATTATGGTTACTATGATTATTATGGATCTTGGTATAATTATGATGAATGTAATGATCATCATTAAGATCATTATGGTTATTGCGATTATTATGACTATTATGATTACTCTAGTTATTATGATTATTATGGTTATTATGGCTAGTATGAAGGTTATTATGAGTATTTCAAAGCTTATTACTAAGCTTACTATTATGATTATTCTGATTATTATATGTCTAGGTATAATTATGATGTATATTATGGTCATCATTAAGATTATTATGGTTATTACGTTAATAACAATGATTATTAAGATTATTTCCATGACTATTCTGTTTATTATGATGATTACTATGATCATTATGGTTGTTAGTATGATTATTATGATCACCATTCTGATTATTATGGCTATTATGACTATTATGGTTGATATGGCTAGTATAATGTATATTATGATTATTTCCGAACCCATTATGGTTATTATTATGATTATTATGATTATTACGGATCTTGGTATAATTATCATGGATATTATGATCATCATTAAGATTATTATGGTTACTATGATTATTGTGATTATTGCTATGCTTATTAACATTACAATTACGATTATTATGATTATTGTAGTTATTATGATGATCACTATGATTATTATGGTTGTCAGTATGATTATTAGGATCAACATTCAGATTATTATGGCTATTATGATCTTTATGGTTATTATTGCTATTATAATGGTAAATATGATTATTTCCAAGTTTATTATGGGTATTATTATGACTAGTGTGATTATTATAGTTATTATGATTATTATGGCTAGTATAATGCTTATTATGATTATTTCCGAGCTTATTATGGTTATTACTATAATTATTATGGTTATTATGGTTATTATGATTATTATGGTTACTATGGCTAGTATAACGGTTATTATGATTATTTCAAAACATATTATGTTTATTATTATGGTTACTATGATTATTATGGATCTTGGTATAATTATGATGAATATCATGATCATCATTAAGATCATTATGGTTATTGCGATTATTATGACTATAATGATTATTCTAGTTATTATGATTATTATGGTTATTATGGCTAGTATAAAGGTTATTATGATTATTTCAAAGCTTATTATGGTTATTATTATAATTATTATGATTATTATGGTTATTATGATTAGTATGGTTACTATGGCTAGTATAACGGTTATTATGATTACTTCAAAGCTTATTATGTTTATTATTATGATTACTCTGATTATTATATGTCTAGGTATAATTATGATGAATATTATGGTCATCATTAAGATCATTATGGTTATTACGATGATTATGGTTATTACGTTAATAATAATGGTTATTAAGATTATTTCCATGACTATTCTGTTTATTATGATGATTACTATGATCATTATGGTTGCTAGTATGATTATTATGATCACCATTCTGATTATTATGGCTATTGTGATTTTTATGGCTATTATGACTATTATAATGATTATTACCATTATTTCCAGGTTCATTATTGTTATTATTACGACTATTATGATTATTATGGCTATTATGACTATTATGGTTGTTATGGCAAGTATAATGTATATTATGATTATTTCCCAACACATTAGGGATTTTATTATTATTATTATGATTATTACGGATCTTGGTATAATTATCATGGATATTATGATCATCATTAAGATTATTATGGTTACTATGATTATTGTGATTATTGCTATGCTTATTAACATTACAATTACGATAATTATCATTATTGTAGTTATTATGATGATCACTATGATTATTATGGTTGTTAGTATGATTATTAGGATCAACATTCAGATTATTATGGCTATTATGATTTTTATGGTTATTATTGCTATTATAATGATAAATATGATTATTTCCAAGTTTATTACGGTTATTATTATCACTATTATGATTATTATAGTTATTATGATTATTATGGTTACTATGGCTAGTATAACGGTTATTATGATTATTTCAAAGCTTATTGTGGTTATTATTATAATTATTATGATTATTATGGTTATTATGATTAGTATGGTTACTATGGCTAGTATAACGGTTATTATGATTATTTCAAAGCTTATTATGTTTATTATTATGATTACTCTGATTATTATATGTCTAGGTATAATTATGATGAATATTATTGTCATCATTAAGATCATCATGGTTATTACGATGATTATGGTTATTACGTTAATAATAATGGTTATTAAGATTATTTCCATGACTATTCTGTTTATTATGATGATTACTATGATCATTATGGTTGTTAGTATGATTATTATGATCACCATTCTGATTATTATGGCTATTGTGATTTTTATGGCTATTATGACTATTATAATGATTATTAGGATTATTTCCAAGTTCATTATTGTTGTTAATACGACTATTATGATTATTATGGCTATTATGACTATTATGGTTGTTATGGCTAGTATAAAGTATATTATGGTTATTTCCGGACCCATTATGGTTATTATTATGATTATTATGATTATTACGGATCTTGGTATAATTATCATGGATATTATGATCATCATTAAGATTATTATGGTTACTATGATTATTGTGATTATTGCTATGCTTATTAACATTACAATTACGATTATAATGATTATTGTAGTTATTATGATAATCACTATGATTATAATGGTTGTTAGTATGATTATTAGGATCAACATTCAGATTATTATGGCTATTATGATTTTTATGGTTATTATAGCTATTGTAATGATAAATATGATTATTTCCAAGTTTATTATGGTTATTATTATGAGTATTATGATTATTGTAGTTATTATGATTATTATGACTATTATGGCTAGTATAATACTTATGATGATTATTTCCAAGCTTATTATGGTTATTAATATAATTATTATGATGATTATGGTTATTATGATTTTTATGGCTTCTATGGCTGGTATAACGGTTATTATGATTATTTCAAAGCTAATTATGTTTATTATTATGGTTACTATGATTATTATGGATCTTGGTATAATTATGATGAATGTAATGATCATCATTAAGATCATTATGGTTATTGCGATTATTATGACTATTATGATTACTCTAGTTATTATGATTATTATGGTTATTATGGCTAGTATGAAGGTTATTATGAGTATTTCAATGGTTATTATGCTTATTATTATGATTATTCTGATTATTATATGTCTAGGTATAATTATGATGTATATTATGGTCATCATTAAGATTATTATAGTTATTACGTTAATAACAATGATTATTAAGATTATTGCCATGACTATTCTGTTTATTATGATGATTACTATGATCATTATGGTTGCTAGTATGATTATTATGATCACCATTCTGATTATTATGGCTATTGTGATTTTTATGGCTATTATGACTATTATAATGATTATTACCATTATTTCCAAGTTCATTATTGTTATTATTACGACTATTATGATTATTATGGCTATTATGACTATTATGGTTGTTATGGCAAGTATAAAGTATATTATGGTTATTTCCGGACCCATTATGGTTATTATAATGATTAGTATGATTATTACGGATCTTGGTATAATTATCATGGATATTATGATCATCATTAAGATTATTATGGTTACTATGATTATTGTGATTATTGCTATGCTTATTAACATTACAATTACGATTATTATGATTATTGTAGTTATTATGATAATCACTATGATTATTATGGTTGTTAGTATGATTATTAGGATCAACATTCAGATTATTATGGCTATTATGATTTTTATGGTTATTATAGCTATTGTAATGATAAATATGATTATTTCCAAGTTTATTATGGTTATTATAATGACTATTATGATTATTATAGTTATTATGATTATTATGACTATTATGGCTAGTATAATACTTATGATGATTATTTCCAAGCTTATTATGGTTATTAATATAATTATTATGATGATTATGGTTATTATGATTATTATGGCTTCTATGGCTAGTATAACGGTTATTATGACCATTTCAAAGCTTATTATGTTTATTATTATGGTTACTATGATTATTATGGATCTTGGTATAATTATGATGAATATAATGATCATCATTAAGATCATTATGGTTATTGCGATTATTATGACTATTATGATTACTCTAGTTATTATGATTATTATGGTTATTATGGCTAGTATGAAGGTTACTATGAGTATTTCAAAGCTTATTATGCTTATTATTATGATTATTCTGATTATTATATGTCTAGGTATAATTATGATGTATATTATGGTCATCATTAAGATTATTATGGTTATTACGTTAATAACAATGATTATTAATATTATTTCCATGGCTGTTCTGTTTATTATGATGATTACTATGATCATTATGGTTGTTAGTATGATTATTATGATCACCATTCTGATTATTATGGCTATTGTGATTTTTATGGCTATTATGACTATTACAATGATTATTACGATTATTTCCTAGTTCCTTATTATTATTATTACGACTATTATGATTATTATGGCTATTATGACTATTATGGTTGATATGGCTAGTATAATGTATATTATGATTATTTCCGAACCCATTATGGTTATTATTATGATTATTATGATTATTACGGATCTTGGTATAATTATCATGGATATTATGATCATCATTAAGATTATTATGGTTACTATGATTATTGTGATTATTGCTATGCTTATTAACATTACAATTACGATTATTATGATTATTGTAGTTATTATGATGATCACTATGATCATTATGGTTGTCAGTATGATTATTAGGATCAACATTCAGATTATTATGGCTATTATGATCTTTATGGTTATTATTGCTATTATAATGATAAATATGGTTATTTCCAAGTTTATTATGGGTATTATTAGGACTAGTGTGATTATTATAGTTATTATGATTATTATGGCTAGTATAATGCTTATTATGATTATTTCCGAGCTTATTATGGTTATTACTATAATTATTATGGATATTATGGTTATTATGATTATTATGGTTACTATGGCTAGTATAACGGTTATTATGATTATTTCAAAACTTATTATGTTTATTATTATGGTTACTATGATTATTATGGATCTTGGTATAATTATGATGAATATCATGATCATCATTAAGATCATTATGGTTATTGCGATTATTATGACTATTATGATTATTCTAGTTATTATGATTATTATGGTTATTATGGCTAGTATAAAGGTTATTATGATTATTTCAAAGCTTATTATGGTTATTATTATGATTACTCTGATTATTATATGTCTAGGTATAATTATGATGAATATTATGGTCATCATTAAGATCATTATGGTTATTACGTTAATAACAATGATTATTAAGATTATTGCCATGACTATTCTGTTTATTATGATGATTACTATGATCATTATGGTTGCTAGTATGATTATTATGATCACCATTCTGATTATTATGGCTATTGTGATTTTTATGGCTATTATGACTATTATAATGATTATTACCATTATTTCCAAGTTCATTATTGTTATTATTACGACTATTATGATTATTATGGCTATTATGACTATTATGGTTGTTATGGCAAGTATAATGTATATTATGATTATTTCCGAACACATTAGGGTTTTTATTATGATTATTATGATTATTACGGATCTTGGTACAATTACCATGGATATTATGATCATCATTAAGATTATTATGGTTACTATGATTATTGTGATTAATGCTATGCTTATTAACATTACAATTACGATAATTATCATTATCGTAGTTATTATGATGATCACTATGATTATTATGGATGTCAGTATGATTATTAGGATCAACATTCAGATTATTATGGCTATTATGATCTTTATGGTTATTATTGCTATTATAATGATAAATATGGTTATTTCCAAGTTTATTATGGGTATTATTATGACTAGTGTGATTATTATAGTTATTATGATTATTATGGCTAGTATAATGCTTATTATGATTATTTCCGAGCTTATTATGGTTATTACTATAATTATTATGGATATTATGGTTATTATGATTATTATGGTTACTATGGCTAGTATAACGGTTATTATGATTATTTCAAAACTTATTATGTTTATTATTATGGTTACTATGATTATTATGGATCTTGGTATAATTATGATGAATATCATGATCATCATTAAGATCATTATGGTTATTGCGATTATTATGACTATTATGATTATTCCAGTTATTATGATTATTATGGTTATTATGGCTAGTATAAAGGTTATTATGATTATTTCAAAGCTTATTATGGTTATTATTATGATTACTCTGATTATTATATGTCTAGGTATAATTATGATGAATATTATGGTCATCATTAAGATCATTATGGTTATTACGATGATTATGGTTATTACGTTAATAATAATGGTTATTAAGATTATTTCCATGACTATTCTGTTTATTATGATGATTACTATGATCATTATGGTTGTTAGTATGATTATCATGATCACCATTCTGATTATTATGGCTATTGTGATTTACATGGCTATTATGACTATTATTATGATTATTACGATTATTTCCTAGTTCATTATTGTTATTATTACGACTATTATGATTATTATGGCTATAATGACTATTATGGTTGATATGGCTAGTATAATGTATATTATGATTATTTCCGAACCCATTATGGTTATTATTATGATTATTATGATTATTACGGATCTTGGTATAATTATCATGGATATTATGATCATCATTAAGATTATTATGGTTACTATGATTATTGGGATTATTGCTATGCTTATTAACATTACAATTACGATTATTATGATTATTGTAGTTATTATGATAATCACTATGATTATTATGGTTGTTAGTATGATTATTAGGATCAACATTCAGATTATTATGGCTATTATGATTTTTATGGTTATTATTGCTATTATAATGATAAATATGATTATTTCCAAGTTTATTATGGTTATTATTATGACTATTATGATTATTATAGTTATTATGATTATTATGATTATTATGGCTAGTATAATACTTATGATGATTATCTCCAAGCTTATTATGGTTATTAATATAATTAATATGATGATTATGGTTATTATGATTATAATCGCTTCTATGGCTAGTATAACGGTTATTATGATTATTTCAAAGCTAATTATGTTTATTATTATGGTTACTATGATTATTATGGATCTTGGTATAATTATGATGAATGTAATGATCATCATTAAGATCATTATGGTTATTGCGATTATTATGACTATTATGATTACTCTAGTTATTATGATTATTATGGTTATTATGGCTAGTATGAAGGTTATTATGAGTATTTCAAAGCTTATTACTAAGCTTACTATTATGATTATTCTGATTATTATATGTCTAGGTATAATTATGATGTATATTATGGTCATCATTAAGATTATTATGGTTATTACGTTAATAACAATGATTATTAAGATTATTTCCATGACTATTCTGTTTATTATGATGATTACTATGATCATTATGGTTGTTAGTATGATTATTATGATCACCATTCTGATTATTATGGCTATTATGACTATTATAATGATTATTACGATTATTTCCTAGTTCCTTATTGTTATTATTACGACTATTATGATTATTATGGCTATTATGACTATTATGGTTGATATGGCTAGTATAATGTATATTATGATTATTTCCGAACCCATTATGGTTATTATTATGATTATTATGATTATTACGGATCTTGGTATAATTATCATGGATATTATGATCATCATTAAGATTATTATGGTTACTATGATTATTGTGATTATTGCTATGCTTATTAACATTACAATTACGATTATTATGATTATTGTAGTTATTATGATGATCACTATGATTATTATGGTTGTCAGTATGATTATTAGGATCAACATTCAGATTATTATGGCTATTATGATCTTTATGGTTATTATTGCTATTATAATGGTAAATATGATTATTTCCAAGTTTATTATGGGTATTATTATGACTAGTGTGATTATTATAGTTATTATGATTATTATGGCTAGTATAATGCTTATTATGATTATTTCCGAGCTTATTATGGTTATTACTATAATTATTATGGTTATTATGGCTAGTATAAAGGTTATTATGATTATTTCAAAGCTTATTATGGTTATTATTATAATTATTATGATTATTATGGTTATTATGATTAGTATGGTTACTATGGCTAGTATAACGGTTATTATGATTACTTCAAAGCTTATTATGTTTATTATTATGATTACTCTGATTATTATATGTCTAGGTATAATTATGATGAATATTATGGTCATCATTAAGATCATTATGGTTATTACGATGATTATGGTTATTACGTTAATAATAATGGTTATTAAGATTATTTCCATGACTATTCTGTTTATTATGATGATTACTATGATCATTATGGTTGCTAGTATGATTATTATGATCACCATTCTGATTATTATGGCTATTGTGATTTTTATGGCTATTATGACTATTATAATGATTATTACCATTATTTCCAGGTTCATTATTGTTATTATTACGACTATTATGATTATTATGGCTATTATGACTATTATGGTTGTTATGGCAAGTATAATGTATATTATGATTATTTCCCAACACATTAGGGATTTTATTATTATTATTATGATTATTACGGATCTTGGTATAATTATCATGGATATTATGATCATCATTAAGATTATTATGGTTACTATGATTATTGTGATTATTGCTATGCTTATTAACATTACAATTACGATAATTATCATTATTGTAGTTATTATGATGATCACTATGATTATTATGGTTGTTAGTATGATTATTAGGATCAACATTCAGATTATTATGGCTATTATGATTTTTATGGTTATTATTGCTATTATAATGATAAATATGATTATTTCCAAGTTTATTACGGTTATTATTATCACTATTATGATTATTATAGTTATTATGATTATTATGGTTACTATGGCTAGTATAACGGTTATTATGATTATTTCAAAGCTTATTGTGGTTATTATTATAATTATTATGATTATTATGGTTATTATGATTAGTATGGTTACTATGGCTAGTATAACGGTTATTATGATTATTTCAAAGCTTATTATGTTTATTATTATGATTACTCTGATTATTATATGTCTAGGTATAATTATGATGAATATTATTGTCATCATTAAGATCATCATGGTTATTACGATGATTATGGTTATTACGTTAATAATAATGGTTATTAAGATTATTTCCATGACTATTCTGTTTATTATGATGATTACTATGATCATTATGGTTGTTAGTATGATTATTATGATCACCATTCTGATTATTATGGCTATTGTGATTTTTATGGCTATTATGACTATTATAATGATTATTAGGATTATTTCCAAGTTCATTATTGTTGTTAATACGACTATTATGATTATTATGGCTATTATGACTATTATGGTTGTTATGGCTAGTATAAAGTATATTATGGTTATTTCCGGACCCATTATGGTTATTATTATGATTATTATGATTATTACGGATCTTGGTATAATTATCATGGATATTATGATCATCATTAAGATTATTATGGTTACTATGATTATTGTGATTATTGCTATGCTTATTAACATTACAATTACGATTATAATGATTATTGTAGTTATTATGATAATCACTATGATTATAATGGTTGTTAGTATGATTATTAGGATCAACATTCAGATTATTATGGCTATTATGATTTTTATGGTTATTATAGCTATTGTAATGATAAATATGATTATTTCCAAGTTTATTATGGTTATTATTATGAGTATTATGATTATTGTAGTTATTATGATTATTATGACTATTATGGCTAGTATAATACTTATGATGATTATTTCCAAGCTTATTATGGTTATTAATATAATTATTATGATGATTATGGTTATTATGATTTTTATGGCTTCTATGGCTAGTATAACGGTTATTATGATTATTTCAAAGCTAATTATGTTTATTATTATGGTTACTATGATTATTATGGATCTTGGTATAATTATGATGAATGTAATGATCATCATTAAGATCATTATGGTTATTGCGATTATTATGACTATTATGATTACTCTAGTTATTATGATTATTATGGTTATTATGGCTAGTATGAAGGTTATTATGAGTATTTCAATGGTTATTATGCTTATTATTATGATTATTCTGAGTATTATATGTCTAGGTATAATTATGATGTATATTATGGTCATCATTAAGATTATTATGGTTATTACGTTAATAACAATGATTATTAAGATTATTGCCATGACTATTCTGTTTATTATGATGATTACTATGATCATTATGGTTGCTAGTATGATTATTATGATCACCATTCTGATTATTATGGCTATTGTGATTTTTATGGCTATTATGACTATTATAATGATTATTACCATTATTTCCAAGTTCATTATTGTTATTATTACGACTATTATGATTATTATGGCTATTATGACTATTATGGTTGTTATGGCAAGTATAATGTATATTATGATTATTTCCGAACACATTAGGGTTTTTATTATGATTATTATGATTATTACGGATCTTGGTATAATTATCATGGATATTATGATCATCATTAAGATTATTATGGTTACTATGATTATTGTGATTATTGCTATGCTTATTAACATTACAATTACGATAATTATCATTATTGTAGTTATTATGATGATCACTATGATTATTATGGTTGTTAGTATGATTATTAGGATCAACATTCAGATTATTATGGCTATTATGATTTTTATGGTTATTATTGCTATTATAATGATAAATATGATTATTTCCAAGTTTATTACGGTTATTATTATCACTATTATGATTATTATAGTTATTATGATTATTATGGTTACTATGGCTAGTATAACGGTTATTATGATTATTTCAAAACTTATTATGTTTATTATTATGGTTACTATGATTATTATGGATCTTGGTATAATTATGATGAGTATCATGATCATCATTAAGATCATTATGGTTATTGCGATTACTATGACTATTATGATTATTCTAGTTATTATGATTATTATGGTTATTATGGCTAGTATAAAGGTTATTATGATTATTTCAAAGCTTATTATGGTTATTATTATAATTATTATGATTATTATGGTTATTATGATTAGTATGGTTACTATGGCTAGTATAACGGTTATTATGATTACTTCAAAGCTTATTATGTTTATTATTATGGTTAATATGCTTATTATGGATCTTGGTATAATTATGATGAATATTATGGTCATCATTAAGATCATTATGGTTATTACGATGATTATGGTTATTACGATAATCATAATGAATATTAAGATTATTTCCATGCCTATTCTGTTTATTATGATGATTACTATGATCATTATGATTGTTAGTATGATTATTATGACCACCATTCAGATTATTACGGCTATTGTGATTTTTATTGCTATTATGGCTATTATAATGATTATTACGATTATTTCCAAGTTCATTATTGTTATTATTACGAATATTATGACTATTATGGCTATTATGACTATTATGGTTGTTATGGCAAGTATAATGTATATTATGGTTATTTCCGGACCCATTATGGTTATTATTATGATTATTATGATTATTACGGATCTTGGTATAATTATCATGGATATTATGATCATCATTAAGATTATTATGGTTACTATGATTATTGTGATTATTGCTATGCTTATTAACATTACAATTACGATTATTATGATTATTGTAGTTATTATGATAATCACTATGATTATTATGGTTGTTAGTATGATTATTAGGATCAACATTCAGATTATTATGGCTATTATGATTTTTATGGTTATTATAGCTATTGTAATGATAAATATGATTATTTCCAAGTTTATTATGGTTATTATAATGACTATTATGATTATTATAGTTATTATGATTATTATGACTATTATGGCTAGTATAATACTTATGATGATTATTTCCAAGCTTATTATGGTTATTAATATAATTATTATGATGATTATGGTTATTATGATTATTATGGCTTCTATGGCTAGTATAACGGTTATTATGACCATTTCAAAGCTTATTATGTTTATTATTATGGTTACTATGATTATTATGGATCTTGGTATAATTATCATGGATATTATGATCATCATTAAGATTATTATGGTTACTATGATTATTGTGATTATTGCTATGCTTATTAACATTACAATTACGATTATTATGATTATTGTAGTTATTATGATGATCACTATGATTATTATGGTTGTCAGTATGATTATTAGGATCAACATTCAGATTATTATGGCTATTATGATCTTTATGGTTATTATTGCTATTATAATGGTAAATATGATTATTTCCAAGTTTATTATGGGTATTATTATGACTAGTGTGATTATTATAGTTATTATGATTATTATGGCTAGTATAATGCTTATTATGATTATTTCCGAGCTTATTATGGTTATTACTATAATTATTATGGTTATTATGGCTAGTATAAAGGTTATTATGATTATTTCAAAGCTTATTATGGTTATTATTATAATTATTATGATTATTATGGTTATTATGATTAGTATGGTTACTATGGCTAGTATAACGGTTATTATGATTACTTCAAAGCTTATTATGTTTATTATTATGATTACTCTGATTATTATATGTCTAGGTATAATTATGATGAATATTATGGTCATCATTAAGATCATTATGGTTATTACGATGATTATGGTTATTACGTTAATAATAATGGTTATTAAGATTATTTCCATGACTATTCTGTTTATTATGATGATTACTATGATCATTATGGTTGCTAGTATGATTATTATGATCACCATTCTGATTATTATGGCTATTGTGATTTTATGGCTATTATGACTATTATAATGATTATTACCATTATTTCCAGTTCATTATGTTATTATTACGACTATTATGATTATTATGGCTATTATGACTATTATGGTTGTTATGGCAAGTATAATGTATATTATGATTATTTCCCAACACATTAGGGATTTTATTATTATTATTATGATTATTACGGATCTTGGTATAATTATCATGGATATTATGATCATCATTAAGATTATTATGGTTACTATGATTATTGTGATTATTGCTATGCTTATTATCTTTACATTACGATAATTATCATTATTGTAGTTATTATGATGATCACTATGATATTATGGTTGTTAGTATGATTATTAGGATCAACATTCAGATTATTATGGCTATTATGATTTTTATGGTTATTATTGCTATTATAATGATAAATATGATTATTTCCAAGTTTATTACGGTTATTATTATCACTATTATGATTATTATAGTTATTATGATTATTATGGTTACTATGGCTAGTATAACGGTTATTATGATTATTTCAAAGCTTATTGTGGTTATTATTATAATTATATGATTATTATGGTTATTATGATTAGTATGGTTACTATGGCTAGTATAACGTTATTATGATTATTTCAAAGCTTATTATGTTTATTATTATGATTACTCTGATTATTATATGTCTAGTATAATTATGATGAATATTATTGTCATCATTAAGATCATCATGGTTATTACGATGATTATGGTTATTACGTTAATAATAATGGTTATTAAGATTATTTCCATGACTATTCTGTTTATTATGATGATTACTATGATCATTATGGTTGTTAGTATGATTATTATGATCACCATTCTGATTATTATGCTATTGTGATTTTATGGCTATTATGACTATTATAATGATTATTAGGATTATTTCCAAGTTCCTTATTGTTATTATTACGACTATTATGATTATTATGGCTATTATGACTATTATGGTTGTTATGGCTAGTATAAAGTATATTATGGTTATTTCCGGACCATTATGGTTATTATTATGATTATTATGATTATTACGGATCTTGGTATAATTATCATGGATATTATGATCATCATTAAGATTATTATGGTTACTATGATTATTGTGATTATTGCTATGCTTATTAACATTACAATTACGATTATTATGATTATTGTAGTTATTATGATAATCACTATGATTATTATGGTTGTTAGTATGATTATTAGGATCAACATTCAGATTATTATGGCTATTATGATTTTATGGTTATTATAGCTATTGTAATGATAAATATGATTATTTCCAAGTTTATTATGGTTATTATAATGACTATTATGATTATTATAGTTATTATGATTATTATGACTATTATGGCTAGTATAATACTTATGATGATTATTTCCAGCTTATTATGGTTATTATATAATTATTATGATGATTATGGTTATTATGATTATTATGGCTTCTATGCTTCTATGGCTAGTATAACGGTTATTATGACCATTTCAAAGCTTATTATGTTTATTATTATGGTTACTATGATTATTATGGATCTTGGTATAATTATGATGAATATAATGATCATCATTAAGATCATTATGGTTATTGCGATTATTATGACTATTATGATTACTCTAGTTATTATGATTATTATGGTTATTATGGCTAGTATGAAGGTTACTATGAGTATTTCAAAGCTTATTATGCTTATTATTATGATTATTCTGATTATTATATGTCTAGGTATAATTATGATGTATATTATGGTCATCATTAAGATTATTATGGTTATTACGTTAATAACAATGATTATTAATATTATTTCCATGGCTGTTCTGTTTATTATGATGATTACTATGATCATTATGGTTGTTAGTATGATTATTATGATCACCATTCTGATTATTATGGCTATTGTGATTTTTATGGCTATTATGACTATTACAATGATTATTACGATTATTTCCTAGTTCCTTATTATTATTATTACGACTATTATGATTATTATGGCTATTATGACTATTATGGTTGATATGGCTAGTATAATGTATATTATGATTATTTCCGAACCCATTATGGTTATTATTATGATTATTATGATTATTACGGATCTCGGTATAATTATCATGGATATTATGATCATCATTAAGATTATTATGGTTACTATGATTATTGTGATTATTGCTATGCTTATTAACATTACAATTACGATTATTATGATTATTGTAGTTATTATGATGATCACTATGATCATTATGGTTGTCAGTATGATTATTAGGATCAACATTCAGATTATTATGGCTATTATGATCTTTATGGTTATTATTGCTATTATAATGATAAATATGGTTATTTCCAAGTTTATTATGGGTATTATTATGACTAGTATGATTATTATAGTTATTATGATTATTATGATTATTATGGCTAGTATAATACTTATGATGATTATTTCCAAGCTTATTATGGTTATTACTATAATTATTACGGTTATTATGGTTATTATGATTATTATGGTTACTATGGCTAGTATAACGGTTATTATGATTATTTCAAAACATATTATGTTTATTATTATGGTTACTATGATTATTATGGATCATGGTATAATTATGATGAATATAATGATCATCATTAAGATCATTATGGTTATTGCGATTATTATGACTATTATGATTATTCTAGTTATTATGATTATTATGGTTATTATGGCTAGTATAAAGGTTATTATGATTATTTCAAAGCTTATTATGGTTATTATTATGATTACTCTGATTATTATATGTCTAGGTATAATTATGATGAATATTATGGTCATCATTAAGATCATTATGGTTATTACGATGATTATGGTTATTACGTTAATAATAATGGTTATTAAGATTATTTCCATGACTATTCTGTTTATTATGATGATTACTATGATCATTATGGTTGTTAGTATGATTATCATGATCACCATTCTGATTATTATGGCTATTGTGATTTACATGGCTATTATGACTATTATTATGATTATTACGATTATTTCCTAGTTCATTATTGTTATTATTACGACTATTATGATTATTATGGCTATTATGACTATTATGGTTGATATGGCTAGTATAATGTATATTATGATTATTTCCGAACCCATTATGGTTATTATTATGATTATTATGATTATTACGGATCTTGGTATAATTATCATGGATATTATGATCATCATTAAGATTATTATGGTTACTATGATTATTGGGATTATTGCTATGCTTATTAACATTACAATTACGATTATTATGATTATTGTAGTTATTATGATAATCACTATGATTATTATGGTTGTTAGTATGATTATTAGGATCAACATTCAGATTATTATGGCTATTATGATTTTTATGGTTATTATTGCTATTATAATGATAAATATGATTATTTCCAAGTTTATTATGGTTATTATTATGACTATTATGATTATTATAGTTATTATGATTATTATGGTTACTATGGCTAGTATAACGGTTATTATGATTATTTCAAAGCTAATTATGTTTATTATTATGGTTACTATGATTATTATGGGTCTTGGTATAATTATGATGAATGTAATGATCATCACTAAGATCATTATGGTTATTGCGATTATTATGACTATTATGATTACTCTAGTTATTATGATTATTATGGTTATTATGGCTAGTATGAAGGTTATTATGAGTATTTCAAAGCTTATTACTAAGCTTACTATTATGATTATTCTGATTATTATATGTCTAGGTATAATTATGATGTATATTATGGTCATCATTAAGATTATTATGGTTATTACGTTAATAACAATGATTATTAAGATTATTTCCATGACTATTCTGTTTATTATGATGATTACTATGATCATTATGGTTGTTAGTATGATTATTATGATCACCATTCTGATTATTATGGCTATTGTGATTTTTATGGCTATTATGACTATTACAATGATTATTACGATTATTTCCTAGTTCCTTATTGTTATTATTACGACTATTATGATTATTATGGCTATTATGACTATTATGGTTGATATGGCTAGTATAATGTATATTATGATTATTTCCGAACCCATTATGGTTATTATTATGATTATTATGATTATTACGGATCTTGGTATAATTATCATGGATATTATGATCATCATTAAGATTATTATGGTTACTATGATTATTGTGATTATTGCTATGCTTATTAACATTACAATTACGATTATTATGATTATTGTAGTTATTATGATGATCACTATGATTATTATGGTTGTCAGTATGATTATTACGATCAACATTCAGATTATTATGGCTATTATGATCTTTATGGTTATTATTGCTATTATAATGGTAAATATGATTATTTCCAAGTTTATTATGGGTATTATTATGACTAGTATGATTATTATAGTTATTATGATTATTATGGCTAGTATAATGCTTATTATGATTATTTCCGAGCTTATTATGGTTATTACTATAATTATTATGGTTATTATGGTTATTATGATTATTATGGTTACTATGGCTAGTATAACGGTTATTATGATTATTTCAAAACATATTATGTTTATTATTATGGTTACTATGATTATTATGGATCTTGGTATAATTATGATGAATATCATGATCATCATTAAGATCATTATGGTTATTGCGATTATTATGACTATAATGATTATTCTAGTTATTATGATTATTATGGTTATTATGGCTAGTATAAAGGTTATTATGTTTATTTCAAAGCTTATTATGGTTATTATTATAATTATTATGATTATTATGGTTATTATGATTAGTATGGTTACTATGGCTAGTATAACGGTTATTATGATTATTTCAAAGCTTATTATGTTTATTATTATGATTACTCTGATTATTATATGTCTAGGTATAATTATGATGAATATTATGGTCATCATTAAGATCATCATGGTTATTACGATGATTATGGTTATTACGTTAATAATAATGGTTATTAAGATTATTTCCATGACTATTCTGTTTATTATGATGATTACTATGATCATTATGGTTGTTAGTATGATTATCATGATCACCATTCTGATTATTATGGCTATTGTGATTTTTATGGCTATTATGACTATTATAATGATTATTAGGATTATTTCCAAGTTCATTATTGTTGTTAATACGACGATTATGATTATTATGGCTATTATGACTATTATGGTTGTTATGGCTAGTATAAAGTATATTATGGTTATTTCCGGACCCATTATGGTTATTATTATGATTATTATGATTATTACGGATCTTGGTATAATTATCATGGATATTATGATCATCATTAAGATTATTATGGTTACTATGATTATTGTGATTATTGCTATGCTTATTAACATTACAATTACGATTATAATGATTATTGTAGTTATTATGATAATCACTATGATTATAATGGTTGTTAGTATGATTATTAGGATCAACATTCAGATTATTATGGCTATTATGATTTTTATGGTTATTATAGCTATTGTAATGATAAATATGATTATTTCCAAGTTTATTATGGTTATTATTATGAGTATTATGATTATTGTAGTTATTATGATTATTATGACTATTATGGCTAGTATAATACTTATGATGATTATTTCCAAGCTTATTATGGTTATTAATATAATTATTATGATGATTATGGTTATTATGATTTTTATGGCTTCTATGGCTAGTATAACGGTTATTATGATTATTTCAAAGCTAATTATGTTTATTATTATGGTTACTATGATTATTATGGATCTTGGTATAATTATGATGAATGTAATGATCATCATTAAGATCATTATGGTTATTGCGATTATTATGACTATTATGATTACTCTAGTTATTATGATTATTATGGTTATTATGGCTAGTATGAAGGTTATTATGAGTATTTCAATGGTTATTATGCTTATTATTATGATTATTCTGATTATTATATGTCTAGGTATAATTATGATGTATATTATGGTCATCATTAAGATTATTATGGTTATTACGTTAATAACAATGATTATTAAGATTATTGCCATGACTATTCTGTTTATTATGATGATTACTATGATCATTATGGTTGCTAGTATGATTATTATGATCACCATTCTGATTATTATGGCTATTGTGATTTTTATGGCTATTATGACTATTGTAATGATTATTACCATTATTTTCAGGTTCATTATTGTTATTATTACGACTATTATGATTATTATGGCTATTATGACTATTATGGTTGTTATGGCAAGTATAATGTATATTATGATTATTTCCGAACACATTAGGGTTTTTATTATGATTATTATGATTATTACGGATCTTGGTATAATTATCATGGATATTATGATCATCATTAAGATTATTATGCTTACTATGATTATTGTGATTATTGCTATGCTTATTAACATTACAATTACGATAATTATCATTATTGTAGTTATTATGATGATCACTATGATTATTATGGTTGTTAGTATGATTATTAGGATCAACATTCAGATTATTATGGCTATTATGATTTTTATGGTTATTATTGCTATTATAATGATAAATATGATTATTTCCAAGTTTATTACGGTTATTATTATCACTATTATGATTATTATAGTTATTATGATTATTATGGTTACTATGGCTAGTATAACGGTTATTATGATTATTTCAAAACTTATTATGTTTATTATTATGGTTACTATGATTATTATGGATCTTGGTATAATTATGATGAGTATCATGATCATCATTAAGATCATTATGGTTATTGCGATTATTATGACTATTATGATTATTCTAGTTATTATGATTATTATGGTTATTATGGCTAGTATAAAGGTTATTATGATTATTTCAAAGCTTATTATGGTTATTATTATAATTATTATGATGATTATGGTTATTATGATTATTATGGCTTCTATGGCTAGTATAACGGTTATTATGACCATTTCAAAGCTTATTATGTTTATTATTATGGTTACTATGATTATTATGGATCTTGGTATAATTATGATGAATATCATGATCATCATTAAGATCATTATGGTTATTGCGATTATTATGACTATTATGATTATTCTGGTTATTATGATTATTATGGTTATTATGGCTAGTATAAAGGTTATTATGATTATTTCAAAGCTTATTATGGTTATTATTATAATTATTATGATTATTATGGTTATTATGGTTAGTATGGTTACTATGGCTAGTATAACGGTTATTATGATTACTTCAAAGCTTATTATGTTTATTATTATGATTACTCTGATTATTATATGTCTAGGTATAATTATGATGAATATTATGGTCATCATTAAGATCATTATGGTTATTACGATGATTATGGTTATTACGTTAATAATAATGGTTATTAAGATTATTTCCATGACTATTCTGTTTATTATGATGATTACTATGATCATTATGGTTGCTAGTATGATTATTATGATCACCATTCTGATTATTATGGCTATTGTGATTTTTATGGCTATTATGACTATTATAATGATTATTAGGATTATTTCCAAGTTCATTATTGTTGTTAATACGACTATTATGATTATTATGGCTATTATGACTATTATGGTTGTTATGGCTAGTATAAAGTATATTATGGTTATTTCCGGACCCATTATGGTTATTATTATGATTATTATGATTATTACGGATCTTGGTATAATTATCATGGATATTATGATCATCATTAAGATTATTATGGTTACTATGATTATTGTGATTATTGCTATGCTTATTAACATTACAATTACGATTATAATGATTATTGTAGTTATTATGATAATCACTATGATTATAATGGTTGTTAGTATGATTATTAGGATCAACATTCAGATTATTATGGCTATTATGATTTTTATGGTTATTATAGCTATTGTAATGATAAATATGATTATTTCCAAGTTTATTATGGTTATTATTATGAGTATTATGATTATTGTAGTTATTATGATTATTATGACTATTATGGCTAGTATAATACTTATGATGATTATTTCCAAGCTTATTATGGTTATTAATATAATTATTATGATGATTATGGTTATTATGATTTTTATGGCTTCTATGGCTAGTATAACGGTTATTATGATTATTTCAAAGCTAATTATGTTTATTATTATGGTTACTATGATTATTATGGATCTTGGTATAATTATGATGAATGTAATGATCATCATTAAGATCATTATGGTTATTGCGATTATTATGACTATTATGATTACTCTAGTTATTATGATTATTATGGTTATTATGGCTAGTATGAAGGTTATGATGAGTATTTCAATGGTTATTATGCTTATTATTATGATTATTCTGATTATTATATGTCTAGGTATAATTATGATGTATATTATGGTCATCATTAAGATTATTATGGTTATTACGTTAATAACAATGATTATTAAGATTATTGCCATGACTATTCTGTTTATTATGATGATTACTATGATCATTATGGTTGCTAGTATGATTATTATGATCACCATTCTGATTATTATGGCTATTGTGATTTTTATGGCTATTATGACTATTATAATGATTATTACCATTATTTCCAAGTTCATTATTGTTATTATTACGACTATTATGATTATTATGGCTATTATGACTATTATGGTTGTTATGGCAAGTATAATGTATATTATGATTATTTCCGAACACATTAGGGTTTTTATTATGATTATTATGATTATTACGGATCTTGGTATAATTATCATGGATATTATGATCATCATTAAGATTATTATGGTTACTATGATTATTGTGATTATTGCTATGCTTATTAACATTACAATTACGATAATTATCATTATTGTAGTTATTATGATGATCACTATGATTATTATGGTTGTTAGTATGATTATTAGGATCAACATTCAGATTATTATGGCTATTATGATTTTTATGGTTATTATTGCTATTATAATGATAAATATGATTATTTCCAAGTTTATTACGGTTATTATTATCACTATTATGATTATTATAGTTATTATGATTATTATGGCTACTATGGCTAGTATAACGGTTATTATGATTATTTCAAAACTTATTATGTTTATTATTATGGTTACTATGATTATTATGGATCTTGGTATAATTATGATGAGTATCATGATCATCATTAAGATCATTATGGTTATTGCGATTATTATGACTATTATGATTATTCTAGTTATTATGATTATTATGGTTATTATGGCTAGTATAAAGGTTATTATGATTATTTCCAAGCTTATTATGGTTATTATTATAATTATTATGATTATTATGGTTATTATGATTAGTATGGTTACTATGGCTAGTATAACGGTTATTATGATTACTTCAAAGCTTATTATGTTTATTATTATGGTTAATATGCTTATTATGGATCTTGGTATAATTATGATGAATATTATGGTCATCATTAAGATCATTATGGTTATTACGATGATTATGGTTATTACGATAATCATAATGAATATTAAGATTATTTCCATGCCTATTCTGTTTATTATGATGATTACTATGATCATTATGATTGTTAGTATGATTATTATGACCACCATTCAGATTATTACGGCTATTGTGATTTTTATTGCTATTATGGCTATTATAATGATTATTACGATTATTTCCAAGTTCATTATTGTTATTATTACGAATATTATGATTATTATGGCTATTATGACTATTATGGTTGTTATGGCAAGTATAAAGTATATTATGGTTATTTCCGGACCCATTATGGTTATTATTATGATTATTATGATTATTACGGATCTTGGTATAATTATCATGGATATTATGATCATCATTAAGATTATTATGGTTACTATGATTATTGTGATTATTGCTATGCTTATTAACATTACAATTACGATTATTATGATTATTGTAGTTATTATGATAATCACTATGATTATTATGGTTGTTAGTATGATTATTAGGATCAACATTCAGATTATTATGGCTATTATGATTTTTATGGTTATTATAGCTATTGTAATGATAAATATGATTATTTCCAAGTTTATTATGGTTATTATAATGACTATTATGATTATTATAGTTATTATGATTATTATGACTATTATGGCTAGTATAATACTTATGATGATTATTTCCAAGCTTATTATGGTTATTAATATAATTATTATGATGATTATGGTTATTATGATTATTATGGCTTCTATGGCTAGTATAACGGTTATTATGACCATTTCAAAGCTTATTATGTTTATTATTATGGTTACTATGATTATTATGGATCTTGGTATAATTATGATGAATATAATGATCATCATTAAGATCATTATGGTTATTGCGATTATTATGACTATTATGATTACTCTAGTTATTATGATTATTATGGTTATTATGGCTAGTATGAAGGTTACTATGAGTATTTCAAAGCTTATTATGCTTATTATTATGATTATTCTGATTATTATATGTCTAGGTATAATTATGATGTATATTATGGTCATCATTAAGATTATTATGGTTATTACGTTAATAACAATGATTATTAATATTATTTCCATGGCTATTCTGTTTATTATGATGATTACTATGATCATTATGGTTGTTAGTATGATTATTATGATCACCATTCTGATTATTATGGCTATTGTGATTTTTATGGCTATTATGACTATTACAATGATTATTACGATTATTTCCTAGTTCCTTATTATTATTATTACGACTATTATGATTATTATGGCTATTATGACTATTATGGTTGATATGGCTAGTATAATGTATATTATGATTATTTCCGAACCCATTATGGTTATTATTATGATTATTATGATTATTACGGATCTTGGTATAATTATCATGGATATTATGATCATCATTAAGATTATTATGGTTACTATGATTATTGTGATTATTGCTATGCTTATTAACATTACAATTACGATTATTATGATTATTGTAGTTATTATGATGATCACTATGATTATTATGGTTGTCAGTATGATTATTAGGATCAACATTCAGATTATTATGGCTATTATGATCTTTATGGTTATTATTGCTATTATAATGATAAATATGGTTATTTCCAAGTTTATTATGGGTATTATTATGACTAGTGTGATTATTATAGTTATTATGATTATTATGGCTAGTATAATGCTTATTATGATTATTTCCGAGCTTATTATGGTTATTACTATAATTATTATGGATATTATGGTTATTATGATTATTATGGTTACTATGGCTAGTATAACGGTTATTATGATTATTTCAAAACTTATTATGTTTATTATTATGGTTACTATGATTATTATGGATCTTGGTATAATTATGATGAATATCATGATCATCATTAAGATCATTATGGTTATTGCGATTATTATGACTATTATGATTATTCTAGTTATTATGATTATTATGGTTATTATGGCTAGTATAAAGGTTATTATGATTATTTCAAAGCTTATTATGGTTATTATTATAATTATTATGATTATTATGGTTATTATGATTAGTATGGTTACTATGGCTAGTATAACGGTTATTATGATTACTTCAAAGCTTATTATGTTTATTATTATGATTACTCTGATTATTATATGTCTAGGTATAATTATGATGAATATTATGGTCATCATTAAGATCATTATGGTTATTACGATGATTATGGTTATTACGTTAATAATAATGGTTATTAAGATTATTTCCATGACTATTCTGTTTATTATGATGATTACTATGATCATTATGGTTGTTAGTATGATTATCATGATCACCATTCTGATTATTATGGCTATTGTGATTTGCATGGCTATTATGACTATTATTATGATTATTACGATTATTTCCTAGTTCATTATTGTTATTATTACGACTATTATGATTATTATGGCTATTATGACTATTATGGTTGATATGGCTAGTATAATGTATATTATGATTATTTCGAACCCATTATGGTTATTATTATGATTATTATGATTATTACGGATCTTGGTATAATTATCATGGATATTATGATCATCATTAAGATTATTATGGTTACTATGATTATTGTGATTATTGCTATGCTTATTAACATTACAATTACGATTATTATGATTATTGTAGTTATTATGATGATCACTATGATTATTATGGTTGTCAGTATGATTATTACGATCAACATTCAGATTATTATGGCTATTATGATCTTTATGGTTATTATTGCTATTATAATGGTAAATATGATTATTTCCAAGTTTATTATGGTTATTATAATGACTATTATGATTATTATAGTTATTATGATTATTATGACTATTATGGCTAGTATAATACTTATGATGATTATTTCCAAGCTTATTATGGTTATTAATATAATTATTATGATGATTATGGTTATTATGATTATTATGGCTTCTATGGCTAGTATAACGGTTATTATGACCATTTCAAAGCTTATTATGTTTATTATTATGGTTACTATGATTATTATGGATCTTGGTATAATTATGATGAATATAATGATCATCATTAAGATCATTATGGTTATTGCGATTATTATGACTATTATGATTACTCTAGTTATTATGATTATTATGGTTATTATGGCTAGTATGAAGGTTACTATGAGTATTTCAAAGCTTATTATGCTTATTATTATGATTATTCTGATTGTTATACGTCTAGGTATAATTATGATGTATATTATGGACATCATTAAGATTATTATGGTTATTACGTTAATAACAATGATTATTAATATTATTTCCATGACTATTCTGTTTATTATGATGATTACTATGATCATTATGGTTGTTAGTATGATTATTATGATCACCATTCTGATTATTATGGCTATTGTGATTTTTATGGCTATTATGACTATTACAATGATTATTACGATTATTTCCTAGTTCCTTATTGTTATTATTACGACTATTATGATTATTATGGCTATTATGACTATTATGGTTGATATGGCTAGTATAATGTATATTATGATTATTTCCGAACCCATTATGGTTATTATTATGATTATTATGATTATTACGGATCTTGGTATAATTATCATGGATATTATGATCATCATTAAGATTATTATGGTTACTATGATTATTGTGATTATTGCTATGCTTATTAACATTACAATTACGATTATTATGATTATTGTAGTTATTATGATGATCACTATGATTATTATGGTTGTCAGTATGATTATTAGGATCAACATTCAGATTATTATGGCTATTATGATCTTTATGGTTATTATTGCTATTATAATGATAAATATGGTTATTTCCAAGTTTATTATGGGTATTATTATGACTAGTGTGATTATTATAGTTATTATGATTATTATGGCTAGTATAATGCTTATTATGATTATTTCCGAGCTTATTATGGTTATTACTATAATTATTATGGATATTATGGTTATTATGATTATTATGGTTACTATGGCTAGTATAACGGTTATTATGATTATTTCAAAACTTATTATGTTTATTATTATGGTTACTATGATTATTATGGATCTTGGTATAATTATGATGAATATCATGATCATCATTAAGATCATTATGGTTATTGCGATTATTATGACTATTATGATTATTCTAGTTATTATGATTATTATGGTTATTATGGCTAGTATAAAGGTTATTATGATTATTTCAAAGCTTATTATGGTTATTATTATGATTACTCTGATTATTATATGTCTAGGTATAATTATGATGAATATTATGGTCATCATTAAGATCATTATGGTTATTACGATGATTATGGTTATTACGTTAATAATAATGGTTATTAAGATTATTTCCATGACTATTCTGTTTATTATGATGATTACTATGATCATTATGGTTGTTAGTATGATTATCATGATCACCATTCTGATTATTATGGCTATTGTGATTTACATGGCTATTATGACTATTATTATGATTATTACGATTATTTCCTAGTTCATTATTGTTATTATTACGACTATTATGATTATTATGGCTATTATGACTATTATGGTTGATATGGCTAGTATAATGTATATTATGATTATTTCCGAACCCATTATGGTTATTATTATGATTATTATGATTATTACGGATCTTGGTATAATTATCATGGATATTATGATCATCATTAAGATTATTATGGTTACTATGATTATTGGGATTATTGCTATGCTTATTAACATTACAATTACGATTATTATGATTATTGTAGTTATTATGATAATCACTATGATTATTATGGTTGTTAGTATGATTATTAGGATCAACATTCAGATTATTATGGCTATTATGATTTTTATGGTTATTATTGCTATTATAATGATAAATATGATTATTTCCAAGTTTATTATGGTTATTATTATGACTATTATGATTATTATAGTTATTATGATTATTATGATTATTATGGCTAGTATAATACTTATGATGATTATTTCCAAGCTTATTATGGTTATTAATATAATTATTATGATGATTATGGTTATTATGATTATAATGGCTTCTATGGCTAGTATAACGGTTATTATGATTATTTCAACGCTAATTATGTTTATTATTATGGTTACTATGATTATTATGGATCTTGGTATAATTATGATGAATGTAATGATCATCATTAAGATCATTATGGTTATTGCGATTATTATGACTATTATGATTACTCTAGTTATTATGATTATTATGGTTATTATGGCTAGTATGAAGGTTATTATGAGTATTTCAAAGCTTATTACTAAGCTTACTATTATGATTATTCTGATTATTATATGTCTAGGTATAATTATGATGTATATTATGGTCATCATTAAGATTATTATGGTTATTACGTTAATAACAATGATTATTAAGATTATTTCCATGACTATTCTGTTTATTATGATGATTACTATGATCATTATGGTTGTTAGTATGATTATTATGATCACCATTCTGATTATTATGGCTATTATGACTATTATAATGATTATTACGATTATTTCGTAGTTCCTTATTGTTATTATTACGACTATTATGATTATTATGGCTATTATGACTATTATGGTTGATATGTCTAGTATAATGTATATTATGATTATTTCCGAACCCATTATGGTTATTATTATGATTATTATGATTATTACGGATCTTGGTATAATTATCATGGATATTATGATCATCATTAAGATTATTATGGTTACTATGATTATTGTGATTATTGCTATGCTTATTAACATTACAATTACGATTATTATGATTATTGTAGTTATTATGATGATCACTATGATTATTATGGTTGTCAGTATGATTATTACGATCAACATTCAGATTATTATGGCTATTATGATCTTTATGGTTATTATTGCTATTATAATGGTAAATATGATTATTTCCAAGTTTATTATGGGTATTATTATGACTAGTATGATTATTATAGTTATTATGATTATTATGGCTAGTATAATGCTTACTATGATTATTTCCGAGCTTATTATGGTTATTACTATAATTATTATGGTTATTATGGTTATTATGATTATTATGGTTACTATGGCTAGTATAACGGTTATTATGATTATTTCAAAACATATTATGTTTATTATTATGGTTACTATGATTATTATGGATCTTGGTATAATTATGATGAATATCATGATCATCATTAAGATCATTATGGTTATTGCGATTATTATGACTATAATGATTATTCTAGTTATTATGATTATTATGGTTATTATGGCTAGTATAAAGGTTATTATGATTATTTCAAAGCTTATTGTGGTTATTATTATAATTATTATGATTATTATGGTTATTATGATTAGTATGGTTACTATGGCTAGTATAAGGGTTATTATGAGTATTTCAAAGGTTATTATGCTTATTATTATGATTATTCTGATTATTATATGTCTAGGTATAATTATGATGTATATTATGGTCATCATTAAGATTATTATGGTTATTACGTTAATAACAATGATTATTAAGATTATTGCCATGACTATTCTGTTTATTATGATGATTACTATGATCATTATGGTTGCTAGTATGATTATTATGATCACCATTCTGATTATTATGGCTATTGTGATTTTTATGGCTATTATGACTATTACAATGATTATTACGATTATTTCCTAGTTCATTATTGTTATTATTACGACTATTATGATTATTATGGCTATTATGACTATTATGGTTGATATGGCTAGTATAATGTATATTATGGTTATTTCCGGACCCATTATGGTTATTATTATGATTATTATGATTATTACGGATCTTGGTATAATTATCATGGACATTATGATCATCATTAAGATTATTATGGTTACTATGATTATTGTGATTATTGCTATGCTTATTAACATTACAATTACGATTATTATGATTATTGTAGTTATTATGATAATCACTATGATTATTATGGTTGTTAGTATGATTATTAGGATCAACATTCAGATTATTATGGCTATTATGATTTTTATGGTTATTATAGCTATTGTAATGATAAATATGATTATTTCCAAGTTTATTATGGTTATTATTATGACTATTATGATTATTATAGTTATTATGATTATTATGACTATTATGGCTAGTATAATACTTATGATGATTATTTCCAAGCTTATTATGGTTATTAATATAATTATTATGATGATTATGGTTATTATGATTATTATGGCTTCTATGGCTAGTATAACGGTTATTATGATTATTTCAAAGCTAATTATGTTTATTATTATGGTTACTATGATTATTATGGATCTTGGTATAATTATGATGAATGTAATGATCATCATTAAGATCATTATGGTTATTGCGATTATTATGACTATTATGATTACTCTAGTTATTATGATTATTATGGTTATTATGGCTAGTATGAAGGTTATTATGAGTATTTCAAAGGTTATTATGCTTATTATTATGATTATTCTGATTATTATATGTCTAGGTATAATTATGATGTATATTATGGTCATCATTAAGATTATTCTGGTTATTACGTTAATAACAATGATTATTAAGATTATTGCCATGACTATTCTGTTTATTATGATGATTACTATGATCATTATGGTTGCTAGTATGATTATTATGACCACCATTCAGATTATTACGTCTATTGTGATTTTTATTGCTATTATGGCTATTATAATGATTATTACGATTATTTCCAAGTTCATTATTGTTATTATTACGACTATTATGATTATTATGGCTATTATGACTATTATGGTTGTTATGGCAAGTATAAAGTATATTATGGTTATTTCCGGACCCATTATGGTTATTATTATGATTATTATGATTATTACGGATCTTGGTATAATTATCATGGATATTATGATCATCATTAAGATTATTATGGTTACTATGATTATTGGGATTATTGCTATGCTTATTAACATTACAATTACGATTATTATGATTATTGTAGTTATTATGATGATCACTATGATTATTATGGTTGTTAGTATGATTATTAGGATCAACATTCAGATTATTATGGCTATTATGATCTTTATGGTTATTATTGCTATTATAATGATAAATATGGTTATTTCCAAGTTTATTATGGGTATTATTATGACTAGTATGATTATTATAGTTATTATGATTATTATGATTATTATGGCTAGTATAATACTTATGATGATTATTTCCAAGCTTATTATGGTTATTAATATAATTATTATGATGATTATGGTTATTATGATTATTATGGCTTCTATGGCTAGTATAACGCTTATTATGATTATTTCAAAGCTTATTATGTTTATTATTATGGTTACTATGATTATTATGGATCTTGGCATAATTATGATGAATATAATGATCATCATTAAGATCATTATGGTTATTGCGATTATTATGACTATTATGATTACTCTAGTTATTATGGCTAGTATGAAGGTTATTATGAGTATTTCAAAGCTTATTATGCTTATTATTATGATTATTCTGACTATTATATGTCTAGGTATAATTATGATGTATATTATGGTCATCATTAAGATTATTATGGTTATTACGTTAATAACAATGATTATTAAGATTATTTCCATGACTATTCTGTTTATTATGATGACTACCATGATCATTATGGTTGCTAGTATGATTATTATGATCACTATTCTGATTATTATGGCTATTGTGATTTATATGGCTATTATGACTATTATTATGATTATTACGATTATTTCCTAGTTCATTATTGTTATTATTACGACTATTATGATTATTATGGCTATTATGACTATTATGGTTGTTATGGCTAGTATAAAGTATATTATGGTTATTTCCGGACCCATTATGGTTATTATTATGATTATTATGATTATTACGGATCTTGGTATAATTATCATGGATATTATGATCATCATTAAGATTATTATGGTTACTATGATTATTGTGATTATTGCTATGCTTATTAACATTACAATTACGATTATTATGATTATTGTAGTTATTATGATGATCACTATGATTATTATGGTTGTCAGTATGATTATTAGGATCAACATTCAGGTTATTATGGCTGTTATGATCTTTATGGCTATTATTGCTATTATAATGATAAATATGATTATTTCCAAGTTTATTATGGGTATTATTATGACTAGTATGATTATTATAGTTATTATGATTAGTATGATTATTATGGCTAGTATAATACTTATGATGATTATTTCCAAGCTTATTATGGTTATTAATATAATTATTATGATGATTATGGTTATTATGATTATAATGGCTTCTATGGCTAGTATAACGGTTATTATGATTATTTCAAAGCTAATTATGTTTATTATTATGGTTACTATGATTATTATGGATCTTGGTATAATTATGATGAATGTAATGATCATCATTAAGATCATTATGGTTATTGCGATTATTATGACTATTATGATTACTCTAGTTATTATGATTATTATGGTTATTATGGCTAGTATGAAGGTTATTATGAGTATTTCAAAGCTTATTATGCTTATTATTATGATTATTCTGACTATTATATGTCTAGGTATAATTATGATGTATATTATGGTCATCATTAAGATTATTATGGTTATTACGTTAATAACAATGATTATTAAGATTATTTCCATGACTATTCTGTTTATTATGATGACTACCATAATCATTATGGTTGCTAGTATGATTATTATGATCACTATTCTGATTATTATGGCTATTGTGATTTATATGGCTATTATGACTATTATTATGATTATTACGATTATTTCCTAGTTCTTTATTGTTATTATTACGACTATTATGATTATTATGGCTATTATGACTATTATGGTTGTTATGGCTAGTATAAAGTATATTATGGTTATTTCCGGACCCATTAAGGTTATTATTATGATTATTATGATTATTACGGATCTTGGTATAATTATCATGGATATTATGATCATCATTAAGATTATTATGGTTACTATGATTATTGTGATTATTGCTATGCTTATTAACATTACAATTACGATTATTATGATTATTGTAGTTATTATGATGATCACTATGATTATTATGGTTGTCAGTATGATTATTAGGATCAACATTCAGATTATTATGGCTATTATGATCTTTATGGTTATTATTGCTATTATAATGATAAATATGATTATTTCCAAGTTTATTATGCGTATTATTATGACTAGTATGATTATTATAGTTATTATGATTATTATGATTATTATGGCTAGTATAATACTTATGATAATTATTTCCAAGCTTATTATGGTTATTAATATAATTATTATGATGATAATGGTTATTATGATTATAATGGCTTCTATGGCTAGTATAACGGTTATTATGATTATTTCAAAGCTAATTATGTTTATTATTATGGTTACTATGATTATTATGGATCTTGGTATAATTATGATGAATGTAATGATCATCATTAAGATCATTATGGTTATTGCGATTATTATGACTATTATGATTACTCTAGTTATTATGATTATTATGGTTATTATGGCTAGTATGAAGGTTATTATGAGTATTTCAAAGCTTATTATGCTTATTATTATGATTATTCTGATTATTATATGTCTAGGTATAATGATGATGTATATTATGGTCATCATTAAGATTATTATGGTTATTACGTTAATAACAATGATTATTAAGATTATTTCCATGAATATTCTGTTTATTATGATGATTACTATGATCATTATGGTTGTTAGTATGATTATTATGATCACCATTCTGATTATTATGTCTATTGTGATTTTTATGGCTATTATGACTATTATAATGATTATTACGATTATTTCCTAGTTCCTTATTGTTATTATTACGACTATTATGATTATTATGGCTATTATGACTATTATGGTTGATATGGCTAGTATAATGTATATTATGATTATTTCCGAACCCATTATGGTTATTATTATGATTATTATGATTACTACGGATCTTGGTATAATTATCATGGATATTATGATCATCATTAAGATTATTATGGTTACTATGATTATTGTGATTATTGCTATGCTTATTAACATTACAATTACGATTATTATGATTATTGTAGTTATTATGATGATCACTATGATTATTATGGTTGTCAGTATGATTATTAGGATCAACATTCAGATTATTATGGCTATTATGATCTTTATGGTTATTATTGCTATTATAATGATAAATATGATTATTTCCAAGTTTATTATGGGTATTGTTATGACTAGTACGATTATTATAGTTATTATGATTATTATGGCTAGTATAATGCTTATTATGATTATTTCCGAGCTTATTATGGTTATTACTATAATTATTATGGTTATTATGGTTATTATGATTATTATGGTTACTATGGCTAGTATAACGGTTATTATGATTATTTCAAAACATATTATGTTTATTATTATGGTTACTATGATTATTATGGATCTTGGTATAATTATGATGAATATCATGATCATCATTAAGATCATTATGGTTATTGCGATTATTATGACTATTATGATTATTCTAGTTATTATGATTATGATGGTTATTATGGCTAGTATAAAGGTTATTATGTTTATTTCAAAGCTTATTATGGTTATTATTATAATTATTATGGTTATTGTGGTTATTATGATTAGTATGGTTACTATGGCTAGTATAACGGTTATTATGATTATTTCAAAGCTTATTATGTTTATTATTATGATTACTCTGATTATTATATGTCTAGGTATAATTATGATGAATATTATGGTCATCATTAAGATCATCATGGTTATTACGATGATTATGGTTATTACGTTAATAATAATGGTTATTAAGATTATTTCCATGACTATTCTGTTTATTATGATGATTACTATGATCATTATGGTTGTTAGTATGATTATTATGATCACCATCCTGATTATTATGGCTATTGTGATTTTTATGGCTATTATGGCTATTATAATGATTATTAGGATTATTTCCAGGTTCCTTATTGTTGTTAATACGACTATTATGATTATTATGGCTATTATGACTATTATGGTTGTTATGGCTAGTATAAAGTATATTATGGTTATTTCCGGACCCATTATGGTTATTATTATGATTATTATGATTATTACGGATCTTGGTATAATTATCATGGATATTATGATCATCATTAAGATTATTATGGTTACTATGATTATTGTGATTATTGCTATGCTTATTAACATTACAATTACGATTATTATGATTATTGTAGTTATTATGATAATCACTATGATTATTATGGTTGTTAGTATGATTATTAGGATCAACATTCAGATTATTATGGCTATTATGATTTTTATGGTTATTATAGCTATTGTAATGATAAATATGATTATTTCCAAGTTTATTATGGTTATTATTATGACTATTATGATTATTATAGTTATTATGATTATTATGACTATTATGGCTAGTATAATACTTATGATGATTATTTCCAAGCTTATTATGGTTATTAATATAATTATTATGATTATTATAGTTATTATGATTATTATGGTTACTATGGCTAGTATAACGGTTATTATGATTATTTCAAAGCTTATTATGGTTATTACTATAATTATTATGATTATTATGGTTATTATGATTATTATGGTTACTATGGCTAGTATAACGGTTATTATGATTATTTCAAAGCTTATTATGTTTATTATTATGATTACTCTGATTATTATTTGTCTTAGTATAATTATGATGTATATTATGGTCATCATTAAGATTATTATGGTTATTACGTTAATAACAATGATTATTAAGATTATTTCCATGACTATTCTGTTTATTATGATGATTACTATGATCATTATGGTTGTTAGTATGATTATTATGATCACCATTCTGATTATTATGGCTATTGTGATTTATATGGCTATTATGACTATTATTATGGTTATTACGATTATTTCCTTGTTCATTATTGTTATTATTATGGCTATTATGACTATTATGGTTGATATGGCTAGTATAATGTATATTATGGTTATTTCCGAACCCATTATGGTTATTATTATGATTATTATGATTATTACGGATCTTGGTATAATTATCATGAATATTATGATCATCATTAAGATTATTATGGTTACTATGATTATTGGGATTATTGCTATGCTTATTAACATTACAATTACGATTATTATGATTATTGTAGTTATTATGATGATCACTATGATTATTATGGTTGTTAGTATGATTATTAGGATCAACATTCAGATTATTATGGCTATTATGATCTTTATGGTTATTATTGCTATTATAATGATAAATATGGTTATTTCCAAGTTTATTATGGGTATTATTATGACTAGTACGATTATTATAGTTATTATGATTATTATGATTATTATGGCTAGTATAATACTTCTGATGATTATTTCCAAGCTTATTATGGTTATTAATATAATTATTATGATGATTATGGTTATTATGATTATTATGGCTTCTATGGCTAGTATAACGGTTATTATGATTATTTCAAAGCTTATTATGTTTATTATTATGGTTACTATGATTATTATGGATCTTGGTATAATTATGATGAATATAATGATCATCATTAAGATCATTATGGTTATTGCGATTATTATGACTATTATGATTACTCTAGTTATTATGATTATTATGGTTATTATGGCTAGTATGAAGGTTATTATGAGTATTTCAAAGCTTATTATGCTTATTATTATGATTATTCTGATTATTATATGTCTAGGTATAATTATGATGTATATTATGGTCATCATTAAGATTATTATGGTTATTACGTTAATAACAATGATTATTAAGTTATTGCCATGACTATTCTGTTTATTATGATGATTACTATGATCATTATGGTTGCTAGTATGATTATTATGATCACCATTCTGATTATTATGGCTATTGTGATTTTTATGGCTATTATGACTATTATTATGATTATTACGATTATTTCCTAGTTCATTATTGTTATTATTACGACTATTATGATTATTATGGCTATAATGACTATTATGGTTGTTATGGCAAGTATAATGTATATTATGATTATTTCCGAACACATTAGGGTTTTTATTATGATTATTATGATTATTATGGATCTTGGTATAATTATCATGTATATTATGATCATCATTAAGATTATTATGGTTACTATGATTATTGTGATTATTGCTATGCTTATTAACATTACAATTACGATTATTATGATTATTGTAGTTATTATGATGATCACTGTGATCATTATGGTTGTTAGTATGATTATTACGATCAACATTCAGATTATTATGGCTATTATGATCTTTATGGTTATTATTGCTATTATAATGGTAAATATGATTATTTCCAAGTTTATTATGGTTATTATAATGACTATTATGATTATTATAGTTATTATGATTATTATGACTATTATGGCTAGTATAATACTTATGATGATTATTTCCAAGCTTATTATGGTTATTAATATAATTATTATGATGATTATGGTTATTATGATTATTATGGCTTCTATGGCTAGTATAACGGTTATTATGACCATTTCAAAGCTTATTATGTTTATTATTATCGTTACTATGATTATTATGGATCTTGGTATAATTATGATGAATATAATGATCATCATTAAGATCATTATGGTTATTGCGATTATTATGACTATTATGATTACTCTAGTTATTATGATTATTATGGTTATTATGGCTAGTATGAAGGTTACTATGAGTATTTCAAAGCTTATTATGCTTATTATTATGATTATTCTGATTATTATATGTCTAGGTATAATTATGATGTATATTATGGACATCATTAAGATTATTATGGTTATTACGTTAATAACAATGATTATTAATATTATTTCCATGACTATTCTGTTTATTATGATGATTACTATGATCATTATGGTTGTTAGTATGATTATTATGATCACCATTCTGATTATTATGGCTATTGTGATTTTTATGGCTATTATGACTATTACAATGATTATTACGATTATTTCCTAGTTCCTTATTGTTATTATTACGACTATTATGATTATTATGGCTATTATGACTATTATGGTTGATATGGCTAGTATAATGTATATTATGATTATTTCCGAACCCATTATGGTTATTATTATGATTATTATGATTATTACGGATCTTGGTATAATTATCATGGATATTATGATCATCATTAAGATTATTATGGTTACTATGATTATTGTGATTATTGCTATGCTTATTAACATTACAATTACGATTATTATGATTATTGTAGTTATTATGATGATCACTCTGATTATTATGGTTGTCAGTATGATTATTAGGATCAACATTCAGATTATTATGGCTATTATGATCTTTATGGTTATTATTGCTATTATAATGATAAATATGGTTATTTCCAAGTTTATTATGGGTATTATTATGACTAGTGTGATTATTATAGTTATTATGATTATTATGGCTAGTATAATGCTTATTATGATTATTTCCGAGCTTATTATGGTTATTACTATAATTATTATGGATATTATGGTTATTATGATTATTATGGTTACTATGGCTAGTATAACGGTTATTATGATTATTTCAAAACTTATTATGTTTATTATTATGGTTACTATGATTATTATGGATCTTGTTATAATTATGATGAATATCATGATCATCATTAAGATCATTATGGTTATTGCGATTATTATGACTATTATGATTATTCTAGTTATTATGATTATTATGGTTATTATGGCTAGTATAAAGGTTATTATGATTATTTCAAAGCTTATTATGGTTATTATTATGATTACTCTGATTATTATATGTCTAGGTATAATTATGATGAATATTATGGTCATCATTAAGATCATTATGGTTATTACGATGATTATGGTTATTACGTTAATAATAATGGTTATTAAGATTATTTCCATGACTATTCTGTTTATTATGATGATTACTATGATCATTATGGTTGTTAGTATGATTATCATGATCACCATTCTGATTATTATGGCTATTGTGATTTACATGGCTATTATGACTATTATTATGATTATTACGATTATTTCCTAGTTCATTATTGTTATTATTACGACTATTATGATTATTATGGCTATTATGACTATTATGGTTGATATGGCTAGTATAATGTATATTATGGTTATTTCCGGACCCATTATGGTTATTATTATGATTATTATGATTATTACGGATCTTGGTATAATTATCATGGATATTATGATCATCATTAAGATTATTATGGTTACTATGATTATTGTGATTATTGCTATGCTTATTAACATTACAATTACGATTATTATGATTATTGTAGTTATTATGATAATCACTATGATTATTATGGTTGTTAGTATGATTATTAGGATCAACATTCAGATTATTATGGCTATTATGATTTTTATGGTTATTATAGCTATTGTAATGATAAATATGATTATTTCCAAGTTTATTATGGTTATTATTATGACTATTATGATTATTATAGTTATTATGATTATTATGACTATTATGGCTAGTATAATACTTATGATGATTATTTCCAAGCTTATTATGGTTATTAATATAATTATTATGATGATTATGGTTATTATGATTATTATGGCTTCTATGGCTAGTATAACGGTTATTATGATTATTTCAAAGCTAATTATGTTTATTATTATGGTTACTATGATTATTATGGATCTTGGTATAATTATGATGAATGTAATGATCATCATTAAGATCATTATGGTTATTGCGATTATTATGACTATTATGATTACTCTAGTTATTATGATTATTATGGTTATTATGGCTAGTATGAAGGTTATTATGAGTATTTCAAAGGTTATTATGCTTATTATTATGATTATTCTGATTATTATATGTCTAGGTATAATTATGATGTATATTATGGTCATCATTAAGATTATTATGGTTATTACGTTAATAACAATGATTATTAAGATTATTGCCATGACTATTCTGTTTATTATGATGATTACTATGATCATTATGGTTGCTAGTATGATTATTATGACCACCATTCAGATTATTACGTCTATTGTGATTTTTATTGCTATTATGGCTATTATAATGATTATTACGATTATTTCCAAGTTCATTATTGTTATTATTACGACTATTATGATTATTATGGCTATTATGACTATTATGGTTGTTATGGCAAGTATAAAGTATATTATGGTTATTTCCGGACCCATTATGGTTATTATTATGATTATTATGATTATTACGGATCTTGGTATAATTATCATGGATATTATGATCATCATTAAGATTATTATGGTTACTATGATTATTGGGATTATTGCTATGCTTATTAACATTACAATTACGATTATTATGATTATTGTAGTTATTATGATGATCACTATGATTATTATGGTTGTTAGTATGATTATTAGGATCAACATTCAGATTATTATGGCTATTACGATCTTTATGGTTATTATTGCTATTATAATGATAAATATGGTTATTTCCAAGTTTATTATGGGTATTATTATGACTAGTATGATTATTATAGTTATTATGATTATTATGATTATTATGGCTAGTATAATACTTATGATGATTATTTCCAAGCTTATTATGGTTATTAATATAATTATTATGATGATTATGGTTATTATGATTATTATGGCTTCTATGGCTAGTATAACGGTTATTATGATTATTTCAAAGCTTATTATGTTTATTATTATGGTTACTATGATTATTATGGATCTTGGCATAATTATGATGAATATAATGATCATCATTAAGATCATTATGGTTATTGCGATTATTATGACTATTATGATTACTCTAGTTATTATGGCTAGTATGAAGGTTATTATGAGTATTTCAAAGCTTATTATGCTTATTATTATGATTATTCTGACTATTATATGTCTAGGTATAATTATGATGTATATTATGGTCATCATTAAGATTATTATGGTTATTACGTTAATAACAATGATTATTAAGATTATTTCCATGACTATTCTGTTTATTATGATGACTACCATGATCATTATGGTTGCTAGTATGATTATTATGATCACTATTCTGATTATTATGGCTATTGTGATTTATATGGCTATTATGACTATTATTATGATTATTACGATTATTTCCTAGTTCATTATTGTTATTATTACGACTATTATGATTATTATGGCTATTATGACTATTATGGTTGTTATGGCTAGTATAAAGTATATTATGGTTATTTCCGGACCCATTATGGTTATTATTATGATTATTATGATTATTACGGATCTTGGTATAATTATCATGGATATTATGATCATCATTAAGATTATTATGGTTACTATGATTATTGTGATTATTGCTATGCTTATTAACATTACAATTACGATTATTATGATTATTGTAGTTATTATGATGATCACTATGATTATTATGGTTGTCAGTATGATTATTAGGATCAACATTCAGGTTATTATGGCTGTTATGATCTTTATGGTTATTATTGCTATTATAATGATAAATATGATTATTTCCAAGTTTATTATGGGTATTATTATGACTAGTATGATTATTATAGTTATTATGATTAGTATGATTATTATGGCTAGTATAATACTTATGATGATTGTTTCCAAGCTTATTATGGTTATTAATATAATTATTATGATGATTATGGTTATTATGATTATAATGGCTTCTATGGCTAGTATAACGGTTATTATGATTATTTCAAAGCTAATTATGTTTATTATTATGGTTACTATGATTATTATGGATCTTGGTATAATTATGATGAATGTAATGATCATCATTAAGATCATTATGGTTATTGCGATTATTATGACTATTATGATTACTCTAGTTATTATGATTATTATGGTTATTATGGCTAGTATGAAGGTTATTATGAGTATTTCAAAGCTTATTATGCTTATTATTATGATTATTCTGACTATTATATGTCTAGGTATAATTATGATGTATATTATGGTCATCATTAAGATTATTATGGTTATTACGTTAATAACAATGATTATTAAGATTATTTCCATGACTATTCTGTTTATTATGATGACTACCATAATCATTATGGTTGCTAGTATGATTATTATGATCACTATTCTGATTATTATGGCTATTGTGATTTATATGGCTATTATGACTATTATTATGATTATTACGATTATTTCCTAGTTCATTATTGTTATTATTACGACTATTATGATTATTATGGCTATTATGACTATTATGGTTGTTATGGCTAGTATAAAGTATATTATGGTTATTTCCGGACCCATTAAGGTTATTATTATGATTATTATGATTATTACGGATCTTGGTATAATTATCATGGATATTATGATCATCATTAAGATTATTATGGTTACTATGATTATTGTGATTATTGCTATGCTTATTAACATTACAATTACGATTATTATGATTATTGTAGTTATTATGATGATCACTATGATTATTATGGTTGTCAGTATGATTATTAGGATCAACATTCAGATTATTATGGCTATTATGATCTTTATGGTTATTATTGCTATTATAATGATAAATATGATTATTTCCAAGTTTATTATGCGTATTATTATGACTAGTATGATTATTATAGTTATTATGATTATTATGATTATTATGGCTAGTATAATACTTATGATGATTATTTCCAAGCTTATTATGGTTATTAATATAATTATTATGATGATAATGGTTGTTATGATTATAATGGCTTCTATGGCTAGTATAACGGTTATTATGATTATTTCAAAGCTAATTATGTTTATTATTATGGTTACTATGATTATTATGGATCTTGGTATAATTATGATGAATGTAATGATCATCATTAAGATCATTATGGTTATTGCGATTATTATGACTATTATGATTACTCTAGTTATTATGATTATTATGGTTATTATGGCTAGTATGAAGGTTATTATGAGTATTTCAAAGCTTATTATGCTTATTATTATGATTATTCTGATTATTATATGTCTAGGTATAATTATGATGTATATTATGGTCATCATTAAGATTATTATGGTTATTACGTTAATAACAATGATTATTAAGATTATTTCCATGAATATTCTGTTTATTATGATGATTACTATGATCATTATGGTTGTTAGTATGATTATTATGATCACCATTCTGATTATTATGTCTATTGTGATTTTTATGGCTATTATGACTATTATAATGATTATTACGATTATTTCCTAGTTCCTTATTGTTATTATTACGACTATTATGATTATTATGGCTATTATGACTATTATGGTTGATATGGCTAGTATAATGTATATTATGATTATTTCCGAACCCATTATGGTTATTATTATGATTATTATGATTACTACGGATCTTGGTATAATTATCATGGATATTATGATCATCATTAAGATTATTATGGTTACTATGATTATTGTGATTATTGCTATGCTTATTAACATTACAATTACGATTATTATGATTATTGTAGTTATTATGATGATCACTATGATTATTATGGTTGTCAGTATGATTATTAGGATCAACATTCAGATTATTATGGCTATTATGATCTTTATGGTTATTATTGCTATTATAATGATAAATATGATTATTTCCAAGTTTATTATGGGTATTGTTATGACTAGTACGATTATTATAGTTATTATGATTATTATGGCTAGTATAATGCTTATTATGATTATTTCCGAGCTTATTATGGTTATTACTATAATTATTATGGTTATTATGGTTATTATGATTATTATGGTTACTATGGCTAGTATAACGGTTATTATGATTATTTCAAAACATATTATGTTTATTATTATGGTTACTATGATTATTATGGATCTTGGTATAATTATGATGAATATCATGATCATCATTAAGATCATTATGGTTATTGCGATTATTATGACTATTATGATTATTCTACTTATTATGATTATGATGGTTATTATGGCTAGTATAAAGGTTATTATGTTTATTTCAAAGCTTATTATGGTTATTATTATAATTATTATGGTTATTGTGGTTATTATGATTAGTATGGTTACTATGGCTAGTATAACGGTTATTATGATTATTTCAAAGCTTATTATGTTTATTATTATGATTACTCTGATTATTATATGTCTAGGTATAATTATGATGAATATTATGGTCATCATTAAGATCATCATGGTTATTACGATGATTATGGTTATTACGTTAATAATAATGGTTATTAAGATTATTTCCATGACTATTCTGTTTATTATGATGATTACTATGATCATTATGGTTGTTAGTATGATTATTATGATCACCATCCTGATTATTATGGCTATTGTGATTTTTATGGCTATTATGGCTATTATAATGATTATTAGGATTATTTCCAGGTTCCTTATTGTTGTTAATACGACTATTATGATTATTATGGCTATTATGACTATTATGGTTGTTATGGCTAGTATAAAGTATATTATGGTTATTTCCGGACCCATTATGGTTATTATTATGATTATTATGATTATTACGGATCTTGGTATAATTATCATGGATATTATGATCATCATTAAGATTATTATGGTTACTATGATTATTGTGATTATTGCTATGCTTATTAACATTACAATTACGATTATTATGATTATTGTAGTTATTATGATAATCACTATGATTATTATGGTTGTTAGTATGATTATTAGGATCAACATTCAGATTATTATGGCTATTATGATTTTTATGGTTATTATAGCTATTGTAATGATAAATATGATTATTTCCAAGTTTATTATGGTTATTATTATGACTATTATGATTATTATAGTTATTATGATTATTATGACTATTATGGCTAGTATAATACTTATGATGATTATTTCCAAGCTTATTATGGTTATTAATATAATTATTATGATTATTATAGTTATTATGATTATTATGGTTACTATGGCTAGTATAACGGTTATTATGATTATTTCAAAGCTTATTATGGTTATTACTATAATTATTATGATTATTATGGTTATTATGATTATTATGGTTACTATGGCTAGTATAACGGTTATTATGATTATTTCAAAGCTTATTATGTTTATTATTATGCTTAATATGCTTATTATGGATCTTGGTATAATTATGATGAATATTATGGTCATCATTAAGATCATTATGGTTATTACGATGATTATGGTTATTACGATAATCATAATGAATATTAAGATTATTTCCATGCCTATTCTGTTTATTATGATGATTACTATGATCATTATGATTGTTAGTATGATTATTATGACCACCATTCAGATTATTACGGCTATTGTGATTTTTATTGCTATTATGGCTATTATAATGATTATTACGATTATTTCCAAGTTCATTATTGTTATTATTACGACTATTATGATTATTATGGCTATTATGACTATTATGGTTGTTATGGCAAGTATAAAGTATATTATGGTTATTTCCGGACCCATTATGGTTATTATTATGATTATTATGATTATTACGGATCTTGGTATAATTATCATGGATATTATGATCATCATTAAGATTATTATGGTTACTATGATTATTGTGATTATTGCTATGCTTATTAACATTACAATTACGATTATTATGATTATTGTAGTTATTATGATAATCACTATGATTATTATGGTTGTTAGTATGATTATTAGGATCAACATTCAGATTATTATGGCTATTATGATTTTTATGGTTATTATAGCTATTGTAATGATAAATATGATTATTTCCAAGTTTATTATGGTTATTATAATGACTATTATGATTATTATAGTTATTATGATTATTATGGTTTCTATGGCTAGTATAACGGTTACTATGATTATTTCAAGGCTTATTATGGTTATTACTATAATTATTATGATTATTATGGTTATTATGATTATTATGGTTACTATGGCTTGTATAACGGTTATTATGATTATTTCAAAGCTTATTATGTTTATTATTATGGTTACTATGCTTATTATGGATCTTGGTATAATTATGATGAATATCATGATCATCATTAAGATCATTATGGTTATTGCGATTATTATGACTATTATGATTATTCTAGTTATTATGATTATTATGGTTATTATGGCTAGTATAAAGGTTATTATTATTATTTCAAAGCTTATTATGTTTATTATTATGATTACTCTGATTATTATTTGTCTTAGTATAATTATGATGTATATTATGGTCATCATTAAGATTATTATGGTTATTACGTTAATAACAATGATTATTAAGATTATTTCCATGACTATTCTGTTTATTATGATGATTACTATGATCATTATGGTTGTTAGTATGATTATTATGATCACCATTCTGATTATTATGGCTATTGTGATTTATATGGCTATTATGACTATTATTATGATTATTACGATTATTTCCTTGTTCATTATTGTTATTATTACGACTATTATGATTATTATGGCTATTATGACTATTATGGTTGATATGGCTAGTATAATGTATATTATGGTTATTTCCGAACCCATTATGGTTATTATTATGATTATTATGATTATTACGTATCTTGGTATAATTATCATGGATATTATGATCATCATTAAGATTATTATGGTTACTATGATTATTGGGATTATTGCTATGCTTATTAACATTACAATTACGATTATTATGATTATTGTAGTTATTATGATGATCACTATGATTATTATGGTTGTTAGTATGATTATTAGGATCAACATTCAGATTATTATGGCTATTATGATCTTTATGGTTATTATTGCTATTATAATGATAAATATGGTTATTTCCAAGTTTATTATGGGTATTATTATGACTAGTATGATTATTATAGTTATTATGATTATTATGATTATTATGGCTAGTATAATACTTATGATGATTATTTCCAAGCTTATTATGGTTATTAATATAATTATTATGATGATTATGGTTATTATGATTATTATGGCTTCTATGGCTAGTATAACGGTTATTATGATTATTTCAAAGCTTATTATGTTTATTATTATGGTTACTATGATTATTATGGATCTTGGCATAATTATGATGAATATAATGATCATCATTAAGATCATTATGGTTATTGCGATTATTATGACTATTATGATTACTCTAGTTATTATGATTATTATGGTTATTATGGCTAGTATGAAGGTTATTATGAGTATTTCAAAGCTTATTATGCTTATTATTATGATTATTCTGATTATTATATGTCTAGGTATAATTATGATGTATATTATGGTCATCATTAAGATTATTATGGTTATTACGTTAATAACAATGATTATTAAGATTATTTCCATGACTATTCTGTTTATTATGATGACTACCATGATCATTATGGTTGCTAGTATGATTATTATGATCACCATTCTGATTATTATGGCCATTGTGATTTTTATGGCTATTATGACTATTATAATGATTATTACCATTATTTCCAAGTTTATTATTGTTATTATTACGACTATTATGATTATTATGGCTATTATGACTATTATGGTTGTTATGGCAAGTATAATGTATATTATGATTATTTCCGAACACATTAGGGTTATTATTATGATTATTATGATTATTACGGATCTTGGTATAATTATCATGGATATTATGATCATCATTAAGATTATTATGGTTACTATGATTATTGTGATTATTGCTATGCTTATTAACATTACAATTACGATTATTATGATTATTGTAGTTATTATGATAATCACTATGATTATTATGGTTGTTAGTATGATTATTAGGATCAACATTCAGATTATTATGGCTATTATGATTTTTATGGTTATTATAGCTATGGTAATGATAAATATGATTATTTCCAAGTTTATTAAGGTTATTATAATGACTATTATGATTATTATAGTTATTATGATTATTATGGTTACTATGGCTAGTATAACGGTTATTATGATTATTTCAAGGCTTATTATGGTTATTACTATAATTATTATGATTATTATGGTTATTATGATTATTATGGTTACTATGGCTAGTATAACGGTTATTATGATTATTTCAAAGCTTATTATGTTTATTATTATGGTTACTATGCTTATTATGGATCTTGGTATAATTATGATGAATATCATGATCATCATTAAGATCATTATGGTTATTGCGATTATTATGACTATTATGATTATTCTAGTTATTATGAGTATTATGGTTATTATGGCTAGTATAAAGGTTATTATTATTATTTCAAAGCTTATTATGTTTATTATTATGATTACTCTGATTATTATTTGTCTTAGTATAATTATGATGTATATTATGGTCATCATTAAGATTATTATGGTTATTACGTTAATAACAATGATTATTAAGATTATTTCCATGACTATTCTGTTTATTATGATGATTACTATGATCATTATGGTTGTTAGTATGATTTTTATGATCACCATTCTGATTATTATGGCTATTGTGATTTATATGGCTATTATGACTATTATTATGATTATTACGATTATTTCCTAGTTCATTATTGTTATTATTACGACTATTATGATTATTATGGCTATAATGACTATTATGGTTGTTATGGCAAGTATAATGTATATTATGATTATTTCCGAACACATTAGGGTTTTTATTATGATTATTATGATTATTATGGATCTTGGTATAATTATCATGGATATTATGATCATCATTAAGATTATTATGGTTACTATGATTATTGTGATTATTGCTATGCTTATTAACATTACAATTACGATTATTATGATTATTGTAGTTATTATGATGATCACTGTGATCATTATGGTTGTTAGTATGATTATTAGGATCAACATTCAGATTATTATGGCTATTATGATTTTTATGGTTATTATTGCTATTATAATGATAAATATGATTATTTCCAAGTTTATTACGGTTATTATTATCACTATTATGATTATTATAGTTATTATGATTATTATGGTTGCTATGGCTAGTATAACGGTTATTATGATTATTTCAAAGCTTATTATGGTTATTACTATAATTATTATGATTATTATGTTTATTATGATTATTATGGTTACTATGGCTAGTATAACGGTTATTATGATTATTTCAAAGCTTATTATGTTTATTATTATGGTTAATATGCTTATTATGGATCTTGGTATAATTATGATGAATATTATGGTCATCATTAAGATCATTATGGTTATTACGATGATTATGGTTATTACGATAATCATAATGAATATTAAGATTATTTCCATGCCTATTCTGTTTATTATGATGATTACTATGATCATTATGATTGTTAGTATTATTATTATGACCACCATTCAGATTATTACGGCTATTGTGATTTTTATTGCTATTATGGCTATTATAATGATTATTACGATTATTTCCAAGTTCATTATTGTTATTATTACGACTATTATGATTATTATGGCTATTATGACTATTATGGTTGTTATGGCAAGTATAAAGTATATTATGGTTATTTCCGGACCCATTATGGTTATTATTATGATTATTATGATTATTACGGATCTTGGTATAATTATCATGGATATTATGATCATCATTAAGATTATTATGGTTACTATGATTATTGTGATTATTGCTATGCTTATTAACATTACAATTACGATTATTATGATTATTGTAGTTATTATGATAATCACTATGATTATTATGGTTGTTAGTATGATTATTAGGATCAACATTCAGATTATTATGGCTATTATGATTTTTATGGTTATTATAGCTATTGTAATGATAAATATGATTATTTCCAAGTTTATTATGGTTATTATAATGACTATTATGATTATTATAGTTATTATGATTATTATGGTTGCTATGGCTAGTATAACGGTTATTATGATTATTTCAAAGCTTATTATGGTTATTACTATAATTATTATGATTATTATGTTTATTATGATTATTATGGTTACTATGGCTAGTATAACGGTTATTATGATTATTTCAAAGCTTATTATGTTTATTATTATGGTTAATATGCTTATTATGGATCTTGGTATAATTATGATGAATATTATGGTCATCATTAAGATCATTATGGTTATTACGATGATTATGGTTATTACGATAATCATAATGAATATTAAGATTATTTCCATGCCTATTCTGTTTATTATGATGATTACTATGATCATTATGATTGTTAGTATTATTATTATGACCACCATTCAGATTATTACGGCTATTGTGATTTTTATTGCTATTATGGCTATTATAATGATTATTACGATTATTTCCAAGTTCATTATTGTTATTATTACGACTATTATGATTATTATGGCTATTATGACTATTATGGTTGTTATGGCAAGTATAAAGTATATTATGGTTATTTCCGGACCCATTATGGTTATTATTATGATTATTATGATTATTACGGATCTTGGTATAATTATCATGGATATTATGATCATCATTAAGATTATTATGGTTACTATGATTATTGTGATTATTGCTATGCTTATTAACATTACAATTACGATTATTATGATTATTGTAGTTATTATGATAATCACTATGATTATTATGGTTGTTAGTATGATTATTAGGATCAACATTCAGATTATTATGGCTATTATGATTTTTATGGTTATTATAGCTATTGTAATGATAAATATGATTATTTCCAAGTTTATTATGGTTATTATAATGACTATTATGATTATTATAGTTATTATGATTATTATGACTATTATGGCTAGTATAATACTTATGATGATTATTTCCAAGCTTATTATGGTTATTAATATAATTATTATGATGATTATGGTTATTATGATTATTATGGCTTCTATGGCTAGTATAACGGTTATTATGACCATTTCAAAGCTTATTATGTTTATTATTATGGTTACTATGATTATTATGGATCTTGGTATAATTATGATGAATATAAAGATCATCATTAAGATCATTATGGTTATTGCGATTATTATGACTATTATGATTACTCTAGTTATTATGATTATTATGGTTATTATGGCTAGTATGAAGGTTATTATGAGTATTTCAAAGCTTATTATGCTTATTATTATGATTATTCTGATTATATATGTCTAGGTATCATTATGGTGTATATTATGGTCATCATTAAGATTATTATGGTTATTACGTTAATAACAATGATTATTAAGATTATTTCCATGACTATTCTGTTTATTATGATGACTACCATGATCATTATGGTTGCTAGTATGATTATTATGATCACCATTCTGATTATTATGGCCATTGTGATTTTTATGGCTATTATGACTATTATAATGATTATTACCATTATTTCCAAGTTTATTATTGTTATTATTACGACTATTATGATTATTATGGCTATTATGACTATTATGGTTGTTATGGCAAGTATAATGTATATTATGATTATTTCCGAACACATTAGGGTTATTATTATGATTATTATGGTTATTACGGATCTTGGTATAATTATCATGGATATTATGATCATCATTAAGATTATTATGGTTACTATGATTATTGTGATTATTGCTATGCTTATTAACATTACAATTACGATTATTATGATTATTGTAGTTATTATGATAATCACTATGATTATTATGGTTGTTAGTATGATTATTAGGATCAACATTCAGATTATTATGGCTATTATGATTTTTATGGTTATTATTGCTATTATAATGATAAATATGATTATTTCCAAGTTTATTACGGTTATTATTATCACTATTATGATTATTATAGTTATTATGATTATTATGGTTACTATGGCTAGTATAACGGTTATTATGATTATTTCAAAGCTTATTATGGTTATTACTATAATTATTATGATTATTATGGTTATTATGATTATTATGGTTACTATGGCTAGTATAACGGTTATTATGATTATTTCAAAGCTTATTATGTTTATTATTATGGTTAATATGCTTATTATGGATCTTGGTATAATTATGATGAATATTATGGTCATCATTAAGATCATTATGGTTATTACGATGATTATGGTTATTACGATAATCATAATGAATATTAAGATTATTTCCATGCCTATTCTGTTTATTATGATGATTACTATGATCATTATGATTGTTAGTATGATTATTATGACCACCATTCAGATTATTACGGCTATTGTGATTTTTATTGCTATTATGGCTATTATAATGATTATTACGATTATTTCCTTGTTCATTATTGTTATTATTACGACTATTATGATTATTATGGCTATTATGACTATTATGGTTGTTATGGCAAGTATAAAGTATATTATGGTTATTTCCGGACCCATTATGGTTATTATTATGATTATTATGATTATTACGGATCTTGGTATAATTATCATGGATATTATGATCATCATTAAGATTATTATGGTTACTATGATTATTGTGATTATTGCTATGCTTATTAACATTGCAATTACGATTACTATGATTATTGTAGTTATTATGATGATCACTATGATTATTATGGTTGCTAGTATGATTATTATGATCACCATTCTGATTATTATGGCCATTGTGATTTTTATGGCTATTATGACTATTATGGTTGTTATGGCAAGTATAATGTATATTATGATTATTTCCGAACACATTAGGGTTATTTTTATGATTATTATGATTATTACGGATCTTGGTATAATTATCATGGATATTATGATCATCATTAAGATTATTATGGTTACTATGATTATTGTGATTATTGCTATGCGTATTAACATTACAATTACGATTATTATGATTATTGTAGTTATTATGATAATCACTATGATTATTATGGTTGTTAGTATGATTATTAGGATCAACATTCAGATTATTATGGCTATTATGATTTTTATGGTTATTATAGCTATTATAATGATAAATATGATTATTTCCAAGTTTATTACGGTTATTATTATCACTATTATGATTATTATAGTTATTATGATTATTATGGTTACTATGGCTAGTATAACGGTTATTATGATTATTTCAAAGCTTATTATGGTTATTACTATAATTATTATGATTATTATGGTTATTATGATTATTATGGTTACTATGGCTAGTAAAACGGTTATTATGATTATTTCGACGCTTATTATGTTTATTATTATGGTTACTATGCTTATTATGGATCTTGGTATAATTATGATGAATTTCATGATCATCATTAAGATCATTATGGTTATTGCGATTATTATGACTATTATGATTATTCTAGTTATTATGATTATTATGGTTATTATGGCTAGTATAAAGGTTATTATTATTATTTCAAAGCTTATTATGTTTATTATTATGATTACTCTGATTATTATTTGTCTTAGTATAATTATGATGAATATTATGGTCATCATTGAGATCATTATGGTTATTAAGGTGATTATGGTTATTACGTTAATAATAACCATTATTAAGATTATTTCCATGACTATTCTGTTTATTATGATGATTACTATGATAATTATGGTTGTTAGTACGATTATTATGATCACCATTCTGATTATTATGGCTATTGTGATTTTTGTGGCTATTATGACTATTATAATGATTATTACGATTATTTCCTAGTTCCTTATTGTTATTATTACGACTATTATGATTATTATGGCTATTATGACTATTATGGTTGATATGGCTAGTATAATGTATATTATGATTATTTCCGAACACATTAGGGTTTTTATTATGATTATTATGATTTTTACGGATCTTGGTATAATTATCATGGATATTATGATCATCATTAAAATTATTATGGTTACTATGATTATTGTGATTATTGCTATGCTTATTAACATTACAATTACGATTATTATGATTATTGTAGTTATTATGATGATCACTATGATTATTATGGTTGTTAGTATGATTATTAGGATCAACATTCAGATTATTGTGGCTATTATGATCTTTATGGTTATTACAGCTATTATAATGATAAATATGATTATTTCCAAGTTTATTATGGTTATTATTATGACTATTATTATTATTATAGTTATTATGATTATTATGGTTATTATGGCTAGTATAATACTTATGATGATTATTTCCAAGCTTATTATGGTTATTAATATAATTATTATGATGATTATGGTTATTATGATTATTATGGCTTCTATGGCTAGTATAACGGTTATTATGATTATTTCAAAGCATATTATGTTTATTATTATGGTTACTATGATTATTATGGATCTTGGTATAATTATGATGAATATAATGATCATCATTAAGATCATTATGGTTATTGCGATTATTATGACTATTATGATTACTCTAGTTATTATGATTATTATGGTTATTATGGCTAGTATGAAGGTTATTATGAGTATTTCAAAGGTTATTATGCTTATTATTATGATTATTCTGATTATTATATGTCTAGGTATAATTATGTTGTATATTATGGTCATCATTAAGATTATTATGGTTATTACGTTAATAACAATGATTATTAAGATTATTGCCATGACTATTCTGTTTATTATGATGATTACTATGATCATTATGGTTGCTAGTATGATTATTATGATCACCATTCTGATTATTATGGCTATTGTGATTTTTATGGCTATTATGACTATTATAATGATTATTACCATTATTCCCAAGTTCATTATTGTTATTATTACGACTATTATGATTATTATGGCTATTATGACTATTATGGTTGTTATGGCAAGTATAATGTATATTATGATTATTTCCGAACACATTAGGGTTTTTATTATGATTATTATGATTATTACGGATCTTGGTATAATTATCATGGATATTATGATCATCATTAAGATTATTATGGTTACTATGATTATTGTGATTATTGCTATGCTTATTAACATTACAATTACGATAATTATCATTATTGTAGTTATTATGATGATCACTATGATTATTATGGTTGTTATGGCAAGTATAATGTATATTATGATTATTTCCGAACACATTAGGGTTTTTATTATGATTATTATGATTTTTACGGATCTTGGTATAATTATCATGGATATTATGATCATCATTAAGATTATTATGGTTACTATGATTATTGTGATTATTGCTATGCTTATTAACATTACAATTACGATAATTATCATTATTGTAGTTATTATGATGATCACTATGATTATTATGGTTGTTAGTATGATTATTAGGATCAACATTCAGATTATTATGGCTATTATGATTTTTATGGTTATTATTGCTATTATAATGATAAATATGATTATTTCCAAGTTTATTACGGTTATTATTATCACTATTATGATTATTATAGTTATTATGATTATTATGGTTACTATGGCTGGTATAACGGTTATTATGATTATTTCAAAGCTTATTATGGTTATTACTATAATTATTATGATTGTTATGGTTATTATGATTATTATGGTTACTATGGCTAGTATAACGGTTATTATGATTATTTCGAAGCTTATTATGTTTATTATTATGGTTACTATGCTTATTATGGATCTTGGTATAATTATGATGAATATCATGATCATCATTAAGATCATTATGGTTATTGCGATTATTATGACTATTATGATTATTCTAGTTATTATGATTATTATGGTTATTATGGCTAGTATAAAGGTTATTATTATTATTTCAAAGCTTATTATGTTTATTATTATGATTACTCTGATTATTATTTGTCTTAGTATAATTATGATGAATATTATGGTCATCATTGAGATCATTATGGTTATTAAGGTGATTATGGTTATTACGTTAATAATAACCATTATTAAGATGATTTCCATGACTATTCTGTTTATTATGATGATTACTATGATCATTATGATTGTTAGTATGATTATTATGACCACCATTCAGATTATTACGGCTATTGTGATTTTTATGGCTATTATGGCTATTATAATGATTATTACCATTATTTCCAAGTTCATTATTATTATTATTACGACTATTATGATTATTATGGCTATTATGACTATTATGGTTGTTATGGCAAGTATAATGTATATTATGATTATTTCCGAACACATTAGGGTTATTATTATGATTATTATGATTATTACGGATCTTGGTATAATTATCATGCATATTATGATCATCATTAAGATTATTATGGTTACTATGATTATTGTGATTATTGCTATGCTTATTGACATTACAATTACGATTATTATGATTATTGTAGTTATTATGATGATCACTATGATTATTATGGTTGTCAGTATGATTATTAGGATCAACATTCAGATTATTATTGCTATTATGATCTTTATGGTTATTATTGCTATTATAATGATAAATATGATTATTTCCAAGTTTATTATGGGTATTATTATGACTAGTATGATTATTATAGTTATTATGATTATTATGGCTAGTATAATGCTTATTATGATTATTTCCGAGCTTATTATGGTTATTACTATAATTATTATGGGTATTATGGTTATTATGATTATTATGGTTACTATGGCCAGTATAACGGTTATTATGATTATTTCAAAACTTATTATGTTTATTATTATGGTTACTATGATTATTATGGATCTTGGTATAATTATGATGAATATCATGCTCATCATTAAGATCATTATGGTTATTGCGATTATTATGACTATTATGATTATTCTAGTTATTATGATTATTATGGTTATTATGGCTAGTATAAAGGTTATTATTACTATTTCAAAGCTTATTATGTTTATTATTATGATTACTCTGATTATTATTTGTCTAAGTATAATTATGATGAATATTATGGTCATCATTGAGATCATTATGGTTATTAAGGTGATTATGGTTATTACGTTAATAATAACGATTATTAAGATTATTTCCATGACTATTCTGTTTATTATGATGATTACTATGATCATTATGGTTGTTAGTATGATTATTATGATCACCATTCAGATTATTATGGCTATTGTGATTTTTATTGCTATTATGACTATTATAATGATTATAAGGATTATTTCCAAGTTCATTATTGTTATTATTACGACTATTATGATTATTATGGCTATTATGACTATTATGGTTGATATGGCTAGTATAATGTATATTATGATTATTTCCGAACCCATTATGGTTATTATTATGATTATTATGATTATTACGGATCTTGGTATAATTATCATGGATATTATGATCATCATTAAGATTATTATGGTTACGATGATTATTGTGATTATTGCTATGCTTATTAACATTACAATTACGATTATTATGATTATTGTAGTTATTATGATGATCACTATGATTATTATGGTTGTCAGTATGATTATTAGGATCAACATTCAGATTATTATGGCTATTATAATCTTTATGGTTATTATTGCTATTATAATGATAAATATGATTATCTCCAAGTATATTATGGTTATTATTATGACTAGTACGATTATTATCGTTATTATGATTATTATGGCTAGTATAATGCTTATTATGTTTATTTCAAAGCTTATTATGGTTATTATTATAATTATTATGGTTATTATGGTTATTATGATTAGTATGGTTCCTATGGCTAGTATAACGGTTATTATGGTTATTTCAAAGCTTATTATGTTTATTATTATGATTACTCTGATTATTATATGTCTAGGTATAATTATGATGAATATTATGGTCATCATTAAGATCATCATGGTTATTACGATGATTATGGTTATTACGTTAATAATAATGGTTATTAAGATTATTTCCATGACTATTCTGTTTATTATGATGATTACTATGATCATTATGGCTGTTAGTATGATTATTATGATCACCATTCTGATTATTATGGCTATTGTGATTTTTATGGCTATTATGACTATTATAATGATTATTAGGATTATTTCCAAGTTCATTATTGTTGTTAATACGACTATTATGATTATTATGGCTATTATGACTATTATGGTTGTTATGGCTAGTATAAAGTATATTATGGTTATTTCCGGACCCATTATGGTTATTATTATGATTATTATGACTATTACGGATCTTGGTATAATTATCATGGATATTATGATCATCATTAAGATTATTATGGTTACTATGATTATTGTGATTATTGCTATGCTTATTAACATTACAATTACGATTATTATGATTATTGTAGTTATTATGATAATCACTATGATTATTATGGTTGTTAGTATGATTATTAGGATCAACATTCAGATTATTATGGCTATTATGATTTTTATGGTTATTATAGCTATTGTAATGATAAATATGATTATTTCCAAGTTTATTATGGTTATTATTATGACTATTATGATTATTATAGTTATTATGATTATTATGACTATTATGGCTGGTATAATACTTATGATGATTATTTCCAAGCTTATTATGGTTATTAATATAATTATTATGATGATTATGGTTATTATGATTATTATGGCTTCTATGGCTAGTATAACGGTTATTATGATTATTTCAAAGCTAATTATGTTTATTATTATGGTTACCATGCTTATTATGGATCTTGGTATAATTATGATGAATGTAATGATCATCATTAAGATCATTATGGTTATTGCGATTATTATGACTATTATGATTACTCTAGTTATTATGATTATTATGGTTATTATGGCTAGTATGAAGGTTATTATGAGTATTTCAAAGGTTATTATGCTTATTATTATGATTATTCTGATTATTATATGTCTAGGTATAATTATGATGTATATTATGGTCATCATTAAGATTATTATGGTTATTACGTTAATAACAATGATTATTAAGATTATTGCCATGACTATTCTGTTTATTATGATGATTACTATGATCATTATGGTTGCTAGTATGATTATTATGATCACCATTCTGATTATTATGGCTATTGTGATTTTTATGGCTATTATGACTATTATAATGATTATTACCATTATTTCCAAGTTCATTATTGTTATTATTACGACTATTATGATTATTATGGCTATTATGACTATTATGGTTGTTATGGCAAGTATAATGTATATTATGATTATTTCCGAACACATTAGGGTTTTTATTATGATTATTATGATTATTACGGATCTTGGTATAATTATCATGGATATTATGATCATCATTAAGATTATTATGGTTACTATGATTATTGTGATTATTGCTATGCTTATTAACATTACAATTACGATAATTATCATTATTGTAGTTATTATGATGATCACTATGATTATTATGGTTGTTAGTATGATTATTAGGATCAACATTCAGATTATTATGGCTATTATGATTTTTATGGTTATTATTGCTATTATAATGATAAATATGATTATTTCCAAGTTTATTACGGTTATTATTATCACTATTATGATTATTATAGTTATTATGATTATTATGGTTACTATGGCTAGTATAACGGTTATTATGATTATTTCAAAGCTTATTATGGTTATTACTATAATTATTATGATTATTATGGTTATTATGATTATTATGGTTACTATGGCTAGTATAACGGTTATTATGATTATTTCGAAGCTTATTATGTTTATTATTATGGTTACTATGCTTATTATGGATCTTGGTATAATTATGATGAATATCATGATCATCATTAAGATCATTATGGTTATTGCGATTATTATGACTATTATGATTATTCTAGTTATTATGATTATTATGGTTATTATGGCTAGTATAAAGGTTATTATTATTATTTCAAAGCTTATTATGTTTATTATTATGATTACTCTGATTATTATTTGTCTTAGTATAATTATGATGAATATTATGGTCATCATTGAGATCATTATGGTTATTAAGGTGATTATGGTTATTACGTTAATAATAACCATTATTAAGATGATTTCCATGACTATTCTGTTTATTATGATGATTACTATGATCATTATGGTTGTTAGTATGATTATTATGATCACCATTCTGATTATTATGGCTATTGTGATTTTTATGGCTATTATGACTATTATAATGATTATTACGATTATTTCCTAGTTCCTTATTGTTATTATTACGACTATTATGATTATTATGGCTATTATGACTATTATGGTTGATATGGCTAGTATAATGTATATTATGATTATTTCCGAACCCATTATGGTTATTATTATGATTATTATGATTATTACGGATCTTGGTATAATTATCATGCATATTATGATCATCATTAAGATTATTATGGTTACTATGATTATTGTGATTATTGCTATGCTTATTGACATTACAATTACGATTATTATGATTATTGTAGTTATTACGATGATCACTATGATTATTATGGTTGTCAGTATGATTATTAGGATCAACATTCAGATTATTATTGCTATTATGATCTTTATGGTTATTATTGCTATTATAATGATAAATATGATTATTTCCAAGTTTATTATGGGTATTATTATGACTAGTATGATTATTATAGTTATTATGATTATTATGGCTAGTATAATGCTTATTATGATTATTTCCGAGCTTATTATGGTTATTACTATAATTATTATGGTTATTATGGTTATTATGATTATTATGGTTACTATGGCTAGTATAACGGTTATTATGATTATTTCAAAACTTATTATGTTTATTATTATGGTTACTATGATTATTATGGATCTTGGTATAATTATGATGAATATCATGATCATCATTAAGATCATTATGGTTATTGCGATTATTATGACTATTATGATTATTCTAGGTATTATGATTATTATGGTTATTATGGCCAGTATAAAGGTTATTGTGATTATTTCAAAGCTTATTATGTTTATTATTATGATTACTCTGATTATTATTTGTCTTAGTATAATTATGATGAATATTATGGTCATCATTGAGATCATTATGGTTATTAAGGTGATTATGGTTATTACGATAATAATAATGATTATTAAGATCATTTCCATGCCTATTCTGTTTATTATGATGATTACTATGATCATTATGATTGTTAGTATGATTATTATGACCACCATTCAGATTATTACGGCTATTGTGATTTTTATGGCTATTATGACTATTGTAATGATTATTACGATTATTTCCAGGTTCTTTATTGTTATTACTACGACTATTATGATTATTATGGCTATTATGACTATTATGGTTGTTATGGCAAGTATAATGTATATTATGATTATTTCCGAACACATTACGGTTATTATTATGATTATTATGATTATTACGGATCTTGGTATAATTATCATGGATATTATGATCATCATTAAGATTATTATGGTTACTATGATTATTGTGATTATTGCTATGCTCATTAACATTACAATTACGATTATTATGATTATTGTAATTATTATGATGATCACTATGATTATTATGGTTGTTAGTATGATTATTAGGATCAACATTCAGATTATTATGGCTATTATGATTTTTATGGTTATTATAGCTATTATAATGATAAATATGATTATTTCCAAGTTTATTACGGTTATTATTATCACTATTATGATTATTATAGTTATTATGATTATTATGGTTACTATGGCTAGTATAACGGTTATTATGATTATTTCAAAGCTTATTATGGTTATTACTATAATTATTATGATTATTATGTTTGTTATGATTATTATGGTTACTATGGCTAGTATAACGGTTATTATGATTATTTCGAAGCTTATTATGTTTATTATTATGGTTACTATGCTTATTATGGATCTTGGTATAATTATGATGAATATCATGATCATCATTAAGATCATTATGGTTATTGCGATTATTATGACTATTATGATTATTCTAGTTATTATGATTATTATGGCTATTATGGCTAGTATAAAGGTTATTATTATTATTTCAAAGCTTATTATGTTTATTATTATGATTACTCTGATTATTATTTGTCTTAGTATAATTATGATGTATATTATGGTCATCATTAAGATTATTATGGTTATTACGTTAATAACAATCATTATTAAGATTATTTCCATGACTATTCTGTTTATTATGATGATTACTATGATCATTATGGTTGTCAGTATGATTATTAGGATCAACATTCAGATTATTATGGCTATTATGATCTTTATGGTTATTATTGCTATTATAATGATAAATATGGTTATTTCCAAGTTTATTATGGGTATTATTATGACTAGTATGATTATTATAGTTATTATGATTATTATGGCTAGTATAATGCTTATTATGATTATTTCCGAGCTTATTATGGTTATTACTATAATTATTATGGATATTATGGTTATTATGATTATTATGGTTACTATGGCTAGTATAACGGTTATTATGATTATTTCAAAACTTATTATGTTTATTATTATGGTTACTATGATTATTATGGATCTTGGTATAATTATGATGAATATCATGATCATCATTAAGATCATTATGGTTATTGCGATTATTATGACTATTATGATTATTCTAGTTATTATGATTATTATGGTTATTATGGCTAGTATAGAGGTTATTATGATTATTTCAAAGCTTATTATGGTTATTATTATAATTATTATGATTATTATGGTTATTATGATTAGTATGGTTACTATGGCTAGTATAACGGTTATTATGATTATTTCAAAGCTTATTATGTTTATTATTATTATTACTCTGATTATTATATGTCTAGGTATAATTATGATGAATATTATGGTCATCATTAAGATCATTATGGTTATTACGATGATTATGTATATTACGTTAATAATAATGGTTATTAAGATTATTTCCATGACTATTCTGTTTATTATGATGATTACTATGATCATTATGGTTGTTAGTATGATTATCATGATCACCATTCTGATTATTATGGCTATTGTGATATACATGGCTATTATGACTATTATTATGATTATTACGATTATTTCCTAGTTCATTATTGTTATTATTACGACTATTATGATTATTATGGCTATTATGACTATTATGGTTGATATGGCTAGTATAATGTATATTATGATTATTTCCGAACCCATTATGGTTCTTATTATGATTATTATGATTATTACGGATCTTGGTATAATTATCATAGATATTATGATCATCATTAAGATTATTATGGTTACTATGATTATAAGGATTATTTCTATGCTTATTAACATTACAATTACGATTATTATGATTATTGTAGTTATTATGATGATCACTATGATTATTATGGTTGTTAGTATGATTATTAGGATCAACATTCAGATTATTATGGCTATTATGATCTATATGGTTATTATTGCTATTATAATGATAAATATGGTTATTTCCAAGTTTATTATGGGTATTATTATGACTAGTATGATTATTATAGTTATTATGATTATTATGATTATTATGGCTAGTATAATACTCATGATGATTATTTCCAAGCTTATTATGGTTATTAATATAATTATTATGATGATTATGGTTATTATGATTATTATGGCTTCTATGGCTAGTATAACGGTTATTATGATTATTTCAAAGCTTATTATGTTTATTATTACGGTTACTATGATTATTATGGATCTTGGTATAATTATGATGAATATGATGATCATCATTAAGATCATTATGGTTATTGCGATTATTATGACTATTATGATTACTCTAGTTATTATGATTATTATGGTTATTATGGCTAGTATGAAGGTTATTATGAGTATTTCAAAGCTTATTATGCTTATTATTATGATTATTCTGATTATTATATGTCTAGGTATAATTATGATGTATATTATGGACATCATTAAGATTATTATGGTTATTACGTAAATAACAATGATTATTAAGATTATTTCCATGACTATTCTGTTTATTATGATGACTACCATGATCATTATGGTTGCTAGTATGATTATTATGATCACCATTCTGATTATTATGGCCATTGTGATTTTTATGGCTATTATGACTATTATAATGATTATTACCATTATTTCCAAGTTTATTATTGTTATTATTACGACTATTATGATTATTATGGCTATTATGACTATTATGGTTGTTATGGCAAGTATAATGTATATTATGATTATTTCCGAACACATTAGGGTTATTATTATGATTATTATGATTATTACGGTTGTTGGTATAATTATCATGGATATTATGATCATCATTAAGATTATTATGTTCACTATGATTATTGTGATTATTGCTATGCTGATTAACATTACAATTACGATTATTATGATTATTGTAATTATTATGATGATCACTATGATTATTATGGTTGTTAGTATGATTATTAGGATCAACATTCAGATTATTATGGCTATTATGACTTTTATGGTTATTATTGCTATTATAATGATAAATATGGTTATTTCCAAGTTTATTATGGGTATTATTATGACTAGTATGATTATTATAGTTATTATGATTATTATGGTTATTACGGCTAGTATAAAGGTTATTATTACTATTTCAAAGCTTATTATGTTTATTATTATGATTACTCTGATTATTACTTGTCTTAGTTTAATTCTGATGTATATTATGGTCATCATTAAGATTATTATGGTTATTACGTTAATAACAATCATTATTAAGATTATTTCCATGACTATTCTGTTTATTATGGTGATTACTATGATCATTATGGTTGTTAGTATGATTATTATGATCACCATTCTGATTATTATGGCTATTGTGATTTATATGGCTATTATGACTATTATTATGATTATTACGATTATTTCCTAGTTCATTATTGTTATTATTACGACTATTATGATTATTATGGCTATTATGACTATTATGGTTGTTATGGCTAGTATAAAGTATATTATGGTTATTTCCGGACCCATTATGGTTATTATTATGATTATTATGATTATTACGGATCTTTGTATAATTATCATGGATATTATGATCATCATTAAGATTATTATGGTTACTATGATTATTGTGATTATTGCTATGCTTATTAACATTACAATCACGATTATTATGATTATTGTAGTTATTATGATGGTCACTATGATTATTATGGTTGTCAGTATGATTATTAGGATCAACATTCAGATTATTATGGCTATTATGATCTTTATGGTTATTATTGCCATTATAATGATAAATATGATTATTTCGAAGTTTATTATGGTTATTATTATGACTATTATGATTATTATAGTTATTATGATTATTATGATTATTATGGCTAGTATAATACTTATGATGATTATTTCCAAGCTTATTATGGTTATTAATATAATTATTATGATGATTATGGTTATTATGATTATAATGGCTTCTATGGCTAGTATAACGGTTATTATGATTATTTCAAAGCTAATTATGTCTATTATTATGGTTACTATGATTATTATGGATCTTGGTATAATTATGATGAATGTAATGTTCATCATTAAGATCATTATGGTTATTGCGATTATTATGACTATTATGATTACTCTAGTTATTATGATTATTATGGTTATTATGGCTAGTATGAAGGTTATTATGAGTATTTCAAAGCTTATTATGCTTATTATTATGATTATTCTGATTATTATATGTCTAGGTATAATTATGATGTATATTATGGTCATCATTAAGATTATTATGGTTATTACGTTAATAACAATGATTATTAAGATTATTTCCATGACTATTCTGTTTATTATGATGATTACTATGATCATTATGGTTGTTAGTATGATTATTATGATCACCATTCTGATTATTATGGCTATTGTGATTTTTATGGCTATTATGACTATTATAATGATTATTACGATTATTTCCTAGTTCCTTATTGTTATTATTACGACTATTATGATTATTATGGCTATTATGACTATTATGGTTGTTATGGCAAGTATAATGTATATTATGATTATTTCCGAACACATTACGGTTATTATTATGATTATTACGGATCTTGGTATAATTATCATGGATATTATGATCATCATTAAGATTATAATGGTTACTATGATTATTGTGATTATTGCTATGCTCATTAACATTACAATTACGATTATTATGATTATTGTAATTATTATGATGATCACTATGATTATTATGGTTGTTAGTATGATTATTAGGATCAACATTCAGATTATTATGGCTATTATGATTTTTATGGTTATTATAGCTATTCTAATGATAAATATGATTATTTCCAAGTTTATTACGGTTATTATTATCACTACTATGATTATTATAGTTATTATGATTATCATGGTTACTATGGCTAGTATAACGGTTATTATTATTATTTCAAAGCTTATTATGGTTATTACTATAATTATTATGATTATTATGTTTATTATGATTATTATGGTTACTATGGCTAGTATAACGGTTATTATGATTATTTCGAAGCTTATTATGTTTATTATTATGGTTACTATGCTTATTATGGATCTTGGTATAATTATGATGAATATCATGATCATCATTAAGATCATTTTGGTTATTGCGATTATTATGACTATTATGATTATTCTAGTTATTATGATTATTATGGTTATTATGGCTAGTATAAAGGTTATTATGATTATTTCAAAGCTTATTATGGTTATTATTATAATTATTATGATTATTATGGTTATTATGATTAGTATGGTTACTATGGCTAGTATAACGGTTATTATGATTATTTCAAAGCTTATTATGTTTATTATTATGATTACTCTGATTATTATATGTCTAGGTATAATTATGATGAATATTATGGTCATCATTAAGATCATTATGGTTATTACGATGATTATGGTTATTACGTTAATAATAATGGTTATTAAGATTATTTCCATGACTATTCTGTTTATTATGATGATTACTATTATCATTATGGTTGTTAGTATGATTATTATGATCACCATTCTGATTATTATGGCTATTGTGATTTTTATGGCTATTATGACTAGTATAATGATTATTAGGATTATTTAGAAGTTCATTATTGTTGTTAATACGACTATTATGATTATTATGGCTATTATGACTATTATGGTTGTTATGGCTAGTATAAAGTATATTATGGTTATTTCCGGACCCATTATGGTTATTATTATGATTATTATGATTATTACGGATCTTGGTATAATTATCATGGATATTATGATCATCATTAAGATTATTATGGTTACTATGATTATTGTGATTATTGCTATGCTTATTAACATTACAATTACGATTATTATGATTATTGTAGTTATTATGATAATCACTATGATTATTATAGTTGTTAGTATGATTATTAGGATCAACATTCAGATTATTATGGCTATTATGATTTTTATGGTTATTACAGCTATTATAATGATAAATATGATTATTTCCAAGTTTATTATGGTTATTATTATGACTATTATGATTATTATAGTTATTATGATTATTATGATTATTATGGCTAGTATAATACTTATGATGATTATTTCCAAGCTTATTATGGTTATTAATATAATTATTATGATGATTATGGTTATTATGATTATTATGGCTTCTATGGATAGTGTAACGGTTATTATGATTATTTCAAAGCTTATTATGTTTATTATTATGGTTACTATGATTATTATGGATCTTGGTATAATTATGATGAATATAATGATCATCATTAAGATCATTATGGTTATTGCGATTATTATGACTATTATGATTACTCTAGTTATTATCATTATTATGGTTATTATGGCTAGTATGAAGGTTATTATGAGTATTTCAAAGCTTATTATGCTTATTATGCTTATTATTATGATTATTATATGTCTAGGTATAATTATGATGTATATTATGGTCATCATTAAGATTATTATGGTTATTACGTTAATAACAATCATTATTAAGATTATTTCCATGACTATTCTGTTTATTATGATGATTACTATGATCATTATGGTTGTCAGTATGATTATTAGGATCAACATTCAGATTATTATGGCTATTATGATCTTTATGGTTATTATTGCTATTATAATGATAAATATGGTTATTTCCAAGTTTATTATGGGTATTATTATGACTAGTATGATTATTATAGTTATTTTGATTATTATGGCTAGTATAATGCTTATTATGATTATTTCCGAGCTTATTATGGTTATTACTATAATTATTATGGATATTATGGTTATTATGATTATTATGGTTACTATGGCTAGTATAACGGTTATTATGATTATTTAAAAACTTATTATGTTTATTATTATGGTTACTATGATTATTATGGATCTTGGTATAATTATGATGAATATTATGGTCATCATTAAGATCATTATGGTTATTACGATGATTATGTTTATTACGTTAATAATAATGGTTATTAAGATTATTTCCATGACTATTCTGTTTATTATGATGATTACTATGATCATTATGGATGTTAGTATGATTATCATGATCACCATTCTGATTATTATGGCTATTGTGATTTACATGGCTATTATGACTATTATTATGATTATTACGATTATTTCCTAGTTCATTATTGTTATTATTACGACTATTATGATTATTATGGCTATTATGACTATTATGGTTGATATGGCTAGTATAATGTATATTATGATTATTTCCGAACCCATTATGGTTCTTATTATGATTATTATGATTATTACGGATCTTGGTATAATTATCATGGATATTATGATCATCATTAAGATTATTATGGTTACTATGATTATTGGGATTATTGCTATGCTTATTAACATTACAATTACGATTATTATGATTATTGTAGTTATTATGATGATCACTATGATTATTATGGTTGTTAGTATGATTATTAGGATCAACATTCAGATTATTATGGCTATTATGATCTTTATGGTTATTATTGCTATTATAATGATAAATATGGTTATTTCCAAGTTTATTATGGGTATTATTATGACTAGTATGATTATTATAGTTATTATGATTATTATGATTATTATGGCTAGTATAATACTTATGATGATCATTTCCAGGCTTATTATGGTTATTAATATAATTATTATGATGATTATGGTTATTATGAGTATTATGGCTTCTATGGCTAGTATAACGGTTATTATGATTATTTCAAAGCTTATTATGTTTATTATTATGGTTACTATGATTATTATGGATCTTGGTATAATTATGATGAATATAATGATCATCATTAAGATCATTATGGTTATTGCGATTATTATGACTATTATGATTACTCTAGTTATTATGATTATTATGTTTATTATGGCTAGTATGAAGGTTATTATGAGTATTTCAAAGCTTATTATGCTTATTATTGTGATTATTCTGATTATTATATGTCTAGGTATAATTATGATGTATATTATGGTCATCATTAAGATTATTATGGTTATTACGTTAATAACAATGATTATTAAGATTATTTCCATGACTATTCTGTTTATTATGATGACTACCATGATCATTATGGTTGCTAGTATGATTATTATGATCACCATTCTGATTATTATGGCCATTGTGATTTTTATGGCTATTATGACTATTATAATGATTATTACCATTATTTCCAAGTTTATTATTGTTATTATTACGACTATTATGATTATCATGGCTATTATGACTATTATGGTTGTTATGGCAAGTATAATGTATATTATGATTATTTCCGAACACATTAGGGTTATTATTATGATTATTATGATTATTACGGTTGTTGGTATAATTATCATGGATATTATGATCATCATTAAGATTATTATGTTCTATATGATTATTGTGATTATTGCTATGCTCATTAACATTACAATTACGATTATTATGATTATTGTAATTATTATGATGATCACTATGATTATTATGGTTGTTAGTATGATTATTATGGCTAGTGTAATGCTTATTATGATTATTTCCGAGCTTATTATGGTTATTACTATAATTATTATGGATATTATGGTTATTATGATTATTATGGTTACTATGGCTAGTATATCGGTTATTATGATTATTTGAAAACTTATTATGTTTATTATTATGGTTACTATGATTATTATGGATCTTGGCATAATTATGATGAATATCATGATCATCATTAAGATCATTATGGTTATTGCGATTATTATGACTATTATGATTATTCTAGTTATTATGATTATTATGGTTATTATGGCTAGTATAAAGGTTATTATTATTATTTCAAAGCTTATTATGGTTATTATTATAATTATTATGATTATTATGGTTATTATGATTAGTATGGTTACTATGGAAAGTATAACGGTTATTATGATTATTTCAAAGCTTATTATGTTTATTATTATGATTACTCTGATTATTATATGTCTAGGTATAATTATGATGAATATTATGGTCATCATTAAGATCACTATGGTTATTACGATGATTATGGTTATTACGTTAATAATAATGGTTATTAAGATTATTTCCATGGCTATTCTGTTTATTATGATGATTACTATTATCATTATGGTTGTTAGTATGATTATTATGATCACCATTCTGATTATTATGGCTATTGTGATTTATATGGCTATTATGACTATTATAATGATTATTACGATTATTTCCTAGTTCATTATTGTTATTATTACGACTATTATGATTATTATGGCTATTATGGCTATTATGGTTGATATGGCTAGTATAATGTATATTATGATTATTTCCGAACCCATTATGGTTATTATTATGATTATTATGATTATTACGGATCTTGGTATAATTATCATGGATATTATGATCATCATTAAGATTATTATGGTTACTATGATTATTGGGATTATTGCTATGCTTATTAACATTACAATTACGATTATTATGATTATTGTAGTTATTATGATGATCACTATGATTATTATGGTTGCCAGTATGATTATTAGGATCAACATTCAGATTATTATGGCTATTATGATCTTTATGGTTATTATTGCTATTATAATGATAAATATGGTTATTTCCAAGTTTATTATGGGTATTATTATGACTAGTATGATTATTATAGTTATTATGATTATTATGGCTAGTATAATGCTTATTATGATTATTTCCGAGCTTATTATGGTTATTGCTATAATTATTATGGATATTATGGTTATTATGATTATTATGGTTACTATGACTACTATAACGGTTATTATGATTATTTCAAAACTTATTATGTTTATTATTATGGTTACTATGATTATTATGGATCTTGGTATAATTATGATGAATATCATGATCATCATTAAGATCATTATGGTTATTGCGATGATTATGGTTATTACGTTAATAATAATGGTTATTAAGATTATTTCCATGACTATTCTGTTTATTATGATGATTACTATGATCATTATGGTTGTTAGTATGATTATCATGATCACCATTGTGATTATTATGGCTATTGTGATTTACATGGCTATTATGACTATTATTATGATTATTACGATTATTTCCTAGTTCATTATTGTTATTATTACGACTATTATGATTATTATGGCTATTATGACTATTATGGTTGATATGGCTAGTATAATGTATATTATGATTATTTCCGAACCCATTATGGTTATTATTATGATTATTATGATTATTACGGATCTTGGTATAATTATCATGGATATTATGATCATCATTAAGATTATTATGGTTACTACGATTATTGGGATTATTGCTATGCTTATTAACATTACAATTACGATTATTATGGTTATTGTAGTTATTATGATGATCACTATGATTATTATGGTTGTTAGTATGATTATTAGGATCAACATTCAGATTATTATGGTTATTATGATCTTTATGGTTATTATTGCTATTATAATGATAAATATGGTTATTTCCAAGTTTATTATGGGTATTATTATGACTAGTATGATTATTATAGTTATTATGATTATTATGATTATTATGGCTAGTATAATACTTATGATGATTATTTCCAAGCTTATTATGGTTATTAATATAATTATTATGATGATTATGGTTATTATGATTATTATGGCTTCTATGGCTAGTATAACGGTTATTATGATTATTTCAAAGCTTATTATGTTTATAATTATGGTTACTATGATTATTATGGATCTTGGTATAATTATGATGAATATAATGGTCATCATTAAGATCATTATGGTTATTGCGATTATTATGACTATTATGATTACTCTAGTTATTATGATTATTATGGTTATTATGGCTAGTATGAAGGTTATTATGAGTATTTCAAAGCTTATTATGCTTATTATTGTGATTATTCTGATTATTATATGTCTAGGTATAATTATGATGTATATTATGGTCATCATTAAGATTATTATGGTTATTACGTTAATAACAATGATTATTAAGATTATTTCCATGACTATTCTGTTTATTATGATGACTACCATGATCATTATGGTTGCTAGTATGATTATTATGATCACCATTCTGATTATTATGGCCATTGTGATTTTTATGGCTATTATGACTATTATAATGATTATTACCATTATTTCCAAGTTTATTATTGTTATTATTACGACTATTATGATTATTATGGCTATTATGACTATTATGGTTGTTGTGGCAAGTATAATGTATATTATGATCATTTCCGAACACATTAGGGTTATTATTATGATTATTATGATTATTACGGATCTTGGTACAATTATCATGGATATTATGATCATCATTAAGATTATTATGGTTACTATGATTATTTTGATTATTGCTATGCTTATTAACATTACAATTACGATTATTATGATTATTGTAGTTATTATGATGATCACTATGATCATTATGGTTGTTAGTATGATTATTAGGATCAACATTCAGATTATTATGGCTATTATGATTTTTATGGTTATTATTGCTATTATAATGATAAATATGATTATTTCCAAGTTTATTACGGTTATTATTATCACTATTATGATTATTATAGTTATTATGATTATTATGGTTGCTATGGCTAGTATAACGGTTATTATGATTATTTCAAAGCTTATTATGGTTATTACTATACTTATTATGATTATTATGGTTATTATGATTATTATGGTTACTAAGGCTAGTATAACGGTTATTATGATTATTTCAAAGCTTATTATGTTTATTATTATGGTTACTATGCTTATTATGGATCTTGGTATAATTATGATGAATATCATGATCATCATTAAGATCATTATAGTTATTGCGATTATTATGACTATTATGATTATTCTAGTTATTATGATTATTATGGTTATTATGGCTAGTATAAAGGTTATTATGATTATTTCAAAGCTTATTATGTTTATTATTATGATTACTCTGATTATTGTTTGTCTTAGTATAATTATGATGTATATTATGGTCATCATTGAGATCATTATGGTTATTAAGGTGATTATGGTTATTACGTTAATAATAACGATTATTAATATTATTTCCATGACTATTCTGTTTATTATGATGATTACTATGATCATTATGGTTGTTAGTATGATTATTATGATCACCATTCGGATTATTATGGCTATTGTGATTTTTATTGCTATTATGACTATTATAATGATTATAACGATTATTTCCAAGTTCATTATTGTTATTATTACGACTATTATGATTATTATGGCTATTATGACTATTATGGTTGATATGGCTAGTATAATGTATATTATGATTATTTCCGAACCCATTATGGTTATTATTATGATTATTATGATTATTACTGGTCTTGGTAAAATTATCATGGATATTATGATCATCATTAAGATTATTATGGTTACTCTGATTATTGTGATTATTGCTAAGCTTATAAACATTACAATTACGATTATTATGATTATTGTAGTTGTTATGATGATCACTATGATCATTATGGTTGTTAGCATGATTATTATGATCACCATTCTGATTATTATGGCTATTGTGATTTTTATGGCTATTATGACTATTATAATGATTATTACGATTATTTCCAAGTTCATTATTGTTATTATTACGACTATTGCGATTATTATGGCTATTATGACTATTATGACTGATATGGCTAGTATAATGTATATTATGATTATTTCCGAGCCCATTGTGGTTACTATTATGATTATTATGGTTATTACGGATCTTGGTATAATTATCATGGATATTATGATCATCATTAAGATTATTATGGTTACTATGATTATTGTGATTATTGCAACGCTTATTAACATTACAATTACGTTTATTATGATTATTGTAGTTATTATGATGATCACTATGATTATTATGGTTGTCAGTATGATTATTAGGATCAACATTCAGATTATTATGGCTATTATGATTTTTATGGTTATTATTGCTATTATAAAGATAAATATGATTATTTCCAAGTTTATTATGGTTATTATTATGACTAGTATGATTATTATAGTTATTACGATTATTATGGCTCGTATAATGCTTATTATGATTATTTCCAAGTTTGTTATGGTTCTTACTATAATTATTATGATTATTATGGTTATTATGATTATTATGGTTACTATGGCTAGTATAACGGTTATTATGATTATTTCAAAGCTTATTATGGTTATTACTATAATTATTATGATGAGTATGGTTATTATGATTATTATTGCTACTATGGCTAGTATAATGGTTATTATGATTATGTCAAAGCTCATTATGTTTATTATTATGGTTACTATGATTATTATGGATCTTGGTATAATTATGATGAATATAATGATCATCATTAAGATCATTATGGTTATTGCGATTATTACGACTATTACGATTACTCTAGTTATTATGATTATTATGGTTACTATGGCTAGTATAACGGTTATTATGATTATTTCAAAGCTTATTATGTTTATTATTATGGTTACTATGCTTATTATGGATCTTGGTATAATTATGATGAATATCATGATCATCATTAAGATCATTATGGTTATTGCGATTATTATGACTATTATGATTATTCTAGTTATTATGATTATTATGGTTATTATGGCTAGTATAAAGGTTATTATGATTATTTCAAAGCTTATTATGTTTATTATTATGATTACTCTGATTATTATATGTCTAGTATAATTATGATAAATATGATGGTCATCATTAAGATCTTTATGGTTATTACGATGATTATGGTAATTACGTTAATAATCATGATTATTAAGATTATTTCCATGACTATTCTGTTTATTCTTATGATTACTATGATCATTATGGTTGTTAGTATGATTATTATGATCACCATTCAGATTATTATGGCTATTGTGATTTTTATGGCTATTATGGCTATTGTAATGATTATTACGATTATTTCCAAGTTCATTATGGTTCTTATTACGACTATTATGATTATTATGGCTATTATGACTATTATTGTTGTTATGGCTAGTATAAAGTATATTATGATTATTTCCGGACCTATTATGGTTATTATTATGTTTTATATGATTATTACGGGTCTTGGTAAAATTATCATGGATATTATGATCATCATTAAGATTATTATGGTTACTCTGATTATTGTGATTATTGCTAAGCTTATAAACATTACAATTACGATTATTATGATTATTGTAGTTATTATGATGATCACTATGATTATTATGGTTGTTAGTATGATTATTATGATCACCATTCTGATTATTATGGCTATTGTGATTTTTATGGCTATTATGACTATTATAATGATTATTACGATTATTTCCAAGTTCATTATTGTTATTATTACGACTGTTGCGATTATTATGGCTATTATGACTATTATGATTGACATGGCTAGTATAATGCATATTATGATTATTTCCGAACCCATTGTGGTTACTATTATGATTATTATCGTTATTACGGATCTTGGTATAATTATCATGGATATTATGATCATCATTAAGATTATTATGGTTACTATGATTATTGTGATTATTGCTATGCTTATTAACATTACAATTACGATTATTATGATTATTGTATTTATTATGATGATCACTATTATTATTATGGTTGTTAGTATTATTATTAGGATCAACATTTAGATTATTATGGCTATTATGATTTTTATGGTTATTATTGCTATTATAAAGATAAATATGATTATTTCCAAGTTTATTATGGTTATTATTATGGCTAGTATGATTATTATAGTTATTACGATCATTATGGCTCGTATAATGCTTATTATGATTATTTCCAAGTTTATTATGGTTCTTACTATAATTATTATGATTATTATGGTTACTATGGCTAGTATAACGGTTATTATGATTATTTCAAAGCTTATTATGTTTATTATTATTGTTACTATGATTATTATGGATCATGGTATAATTATGATGAATATCATGATCATCATTAAGATAACTATGGTTATTGCGATTATTACGACCATTATGATTATTCCTGTTATTATGATTATTATGGTTATTATGGCTAGTATAAATGTTATTATGATTATTTCAAAGCTTATTATGTTTATTATTATGATTACTCTGATTATTATATGTCTAGGTATAATTATGGTGAATATTATGGTCATCATTAAGATCATTATGGTTATTACGATGATTATGGTTATTACGTTAATAATAATGGTTATTAAGATTATTTCCATGACTATTCTGTTTATTATGATGATTACTATGATCATTATGGTTGTTAGTATGATTATTACGATCACCATTCTGATTATTATGGCTATTGTGATTTTTATGGCTATTATGACTATTATAATGATTATTAGGATTATTTCCAAGTTCATTATTGTTGTTAATACGACTATTATGATTATTATGGCTATTGTGACTATTATGGTTGTTATGGCTAGTATAAAGTATATTATGGTTATTTCCGAACCCATTGCGGTTACTATTATGATTATTATAGTTATTACGGATCTTGGTATAATTATCATGGATATTATGATCATCATTAAGATTATCATGGTTACTATGATTATTGTGATTATTGCTATGCTTATTAACATTACAATTACGATTATTATGATTATTGTAGTTATTATGATGATCACTATTATTATTATGGTTGTTAGTATGATGGTTATGTCAACATTGAGATTATTATGGCTATTATGATTTTTATGGTTATTATTGCTATTATAATGATAAATATGATTATTTCCAAGTTTATAATGGTTATTATTATGACTACTATGATTATTATAGTTATTATGATTATTATGATCAATATGGCTAGCATAATGCTTATTATGATTATTTCCAAGCTTATTATGGTTATTATTATAATTATTATGATGAGTATGGTTATTATGATTATTATGGCTTCTATGGCTAGTATAACGGTTATTATGATTATTTCAAGGCTTATTATGTTTATTATTATGGTTACTATGATTATTATGGATCATGGTATAATTATGATGAATATAATGATCATCATTAAGATCATTATGGTTATTGCGATTATTATGACTATTGTGATTACTCTAGTTATTATGATTATTACGGTTATTATGTCTAGTATGAAGGTTATTATGATTATTTCAAAGCATATATATGCTTATTATTACGATTATTCTGATTACTATATGTCTAGGTATAATTATGATGTATATTATGGTCATCATTAAGATTATTATGGTTATTACGTTAATAATAATGATTATTAAGATTATTTCCATGACTATTCTGTTTATTATGATGATTACTATGATCATTATGGTTGTTAGTATGATTATTATGATCACCATTCAGATTATTATGGCTATTGTAATTTTCATGGCTATTATGACTATTGTAATGATTATTACGATTATTTCCAGGTTCATTATTGTTATTATTACGACTATTATGATTATTATGGCTATTATGACTATTATGGTTGTTATGGCTAGTATAATGTATATTATGATTATTTCCGAACCCATTACGGTCATTATTATGATTATTATGATTATTACGGATCTTGGTATAATTATCATGGATATTATGATCATCATTAAGATTATTATGGTTACTATGATTATTGCGATTATTGCTATGCTTATTAACATTACAATTACGATTATTATGATTATTGTAGTTATTATGATGATCACTATGATTATTATGGTTGTTAGTATGATTATTAGGATCAACATTCAGATTATTATGGCTATTATGATTTTTATGGTTATTATTGCTATTATAATGATGAATATGATTATTTCCAAGTTTATTACGGTTATTATTATCACTATTATGATTATTATAGTTATTATGATTATTATGGTTACTATGGCTAGTATAACGGTTATTATGATTATTTCAAAGCTTATTATGGTTATTACTATAATTATTATGATTATTATGGTTATTATGATTATTATGGCTACTATGGCTAGTATAACGGTTATTATGATTATTTCAAAGCTTATTATGTTTATTATTATGGTTACTATGCTTATTATGGATCTTGGTATAATTATGATGAATATCATGATCATCATTAAGATCATTATGGTTATTGCGATTATTATGTCTATTATGATTATTCTAGTTATTATGATTATTATGGTTATTATGGCTAGTATAAAGGTTATTATGATTATTTCAAAGCTTATTATGTTTATTATTATGATTACTCTGATTATTATATGTCTTAGTATAATTATGATAAATATTATGGTCATCATTAAGATCTTTATGGTTATTACGATGATTATGGTAATTTCGTTAATAATCATGATTATTAAGATTATTTCCATGACTATTCTGTTTATTCTTATGATTACTATGATCATTATGGTTGTTAGTATGATTATTATGATCACCATTCAGATTATTATGGCTATTGTGATTTTTATGGCTATTATGGCTATTGTAATGATTATTACGATTATTTCCAAGTTCATTATGGTTATTATTACGACTATTATGATTATTATGGCTATTATGACTATTATTGTTGTTATGGCTAGTATAAAGTATATTATGATTATTTCCGGACCTATTATGGTTATTATTATGTTTAATATGATTATTACGGGTCTTGGTAAAATTATCATGGATATTATGATCATCATTAAGATTATTATGGTTACTCTGATTATTGTGATTATTGCTAAGCTTATAAACATTACAATTACGATTATTATGATTATTGTAGTTACTATGATGATCACTATGATTATTATGGTTGTTAGTATGATTATTATGATCACCATTCTGATTATTATGGCTATTATGATTTTTATGGTTATTATTGCTATTATAATGATAAATATGATTATTTCCAAGTTTATAATGGTTATTATTATGACTACTATGATTATTATAGTTATTATGATTATTATGATCAATGTGGCTAGCATAAAGCTTATTATGATTATTTCCAAGCTTATTATGGTTATTATTATAATTATTATGATGAGTATGGTTATTATGATTATTATGGCTTCTATGGCTAGTATAACGGTTATTATGATTATTTCAAAGCTTATTATGTTTATTATTATGGTTACTATGATTATTATGGATCATGGTATAATTATGATGAATATAATGATCATCATTAAGATCATTATGGTTATTGCGATTATTATGACTATTGTGATTACTCTAGTTATTATGATTATTATGGTTATTATGTCTAGTATGAAGGTTATTATGATTATTTCAAAGCATATATATGCTTATTATTACGATTATTCTGATTACTATATGTCTAGGTATAATTATGATGTATATTATGGTCATCATTAAGATTATTATGGTTATTACGTTAATAATAATGATTATTAAGATTATTTCCATGACTATTCTGTTTATTATGATGATTACTATGATCATTATGGTTGTTAGTATGATTATTATGATCACCATTCAGATTATTATGGCTATTGTAATTTTCATGGCTATTATGACTATTGTAATGATTATTACGATTATTTCCAGGTTCATTATTGTTATTATTACGACTATTATGATTATTATGGCTATTATGGCTATTATGGTTGTTATGGCTAGTATAATGTATATTATGATTATTTCCGAACCCATTATGGTTATTATTATGATTATTATGATTATTACGGATCCTGGTATAATTATCATGGATATTATGATCATCATTAAGATTATTATGGTTACTATGATTATTGCGATTATTGCTATGCTTATTAACATTACAATTACGATTATTATGATTATTGTAGTTATTATGATGATCACTATGATTATTATGGTTGTTAGTATGATTATTAGGATCAACATTCAGATTATTATGGCTATTATGATTTTTATGGTTATTATTGCTATTATAATGATAAATATGATTATTTCCAAGTTTATTACGGTTATTATTATCACTATTATGATTATTATAGTTATTATGATTATTATGGTTACTATGGCTAGTATAACAGTTATTATGATTATTTCAAAGCTTATTATGGTTATTACTATAATTATTATGATTATTATGGTTATTATGACTATTATGGTTACTAAGGCTAGTATAACGGTTATTATGATTATTTCAAAGCTTATTATGTTTATTATTATGGTTACTATGCTTATTATGGATCTTGGTATAATTATGATGAATATCATGATCATCATTAAGATCATTATGGTTATTGCGGTTATTATGACTATTATGATTATTCTAATTATTATGATTATTATGGTTATTATGGCTAGTATAAAGGTTATTGTGATTATTTCAAAGCTTATTATGTTTATTATTACGATTACTCTGATTATTATATGTCTAGGTATAATTATGATGAATATTATGGTCATCATTAAGATCATTATGGTTATTACGATGATTATGGTTATTACGTTAATAATAATGGTTATTAAGATTATTTCCATTACTATTCTGTTTATTATGATGATTACCATGATCATTATGGTTGCTAGTATGATTATTATGATCACCATTCTGATTATTATGGCTATTGTGATTTTTATGGCTATTATGACTATTATAATAATTATTACGATTATTTCCAAGTTCATTATGGTTCTTATTACGACTATTATGATTATTATGGCTATTATGACTATTATTGTTGTTATGGCTAGTATAAAGTATATTATGATTATTTCCGGACCTATTATGGTTATTATTATGTTTTATATGATTATTACGGGTCTTGGTAAAATTATCATGGATATTATGATCATCATTAAGATTATTATGGTTACTCTGATTATTGTGATTATTGCTAAGCTTATAAACATTACAATTACGATTATTATGATTATTGTAGTTATTATGATGATCACTATGATTATTATGGTTGTTAGTATGATTATTATGATCACCATTCTGATTATTATGGCTATTGTGATTTTTATGGCTATTATGACTATTATAATGATTATTACGATTATTTCCAAGTTCATTATTGTTATTATTACGACTGTTGCGATTATTATGGCTATTATGACTATTATGATTGACATGGCTAGTATAATGCATATTATGATTATTTCCGAACCCATTGTGGTTACTATTATGATTATTATCGTTATTACGGATCTTGGTATAATTATCATGGATATTATGATCATCATTAAGATTATTATGGTTACTATGATTATTGTGATTATTGCTATGCTTATTAACATTACAATTACGATTATTATGATTATTGTATTTATTATGATGATCACTATTATTATTATGGTTGTTAGTATTATTATTAGGATCAACATTTAGATTATTATGGCTATTATGATTTTTATGGTTATTATTGCTATTATAAAGATAAATATGATTATTTCCAAGTTTATTATGGTTATTATTATGGCTAGTATGATTATTATAGTTATTACGATCATTATGGCTCGTATAATGCTTATTATGATTATTTCCAAGTTTATTATGGTTCTTACTATAATTATTATGATTATTATGGTTACTATGGCTAGTATAACGGTTATTATGATTATTTCAAAGCTTATTATGTTTATTATTATTGTTACTATGATTATTATGGATCATGGTATAATTATGATGAATATCATGATCATCATTAAGATAACTATGGTTATTGCGATTATTACGACCATTATGATTATTCCTGTTATTATGATTATTATGGTTATTATGGCTAGTATAAATGTTATTATGATTATTTCAAAGCTTATTATGTTTATTATTATGATTACTCTGATTATTATATGTCTAGGTATAATTATGGTGAATATTATGGTCATCATTAAGATCATTATGGTTATTACGATGATTATGGTTATTACGTTAATAATAATGGTTATTAAGATTATTTCCATGACTATTCTGTTTATTATGATGATTACTATGATCATTATGGTTGTTAGTATGATTATTACGATCACCATTCTGATTATTATGGCTATTGTGATTTTTATGGCTATTATGACTATTATAATGATTATTAGGATTATTTCCAAGTTCATTATTGTTGTTAATACGACTATTATGATTATTATGGCTATTGTGACTATTATGGTTGTTATGGCTAGTATAAAGTATATTATGGTTATTTCCGAACCCATTGCGGTTACTATTATGATTATTATAGTTATTACGGATCTTGGTATAATTATCATGGATATTATGATCATCATTAAGATTATCATGGTTACTATGATTATTGTGATTATTGCTATGCTTATTAACATTACAATTACGATTATTATGATTATTGTAGTTATTATGATGATCACTATTATTATTATGGTTGTTAGTATGATGGTTATGTCAACATTGAGATTATTATGGCTATTATGATTTTTATGGTTATTATTGCTATTATAATGATAAATATGATTATTTCCAAGTTTATAATGGTTATTATTATGACTACTATGATTATTATAGTTATTATGATTATTATGATCAATATGGCTAGCATAATGCTTATTATGATTATTTCCAAGCTTATTATGGTTATTATTATAATTATTATGATGAGTATGGTTATTATGACTATTATGGTTACTAAGGCTAGTATAACGGTTATTATGATTATTTCAAAGCTTATTATGTTTATTATTATGGTTACTATGCTTATTATGGATCTTGGTATAATTATGATGAATATCATGATCATCATTAAGATCATTATGGTTATTGCGGTTATTATGACTATTATGATTATTCTAATTATTATGATTATTATGGTTATTATGGCTAGTATAAAGGTTATTGTGATTATTTCAAAGCTTATTATGTTTATTATTACGATTACTCTGATTATTATATGTCTAGGTATAATTATGATGAATATTATGGTCATCATTAAGATCATTATGGTTATTACGATGATTATGGTTATTACGTTAATAATAATGGTTATTAAGATTATTTCCATGACTATTCTGTTTATTATGATGATTACCATGATCATTATGGTTGCTAGTATGATTATTATGATCACCATTCTGATTATTATGGCTATTGTGATTTTTATGGCTATTATGACTATTATAATAATTATTACGATTATTTCCAAGTTCATTATGGTTCTTATTACGACTATTATGATTATTATGGCTATTATGACTATTATTGTTGTTATGGCTAGTATAAAGTATATTATGATTATTTCCGGACCTATTATGGTTATTATTATGTTTTATATGATTATTACGGGTCTTGGTAAAATTATCATGGATATTATGATCATCATTAAGATTATTATGGTTACTCTGATTATTGTGATTATTGCTAAGCTTATAAACATTACAATTACGATTATTATGATTATTGTAGTTATTATGATGATCACTATGATTATTATGGTTGTTAGTATGATTATTATGATCACCATTCTGATTATTATGGCTATTGTGATTTTTATGGCTATTATGACTATTATAATGATTATTACGATTATTTCCAAGTTCATTATTGTTATTATTACGACTGTTGCGATTATTATGGCTATTATGACTATTATGATTGACATGGCTAGTATAATGCATATTATGATTATTTCCGAACCCATTGTGGTTACTATTATGATTATTATCGTTATTACGGATCTTGGTATAATTATCATGGATATTATGATCATCATTAAGATTATTATGGTTACTATGATTATTGTGATTATTGCTATGCTTATTAACATTACAATTACGATTATTATGATTATTGTATTTATTATGATGATCACTATTATTATTATGGTTGTTAGTATTATTATTAGGATCAACATTTAGATTATTATGGCTATTATGATTTTTATGGTTATTATTGCTATTATAAAGATAAATATGATTATTTCCAAGTTTATTATGGTTATTATTATGGCTAGTATGATTATTATAGTTATTACGATCATTATGGCTCGTATAATGCTTATTATGATTATTTCCAAGTTTATTATGGTTCTTACTATAATTATTATGATTATTATGGTTACTATGGCTAGTATAACGGTTATTATGATTATTTCAAAGCTTATTATGTTTATTATTATTGTTACTATGATTATTATGGATCATGGTATAATTATGATGAATATCATGATCATCATTAAGATAACTATGGTTATTGCGATTATTACGACCATTATGATTATTCCTGTTATTATGATTATTATGGTTATTATGGCTAGTATAAATGTTATTATGATTATTTCAAAGCTTATTATGTTTATTATTATGATTACTCTGATTATTATATGTCTAGGTATAATTATGGTGAATATTATGGTCATCATTAAGATCATTATGGTTATTACGATGATTATGGTTATTACGTTAATAATAATGGTTATTAAGATTATTTCCATGACTATTCTGTTTATTATGATGATTACTATGATCATTATGGTTGTTAGTATGATTATTACGATCACCATTCTGATTATTATGGCTATTGTGATTTTTATGGCTATTATGACTATTATAATGATTATTAGGATTATTTCCAAGTTCATTATTGTTGTTAATACGACTATTATGATTATTATGGCTATTGTGACTATTATGGTTGTTATGGCTAGTATAAAGTATATTATGGTTATTTCCGAACCCATTGCGGTTACTATTATGATTATTATAGTTATTACGGATCTTGGTATAATTATCATGGATATTATGATCATCATTAAGATTATCATGGTTACTATGATTATTGTGATTATTGCTATGCTTATTAACATTACAATTACGATTATTATGATTATTGTAGTTATTATGATGATCACTATTATTATTATGGTTGTTAGTATGATGGTTATGTCAACATTGAGATTATTATGGCTATTATGATTTTTATGGTTATTATTGCTATTATAATGATAAATATGATTATTTCCAAGTTTATAATGGTTATTATTATGACTACTATGATTATTATAGTTATTATGATTATTATGATCAATATGGCTAGCATAATGCTTATTATGATTATTTCCAAGCTTATTATGGTTATTATTATAATTATTATGATGAGTATGGTTATTATGATTATTATGGCTTCTATGGCTAGTATAACGGTTATTATGATTATTTCAAGGCTTATTATGTTTATTATTATGGTTACTATGATTATTATGGATCATGGTATAATTATGATGAATATAATGATCATCATTAAGATCATTATGGTTATTGCGATTATTATGACTATTGTGATTACTCTAGTTATTATGATTATTACGGTTATTATGTCTAGTATGAAGGTTATTATGATTATTTCAAAGCATATATATGCTTATTATTACGATTATTCTGATTACTATATGTCTAGGTATAATTATGATGTATATTATGGTCATCATTAAGATTATTATGGTTATTACGTTAATAATAATGATTATTAAGATTATTTCCATGACTATTCTGTTTATTATGATGATTACTATGATCATTATGGTTGTTAGTATGATTATTATGATCACCATTCAGATTATTATGGCTATTGTAATTTTCATGGCTATTATGACTATTGTAATGATTATTACGATTATTTCCAGGTTCATTATTGTTATTATTACGACTATTATGATTATTATGGCTATTATGACTATTATGGTTGTTATGGCTAGTATAATGTATATTATGATTATTTCCGAACCCATTACGGTCATTATTATGATTATTATGATTATTACGGATCTTGGTATAATTATCATGGATATTATGATCATCATTAAGATTATTATGGTTACTATGATTATTGCGATTATTGCTATGCTTATTAACATTACAATTACGATTATTATGATTATTGTAGTTATTATGATGATCACTATGATTATTATGGTTGTTAGTATGATTATTAGGATCAACATTCAGATTATTATGGCTATTATGATTTTTATGGTTATTATTGCTATTATAATGATAAATATGATATTTCCAAGTTTATTACGGTTATTATTATCACTATTATGATTGTTATAGTTATTATGATTATTATGGTTACTATGGCTAGTATAACGGTTATTATGATTATTTCAAAGCTTATTATGGTTATTACTATAATTATTATGATTATTATGGTTATTATGATTATTATGGCTACTATGGCTAGTATAACGGTTATTATGATTATTTCAAAGCTTATTATGTTTATTATTATGGTTACTATGCTTATTATGGATCTTGGTATAATTATGATGAATATCATGATCATCATTAAGATCATTATGGTTATTGCGATTATTATGTCTATTATGATTATTCTAGTTATTATGATTATTATGGTTATTATGGCTAGTATAAAGGTTATTATGATTATTTCAAAGCTTATTATGTTTATTATTATGATTACTCTGATTATTATATGTCTTAGTATAATTATGATAAATATTATGGTCATCATTAAGATCTTTATGGTTATTACGATGATTATGGTAATTTCGTTAATAATCATGATTATTAAGATTATTTCCATGACTATTCTGTTTATTCTTATGATTACTATGATCATTATGGTTGTTAGTATGATTATTATGATCACCATTCAGATTATTATGGCTATTGTGATTTTTATGGCTATTATGGCTATTGTAATGATTATTACGATTATTTCCAAGTTCATTATGGTTATTATTACGACTATTATGATTATTATGGCTATTATGACTATTATTGTTGTTATGGCTAGTATAAAGTATATTATGATTATTTCCGGACCTATTATGGTTATTATTATGTTTAATATGATTATTACGGGTCTTGGTAAAATTATCATGGATATTATGATCATCATTAAGATTATTATGGTTACTCTGATTATTGTGATTATTGCTAAGCTTATAAACATTACAATTACGATTATTATGATTATTGTAGTTACTATGATGATCACTATGATTATTATGGTTGTTAGTATGATTATTATGATCACCATTCTGATTATTATGGCTATTATGATTTTTATGGTTATTATTGCTATTATAATGATAAATATGATTATTTCCAAGTTTATAATGGTTATTATTATGACTACTATGATTATTATAGTTATTATGATTATTATGATCAATGTGGCTAGCATAATGCTTATTATGATTATTTCCAAGCTTATTATGGTTATTATTATAATTATTATGATGAGTATGGTTATTATGATTATTATGGCTTCTATGGCTAGTATAACGGTTATTATGATTATTTCAAAGCTTATTATGTTTATTATTATTGTTACTATGATTATTATGGATCATGGTATAATTATGATGAATATCATGATCATCATTAAGATAACTATGGTTATTGCGATTATTACGACCATTATGATTATTCCTGTTATTATGATTATTATGGTTATTATGGCTAGTATAAATGTTATTATGATTATTTCAAAGCTTATTATGTTTATTATTATGATTACTCTGATTATTATATGTCTAGGTATAATTATGGTGAATATTATGGTCATCATTAAGATCATTATGGTTATTACGATGATTATGGTTATTACGTTAATAATAATGGTTATTAAGATTATTTCCATGACTATTCTGTTTATTATGATGATTACTATGATCATTATGGTTGTTAGTATGATTATTACGATCACCATTCTGATTATTATGGCTATTGTGATTTTTATGGCTATTATGACTATTATAATGATTATTAGGATTATTTCCAAGTTCATTATTGTTGTTAATACGACTATTATGATTATTATGGCTATTGTGACTATTATGGTTGTTATGGCTAGTATAAAGTATATTATGGTTATTTCCGAACCCATTGCGGTTACTATTATGATTATTATAGTTATTACGGATCTTGGTATAATTATCATGGATATTATGATCATCATTAAGATTATCATGGTTACTATGATTATTGTGATTATTGCTATGCTTATTAACATTACAATTACGATTATTATGATTATTGTAGTTATTATGATGATCACTATTATTATTATGGTTGTTAGTATGATGGTTATGTCAACATTGAGATTATTATGGCTATTATGATTTTTATGGTTATTATTGCTATTATAATGATAAATATGATTATTTCCAAGTTTATAATGGTTATTATTATGACTACTATGATTATTATAGTTATTATGATTATTATGATCAATATGGCTAGCATAATGCTTATTATGATTATTTCCAAGCTTATTATGGTTATTATTATAATTATTATGATGAGTATGGTTATTATGATTATTATGGCTTCTATGGCTAGTATAACGGTTATTATGATTATTTCAAGGCTTATTATGTTTATTATTATGGTTACTATGATTATTATGGATCATGGTATAATTATGATGAATATAATGATCATCATTAAGATCATTATGGTTATTGCGATTATTATGACTATTGTGATTACTCTAGTTATTATGATTATTACGGTTATTATGTCTAGTATGAAGGTTATTATGATTATTTCAAAGCATATATATGCTTATTATTACGACTATTCTGATTACTATATGTCTAGGTATAATTATGATGTATATTATGGTCATCATTAAGATTATTATGGTTATTACGTTAATAATAATGATTATTAAGATTATTTCCATGACTATTCTGTTTATTATGATGATTACTATGATCATTATGGTTGTTAGTATGATTATTATGATCACCATTCAGATTATTATGGCTATTGTAATTTTCATGGCTATTATGACTATTGTAATGATTATTACGATTATTTCCAGGTTCATTATTGTTATTATTACGACTATTATGATTATTATGGCTATTATGACTATTATGGTTGTTATGGCTAGTATAATGTATATTATGATTATTTCCGAACCCATTACGGTCATTATTATGATTATTATGATTATTACGGATCTTGGTATAATTATCATGGATATTATGATCATCATTAAGATTATTATGGTTACTATGATTATTGCGATTATTGCTATGCTTATTAACATTACAATTACGATTATTATGATTATTGTAGTTATTATGATGATCACTATGATTATTATGGTTGTTAGTATGATTATTAGGATCAACATTCAGATTATTATGGCTATTATGATTTTTATGGTTATTATTGCTATTATAATGATAAATATGATTATTTCCAAGTTTATTACGGTTATTATTATCACTATTATGATTATTATAGTTATTATGATTATTATGGTTACTATGGCTAGTATAACGGTTATTATGATTATTTCAAAGCTTATTATGGTTATTACTATAATTATTATGATTATTATGGTTATTATGATTATTATGGCTACTATGGCTAGTATAACGGTTATTATGATTATTTCAAAGCTTATTATGTTTATTATTATGGTTACTATGCTTATTATGGATCTTGGTATAATTATGATGAATATCATGATCATCATTAAGATCATTATGGTTATTGCGATTATTATGTCTATTATGATTATTCTAGTTATTATGATTATTATGGTTATTATGGCTAGTATAAAGGTTATTATGATTATTTCAAAGCTTATTATGTTTATTATTATGATTACTCTGATTATTATATGTCTTAGTATAATTATGATAAATATTATGGTCATCATTAAGATCTTTATGGTTATTACGATGATTATGGTAATTTCGTTAATAATCATGATTATTAAGATTATTTCCATGACTATTCTGTTTATTCTTATGATTACTATGATCATTATGGTTGTTAGTATGATTATTATGATCACCATTCAGATTATTATGGCTATTGTGATTTTTATGGCTATTATGGCTGTTGTAATGATTATTACGATTATTTCCAAGTTCATTATGGTTATTATTACGACTATTATGATTATTATGGCTATTATGACTATTATTGTTGTTATGGCTAGTATAAAGTATATTATGATTATTTCCGGACCTATTATGGTTATTATTATGTTTAATATGATTATTACGGGTCTTGGTAAAATTATCATGGATATTATGATCATCATTAAGATTATTATGGTTACTCTGATTATTGTGATTATTGCTAAGCTTATAAACATTACAATTACGATTATTATGATTATTGTAGTTACTATGATGATCACTATGATTATTATGGTTGTTAGTATGATTATTATGATCACCATTCTGATTATTATGGCTATTATGATTTTTATGGTTATTATTGCTATTATAATGATAAATATGATTATTTCCAAGTTTATAATGGTTATTATTATGACTACTATGATTATTATAGTTATTATGATTATTATGATCAATGTGGCTAGCATAAAGCTTATTATGATTATTTCCAAGCTTATTATGGTTATTATTATAATTATTATGATGAGTATGGTTATTATGATTATTATGGCTTCTATGGCTAGTATAACGGTTATTATGATTATTTCAAAGCTTATTATGTTTATTATTATGGTTACTATGATTATTATGGATCATGGTATAATTATGATGAATATAATGATCATCATTAAGATCATTATGGTTATTGCGATTATTATGACTATTGTGATTACTCTAGTTATTATGATTATTATGGTTATTATGTCTAGTATGAAGGTTATTATGATTATTTCAAAGCATATATATGCTTATTATTACGATTATTCTGATTACTATATGTCTAGGTATAATTATGATGTATATTATGGTCATCATTAAGATTATTATGGTTATTACGTTAATAATAATGATTATTAAGATTATTTCCATGACTATTCTGTTTATTATGATGATTACTATGATCATTATGGTCGTTAGTATGATTATTATGATCACCATTCAGATTATTATGGCTATTGTAATTTTCATGGCTATTATGACTATTGTAATGATTATTACGATTATTTCCAGGTTCATTATTGTTATTATTACGACTATTATGATTATTATGGCTATTATGGCTATTATGGTTGTTATGGCTAGTATAATGTATATTATGATTATTTCCGAACCCATTATGGTTATTATTATGATTATTATGATTATTACGGATCTTGGTATAATTATCATGGATATTATGATCATCATTAAGATTATTATGGTTACTATGATTATTGCGATTATTGCTATGCTTATTAACATTACAATTACGATTATTATGATTATTGTAGTTATTATGATGATCACTATGATTATTATGGTTGTTAGTATGATTATTAGGATCAACATTCAGATTATTATGGCTATTATGATTTTTATGGTTATTATTGCTATTATAATGATAAATATGATTATTTCCAAGTTTATTACGGTTATTATTATCACTATTATGATTATTATAGTTATTATGATTATTATGGTTACTATGGCTAGTATAACAGTTATTATGATTATTTCAAAGCTTATTATGGTTATTACTATAATTATTATGATTATTATGGTTATTATGACTATTATGGTTACTAAGGCTAGTATAACGGTTATTATGATTATTTCAAAGCTTATTATGTTTATTATTATGGTTACTATGCTTATTATGGATCTTGGTATAATTATGATGAATATCATGATCATCATTAAGATCATTATGGTTATTGCGGTTATTATGACTATTATGATTATTCTAATTATTATGATTATTATGGTTATTATGGCTAGTATAAAGGTTATTGTGATTATTTCAAAGCTTATTATGTTTATTATTACGATTACTCTGATTATTATATGTCTAGGTATAATTATGATGAATATTATGGTCATCATTAAGATCATTATGGTTATTACAATGATTATGGTTATTACGTTAATAATAATGGTTATTAAGATTATTTCCATGACTATTCTGTTTATTATGATGATTACCATGATCATTATGGTTGCTAGTATGATTATTATGATCACCATTCTGATTATTATGGCTATTGTGATTTTTATGGCTATTATGACTATTATAATAATTATTACGATTATTTCCAAGTTCATTATGGTTCTTATTACGACTATTATGATTATTATGGCTATTATGACTATTATTGTTGTTATGGCTAGTATAAAGTATATTATGATTATTTCCGGACCTATTATGGTTATTATTATGTTTTATATGATTATTACGGGTCTTGGTAAAATTATCATGGATATTATGATCATCATTAAGATTATTATGGTTACTCTGATTATTGTGATTATTGCTAAGCTTATAAACATTACAATTACGATTATTATGATTATTGTAGTTATTATGATGATCACTATGATTATTATGGTTGTTAGTATGATTATAATGATCACCATTCTGATTATTATGGCTATTGTGATTTTTATGGCTATTATGACTATTATAATGATTATTACGATTATTTCCAAGTTCATTATTGTTATTATTACGACTGTTGCGATTATTATGGCTATTATGACTATTATGATTGACATGGCTAGTATAATGCATATTATGATTATTTCCGAACCCATTGTGGTTACTACTATGATTATTATCGTTATTACGGATCTTGGTATAATTATCATGGATATTATGATCATCATTAAGATTATTATGGTTACTATGATTATTGTGATTATTGCTATGCTTATTAACATTACAATTACGATTATTATGATTATTGTATTTATTATGATGATCACTATTATTATTATGGTTGTTAGTATTATTATTAGGATCAACATTTAGATTATTATGGCTATTATGATTTTTATGGTTATTATTGCTATTATAAAGATAAATATGATTATTTCCAAGTTTATTATGGTTATTATTATGGCTAGTATGATTATTATAGTTATTACGATCATTATGGCTCGTATAATGCTTATTATGATTATTTCCAAGTTTATTATGGTTCTTACTATAATTATTATGATTATTATGGTTACTATGGCTAGTATAACGGTTATTATGATTATTTCAAAGCTTATTATGTTTATTATTATTGTTACTATGATTATTATGGATCATGGTATAATTATGATGAATATCATGGTCATCATTAAGATAACTATGGTTATTGCGATTATTACGACCATTATGATTATTCCTGTTATTATGATTATTATGGTTATTATGGCTAGTATAAATGTTATTATGATTATTTCAAAGCTTATTATGTTTATTATTATGATTACTCTGATTATTATATGTCTAGGTATAATTATGGTGAATATTATGGTCATCATTAAGATCATTATGGTTATTACGATGATTATGGTTATTACGTTAATAATAATGGTTATTAAGATTATTTCCATGACTATTCTGTTTATAATGATGATTACTATGATCATTATGGTTGTTAGTATGATTATTACGATCACCATTCTGATTATTATGGCTATTGTGATTTTTATGGCTATTATGACTATTATAATGATTATTAGGATTATTTCCAAGTTCATTATTGTTGTTAATACGACTATTATGATTATTATGGCTATTGTGACTATTATGGTTGTTATGGCTAGTATAAAGTATATTATGGTTATTTCCGAACCCATTGCGGTTACTATTATGATTATTATAGTTATTACGGATCTTGGTATAATTATCATGGATATTATGATCATCATTAAGATTATCATGGTTACTATGATTATTGTGATTATTGCTATGCTTATTAACATTACAATTACGATTATTATGATTATTGTAGTTATTATGATGATCACTATTATTATTATGGTTGTTAGTATGATGGTTATGTCAACATTGAGATTATTATGGCTATTATGATTTTTATGGTTATTATTGCTATTATAATGATAAATATGATTATTTCCAAGTTTATAATGGTTATTATTATGACTACTATGATTATTATAGTTATAATGATTATTATGATCAATATGGCTAGCATAATGCTTATTATGATTATTTCCAAGCTTATTATGGTTATTATTATAATTATTACGATGAGTATGGTTATTATGATTATTATGGCTTCTATGGCTAGTATAACGGTTATTATGATTATTTCAAGGCTTATTATGTTTATTATTATGGTTACTATGATTATTATGGATCATGGTATAATTATGATGAATATAATGATCATCATTAAGATCATTATGGTTATTGCGATTATCATGACTATTGTGATTTCTCTAGTTATTATGATTATTACGGTTATTATGTCTAGTATGAAGGTTATTATGATTATTTCAAAGCATATATATGCTTATTATTACGATTATTCTGATTACTATATGTCTAGGTATAATTATGATGTATATTATGGTCATCATTAAGATTATTATGGTTATTACGTTAATAATAATGATTATTAAGATTATTTCCATGACTATTCTGTTTATTATGATGATTACTATGATGATTATGGTTGTTAGTATGATTATTATGATCACCATTCAGATTATTATGGCTATTGTAATTTTCATGGCTATTATGACTATTGTAATGATTATTACGATTATTTCCAGGTTCATTATTGTTATTATTACGACTATTATGATTATTATGGCTATTATGACTATTATGGTTGTTATGGCTAGTATAATGTATATTATGATTATTTCCGAACCCATTACGGTTATTATTATGATTATTATGATTATTACGGATCTTGGTATAATTATCATGGATATTATGATCATCATTAAGATTATTATGGTTACTATGATTATTGCGATTATTGCTATGCTTATTAACATTACAATTACGATTATTATGATTATTGTAGTTATTATGATGATCACTATGATTATTATGGTTGTTAGTATGATTATTAGGATCAACATTCAGATTATTATGGCTATTATGATTTTTATGGTTATTATTGCTATTATAATGATAAATATGATTATTTCCAAGTTTATTACGGTTATTATTATCACTATTATGATTATTATAGTTATTATGATTATTATGGTTACTATGGCTAGTAGAACGGTTATTATGATTATTTCAAAGCTTATTATGGTTATTACTATAATTATTATGATTATTATGGTTATTATGATTATTATGGCTACTATGGCTAGTATAACGGTTATTATGATTATTTCAAAGCTTATTATGTTTATTATTATGGTTACTATGCTTATTATGGATCTTGGTATAATTATGATGAATATCATGGTCATCATTAAGATCATTATGGTTATTGCGATTATTATGTCTATTATGATTATTCTAGTTATTATGATTATTATGGTTATTATGGCTAGTATAAAGGTTATTATGATTATTTCAAAGCTTATTATGTTTATTATTATGATTACTCTGATTATTATTTGTCTTAGTATAATTATGATGAATATTATGGTCATCATTAAGATCTTTATGGTTATTACGATGATTATGGTAATTTCGTTAATAATCATGATTATTAAGATTATTTCCATGACTATTCTGTTTATTCTTATGATTACTATGATCATTATGGTTGTTAGTATGATTATTATGATCACCATTCAGATTATTATGGCTATTGTGATTTTTATGGCTATTATGGCTATTGTAATGATTATTACGATTATTTCCAAGTTCATTATGGTTATTATTACGACTATTATGATTATTATGGCTATTATGACTATTATTGTTGTTATGGCTAGTATAAAGTATATTATGATTATTTCCGGACCTATTATGGTTATTATTATGTTTAATATGATTATTACGGGTCTTGGTAAAATTATCATGGATATTATGATCATCATTAAGATTATTATGGTTACTCTGATTATTGTGATTATTGCTAAGCTTATAAACATTACAATTACGATTCTTATGATTATTGTAGTTATTATGATGATCACTATGATCATTATGGTTGTTAGTATGATTATTATGATCACCATTCTGATTATTATGGCTATTGTGATTTTTATGGCTATTATGACTATTATAATGATTATTACGATTATTTCCAAGTTCATTTTTGTTATTATTACGACTGTTGCGATTATTATGGCTATTATGACTATTATGATTGACATGGCTGGTATAATGCATATTATGATTATTTCCGAACCCATTGTGGTTACTATTATGATTATTATCGTTATTACGGATCTTGGTATAATTATCATGGATATTATGATCATCATTAAGATTATTATGGTTACTATGATTATTGTGATTATTGCTATGCTTATTAATATTACAATTACGATTATTATGATTATTGTATTTATTATGATGATCACTATTATTATTATGGTTGTTAGTATTATTACTAGGATCAACATTTAGATTATTATGGCTATTATGATTTTTATGGTTATTATTGCTATTATAAAGATAAATATGATTATTTCCAAGTTTATTATGGTTATTATTATGGCTAGTATGATTATTATAGTTATTACGATTATTATGGCTCGTATAATGCTTATTATGATTATTTCCAAGTTTATTATGGTTCTTACTATAATTATTATGATTATTATGGTTGCTATGGCTAGTATAACGGTTATTATGATTATTTCAAAGCTTATTATGTTTATTATTATGGTTACTATGATTATTATGGATCATGGTATAATTATGATGAATATCATGATCATCATTAAGATAACTATGGTTATTGCGATTATTACGACCATTATGATTATTCCTGTTATTATGATTATTATGGTTATTATGGCTAGTATAAATGTTATTATGATTATTTCAAAGCTTATTATGTTTATTATTATGATTACTCTGATTATTATATGTCTAGGTATAATTATGGTGAATATTATGGTCATCATTAAGATCATTATGGTTATTACGATGATTATGGTTATTACGTTAATAATAATGGTTATTAAGATTATTTCCATGACTATTCTGTTTATTATGATGATTACTATGATCATTATGGTTGTTAGTATGATTATTACGATCACCATTCTGATTATTATGGCTATTGTGATTTTTATGGCTATTATGACTATTATAATGATTATTAGGATTATTTCCAAGTTCATTATTGTTGTTAATACGACTATTATGATTATTATGGCTATTGTGACTATTATGGTTGTTATGGCTAGTATAAAGTATATTATGGTTATTTCCGAACCCATTGCGGTTACTATTATGATTATTATAGTTATTACGGATCTTGGTATAATTATCATGGATATTATGATCATCATTAAGATTATCATGGTTACTATGATTATTGTGATTATTGCTATGCTTATTAACATTACAATTACGATTATTATGATTATTGTAGTTATTATGATGATCACTATTATTATTATGGTTGTTAGTATGATGGTTATGTCAACATTGAGATTATTATGGCTATTATGATTTTTATGGTTATTATTGCTATTATAATGATAAATATGATTATTTCCAAGTTTATAATGGTTATTATTATGACTACTATGATTATTATAGTTATTATGATTATTATGATCAATATGGCTAGCATAATGCTTATTATGATTATTTCCAAGCTTATTATGGTTATTATTATAATTATTATGATGAGTATGGTTATTATGATTATTATGGCTTCTATGGCTAGTATAACGGTTATTATGATTATTTCAAAGCTTATTATGTTTATTATTATGGTTACTATGATTATTATGGATCATGGTATAATTATGATGAATATAATGATCATCATTAAGATCATTATGGTTATTGCGATTATTATGACTATTGTGATTACTCTAGTTAATATGATTATTATGGTTATTATGTCTAGTATGAAGGTTATTATGATTATTTCAAAGCATATATATGCTTATTATTACGATTATTCTGATTACTATATGTCTAGGTATAATTATGATGTATATTATGGTCATCATTAAGATTATTATGGTTATTACGTTAATAATAATGATTATTAAGATTATTTCCATGACTATTCTGTTTATTATGATGATTACTATGATCATTATGGTTGTTAGTATGATTATTATGATCACCATTCAGATTATTATGGCTATTGTAATTTTCATGGCTATTATGACTATTGTAATGATTATTACGATTATTTCCAGGTTCATTATTGTTATTATTACGACTATTATGATTATTATGGCTATTATGACTATTATTGTTGTTATGGCTAGTATAAAGTATAGTATGATTATTTCCGGACCTATTATGGTTATTATTATGTTTAATATGATTATTACGGGTCTTGGTAAAATTATCATGGATATTATGATCATCATTAAGATTATTATGGTTACTCTGATTATTGTGATTATTGCTAAGCTTATAAACATTACAATTACGATTATTATGATTATTGTAGTTACTATGATGATCACTATGATTATTATGGTTGTTAGTATGATTATTAGGATCAACATTCAGATTATTATGGCTATTATGATTTTTATGGTTATTATTGCTATTATAATGATAAATATGGTTATTTCCAAGTTTATTACGGTTATTATTATCACTATTATGATTATTATAGTTATTATGATTATTATGGTTACTATGGCTAGTATAACAGTTATTATGATTATTTCAAAGCTTATTATGGTTATTACTATAATTATTATGATTATTATGGTTATTATGACTATTATGGTTACTAAGGCTAGTATAACGGTTATTATGATTATTTCAAAGCTTATTATGTTTATTATTATGGTTACTATGCTTATTATGGATCTTGGTATAATTATGATGAATATCATGTTCATCATTAAGATCATTATGGTTATTGCGGTTATTATGACTATTATGATTATTCTAATTATTATGATTATTATGGTTATTATGGCTAGTATAAAGGTTATTATGATTATTTCAAATCTTATTATGTTTATTATTATGATTACTCTGATCATTGTTTGTCTTAGCATAATTATGATGAATATTATGGTCATCATTGAGATCATAATGGTTATTAAGGTGATTATGGTTATTACGTTCATAATAACGATTATTAAGATTATTTCCATGACTATTCTGTTTATTATGATGATTACTATGATCATTATGGTTGTTAGTATGATTATTATGATCACCATTCAGATTATTATGGCTATTGTGATTTTTATGGCTATTATGACTATTCTAATGATTATTACGATTATTTCCAAGTTCATTATTGTTATTATTACGACTATTATGATTATTAGGGCTATTATGACTATTATGGTTGATATGGCTGGTGTAATGTATATTATGATTATTTCCGAACCCATTATGGTTATTATTATGATTATTATGATTATTACGGATCTTGGTATAATTATCATGGATATTATGATCATCATTAAGATTATTATGGATACTATGATTATTGTGATTATTGCTATGCTTATTAACATTACAATTACGATTATTATGATTATTGTAGTTATTATGATGATCACTATGATTATTATGGTTGTTAGTATGATTATTAGGATCAACATTCAGATTATTATGGCTATTATGATCTTTATGGTTATTATTGCTATTATAATGATAAATATGACTATTTCCAAGTTTATCATGGTTATTATTACGACTATTATGATTATTATAGTTATTATGATTATTATGGCTAGTATAACGCTTATTATGATTATTTCCAAGCTTATTACGGTTATTACTATAATTATTATGATTATTATGGTTATTGTGATTATTATGGTTACTATGGCTAATATAACGGTTATTATGATTATTTCAAAGCTTATTAGGTTTATTATTACGGTTACTATGATTATTATGGATCTTGGTATAATTATGATGAATATCATGATCATCATTAAGATCATTATGGTTATTGCGATTATTATGACTATTATGATTATTCTAGTTATTATGATTATTATGATTATTATGGCTAGTATAAAGGTTATTATGATTATTTCAAAGCTTATTATGTTTATTATTATGATTACTGTGATTATTATATGTCTTAGTATAATTTTGACGAATATTATGGTCATCATTAAGATCATTATGGTTATTACGATGATTACGGTTATTACGCATTAATAATAATAATATATTAATAATCTTAATAATAATGATTATTAAGATTATTTCCATGACTATTCTGTTTATTATGATGATTACTATGATCATTATGGTTGTTAGTATGATTATTATGATCACCTTTCAGATTATTATGGCTATTGTGATTTTTATGGCTATTATGACTATTATAATGATTATTACGATTATTTCCAAGTTCATTATTGTTATTATTACGACTATTATGATTATTAGGGCTAGTATGACTATTATGGTTGATATGGCTAGTATAATGTATATTATGATTATTTCCGAACCCATTATGGTTATTATTATGATTATTATGATTATTACGGATCTTGATATAATTATCATGGATATTATGATCATCATTAAGATTATTACGGTTGCTATGATTATTGTGATTATTGCTATGCTTATTAACATTACAATTACGATTATTATGATTATTGTAGTTATTATGATGATCACTATTATTATTATGGTTGTTAGTATGATTATTAGGATCAACATTCAGATTATTATGGCTATTATGATCTTTATGGTTATTATTGCTATTATAATGATAAATATGATTATTTCCATGTTTATTATGGGTATTATTATGACTAGTATGATTATTATAGTTATTATGATTATTATGGCTAGTATAATGCTTATTATGATCATTTCCAAGCTTATTATGGTTATTACTATAATTATTATGGTTATTATGGTTACTATGATTATTATGGTTACTATGGCTAGTATAACGGTTATTATGATTATTTCAAAGCTTATTAGGTTTATTATTATGGTTACTATGCTTATTATGGATCTTGGTATAATTATGATGAATATCATGATCATCATTAAGATCATTATGGTTATTGCGATTATTATGTCTATTATGATTATTCTAGTTATTATGATTATTATGGTTATTATGGCTAGTATAAAGGTTATTATGATTATTTCAAAGCTTATTATGTTTATTATTATGATTACTCTGATTATTATATGTCTTAGTATAATTATGATAAATATTATGGTCATCATTAAGATCTTTATGGTTATTACGATGATTATGGTAATTACGTTAATAATAATGATTATTAAGATTATTTCCATGACTATTCTGTTTATTATGATGATTACTATGATCATTATGGTTGTTAGTATGATTATTATGATCACCTTTCAGATTATTATGGCTATTGTGATTTTTATGGCTATTATGACTATTATAATGATTATTACGATTATTTCCAAGTTCATTATTGTTATTATTACGACTATTATGATTATTAGGGCTAGTATGACTATTATGGTTGATATGGCTAGTATAATGTATATTATGATTATTTCCGAACCCATTATGGTTATTATTATGATTATTATGATTATTACGGATCTTGATATAATTATCATGGATATTATGATCATCATTTAGATTATTACGGTTACTATGATTATTGTGATTATTGCTATGCTTATTAACATTACAATTACGATTATTATGATTATTGTAGTTATTATGATGATCACTATTATTATTATGGTTGTTAGTATGATTATTAGGATCAACATTCAGATTATTATGGCTATTATGATCTTTATGGTTATTATTGCTATTATAATGATAAATATGATTATTTCCATGTTTATTATGGGTATTATTATGACTAGTATGATTATTATAGCTATTATGATTATTATGGCTAGTATAATGCTTATTATGATCATTTCCAAGCTTATTATGGTTATTACTATAATTATTATGGTTATTATGGTTATTATGATTATTATGGTTACTATGGCTAGTATAACGGTTATTATGATTATTTCAAAGCTTATTAGGTTTATTATTATGGTTACTATGATTATTATGGATCTTGGTATAATTATGATGAATATCATGATCATCATTAAGATCATTATGGTTATTGCGATTATTATGACTATTATGATTATTCTAGTTATTATGATTATTATGGTTATTATGGCTAGTATAAAGGATATTATGATTATTTCAAAGCTTATTATGTATATTATTATGTTTACTCTGATTATTATATGTCTTAGTATAATTATGATGAATATTATTGTCATCATTAAGATCATTATGGTTATTACGGTGATTATGGTTATTACGTTAATAATAATGATTATTAAGATTATTTCCATGACTATTCTGTTTATTATGATGATTACTATGATCATTATGGTTGTTAGTATGGTTATTATGATCACCATTCAGATTATTATGGCTATTGTGATTTTTATTGCTATTATGACTATTATAATGATTATAACGATTATTTCCAAGTTCATTATTGTTATTATTACGACTATTATGATTATTAGGGCTATTATGACTATTATGGTTGTTATGGCTAGTATGAAGTATATTATGATTATTTCCGAACGCTATTATGGTTGTTATTATGATTATTATGATTATTACGGATCTCGATGTAATTATCATGAATATTATGATCATCATTAAGATTATTACGGTTACTATGATTATTGTGATTATTGCTAAGCTTATTAACATTACAATTACGATTATTATCATTATTGTAGTTATTATGATGATCACTATGATTATTATGGTTGTTAGTATGATTATTAGGATCAACATTCAGATTATTATGGCTATTATGATTTTTATTGATATTATTGCTATTATAATGATAAATATGATTATTTCCAAGTTTATTACGGTTATTATTATCACTATTATGATTATTATAGTTATTATGATTATTATGGTTACTATGGCTAGTATAACGGTTATTATGATTATTTCAAAGCTTATTATGCTTATTACTATAATTATTATGATTATTATGATTATTATGATTATTATGGCTACTATGGCTAGTATAACGGTTATTATGATTATTTCAAAGCTTATTATGCTTATTACTATAATTATTATGATTATTATGATTATTATGATTATTATGGCTACTATGGCCAGTATAACGGTTATTATGATTATTTCAAAGCTTATTATGTTTATTATTATGATTACTATGCTTATTATGGATCTTGGTATAATTATGATGAATATCATGATCATCATTAAGATCATTATGGTTATTGCGATTATTATGTCTATTATGATTATTCTAGTTATTATGATTATTATGGTTATTATGGCTAGTATAAAGGTTATTATGATTATTTCAAAGCTTATTATGTTTATTATTATGATTACTCTGATTATTATATGTCTTAGTATAATTATGATAAATATTATGGTCATCATTAAGATCTTTATGGTTATTACGATGATTATGGTAATTACGTTAATAATCATGATTATTAAGATTATTTCCATGACTATTCTGTTTATTATTATGATTACTATGATCATTAAGGTTGTTAGTATGATTATTATGATCACCATTCAGATTATTATGGCTATTGTGATCTTTATGGCTATTATGGCTATTGTAATGATTATTACGATTATTTCCAAGTTCATTATTGTTATTATTACGACTGTTGCGATTATTATGGCTATTATGACTATTATGGTTGTTATGGCTAGTATAAAGTATATTATGATTATTTCCGAACCTATTATGGTTGTTATTATGATTATTATGATTATTACGGATCTCGATGTAATTATCATGAATATTATGATCATCATTAAGATTATTACGGTTACTATGATTATTGTGATTATTGCTAAGCTTATTAACATTAAAATTACGATTACTATGATTATTGTAGTTATTATGATGATCACTATGATCATTATGGTTGTTAGTATGATTATTATGATCACAATTCTGGTTATTATGGCTATTGTGATTTTTATTGCTATTATGACTATTGTAATGATCATTAGGATTATTTCCTAGTTCCTTATTGTTATTATTACGACTATTATGATTATTATGGCTATTATGACTATTATGGTTGTTATGGCTAGTATAATGTATATTATGATTATTTCGGAACCCATTATGGTTATTATTATGATTATTATGATTATTACGGATCTTGGTATAATTATCATGGATATTATGATCATCATTAAGATTATTATGGTTACTATGATTATTGTGATTATTGCTATGCTTATTAACATTACAATTACGATTATTATCATTATTGTAGTAATTATGATGATCACTATGATTATTATGGCTGTTAGTATGATGGTTATGATCAACATTGAGATTATTATGGCTATTATGATTTTTATGGTTATTATTGCTATTATAATGATAAATATGATTATTTCCAAGTTTATAATGGTTATTATTATGACTACTATGATTATTATAGTTATTATGATTATTATGATCAATATGGCTAGTATAATGCTTATTATGATTATTTCCAAGCTTATTATGGTTATTATTATAATTATTATGATGAGTATGGTTATTATGATTATTATGGCTTCTATGGCTAGTATAACGGTTATTATGATTATTTCAAAGCTTATTATGTTTATTATTATGGTTACTATGATTATTATGGATCATGGTATAATTATGATGAATATAATGATCATCATTAAGATCATTATGGTTATTGCGATTATTATGACTATTGTGATTACTCTAGTTATTATGATTATTATGGTTATTATGTCTAGTATGAAGGTTATTATGATTATTTCAAAGCATATATATGCTTATTATTACGATTATTCTGATTACTATATGTCTAGGTATAATTATGATGTATATTATGGTCATCATTAAGATTATTATGGTTATTACGTTAATAATAATGATTATTAAGATTATTTCCATGACTATTCTGTTTATTATGATGATTACTATGATCATTATGGTTGTTAGTATGATTATTATGATCACCATTCAGATTATTATGGCTATTGTAATTTTTATGGCTATTATCACTATTGTAATGATTATTACGATTATTTCCAGGTTCATTATTGTTATTATTACGACTATTATGATTATTATGGCTATTATGACTATTATGGTTGATATGGCTAGTATAATGTATATTATGATTATTTCCGAAACCATTATGGTTATTATTATGATTATTATGATTATTACGGATCTTGGTATAATTATCATGGATATTATGATCATCATTAAGATTATAATGGTTACTATGATTATTGTGATTATTGCTATGCTTATTAACATTACAATTACGATTATTATGATTATTGTAGTTACTATGATGATCACTATGATTATTATGGTTGTTAGTATGATTATTAGGATCAACATTCAGATTATTATGGCTATTATGATCTTTATGGCTATTATTGCTATTATAATGATAAATATGGTTATTTCCAAGTTTATTATGGGTATTATTATGACTAGTATGATTATTATAGTTATTATGATTATTATGGGTAGTATAACGGTTATTATGATTATTTCCAAGCTTATTATGGTTATTACTATAATTATTATGGTTATTATGGTTATTATGTCTAGTATGAAGGTTATTATGATTATTTCAAAGCATATATATGCTTATTATTACGATTATTCTGATTACTATATGTCCAGGTATAATTATGATGCATATTATGGTCATCATTAAGATTATTATGGTTATTACGTTAATAATAATGATTATTAAGATTATTTCCATGACTATTCTGTTTATTATGATGATTACTATGATCATTATGGTTGTTAGTATGATTATTATGATCACCATTCAGATTATTATGGCTATTGTAATTTTTATGGCTATTATGACTATTGTAATGATTATTACGATTATTTCCAGGTTCACTATTGTTATTATTACGACTATTATGATTATTATGGCTATTATGACTATTATTGTTGTTATGGCTAGTATAATGTATATTATTATTATTTCCGAACCCATTATGGTTATTATTATGATTATTATGATTATTACGGATCTTGGTATAATTATCATGGATATTATGATCATCATTAAGATTATTATGGTTACTATGATTATTGTGATTATTGCTATGCTTATTAACATTACAATTACGATTATTATGATTATTGTAGTTATTATGATGATCACTATGATTATTATGGTTGTTAGTATGATTATTAGGATCAACATTCAGATTATTATGGCTATTATGATTTTTATGGTTATTATTGCTATTATAATGATAAATATGATTATTTCCAAGTTTATTACGGTTATTATTATCACTATTATGATTATTATAGTTATTATGATTATTATGGTTACTATGGCTAGTATAACGGTTATTATGATTATTTCCAAGCTTATTATGGTTATTACTATAATTATTATGGTTATTATGGTTATTATGATTATTATGGTTACTATGGCTAGTATAACGGTTATTATGATTATTTCAAAACTTATTATGTTTATTATTATGGTTACTATGATTATTATGGATCTTGGTATAATTATGATGAATATCATGATCATCATTAAGATCATTATGGTTATTGCGATTATTATGACTATTATGATTATTCTAGTTATTATGATTATTATGGTTATTATGGCTAGTACAAAGGTTATTATGATTATTTCAAAGCTTATTATGTTTATTATTATGTTTACTCTGATTATTATATGTCTTAGTATAATTATGATGAATATTATTGTCGTCATTAAGATCATTATGGTTATTACGGTGATTATGGTTATTACGTTAATAATAATGATTATTAAGATTATTTCCATGACTATTCTGTTTATTATGATGATTACTATGATCATTATGGTTGTTAGTATGATTATTATGATCACCATTCAGATTATTATGGCTATTGTGATTTTTATTGCTATTATGACTATTATAATGATTATAACGATTATTTCCAAGTTCATTATTGTTATTATTACGACTATTATGATTATTAGGGTTATTATGACTATTATGGTTGTTGTGGCTAGTATAAAGTATATTATGATTATTTCCGAACCTATTATGGTTGTTATTATGATTATTATGATTATTACGGATCTCGAAGTAATTATCATGAATATTATGATCATCATTAAGATTATTACGGTTACTATGATTATTGTGACTATTGCTAAGCTTATTAACATTACAATTACGATTACTATGATTATTGTAGTTATTATGATGATCACTATGATCATTATGGTTGTTAGTATGATTATTATGATCACAATTCTGGTTATTATGGCTATTGTGATTTTTATTGCTATTATGACTATTGTAATGATCATTAGGATTATTTCCTAGTTCCTTATTGTTCTTATTACGACTATTATGATTATTATGGCTATTATGACTATTATGGTTGTTATGGCTAGTATAATGTATATTATGATTATTTCGGAACCCATTATGGTTATTATTATGATTATTATGATTATTACGGATCTTGGTATAATTATCATGGATATTATGATCATCATTAAGATTATTATGGTTACTATGATTATTGTGATTATTGCTATGCTTATTAACATTACAATTACGATTATTATCATTATTGTAGTAATTATGATGATCACTATGATTATTATGGCTGTTAGTATGATGGTTATGATCAACATTGAGATTATTATGGCTATTATGATTTTTATGGTTATTATTGCTATTATAATGATAAATATGATTATTTCCAAGTTTATAATGGTTATTATTATGACTACTATGATTATTATAGTTATTATGATTATTATGATCAATATGGCTAGTATAATGCTTATTATGATTATTTCCAAGCTTATTATGCTTATTACTATAATTATTATGATTATTATGATTATTATGATTATTATGGCTACTATGGCTAGTATAACGGTTATTATGATTATTTCAAAGCTTATTCTGTTTATTATTATGATTACTATGCTTATTATGGATCTTGGTATAATTATGATGAATATCATGATCATCATTAAGATCATTATGGTTATTGCGATTATTATGTCTATTATGATTATTCTAGTTAATATGATTATTATGGTTATTATGGTTAGTATAAAGGTTATTATGATTATTTCAAAGCTTATTATGTTTATTATTATGATTACTCTGATTATTATATGTCTTAGTATAATTATGATAAATATTATGGTCATCATTAAGATCTTTATGGTTATTACGATGATTATGGTAATTACGTTAATAATCATGATTATTAAGATTATTTCCATGACTATTCTGTTTATTATTATGATTACTATGATCATTAAGGTTGTTAGTATGATTATTATGATCACCATTCAGATTATTATGGCTATTGTGATTTTTATGGCTATTATGGCTATTGTAATGATTATTACGATTATTTCCAAGTTCATTATTGTTATTATTACGACTATTATGATTATTAGGGCTAGTATGACTATTATGGTTGATATGGCTAGTATAATGTATATTATGATTATTTCCGAACCCATTATGGTTATTATTATGATTATTATGATTATTACGGATCTTGATATAATTATCATGGATATTATGATCATCATTTAGATTATTACGGTTACTATGATTATTGTGATTATTGCTATGCTTATTAACATTACAATTACGATTATTATGATTATTGTAGTTATTATGATGATCACTATTATTATTATGGTTGTTAGTATGATTATTAGGATCAACATTCAGATTATTATGCCTATTATGATCTTTATGGTTATTATTGCTATTATAATGATAAATATGATTATTTCCATGTTTATTATGGGTATTATTATGACTAGTATGATTATTATAGTTATTATGATTATTATGGCTAGTATAATGCTTATTATGATCATTTCCAAGCTTATTATGGTTATTACTATAATTATTATGGTTATTATGGTTATTATGATTATTATGGTTACTATGGCTAGTATAACGGTTATTATGATTATTTCAAAGCTTATTAGGTTTATTATTATGGTTACTATGATTATTATGGATCTTGGTATAATTATGATGAATATCATGATCATCATTAAGATCATTATGGTTATTGCGATTATTATGACTATTATGATTATTCTAGTTATTATGATTATTATGGTTATTATGGCTAGTATAAAGGATATTATGATTATTTCAAAGCTTATTATGTATATTATTATGTTTACTCTGATTATTATATGTCTTAGTATAATTATGATGAATATTATTGTCATCATTAAGATCATTATGGTTATTACGGTGATTATGGTTATTACGTTAATAATAATGATTATTAAGATTATTTCCATGACTATTCTGTTTATTATGATGATTACTATGATCATTATGGTTGTTAGTATGGTTATTATGATCACCATTCAGATTATTATGGCTATTGTGATTTTTATTGCTATTATGACTATTATAATGATTATAACGATTATTTCCAAGTTCATTATTGTTATTATTACGACTATTATGATTATTAGGGCTATTATGACTATTATGGTTGTTATGGCTAGTATGAAGTATATTATGATTATTTCCGAACCTATTATGGTTGTTATTATGATTATTATGATTATTACGGATCTCGATGTAATTATCATGAATATTATGATCATCATTAAGATTATTACGGTTACTATGATTATTGTGATTATTGCTAAGCTTATTAACATTACAATTACGATTATTATCATTATTGTAGTTATTATGATGATCACTATGATTATTATGGTTGTTAGTATGATTATTAGGATCAACATTCAGATTATTATGGCTATTATGATTTTTATTGATATTATTGCTATTATAATGATAAATATGATTATTTCCAAGTTTATTACGGTTATTATTATCACTATTATGATTATTATAGTTATTATGATTATTATGGTTACTATGGCTAGTATAACGGTTATTATGATTATTTCAAAGCTTATTATGCTTATTACTATAATTATTATGATTATTATGATTATTATGATTATTATGGCTACTATGGCCAGTATAACGGTTATTATGATTATTTCAAAGCTTATTATGTTTATTATTATGATTACTATGCTTATTATGGATCTTGGTATAATTATGATGAATATCATGATCATCATTAAGATCATTATGGTTATTGCGATTATTATGTCTATTATGATTATTCTAGTTATTATGATTATTATGGTTATTATGGCTAGTATAAAGGTTATTATGATTATTTCAAAGCTTATTATGTTTATTATTATGATTACTCTGATTATTATATGTCTTAGTATAATTATGATAAATATTATGGTCATCATTAAGATCTTTATGGTTATTACGATGATTATGGTAATTACGTTAATAATCATGATTATTAAGATTATTTCCATGACTATTCTGTTTATTATTATGATTACTATGATCATTAAGGTTGTTAGTATGATTATTATGATCACCATTCAGATTATTATGGCTATTGTGATCTTTATGGCTATTATGGCTATTGTAATGATTATTACGATTATTTCCAAGTTCATTATTGTTATTATTACGACTGTTGCGATTATTATGGCTATTATGACTATTATGGTTGTTATGGCTAGTATAAAGTATATTATGATTATTTCCGAACCTATTATGGTTGTTATTATGATTATTATGATTATTACGGATCTCGATGTAATTATCATGAATATTATGATCATCATTAAGATTATTACGGTTACTATGATTATTGTGATTATTGCTAAGCTTATTAACATTAAAATTACGATTACTATGATTATTGTAGTTATTATGATGATCACTATGATCATTATGGTTGTTAGTATGATTATTATGATCACAATTCTGGTTATTATGGCTATTGTGATTTTTATTGCTATTATGACTATTGTAATGATCATTAGGATTATTTCCTAGTTCCTTATTGTTATTATTACGACTATTATGATTATTATGGCTATTATGACTATTATGGTTGTTATGGCTAGTATAATGTATATTATGATTATTTCGGAACCCATTATGGTTATTATTATGATTATTATGATTATTACGGATCTTGGTATAATTATCATGGATATTATGATCATCATTAAGATTATTATGGTTACTATGATTATTGTGATTATTGCTATGCTTATTAACATTACAATTACGATTATTATCATTATTGTAGTAATTATGATGATCACTATGATTATTATGGCTGTTAGTATGATGGTTATGATCAACATTGAGATTATTATGGCTATTATGATTTTTATGGTTATTATTGCTATTATAATGATAAATATGATTATTTCCAAGTTTATAATGGTTATTATTATGACTACTATGATTATTATAGTTATTATGATTATTATGATCAATATGGCTAGTATAATGCTTATTATGATTATTTCCAAGCTTATTATGGTTATTATTATAATTATTATGATGAGTATGGTTAGTATGATTATTATGGCTTCTATGGCTAGTATAACGGTTATTATGATTATTTCAAAGCTTATTATGTTTATTATTATGGTTACTATGATTATTATGGATCATGGTATAATTATGATGAATATAATGATCATCATTAAGATCATTATGGTTATTGCGATTATTATGACTATTGTGATTACTCTAGTTATTATGATTATTATGGTTATTATGTCTAGTATGAAGGTTATTATAATTATTTCAAAGCATATATATGCTTATTATTACGATTATTCTGATTACTATATGTCTAGGTATAATTATGAAGTATATTATGGTCATCATTAAGATTATTATGGTTATTACGTTAATAATAATGATTATTAAGATTATTTCCATGACTATTCTGTTTATTATGATGATTACTATGATCATTATGGTTGTTAGTATGATTATTATGATCACCATTCAGATTATTATGGCTATTGTAATTTTTATGGCTATTATCACTATTGTAATGATTATTACGATTATTTCCAGGTTCATTATTGTTATTATTACGACTATTATGATTATTATGGCTATTATGACTATTATGGTTGATATGGCTAGTATAATGTATATTATGATTATTTCCGAAACCATTATGGTTATTATTATGATTATTATGATTATTACGGATCTTGGTATAATTATCATGGATATTATGATCATCATTAAGATTATAATGGTTACTATGATTATTGTGATTATTGCTATGCTTATTAACATTACAATTACGATTATTATGATTATTGTAGTTACTATGATGATCACTATGATTATTATGGTTGTTAGTATGATTATTAGGATCAACATTCAGATTATTATGGCTATTATGATCTTTATGGCTATTATTGCTATTATAATGATAAATATGGTTATTTCCAAGTTTATTATGGGTATTATTATGACTAGTATGATTATTATAGTTATTATGATTATTATGGGTAGTATAACGGTTATTATGATTATTTCCAAGCTTATTATGGTTATTACTATAATTATTATGGTTATTATGGTTATTAGGTCTAGTATGAAGGTTATTATGATTATTTCAAAGCATATATATGCTTATTATTACGATTATTCTGATTACTATATGTCCAGGTATAATTATGATGCATATTATGGTCATCATTAAGATTATTATGGTTATTACGTTAATAATAATGATTATTAAGATTATTTCCATGACTATTCTGTTTATTATGATGATTACTATGATCATTATGGTTGTTAGTATGATTATTATGATCACCATTCAGATTATTATGGCTATTGTAATTTTTATGGCTATTATGACTATTGTAATGATTATTACGATTATTTCCAGGTTCACTATTGTTATTATTACGACTATTATGATTATTATGGCTATTATGACTATTATTGTTGTTATGGCTAGTATAATGTATATTATTATTATTTCCGAACCCATTATGGTTATTATTATGATTATTATGATTATTACGGATCTTGGTATAATTATCATGGATATTATGATCATCATTAAGATTATTATGGTTACTATGATTATTGTGATTATTGCTATGCTTATTAACATTACAATTACGATTATTATGATTATTGTAGTTATTATGATGATCACTATGATTATTATGGTTGTTAGTATGATTATTAGGATCAACATTCAGATTATTATGGCTATTATGATTTTTATGGTTATTATTGCTATTATAATGATAAATATGATTATTTCCAAGTTTATTACGGTTATTATTATCACTATTATGATTATTATAGTTATTATGATTATTATGGTTACTATGGCTAGTATAACGGTTATTATGATTATTTCCAAGCTTATTATGGTTATTACTATAATTATTATGGTTATTATGGTTATTATGATTATTATGGTTACTATGGCTAGTATAACGGTTATTATGATTATTTCAAAACTTATTATGTTTATTATTATGGTTACTATGATTATTATGGATCTTGGTATAATTATGATGAATATCATGATCATCATTAAGATCATTATGGTTATTGCGATTATTATGACTATTATGATTATTCTAGTTATTATGATTATTATGGTTATTATGGCTAGTACAAAGGTTATTATGATTATTTCAAAGCTTATTATGTTTATTATTATGTTTACTCTGATTATTATATGTCTTAGTATAATTATGATGAATATTATTGTCGTCATTAAGATCATTATGGTTATTACGGTGATTATGGTTATTACGTTAATAATAATGATTATTAAGATTATTTCCATGACTATTCTGTTTATTATGATGATTACTATGATCATTATGGTTGTTAGTATGATTATTATGATCACCATTCAGATTATTATGGCTATTGTGATTTTTATTGCTATTATGACTATTATAATGATTATAACGATTATTTCCAAGTTCATTATTGTTATTATTACGACTATTATGATTATTAGGGCTATTATGACTATTATGGTTGTTATGGCTAGTATAAAGTATATTATGATTATTTCCGAACCTATTATGGTTGTTATTATGATTATTATGATTATTACGGATCTCGATGTAATTATCATGAATATTATGATCATCATTAAGATTATTACGGTTACTATGATTATTGTGACTATTGCTAAGCTTATTAACATTACAATTACGATTACTATGATTATTGTAGTTATTATGATGATCACTATGATCATTATGGTTGTTAGTATGATTATTATGATCACAATTCTGGTTATTATGGCTATTGTGATTTTTATTGCTATTATGACTATTGTAATGATCATTAGGATTATTTCCTAGTTCCTTATTGTTATTATTACGACTATTATGATTATTATGGCTATTATGACTATTATGGTTGTTATGGCTAGTATAATGTATATTATGATTATTTCGGAACCCATTATGGTTATTATTATGATTATTATGATTATTACGGATCTTGGTATAATTATCATGGATATTATGATCATCATTAAGATTATTATGGTTACTATGATTATTGTGATTATTGCTATGCTTATTAACATTACAATTACGATTATTATCATTATTGTAGTAATTATGATGATCACTATGATTATTATGGCTGTTAGTATGATGGTTATGATCAACATTGAGATTATTATGGCTATTATGATTTTTATGGTTATTATTGCTATTATAATGATAAATATGATTATTTCCAAGTTTATAATGGTTATTATTATGACTACTATGATTATTATAGTTATTATGATTATTATGATCAATATGGCTAGTATAATGCTTATTATGATTATTTCCAAGCTTATTATGCTTATTACTATAATTATTATGATTATTATGATTATTATGATTATTATGGCTTCTATGGCTAGTATAACGGTTATTATGATTATTTCAAAGCTTATTATGTTTATTATTATGATTACTATGCTTATTATGGATCTTGGTATAATTATGATGAATATCATGATCATCATTAAGATCATTATGGTTATTGCGATTATTATGTCTATTATGATTATTCTAGTTAATATGATTATTATGGTTATTATGGTTAGTATAAAGGTTATTATGATTATTTCAAAGCTTATTATGTTTATTATTATGATTACTCTGATTATTATATGTCTTAGTATAATTATGATAAATATTATGGTCATCATTAAGATCTTTATGGTTATTACGATGATTATGGTAATTACGTTAATAATCATGATTATTAAGATTATTTCCATGACTATTCTGTTTATTATTATGATTACTATGATCATTAAGGTTGTTAGTATGATTATTATGATCACCATTCAGATTATTATGGCTATTGTGATTTTTATGGCTATTATGGCTATTGTAATGATTATTACGATTATTTCCAAGTTCATTATTGTTATTATTACGACTGTTGCGATTATTATGGCTATTATGACTATTATGGTTGTTATGGCTAGTATAAAGTATATTATGATTATTTCCGAACCTACTATGGTTGTTATTATGATTATTATGATTATTACGGATCTCGATGTAATTATCATGAATATTATGATCATCATTAAGATTATTACGGTTACTATGATTATTGTGATTATTGCTAAGCTTATTAACATTACAATTACGATTACTATGATTATTGTAGTTATTATGATGATCACTATGATCATTATGGTTGTTAGTATGATTATTATGATCACAATTCTGGTTATTATGGCTATTGTGATTTTTATTGCTATTATGACTATTGTAATGATCATTAGGATTATTTCCTAGTTCCTTATTGTTATTATTACGACTATTATGATTATTATGGCTATTATGACTATTATGGTTGTTATGGCTAGTATAATGTATATTATGATTATTTCGGAACCCATTATGGTTATTATTATGATTATTATGATTATTACGGATCTTGGTATAATTATCATGGATATTATGATCATCATTAAGATTATTATGGTTACTATGATTATTGTGATTATTGCTATGCTTATTAACATTACAATTACGATTATTATCATTATTGTAGTAATTATGATGATCACTATGATTATTATGGCTGTTAGTATGATGGTTATGATCAACATTGAGTTTATTATGGCTATTATGATTTTTATGGTTATTATTGCTATTATAATGATAAATATGATTATTTCCAAGTTTATAATGGTTATTATTATGACTACTATGATTATTATAGTTATTATGATTATTATGATCAATATGGCTAGTATAATGCTTATTATGATTATTTCCAAGCTTATTATGGTTATTATTATAATTATTATGATGAGTATGGTTATTATGATTATTATGGCTTCTATGGCTAGTATAACGGTTATTATGATAATTTCAAAGCTTATTATGTTTATTATTATGGTTACTATGATTATTATGGTTCATGGTATAATTATGATGAATATAATGATCATCATTAAGATCATTATGGTTATTGCGATTATTATGACTATTGTGATTACTCTAGTTATTATGATTATTATGGTTATTATGTCTAGTATGAAGGTTATTATGATTATTTCAAAGCATATATATGCTTATTATTACGATTATTCTGATTACTATATGTCTAGGTATAATTATGATGTATATTATGGTCATCATTAAGATTATTATGGTTATTACGTTAATAATAATGATTATTAAGATTATTTCCATGACTATTCTGTTTATTATGATGATTACTATGATCATTATGGTTGTTAGTGTGATTATTATGATCACCATTCAGATTATTATGGCTATTGTAATTTTTATGGCTATTATCACTATTGTAATGATTATTACGATTATTTCCAGGTTCATTATTGTTATTATTACGACTATTATGATTATTATGGCTATTATGACTATTATGGTTGATATGGCTAGTATAATGTATATTATGATTATTTCCGAACCCATTATGGTTATTATTATGATTATTATGATTATTACGGATCTTGGTATAATTATCATGGATATTATGATCATCATTAAGATTATAATGGTTACTATGATTATTGTGATTATTGCTATGCTTATTAACATTACAATTACGATTATTATGATTATTGTAGTTACTATGATGATCACTATGATTATTATGGTTGTTAGTATGATTATTAGGATCAACATTCAGATTATTATGGCTATTATGATCTTTATGGCTATTATTGCTATTATAATGATAAATATGATTATTTCCAAGTTTATTATGGGTATTATTATGACTAGTATGATTATTATAGTTATTATGATTATTATGGCTAGTATAACGGTTATTATGATTATTTCCAAGCTTATTATGGTTATTACTATAATTATTATGGTTATTATGGTTATTATGTCTAGTATGAAGGTTATTATGATTATTTCAAAGCATATATATGCTTATTATTACGATTATTCTGATTACTATATGTCCAGGTATAATTATGATGTATATTATGGTCGTCATTAAGATTATTATGGTTATTACGTTAATAATAATGATTATTAAGATTATTTCCATGACTATTCTGTTTATTATGATGATTACTATGATCATTATGGTTGTTAGTATGATTATTATGATCACCATTCAGATTATTATGGCTATTGTAATTTTTCATGGCTATTATGACTATTGTAATGATTATTACGATTATTTCCAGGTTCACTATTGTTATTATTACGACTATTATGATTATTATGGCTATTATGACTATTATTGTTGTTATGGCTAGTATAATGTATATTATTATTATTTCCGAACCCATTATGGTTATTATTATGATTATTATGATTATTACGGATCTTGGTATAATTATCATGGATATTATGATCATCATTAAGATTATTATGGTTACTATGATTATTGTGATTATTGCTATGCTTATTAACATTACAATTACGATTATTATGATTATTGTAGTTATTATGATGATCACTATGATTATTATGGTTGTTAGTATGAATATTAGGATCAACATTCAGATTATTATGGCTACTATGATTTTTATTTTTATTATTGCTATTATAATGATAAATATGATTATTTCCAAGTTTATTACTGTTATTATTATCACTATTATGATTATTATGGTTATTATGATTATTATGGTTACTATGGCTAGTATAACGGTTATTATGATTATTTCCAAGCTTATTATAGTTATTACTATAATTATTATGGTTATTATGGTTATTATGATTATTATGGTTACTATGGCTAGTATAACGGTTATTATGATTATTTCAAAACTTATTATGTTTATTATTATGGTTACTATGATTATTATGGATCTTGGTATAATTATGATGAATATCATGATCATCATTAAGATCATTATGGTTATTGCGATTGTTATGACTATTATGATTATTCTAGTTATTATGATTATTATGGTTATTATGGCTAGTACAAAGGTTATTATGACTATTTCAAAGCTTATTATGTTTATTATTATGTTTACTCTGATTATTATATGTCTTAGTATAATTATGATGAATATTATTGTCGTCATTAAGATCATTATGGTTATTACGGTGATTATGGTTATTACGTTAATAATAATGATTATTAAGATTATTTCCATGACTATTCTGTTTATTATGATGATTACTATGATCATTATGGTTGTTAGTATGATTATTATGATCACCATTCAGATTATTATGGCTATTGTGATTTTTATTGCTATTATGACTATTATAATGATTATAACGATTATTTCCGAGTTCATTATTGTTATTATTACGACTATTATGATTATTAGGGCTATTATGACTATTATGGTTGTTATGGCTAGTATAAAGTATATTATGATTATTTCCGAACCTATTATGGTTGTTATTATGATTATTATGATTATTACGGATCTCGATGTAATTATCATGAATATTATGATCATCATTAAGATTATTACGGTTACTATGATTATTGTGACTATTGCTAAGCTTATTAACATTACAATTACGATTACTATGATTATTGTAGTTATTATGATGATCACTATGATCATTATGGTTGTTAGTATGATTATTATGATCACAATTCTGGTTATTATGGCTATTGTGATTTTTATTGCTATTATGACTATTGTAATGATCATTAGGATTATTTCCTAGTTCCTTATTGTTATTATTACGACTATTATGATTATTATGGCTATTATGACTATTATGGTTGTTATGGCTAGTATAATGTATATTATGATTATTTCGGAACCCATTATGGATATTATTATTATTATTATGATTATTACGGATCTTGGTATAATTATCATGGATATTATGATCATCATTAAGATTATTATGGTTACTATGATTATTGTGATTATTGCTATGCTTATTAACATTACAATTACGATTATTATCATTATTGTAGTAATTATGATGATCACTATGATTATTATGGCTGTTAGTATGATGGTTATGATCAACATTGAGATTATTATGGCTATTATGATTTTTATGGTTATTATTGCTATTATAATGATAAATATGATTATTTCCAAGTTTATAATGGTTATTATTATGACTACTATGATTATTATAGTTATTATGATTATTATGATCAATATGGCTAGTATAATGCTTATTATGATTATTTCCAAGCTTATTATGGTTATTATTATAATTATTATGATGAGTATGGTTATTATGATTATTATGGCTTCTATGGCTAGTATAACGGTTATTATGATTATTTCAAAGCTTATTATGTTTATTATTATGGTTACTATGATTATTATGGATCATGGTATAATTATGATGAATATAATGATCATCATTAAGATCATTATGGTTATTGCGATTATTATGACTATTGTGATTACTCTAGTTATTATGATTATTATGGTTATTATGTCTAGTATGAAGGTTATTATGATTATTTCAAAGCATATATATGCTTATTATTACGATTATTCTGATTACTATATGTCTAGGTATAATTATGATGTATATTATGGTCATCATTAAGATTATTATGGTTATTACGTTAATAATAATGATTATTAAGATTATTTCCATGACTATTCTGTTTATTATGATGATTACTATGATCATTATGGTTGTTAGTGTGATTATTATGATCACCATTCAGATTATTATGGCTATTGTAATTTTTATGGCTATTATCACTATTGTAATGATTATTACGATTATTTCCAGGTTCATTATTGTTATTATTACGACTATTATGATTATTATGGCTATTATGACTATTATGGTTGATATGGCTAGTATAATGTATATTATGATTATTTCCGAACCCATTATGGTTATTATTATGATTATTATGATTATTACGGATCTTGGTATAATTATCATGGATATTATGATCATCATTAAGATTATAATGGTTACTATGATTATTGTGATTATTGCTATGCTTATTAACATTACAATTACGATTATTATGATTATTGTAGTTACTATGATGATCACTATGATTATTATGGTTGTTAGTATGATTATTAGGATCAACATTCAGATTATTATGGCTATTATGATCTTTATGGCTATTATTGCTATTATAATGATAAATATGATTATTTCCAAGTTTATTATGGGTATTATTATGACTAGTATGATTATTATAGTTATTATGATTATTATGGCTAGTATAACGGTTATTATGATTATTTCCAAGCTTATTATGGTTATTACTATAATTATTATGGTTATTATGGTTATTATGTCTAGTATGAAGGTTATTATGATTATTTCAAAGCATATATATGCTTATTATTACGATTATTCTGATTACTATATGTCCAGGTATAATTATGATGTATATTATGGTCATCATTAAGATTATTATGGTTATTACGTTAATAATAATGATTATTAAGATTATTTCCATGACTATTCTGTTTATTATGATGATTACTATGATCATTATGGTTGTTAGTATGATTATTATGATCACCATTCAGATTATTATGGCTATTGTAATTTTTCATGGCTATTATGACTATTGTAATGATTATTACGATTATTTCCAGGTTCACTATTGTTATTATTACGACTATTATGATTATTATGGCTATTATGACTATTATTGTTGTTATGGCTAGTATAATGTATATTATTATTATTTCCGAACCCATTATGGTTATTATTATGATTATTATGATTATTACGGATCTTGGTATAATTATCATGGATATTATGATCATCATTAAGATTATTATGGTTACTATGATTATTGTGATTATTGCTATGCTTATTAACATTACAATTACGATTATTATGATTATTGTAGTTATTATGATGATCACTATGATTATTATGGTTGTTAGTATGAATATTAGGATCAACATTCAGATTATTATGGCTATTATGATTTTTATGGTTATTATTGCTATTATAATGATAAATATGATTATTTCCAAGTTTATTACGGTTATTATTATCACTATTATGATTATTATAGTTATTATGATTATTATGGTTACTATGGCTAGTATAACGGTTATTATGATTATTTCCAAGCTTATTATAGTTATTACTATAATCATTATGGTTATTATGGTTATTATGATTATTATGGTTACTATGGCTAGTATAACGGTTATTATGATTATTTCAAAACTTATTATGTTTATTATTATGGTTACTATGATTATTATGGATCTTGGTATAATTATGATGAATATCATGATCATCATTAAGATCATTATGGTTATTGCGATTGTTATGACTATTATGATTATTCTAGTTATTATGATTATTATGGTTATTATGGCTAGTACAAAGGTTATTATGACTATTTCAAAGCTTATTATGTTTATTATTATGTTTACTCTGATTATTATATGTCTTAGTATAATTATGATGAATATTATTGTCGTCATTAAGATCATTATGGTTATTACGGTGATTATGGTTATTACGTTAATAATAATGATTATTAAGATTATTTCCATGACTATTCTGTTTATTATGATGATTACTATGATCATTATGGTTGTTAGTATGATTATTATGATCACCATTCTGATTATTATGTCTATTGTGATTTTTATGGCTATTATGACTATTATAATGATTATAACGATTATTTCCGAGTTCATTATTGTTATTATTACGACTATTATGATTATTAGGGCTATTATGACTATTATGGTTGTTATGGCTAGTATAAAGTATATTATGATTATTTCCGAACCTATTATGGTTGTTATTATGATTATTATGATTATTACGGATCTCGATGTAATTATCATGAATATTATGATCATCATTAAGATTATTACGGTTACTATGATTATTGTGATTATTGCTAAGCTTATTAACATTACAATTACGATTACTATGATTATTGTAGTTATTATGATGATCACTATGATCATTATGGTTGTTAGTATGATTATTATGATCACAATTCTGGTTATTATGGCTATCGTGATTTTTATTGCTATTATGACTATTGTAATGATCATTAGGATTATTTCCTAGTTCCTTATTGTTATTATTACGACTATTATGATTATTATGGCTATTATGACTATTATGGTTGTTATGGCTAGTATAATGTATATTATGATTATTTCGGAACCCATTATGGTTATTATTATGATTATTATGATTATTACGGATCTTGGTATAATTATCATGGATATTATGATCATCATTAAGATTATTATGGTTACTATGATTATTGTGATTATTGCTATGCTTATTAACATTACAATTACGATTATTATCATTATTGTAGTAATTATGATGATCACTATGATTATTATGGCTGTTAGTATGATGGTTATGATCAACATTGAGATTATTATGGCTATTATGATTTTTATGGTTATTATTGCTATTATAATGATAAATATGATTATTTCCAAGTTTATAATGGTTATTATTATGACTACTATGATTATTATAGTTATTATGATTATTATGATCAATATGGCTAGTATAATGCTTATTATGATTATTTCCAAGCTTATTATGGTTATTATTATAATTATTATGATGAGTATGGTTATTATGATTATTATGGCTTCTATGGCTAGTATAACGGTTATTATGATTATTTCAAAGCTTATTATGTTTATTATTATGGTTACTATGATTATTATGGATCATGGTATAATTATGATGAATATAATGATCATCATTAAGATCATTATGGTTATTGCGATTATTATGACTATTGTGATTACTCTAGTTATTATGATTATTATGGTTATTATGTCTAGTATGAAGGTTATTATGATTATTTCAAAGCATATATATGCTTATTATTACGATTATTCTGATTACTATATGTCTAGGTATAATTATGATGTATATTATGGTCATCATTAAGATTATTATGGTTATTACGTTAATAATAATGATTATTAAGATTATTTCCATGACTATTCTGTTTATTATGATGATTACTATGATCATTATGGTTCTTAGTATGATTATTATGATCACCATTCAGATTATTATGGCTATTGTAATTTTTATGGCTATTATGACTATTATAATGATTATTACGATTATTTCCAGGTTCATTATTGTTATTATTACGACTATTATGATTATTATGGCTATTATGACTATTATGGTTGTTATGGCTAGTATAATGTATATTATGATTATTTCCGAACCCATTATGGTTATTATTATGATTATTATGATTATTACGGATCTTGGTATAATTATCATGGATATTATGATCATCATTAAGATTATTATGGTTACTATGATTATTGTGATTATTGCTATGCTCATTAACATTACAATTACGATTATTATGATTATTGTAGTTATTATGATGATCACTATGATTATTATGGTTGTTAGTATGATTATTAGGATCAACATTCAGATTATTATGGCTATTATGATTTTTATGGTTATTATTGCTATTATAATGATAAATATGATTATTTCCAAGTTTATTACGGTTATTATTATCACTATTATGATTATTATAGTTATTATGATTATTATGGTTACTATGGCTAGTATAACGGTTATTATGATTATTTCAAAGCTTATTATGTTTATTATTATGGTTACTATGCTTATTATGGATCTTGGTATAATTATGATGAATACCATGATCATCATTAAGATCATTATGGTTATTGCGATTATTATGTCTATTATGATTATTCTAGTTATTATGATTATTATGGTTATTATGGCTGGTATAAAGGTTATTATGATTATTTCAAAGCTTATTATGTTTATTATTATGATTACTCTGATTATTATATGTCTTAGTATAATTATGATAAATATTATGGTCATCATTAAGATCTTTATGGTTATTACGATGATTATGGTAATTACGTTAATAATCATGATTATTAAGATTATTTCCATGACTATTCTGTTTATTATTATGATTACTATGATCATTATGGTTGTTAGTATGATTATTATGATCACCATTCAGATTATTATGGCTATTGTGATTTTTATGGCTATTATGGCTATTGTAATGATTATTACGATTATTTCCAAGTTCATTATTGTTATTATTACGACTGTTGCGATTATTATGGCTATTATGACTATTATGATTGATATGGCTAGTATAATGTATATTATGATTATTTCCGTACCCATTGTGGTTACTATTATGATTATTATCGTTATTACCGATCTTGGTATAATTATCATGGATATTATGATCATCATTAAGATTATTATGGTTACTATGATTATTGTGATTATTGCTATGCTTATTAACATTACAATTACGATTATTATGATTATTGTAGTTATTATGATGATCACTATTATTATTATGGTTGTTAGTATTATTATTAGGATCAACATTTAGATTATTATGGCTATTATGATTTTTATGGTTATTATTGCTATTATAAAGATAAATATGATTATTTCCAAGTTTATTATGGTTATTATTATGACTAGTATGATTATTATAGTTATTACGATTATTATGGCTCGCATAATGCTTATTATGATTATTTCCAAGTTTATTATGGTTCTTACTATAATTATTATGATTATTATGGTTATTATGATTATTATGGTTACTATGGCTAGTATAACGGTTATTATGATTATTTCAAAGCTTATTATGTTTATTATTATGGTTACTATGCTTATTATGGATCTTGGTATAATTATGATGAATATCATGGTCATCATTAAGATAACTATGGTTATTGCGATTATTATGACTATTATGATTATTCTAGTTATTATGATTATTATGGTTATTATGGCTAGTATAAAGGTTATTATGATTATTTCAAAGCTTATTATGTTTATTATTATGTTTACTCTGATTATTATATGTCTTAGTATAATTATGATGAATATTATTGTCATCATTAAGATCATTATGGTTATTACGGTGATTATGGTTATTACGTTAATAATAATGATTATTAAGATTATTTCCATGACTTATCTGTTTATTATGATGATTACTATGATCATTATGGTTGTTAGTATGATTATTATGATCACCATTCAGATTATTATGGCTATTGTGATTTTTATTGCTATTATGACTATTATAATGATTATAACGATTATTTCCAAGTTCATTATTGTTATTATTACGACTATTATGATTATTAGGGCTATTATGACTATTATGGTTGTTATGGCTAGTATAAAGTATATTATGATTATTTCCGAACCTATTATGGTTGTTATTATGATTATTATGATTATTACGGATCTCGATGTAATTATCATGAATATTATGATCATCATTAAGATTATTACGGTTACTATGATTATTGTGATTATTGCTAAGCTTATTAACATTACAATTACGATTACTATGATTATTGTAGTTATTATGATGATCACTATGATCATTATGGTTGTTAGTATGATTATTATGATCACAATTCTGGTTATTATGGCTATTGTGATTTTTATTGCTATTATGACTATTGTAATGATCATTAGGATTATTTCCTAGTTCCTTATTGTTATTATTACGACTATTATGATTATTATGGCTATTATGACTATTATGGTTGTTATGGCTAGTATAATGTATATTATGATTATTTCGGAACCCATTATGGTTATTATTATGATTATTATGATTATTGCGGATCTTGGTATAATTATCATGGATATTATGATCATCATTAAGATTATTATGGTTACTATGATTATTGTGATTATTGCTATGCTTATTAACATTACAATTACGATTATTATCATTATTGTAGTAATTATGATGATCACTATGATTATTATGGCTGTTAGTATGATGGTTATGATCACCATTCAGATTATTATGGCTATTGTAATTTTTATGGCTATTATGACTATTGTAATGATTATTACGATTATTTCCAGGTTCATTATTGTTATTATTACGACTATTATGATTATTATGGCTATTATGACTATTATGGTTGTTATGGCTAGTATAATGTATATTATGATTATTTCCGAACCCATTATGGTTATTATTATGATTATTATGATTATTACGGATCTTGGTATAATTATCATGGAAATTATGATCATCATTAAGATTATTATGGTTACTATGACTATTGTGATTATTGCTATGCTTATTAACATTACAATTACGATTATTATGATTATTGTAGTTACTATGATCATCACTATGATTATTATGGTTGTTAGTATGATTATTAGGATCAACATTCAGATTATTATGGCTATTATGATTTTTATGGTTATTATTGCTATTATAATGATAAATATCGTTATTTCCAAGTTTATTATGGTTATTATTATGGCTACTATGTTTATTATAGTTATTATGATTATTATGATTATTATGGCTAGTATAATGCTTATTATGATTATTTCCAAGCTTATTATGGTTATTATTATAATTATTATGATGAGTATGGTTATTATGATTATTATGGCTTCTATGGCTAGTATAACGGTTATAATGATTATTTCAAAGCTTATTATGTTTATTATTATGGTTACTGTGATTATTATGGATCATGGTATAATTATGATGAATATAATGATCATCGTTAAGATCATTATGGTTATTGCGATTATTATGACTATTATGATTACTCTAGTTATTATGATTATTATGGTTATTATGTCTAGTATGAAGGTTATTATGATTATTTCAAAGCATATATATGCTCATTATTATGATTATTCTGATTATTATATGTCTAGGTATAATTATGATGTATATTATGGTCATCATTCAGATTATTATGGTTATTACGTTAATAATAATGATTATTAAGATTATTTCCATGACTATTCTGTTTATTATGATGATTACCATGATCATTATGGTTGCTAGTATGATTATTATGATCACCATTCTGATTATTATGGCTATTGTGAATTTTATGGCTATTATGACTATTATAATAATTATTACGATTATTTCCAAGTTCATTATTGTTATTATTACGATTATTATGATTATTATGGCTATTATTACTATTATTGTTGATATGGCTAGTATGATGTATATTATGGTTATTTCCGAACCCATTATGGTTATTATTATCATTATTATGATTATTACGGATCTTGGTATAATTATCATGGATATTATGATCATCATTAAGATTATTATGGTTACTATGATTATTGTGATTATTGCTATGGTTATTAACATTACAATTACGATTATTATGATTATTGTAGTTATTATGATGATCACTATGATTATTATGGTTGTTAGTATGATTATTAGGATCAACATTCAGATTATTATGGCTATTATGATCTTTATGGTTATTATTGCTATTATAATGATAAATATGACTATTTCCAAGTTTATTATGGTTATTATTATGACTATTATGATTATTATAGTTATTATGATTATTATGGCTAGTATAACGCTTATTATGATTATTTCCAAGCTTATTACGGTTACTACTATAATTATTATGATTATTATGGTTATTGTGATTATTATGGTTACTATGGCTAGTATAACGGTTATTATGATTATTTCAAAGCTTATTATGTTTATTATTATGGTTACTATGATTATTATGGATCTTGGTATAATTATGATGAATACCATGATCATCATTAAGATCATTATGGTTATTGCGATTATTATGACTATTATGATTATTCTAGTTATTATGATTATTGTGGTTATTATGGCTAGTATAAAGGTTATTATGATTATTTCAAAGCTTATTATGTTTATTATTATGGTTACTGTGATTATTATGGATCATGGTATAATTATGATGAATATAATGATCATCGTTAAGATCATTATGGTTATTGCGATTATTATGACTATTATGATTACTCTAGTTATTATGATTATTATGGTTATTATGTCTAGTATGAAGGTTATTATGATTATTTCAAAGCATATATATGCTCATTATTATGATTATTCTGATTATTATATGTCTAGGTATAATTATGATGTATATTATGGTCATCATTAAGATTATTATGGTTATTACGTTAATAATAATGATTATTAAGATTATTTCCATGACTATTCTGTTTATTATGATGATTACCATGATCATTATGGTTGCTAGTATGATTATTATGATCACCATTCTGATTATTATGGCTATTGTGAATTTTATGGCTATTATGACTATTATAATAATTATTACGATTATTTCCAAGTTCATTATTGTTATTATTACGATTATTATGATTATTATGGCTATTATTACTATTATTGTTGATATGGCTAGTATGATGTATATTATGGTTATTTCCGAACCCATTATGGTTATTATTATCATTATTATGATTATTACGGATCTTGGTATAATTATCATGGATATTATGATCATCATTAAGATTATTATGGTTACTATGATTATTGTGATTATTGCTATGGTTATTAACATTACAATTACGATTATTATGATTATTGTAGTTATTATGATGATCACTATGATTATTATGGTTGTTAGTATGATTATTAGGATCAACATTCAGATTATTATGGCTATTATGATCTTTATGGTTATTATTGCTATTATAATGATAAATATGACTATTTCCAAGTTTATTATGGTTATTATTATGACTATTATGATTATTATAGTTATTATGATTATTATGGCTAGTATAACGCTTATTATGATTATTTCCAAGCTTATTACGGTTATTACTATAATTATTATGATTATTATGGTTATTGTGATTATTATGGTTACTATGGCTAGTATAACGGTTATCATGATTATTTCAAAGCTTATTATGTTTATTATTATGGTTACTATGATTATTATGGGTCTTGGTATAATTATGATGAATATCATGATCATCATTAAGATCATTATGGTTATTGCGATTATTATGACTATTATGATTATTCTAGTTATTATGATTATTGTGGTTATTATGGCTAGTATAAAGGTTATTATGATTATTTCAAAGCTTATTATGTTTATTATTATGATTACTGTGATTATTATATGTCTTAGTATAATTTTGATGAATATTATGGTCATCATTAAGATCATTATGGTTATTACGATGATTATGGTTATTACGTTAATAATAATGGTTATTAAGGTTATTTCCATGACTATTCTGTTTATTATGATGATTACTATGATCATTATGGTTGTTAGTATGATTATTATGATCACCTTTCAGATTATTATGGCTATTGTGATTTTTATGGCTATTATGACTATTATAATGATTATTACGATTATTTCCAAGTTCATTATTGTTATTATTACGACTATTATGATTATTAGGGCTATTATGACTATTATGGTTGATATGGCTAGTATAATGTATATTCTGATTATTTCCGAACCCATTATGGTTATTATTATGATTATTATGATTATTACGGATCTTGGTATAATTATCATGGATATTATGATCATCATTGAGATTATTATGGTTACTATGATTATTGTGATTATTGCTATGCTTATTAACATTACAATTACGATTATTATGATTATTGCAGTTATTATGATGATCACTATGATTATTATGGTTGTTAGTATGATTATTAGGATCAACATTCAGATTATTATGGCTATTATGATCTTTATGGTTATTATTGCTATTATAATGATAAATATGATTATTTCCATGTTTATTATGGGTATTATTATGACTAGTATGATTATTATAGTTATTATGATTATTATGGCTAGTATAATGCTTATTATGATCATTTCCAAGCTTATTATGGTTATTACTATAATTATTATGGTTATTATGGTTATTATGATTATTATGGTTACTATGGCTAGTATAACGGTTATTATGATTATTTCAAAACTTATTATGTTTATTATTATGGTTACTATGATTATTATGGATCTTGGTATAATTATGATGAATATCATGATCATCATTAAGATCATTATGGTTATTGCGATTATTATGACTATTATGATTATTCTAGTTATTATGATTATTATGGTTATTATGGCTAGTATAAAGGTTATTATGATTATTTCAAAGCTTATTATGTTTATTATTATGTTTACTCTGATTATTATATGTCTTAGTATAATTATGATGAATATTATTGTCATCATTAAGATCATTATAAAGGTTATTATGATTATTTCAAAGCTTATTATGTTTATTATTATGTTTACTCTGATTATTATATGTCTTAGTATAATTATGATGAATATTATTGTCATCATTAAGATCATTATGGTTATTACGGTGATTATGGTTATTACGTTTATAATAATGATTATTAAGATTATTTCCATGACTATTCTGTTTATTATGATGATTACTATGATCATTATGGTTGTTAGTATGATTATTATGATCACCATTCAGATTATTATGGCTATTGTGATTTTTATTGCTATTATGACTATTATAATGATTATAACGATTATTTCCAAGTTCATTATTGTTATTATTACGACTATTATGATTATTAGGGCTATTATGACTGTTATGGTTGTTATGGCTAGTATAAAGTATATTATGATTATTTCCGAACCTATTATGGTTGTTATTATGATTATTATGATTATTACGGATCTTGGAATAATTATCATGGATATTATGATCATCATTAAGATTATTATGGTTACTATGATTATTGTGATTATTGCTATGCTTATTAACATTACAATTACGATTATTATCATTATTGTAGTAATTATGATGACCACTATGATTATTATGGCTGTTAGTATGATGGTTATGATCAACATTGAGATTATTATGGCTATTATGATTTTTATGGTTATTATTGCTATTATAATGATAAATATGATTATTTCCAAGTTTATAATGGTTATTATTATGACTACTATGATTATTATAGTTATTATGATTATTATGATCAATATGGCTAGTATAATGCTTATTATGATTATTTCCAAGCTTATTATGGTTATTATTATAATTATTATGATGAGTATGGGTATTATGATTATTATGGCTTCTATGGCTAGTATAACGGTTATTATGATTATTTCAAAGCTTATTATGTTTATTATTATTGTTACTATGATTATTATGGATCATGGTATAATTATGATGAATATAATGATCATCATTAAGATCATTATGGTTATTGCGATTATTATGACTATTGTGATTACTCTAGTTATTATGATTATTATGGTTATTATGTCTAGTATGAAGGTTATTATGATTATGTCAAAGCATATATATGCTTATTATTACGATTATTCTGATTACTATATGTCTAGGTATAATTATGATGTATATTATGGTCATCATTAAGATTATTATGGTTATTACGTTAATAATAATGATTATTAAGATTATTTCCATGACTATTCTGTTTATTATGATGATTACTATGATCATTATGGTTGTTAGTATGATTATTATGATCACCATTCAGATTATTATGGCTATTGTAATTTTTATGGCTATTATGACTATTGTAATGATTATTACGATTATTTCCAGGTTCATTATTGTTATTATTACGACTATTATGATTATTATGGCTATTATGACTATTATGGTTGTTATGGCTAGTATAATGTATATTATGATTATTTCCGAACCCATTATGGTTATTATTATGATTATTATGATTATTACGGATCTTGATATAATTATCATGGATATTATGATCATCATTAAGATTATTATGGTTACTATGATTATTGTGATTATTGCTATGCTTATTAACATTACAATTACGATTATTATGATTATTGTAGTTATTATGATGATCACAATGATTATTATGGTTGTTAGTATGATTATTAGGATCAACATTCAGATTATTATGGCTATTATGATTTTTATGGTTATTATTGCTATTATAATGATAAATATGATTATTTCCAAGTTTATTACGGTTATTATTATCACTATTATGATTATTATAGTTATTATGATTATTATGGTTACTATGGCTAGTATAACGGTTATTATGATAATTTCAAAGCTTATTATGGTTATTACTATAATTATTATGATTATTATGGTTATTATGACTATTATGGTTACTAAGGCTAGTATAACGGTTATTATGATTATTTCAAAGCTTATTATGTTTATTATTATGGTTACTATGCTTATTATGGATCTTGGTATAATTATGATGAATATCATGATCATCATTAAGATCATTATGGTTATTGCGGTTATTATGACTATTATGATTATTCTAATTATTATGATTATTATGGTTATTATGGCTAGTATAAAGGTTATTATGATTATTTCAAATCTTATTATGTTTATTATTATGATTACTCTGATCATTGTTTGTCTTAGCATAATTATGATGAATATTATGGTCATCATTGAGATCATAATGGTTATTAAGGTGATTATGGTTATTACGTCAATAATAACGATTATTATGATTATTTCCATGACTATTCTGTTTATTATGATGATTACTATGATCATTATGGTTGTTAGTATGATTATTATGATCACCATTCAGATTATTATGGCTATTGTGATTTTTATTGCTATTATGACTATTATAATGATTATAACGATTATTTCCAAGTTCATTATTGTTATTAATACGACTATTATGATTATTATGGCTATTATGACTATTATGGTTGATATGGCTAGTATAATGTATATTATGATTATTTCCGAACCCATTATGGTTATTATTATGATTATTATGATTATTACGGATCTTGATATAATTATCATGAATATTATGATCATCATTAAGATTATTACGGTTACTATGATTATTGTGATTATTGCGAAGCTTATTAACATTACAATTACGATTATTATGATTATTGTAGTTATTATGATGATCACTATGATTATTATGGTTGTTAGTATGATTATTAGGATCAACATTCAGATTATTATGGCTATTATGATCTTTATGGTTATTATTGCTATTATAATGATAAATATGACTATTTCCAAGTTTATCATGGTCATTATTATGACTATTATGATTATTATAGTTATTATGATTATTATGGCTAGTATAACGATTATTATGATTATTTCCAAGCTTATTACGGTTATTACTATAATTATTATGATTATTATGGTTATTGTGATTATTATGGTTACTATGGCTAGTATAACGGTTATTATGATTATTTCAAAGCTTATTATGTTTATTATTATGGTTACTATGATTATTATGGATCTTGGTATAATTATGATGAATATCATGATCATCATTAAGATCATTATGGTTATTGCGATTATTATGACTATTATGTTTATTCTAGTTATTATGATTATTATGGTTATTATGGCTAGTATAAAGGTTATTATGATTATTTCAAAGCTTCTTATGTTTATTATTATGATTACTGTGATTATTATATGTCTTAGTATAATTTTGATCAATATTATGGTCATCATTAAGATCATTATGGTTATTACGATGATTATGGTTATTACGTTAAAAATAATGGTTATTAAGATTATTTCCATGACTATTCTGTTTATTATGATGATTACTATGATCATTATGGTTGTTAGTATGATTATTATGATCACCATTCAGATTATTATGGCTGTTGTGATTTTTATTGCTATTATGACTATTATAATGATTATAACGATTATTTCCAAGTTCATTATTGTTATTATTACGACTATTATGATTATTATGGCTATTATGACTATTATGGTTGATATGGCTAGTATAATGTATATTATGATTATTTCCGAACCCATTATGGTTATTATTATGATTATTATGATTATTACGGATCTTGGTATAATTATCATGGATATTATGATCATCATTAAGATTATTATGGTTACTATGATTATTGTGATTATTGCTATGCTTATTAACATTACAATTACGATTATTATGATTATTGTAGTTATTATGATGATCACTATGATCATTATGGTTGTTAGTATGATTATTAGGATCAACATTCAGATTATTATGGCTATTATGATCTTTATGGCTATTATAGCTATTATAATGATAAATATGATTATTTCCAAGTTTATTATGGGTATTATTATGACTAGTATGATTATTATAGTTATTATGATTATTATGGCTAGTATAATGCTTATTATGATTATTTCCAAGCTTATTATGGTTATTACTATAATTATTATGGTTATTATGGTTATTATGTCTAGTATGAAGGTTATTATGATTATTTCAAAGCATATATATACTTATTATTACGATTATTCTGATTACTATATGTCCAGGTATAATTATGATGTATATTATGGTCATCATTAAGATTATTATGGTTATTACGTTAATAATAATGATTATTAAGATTATTTCCATGACTATTCTGTTTATTATGATGATTACTATGATCATTATGGTTGTTAGTATGATTATTATGATCACCATTCAGATTATTATGGCTATTGTAATTTTTATTGCTATTATGACTATTGTAATGATTATTACGATTATTTCCAGGTTCATTATTGTTATTATTACGACTATTATGATTATTATGGCTATTATGACTATTATGGTTGTTATGGCTAGTATAATGTATATTATTATTATTTCCGAACCCATTATGGTTATTATTATGATTATTATGATTATTACGGATCTTGGTATAATTATCATGGATATTATGATCATCATTAAGATTATTATGGTTACTATGATTATTGTGATTATTGCTATGCTTATTAACATTACAATTACGATTATTATGATTATTGTAGTTATTATGATGATCACTATGATTATTATGGTTGTTAGTATGATTATTAGGATCAACATTCAGATTATTATGGCTATTATGATCTTTATGGTTATTATTGCTATTATAATGATAAATATGATTATTTCCATGTTTATTATGGGTATTATTATGACTAGTATGATTATTATAGTTATTATGATTATTATGGCTAGTATAATGCTTATTATGATCATTTCCAAGCTTATTATGGTTATTACTATAATTATTATGGTTATTATGGTTATTATGATTATTATGGTTACTATGGCTAGTATAACGGTTATTATGATTATTTCAAAACTTATTATGTTTATTATTATGGTTACTATGATTATTATGGATCTTGGTATAATTATGATGAATATCATGATCATCATTAAGATCATTATGGTTATTGCGATTATTATGACTATTATGATTATTCTAGTTATTATGATTATTATGGTTATTATGGCTAGTATAGAGGTTATTATGATTATTTCAAAGCTTATTATGTTTATTATTATGTTTACTCTGATTATTATATGTCTTAGTATAATTATGATGAATATTATTGTCATCATTAAGATCATTATGGTTATTACGGTGATTATGGTTATTACGTTAATAATAATGATTATTAAGATTATTTCCATGACTATTCTGTTTATTATGATGATTACTATGATCATTATGGTTGTTAGTATGATTATTATGATCACCATTCAGATTATTATGGCTATTGTGATTTTTATTGCTATTATGACTATTATAATGATTATAACGATTATTTCCAAGTTCATTATTGTTATTATTACGACTATTATGATTATTAGGGCTATTATGACTATTATGGTTGTTATGGCTAGTATAAAGTATATTATGATTATTTCCGAACCTATTATGGTTGTTATTATGATTATTATGATTATTACGGATCTCGATGTAATTATCATGAATATTATGATCATCATTAAGATTATTACGGTTACTATGATTATTGTGATTACTGCTAAGCTTATTAACATTACAATTACGATTACTATGATTATTGTAGTTATTATGATGATCACTATGATCATTATGGTTGTTAGTATGATTATTATGATCACAATTCTGGTTATTATGGCTATTGTGATTTTTATTGCTATTATGACTATTGTAATGATCATTAGGATTATTTCCTAGTTCCTTATTGTTATTATTACGACTATTATGATTATTATGGCTATTATGACTATTATGGTTGTTATGGCTAGTATAATGTATATTATGATTATTTCGGAACCCATTATGGTTATTATTACGATTATTATGATTATTACGGATCTTGGTATAATTATCATGGATATTATGATCATCATTAAGATTATTATGGTTACTATGATTATTGTGATTATTGCTATGCTTATTAACATTACAATTACGATTATTATCATTATTGTAGTAATTATGATGACCACTATGATTATTATGGCTGTTAGTATGATGGTTATGATCAACATTGAGATTATTATGGCTATTATGATTTTTATGGTTATTATTGCTATTATAATGATAAATATGATTATTTCCAAGTTTATAATGTTTATTATTATGACTACTATGATTATTATAGTTATTATGATTATTATGATCAATATGGCTGGTATAATGCTTATTATGATTATTTCCAAGCTTATTATGGTTATTATTATAATTATTATGATGAGTATGGTTATTATGATTATTATGGCTTCTATGGCTAGTATAACGGTTATTATGATTATTTCAAAGCTTATTATGTTTATTATTATGGTTACTATGATTATTATGGATCATGGTATAATTATGATGAATATAATGATCATCATTAAGATCATTATGGTTATTGCGATTATTATGACTATTGTGATTACTCTAGTTATTATGATTATTATGGTTATTATGTCTAGTATGAAGGTTATTATGATTATTTCAAAGCATATATATGCTTATTATTACGATTATTCTGATTACTATATGTCTAGGTATAATTATGATGTATATTATGGTCATCATTAAGATTATTATGGTTATTACGTTAATAATAATGATTATTAAGATTATTTCCATGACTATTCTGTTTATTATGATGATTACTATGATCATTATGGTTGTTAGTATGATTATTATGATCACCATTCAGATTATTATGGCTATTGTAATTTTTATGGCTACTATGACTATTGTAATGATTATTACGATTATTTCCAGGTTCATTATTGTTATTATTACGACTATTATGATTATTATGGCTATTATGACTATTATGGTTGTTATGGCTAGTATAATGTATATTATGATTATTTCCGAACCCATTATGGTTATTATTATGATTATTATGATTATTACGGATCTTGGTATAATTATCATGGATATTATGATCATCATTAAGATTATTATGGTTACTATGATTATTGTGATTATTGCTATGCTTATTAACATTACAATTACGATTATTATGATTATTGTAGTTATTATGATGATCACTATGATCATTATGGTTGTTAGTATGATTATTATGATCACAATTCTGGTTATTATGGCTATTGTGATTTTTATTGCTATTATGACTATTGTAATGATCATTAGGATTATTTCCTAGTTCCTTATTGTTATTATTACGACTATTATGATTATTATGGCTATTATGACTATTATGGTTGTTATGGCTAGTATAATGTATATTATGATTATTTCGGAACCCATTATGGTTATTATTACGATTATTATGATTATTACGGATCTTGGTATAATTATCATGGATATTATGATCATCATTAAGATTATTATGGTTACTATGATTATTGTGATTATTGCTATGCTTATTAACATTACAATTACGATTATTATCATTATTGTAGTAATTATGATGACCACTATGATTATTATGGCTGTTAGTATGATGGTTATGATCAACATTGAGATTATTATGGCTATTATGATTTTTATGGTTATTATTGCTATTATAATGATAAATATGATTATTTCCAAGTTTATAATGTTTATTATTATGACTACTATGATTATTATAGTTATTATGATTATTATGATCAATATGGCTGGTATAATGCTTATTATGATTATTTCCAAGCTTATTATGGTTATTATTATAATTATTATGATGAGTATGGTTATTATGATTATTATGGCTTCTATGGCTAGTATAACGGTTATTATGATTATTTCAAAGCTTATTATGTTTATTATTATGGTTACTATGATTATTATGGATCATGGTATAATTATGATGAATATAATGATCATCATTAAGATCATTATGGTTATTGCGATTATTATGACTATTGTGATTACTCTAGTTATTATGATTATTATGGTTATTATGTCTAGTATGAAGGTTATTATGATTATTTCAAAGCATATATATGCTTATTATTACGATTATTCTGATTACTATATGTCTAGGTATAATTATGATGTATATTATGGTCATCATTAAGATTATTATGGTTATTACGTTAATAATAATGATTATTAAGATTATTTCCATGACTATTCTGTTTATTATGATGATTACTATGATCATTATGGTTGTTAGTATGATTATTATGATCACCATTCAGATTATTATGGCTATTGTAATTTTTATGGCTACTATGACTATTGTAATGATTATTACGATTATTTCCAGGTTCATTATTGTTATTATTACGACTATTATGATTATTATGGCTATTATGACTATTATGGTTGTTATGGCTAGTATAATGTATATTATGATTATTTCCGAACCCATTATGGTTATTATTATGATTATTATGATTATTACGGATCTTGGTATAATTATCATGGATATTATGATCATCATTAAGATTATTATGGTTACTATGATTATTGTGATTATTGCTATGCTTATTAACATTACAATTACGATTATTATGATTATTGTAGTTATTATGATGATCACTATGATTATTATGGTTGTTAGTATGATTATTAGGATCAACATTCAGATTATTATGGCTATTATGATCTTTATGGCTATTATTGCTATTATAATGATAAATATGATTATTTCCAAGTTTATTATGGGTATTATTATGACTAGTATGATTATTATAGTTATTATGATTATTATGGCTAGTATAATGCTTATTATGATTATTTCCAAGCTTATTATGGTTATTACTATAATTATTATGGTTATTATGGTTATTATGTCTAGTATGAAGGTTATTATGATTATTTCAAAGCATATATATACTTATTATTACGATTATTCTGATTACTATATGTCCAGGTATAATTATAATGTATATTATGGTCATCATTAAGATTATTATGGTTATTACGTTAATAATAATGATTATTAAGATTATTTCCATGACTATTCTGTTTATTATGATGATTACTATGATCATTATGGTTGTTAGTATGATTATTATGATCACCATTCAGATTATTATGGCTATTGTAATTTTTATTGCTATTATGACTATTGTAATGATTATTACGATTATTTCCAGGTTCATTATTGTTATTATTACGACTATTATGATTATTATGGCTATTATGACTATTATGGTTGTTATGGCTAGTATAATGTATATTATTATTATTTCCGAACCCATTATGGTTATTATTATGATTATTATGATTATTACGGATCTTGGTATAATTATCATGGATATTATGATCATCATTAAGATTATTATGGTTACTATGATTATTGTGATTATTGCTATGCTTATTAACATTACAATTACGATTATTATGATTATTGTAGTTATTATGATGATCACTATGATTATTATGGTTGTTAGTATGATTATTAGGATCAACATTCAGATTATTATGGCTATTATGATCTTTATGGTTATTATTGCTATTATAATGATAAATATGATTATTTCCATGTTTATTATGGGTATTATTATGACTAGTATGATTATTATAGTTATTATGATTATTATGGCTAGTATAATGCTTATTATGATCATTTCCAAGCTTATTATGGTTATTACTATAATTATTATGGTTATTATGGTTATTATGATTATTATGGTTACTATGGCTAGTATAACGGTTATTATGATTATTTCAAAACTTATTATGTTTATTATTATGGTTACTATGCTTATTATGGATCTTGGTATAATTATGATGAATATCATGATCATCATTAAGATCATTATGGTTATTGCGATTATTATGACTATTATGATTATTCTAGTTATTATGATTATTATGGTTATTATGGGTAGTATAAAGGTTATTATGATTATTTCAAAGCTTATTATGTTTATTATTATGTTTACTCTGATTATTATATGTCTTAGTATAATTATGATGAATATTATTGTCATCACTAAGATCATTATGGTTATTACGGTGATTATGGTTATTACGTTAATAATAATGATTATTAAGATTATTTCCATGACTATTCTGTTTATTATGATGATTACTATGATCATTATGGATGTTAGTATGATTATTATGATCACCATTCAGATTATTATGGCTATTGTGATTTTTATTGCAATTATGACTATTATAATGATTATAACGATTATTTCCAAGTTCATTATTGTTATTATTACGACTATTATGATTATTAGGGCTATTATGACTGTTATGGTTGTTATGGCTAGTATAAAGTATATTATGATTATTTCCGAACCTATTATGGTTGTTATTATGATTATTATGATTATTACGGATCTCGATGTAATTATCATGAATATTATGATCATCATTAAGATTATTACGGTTACTATGATTATTGTGATTATTGCTAAGCTTATTAACATTACAATTACGATTACTATGATTATTGTAGTTATTATGATGATCACTATGATCATTATGGTTGTTAGTATGATTATTATGATCACAATTCTGGTTATTATGGCTATTGTGATTTTTATTGCTATTATGACTATTGTAATGATCATTAGGATTATTTCCTAGTTCCTTATTGTTATTATTACGACTATTATGATTATTATGGCTATTATGACTATTATGGTTGTTATGGCTAGTATAATGTATATTATGATTAATTCGGAACCCATTATGGTTATTATTACGATTACTATGACTATTACGGATCTTGGTATAATTATCATGGATATTATGATCATCATTAAGATTATTATGGTTACTATGATTATTGTGATTATTGCTATGCTTATTAACATTACAATTACGATTATTATCATTATTGTAGTAATTATGATGACCACTATGATTATTATGGCTGTTAGTATGATGGTTATGATCAACATTGAGATTATTATGGCTATTATGATTTTTATGGTTATTATTGCTATTATAATGATAAATATGATTATTTCCAAGTTTATAATGGTTATTATTATGACTACTATGATTATTATAGTTATTATGATTATTATGATCAATATGGCTGGTATAATGCTTATTATGATTATTTCCAAGCTTATTATGGTTATTATTATAATTATTATGATGAGTATGGTTATTATGATTATTATGGCTTCTATGGCTAGTATAACGGTTATTATGATTATTTCAAAGCTTATTATGTTTATTATTATGGTTACTATGATTATTATGGATCATGGTATAATTATGATGAATATAATGATCATCATTAAGATCATTATGGTTATTGCGATTATTATGACTATTGTGATTACTCTAGTTATTATGATTATTATGGTTATTATGTCTAGTATGAAGGTTATTATGATTATTTCAAAGCATATATATGCTTATTATTACGATTATTCTGATTACTATATGTCTAGGTATAATTATGATGTATATTATGGTCATCATTAAGATTATTATGGTTATTACGTTAATAATAATGATTATTAAGATTATTTCCATGACTATTCTGTTTATTATGATGATTACTATGATCATTATGGTTGTTAGTATGATTATTATGATCACCATTCAGATTATTATGGCTATTGTAATTTTTATGGCTACTATGACTATTGTAATGATTATTACGATTATTTCCAGGTTCATTATTGTTATTATTACGACTATTATGATTATTATGGCTATTATGACTATTATGGTTGTTATGGCTAGTATAATGTATATTATGATTATTTCCGAACCCATTATGGTTATTATTATGATTATTATGATTATTACGGATCTTGGTATAATTATCATGGATATTATGATCATCATTAAGATTATTATGGTTACTATGATTATTGTGATTATTGCTATGCTTATTAACATTACAATTACAATTATTATGATTATTGTAGTTATTATGATGATCACTATGATTATTATGGTTGTTAGTATGATTATTAGGATCAACATTCAGATTATTATGGCTATTATGATCTTTATGGCTATTATTGCTATTATAATGATAAATATGATTATTTCCAAGTTTATTATGGGTATTATTATGACTAGTATGATTATTATAGTTGTTATGATTATTATGGCTAGTATAATGCTTATTATGATTATTTCCAAGCTTATTATGGTTATTACTATAATTATTATGGTTATTATGGTTATTATGTCTAGTATGAAGGTTATTATGATTATTTCAAAGCATATATATACTTATTATTACGATTATTCTGATTACTATATGTCCAGGTATAATTATAATGTATATTATGGTCATCATTAAGATTATTATGTTTATTACGTTAATAATAATGATTATTAAGATTATTTCCATGACTATTCTGTTTATTATGATGATTACTATGATCATTATGGTTGTTAGTATGATTATTATGATCACCATTCAGATTATTATGGCTATTGTAATTTTTATGGCTATTATGACTATTGTAATGATTATTACGATTATTTCCAGGTTCATTATTGTTATTATTACGACTATTATGATTATTATGGCTATTATGACTATTATGGTTGTTATGGCTATTATAATGTATATTATTATTATTTCCGAACCCATTATGGTTATTATTATGATTATTATGATTATTACGGATCTTGGTATAATTATCATGGATATTATGATCATCATTAAGATTATTATGGTTACTATGATTATTGTGATTATTGCTATGCTTATTAACATTACAATTACGATTATTATCATTATTGTAGTAATTATGATGATCACTATGATTATTATGGCTGTTAGTATGATGGTTATGATCAACATTGAGATTATTATGGCTATTATGATTTTTATGGTTATTATTGCTATTATAATGATAAATATGATTATTTCCAAGTTTATAATGGTTATTATTATGACTACTATGATTATTATTATAGTTATTATGATTATTATGATCAATATGGCTAGTATAATGCTTATTATGATTATTTCCAAGCTTATTATGGTTATTATTATAATTATTATGATGAGTATGGTTATTATGATTATTATGGCTTCTATGGCTAGCATAACGGTTATTATGATTATTCCAAAGCTTATTATGTTTATTATTATGGTTACTATGATTATTATGGATCATGGTATAATTATGATGAATATAATGATCATCATTAAGATCATTATGGTTATTGCGATTATTATGACTATTGTGATTGCTCTAGTTATTATGATTATTATGGTTATTATGTCTAGTATGAAGGTTATTATGATTATTTCAAAGCATATATATGCTTATTATTACGATTATTCTGATTACTATATGTCTAGGTATAATTATGATGTATATTATGGTCATCATTAAGATTATTATGGTTATTACGTTAATAATAATGATTATTAAGATTATTTCCATGACTATTCTGTTTATTATGATGATTACTATGATCATTATGGTTGTTAGTATGATTATTATGATCACAATTCTGGTTATTATGGCTATTGTGATTTTTATTGCTATTATGACTATTGTAATGATCATTAGGATTATTTCCTAGTTCCTTATTGTTATTATTACGACTATTATGATTATTATGTCTATTATGACTATTATGGTTGTTATGGCTAGTATAATGTATATTATGATTATTTCGGAACCCATTATGGTTATTATTATGATTATTATGATTATTACGGATCTTGGTATAATTATCATGGATATTATGATCATCATTAAGATTATTATGGTTACTATTATTATTGTGATTATTGCTATGCTTATTAACATTACAATTACGATTATTATCATTATTGTAGTAATTATGATGACCACTATGATTATTATGGCTGTTAGTATGATGGTTATGATCAACATTGAGATTATTATGGCTATTATGATTTTTATGGTTATTATTGCTATTATAATGATAAATATGATTATTTCCAAGTTTATAATGGTTATTATTATGACTACTATGATTATTATAGTTATTATGATTATTATGATCAATATGGCTAGTATAATGCTTATTATGATTATTTCCAAGCTTATTATGGTTATTATTATAATTATTATGATGAGTATGGTTATTATGATTATTATGGCTTCTATGGCTAGCATAACGGTTATTATGATTATTTCAAAGCTTATTATGTTTATTATTATGGTTACTATGATTATTATGGATCATGGTATAATTATGATGAATATAATGATCATCATTAAGATCATTATGGTTATTGCGATTATTATGACTATTGTGATTACTCTAGTTATTATGATTATTATGGTTATTATGTCTAGTATGAAGGTTATTATGATTATTTCAAAGCATATATATGCTTATTATTACGATTATTCTGATTACTATATGTCTAGGTATAATTATGATGTATATTATGGTCATCATTAAGATTATTATGGTTATTACGTTAATAATAATGATTATTAAGATTATTTCCATGACTATTCTGTTTATTATGATGATTACTATGATCATTATGGTTGTTAGTATGATTATTATGATCACAATTCTGGTTATTATGGCTATTGTGATTTTTATTGCTATTATGACTATTGTAATGATCATTAGGATTATTTCCTAGTTCCTTATTGTTATTATTACGACTATTATGATTATTATGTCTATTATGACTATTATGGTTGTTATGGCTAGTATAATGTATATTATGATTATTTCGGAACCCATTATGGTTATTATTATGATTATTATGATTATTACGGATCTTGGTATAATTATCATGGATATTATGATCATCATTAAGATTATTATGGTTACTATGATTATTGTGATTATTGCTATGCTTATTAACATTACAATTACGATTATTATCATTATTGTAGTAATTATGATGACCACTATGATTATTATGGCTGTTAGTATGATGGTTATGATCAACATTGAGATTATTATGGCTATTATGATTTTTATGGTTATTATTGCTATTATAATGATAAATATGATTATTTCCAAGTTTATTACGGTTATTATTATCACTATTATGATTATTATAGTCATTATGATTATTATGGTTACTATGGCTAGTATAACGGTTATTATGATTATTTCAAAGCTTATTATGGTTATTACTATAATTATTATGATTATTATGGTTATTATGACTATTATGGTTACTAAGGCTAGTATAACGGTTATTATGATTATTTCAAAGCTTATTATGTTTATTATTATGGTTACTATGCTTATTATGGATCTTGGTATAATTATGATGAATATCATGATCATCATTAAGATCATTATGGTTATTGCGATTATTATGACTATTATGATTATTCTAGTTATTATGATTATTATGGTTATTATGGGTAATATAAAGGTTATTATGATTATTTCAAAGCTTATTATGTTTATTATTATGTTTACTCTGATTATTATATGTCTTAGTATAATTATGATGAATATTATTGTCATCATTAAGATCATTATGGTTATTACGGTGATTATGGTTATTACGTTAATAATAATGATTATTAAGATTATTTCCATGACTATTCTGTTTATTATGATGATTACTATGATCATTATGGTTGTTAGTATGATTATTATGATCACCATTCAGATTATTATGGCTATTGTGATTTTTATTGCAATTATGACTATTATAATGATTATAACGATTATTTCCAAGTTCATTATTGTTATTATTACGACTATTATGATTATTAGGGCTATTATGACTGTTATGGTTGTTATGGCTAGTATAATGTATATTATGATTATTTCCGAACCTATTATGGTTGTTATTCTGATTATTATGATTATTACGGATCTCGATGTAATTATCATGAATATTATGATCATCATTAAGATTATTACGGTTACTATGATTATTGTGATTATTGCTATGCTTATTAACATTACAATTACGATTATTATGATTATTGTAGTTATTATGATGATCACTATGATTATTATGGTTGTTAGTATGATTATTAGGATCAACATTCAGATTATTATGGCTATTATGATCTTTATGGCTATTATTGCTATTATAATGATAAATATGATTATTTCCAAGTTTATTATGGGTATTATTATGACTAGTATGATTATTATTATAGTTATTATGATTATTATGGCTAGTATAATGCTTATTATGATTATTTCCAAGCTTATTATGGTTATTACTATAATTATTATGGTTATTATGGTTATTACGTCTAGTATGAAGGTTATTATGATTATTTCAAACCATATATATGCTTATTATTACGATTATTCTGATTACTATATGTCTAGGTATAATTATGATGTATATTATGGTCATCATTAAGATTATTATGGTTATTACGTTAATAATAATGATTATTAAGATTATTTCCATGACTATTCTGTTTATTATGATGATTACTATGATCATTATGGTTGTTAGTATGATTATTATGATCACCATTCAGATTATTATGGCTATTGTAATTTTTATGGCTATTATGACTATTGTAATGATTATTACGATTATTTCCAGGTTCATTATTGTTATTATTACGACTATTATGATTATTATGGCTATTATGACTATTATGGTTGTTATGGCTAGTATAATGTATATTATTATTATTTCCGAACCCATTATGGTTATTATTATGATTATTATGATTATTACGGATCTTGGTATAATTATCATGGATATTATGATCATCATTAAGATTATTATGGTTACTATGATTATTGTGATTATTGCTATGCTTATTAACATTACAATTACGATTATTATCATTATTGTAGTAATTATGATGATCACTATGATTATTATGGCTGTTAGTATGATGGTTATGATCAACATTGAGATTATTATGGCTATTATGATTTTTATGGTTATTATTGCTATTATAATGATAAATAAGATTACTTCCAAGTTTATAATGGTTATTATTATGACTACTATGATTATTATAGTTATTATGATTATTATGATCAATATGGCTAGTATAATGCTTATTATGATTATTTCCAAGCTTCTTATGGTTATTATTATAATTATTATGATGAGTATGGTTATTATGATTATTATGGCTTCTATGGCTAGTATAACGGTTATTATGATTATTCCAAAGCTTATTATGTTTATTATTATGGTTACTATGATTATTATGGATCATGGTATAATTATGATGAATATAATGATCATCATTAAGATCATTATGGTTATTGCGATTATTATGACTATTGTGATTGCTCTAGTTATTATGATTATTATGGTTATTATGTCTAGTATGAAGGTTATTATGATTATTTCAAAGCATAAATATGCTTATTATTACGATTATTCTGATTACTATATGTCTAGGTATAATTATGATGTATATTATGGTCATCATTAAGATTATTATGGTTATTACGTTAATAATAATGATTATTAAGATTATTTCCATGACTATTCTGTTTATTATGATGATTACTATGATCATTATGGTTGTTAGTATGATTATTATGATCACCATTCAGATTATTATGGCTATTGTAATTTTTATGGCTATTATGACTATTGTAATGATTATTACGATTATTTCCAGGTTCATTTTTGTTATTATTACGACTATTATGATTATTATGGCTATTATGACTATTATGGTTGTTATGGCTAGTATAATGTATATTATGATTATTTCCGAACCCATTATGGTTATTATTATGATTATTATGATTATTACGGATCTTGGTATAATTATCATCGATATTATGATCATCATTAAGATTATTATGGTTACTATGATTATTGTGATTATTGCTATGCTTATTAACATTACAATTACGATTATTATGATTATTGTAGTTATTATGATGATCACTATGATTATTATGGTTGTTAGTATGATTATTAGGATCATCATTCAGATTATTATGGCTATTATGATCTTTAAGGTTATTATTGCTATTATAATGATAAATATGACTATTTCCAAGTTTATCATGGTTATTATTATGACTATTATGATTATTATAGTTATTATGATTATTATGGCTAGTATAACGCTTATTATGATTATTTCCAAGCTTATTACGGTTATTACTATAATTATTATGATTATTATGGTTATAGTGATTATTATGGTTACTATGGCTAGTATAACGGTTATTATGATTATTTCAAAGCTTATTATGTTTATTATTATGGTTACTATGATTATTATGGATCTTGGTATAATTATGATGAATATCATGATCATCATTAAGATCATTATGGTTATTGCGATTATTATGACTATTATGATTATTCTAGTTATTATGATTATTATGGTTATTATGGCTAGTATAAAGGTTATTATGATTATTTCAAAGCTTATTATGTTTATTATTATGATTACTGTGATTATTATAGGTCTTAGTATAATTTTGATGAATATTATGGTCATCATTAAGATCATTATGGTTATTACGATGATTACGGTTATTACGCATTAATAATAATAATATATTAATAATCTTAATAATAATGATTATTAAGATTATTTCCATGCCTATTCTGTTTATTATGATGATTACTATGATCATTATGATTGTTAGTATTATTATTATGACCACCATTCAGATTATTACGGCTATTGTGATTTTTATTGCTATTATGGCTATTATAATGATTATTACGATTATTTCCAAGTTCATTATTGTTATTATTACGACTATTATGATTATTATGGCTATTATGACTATTATGGTTGTTATGGCAAGTATAAAGTATATTATGGTTATTTCCGGACCCATTATGGTTATTATTATGATTATTATGATTATTACGGATCCTGGTATAATTATCATGGATATTATGATCATCATTAAGATTATTATGGTTACTATGATTATTGTGATTATTGCTATGCTTATTAACATTACAATTACGATTATTATGATTATTGTAGTTATTATGATAATCACTATGATTATTATGGTTGTTAGTATTATTATTATGACCACCATTCAGATTATTACGGCTATTGTGATTTTTATTGCTATTATGGCTATTATAATGATTATTACGATTATTTCCAAGTTCATTATTGTTATTATTACGACTATTATGATTATTATGGCTATTATGACTATTATGGTTGTTATGGCAAGTATAAAGTATATTATGGTTATTTCCGGACCCATTATGGTTATTATTATGATTATTATGATTATTACGGATCTTGGTATAATTATCATGGATATTATGATCATCATTAAGATTATTATGGTTACTATGATTATTGTGATTATTGCTATGCTTATTAACATTGCAATTACGATTACTATGATTATTGTAGTTATTATGATGATCACTATGATTATTATGGTTGCTAGTATGATTATTATGATCACCATTCTGATTATTATGGCCATTGTGATTTTTATGGCTATTATGACTATTATGGTTGTTATGGCAAGTATAATGTATATTATGATTATTTCCGAACACATTAGGGTTATTTTTATGATTATTATGATTATTACGGATCTTGGTATAATTATCATGGATATTATGATCATCATTAAGATTATTATGGTTACTATGATTATTGTGATTATTGCTATGCGTATTAACATTACAATTACGATTATTATGATTATTGTAGTTATTATGATAATCACTATGATTATTATGGTTGTTAGTATGATTATTAGGATCAACATTCAGATTATTATGGCTATTATGATTTTTATGGTTATTATAGCTATTATAATGATAAATATGATTATTTCCAAGTTTATTACGGTTATTATTATCACTATTATGATTATTATAGTTATTATGATTATTATGGTTACTATGGCTAGTATAACGGTTATTATGATTATTTCAAAGCTTATTATGGTTATTACTGTAATTATTATGATTATTATGGTTATTATGATTATTATGGTTACTATGGCTAGTAAAACGGTTATTATGATTATTTCGACGCTTATTATGTTTATTATTATGGTTACTATGCTTATTATGGATCTTGGTATAATTATGATGAATTTCATGATCATCATTAAGATCATTATGGTTATTGCGATTATTATGACTATTATGATTATTCTAGTTATTATGATTATTATGGTTATTATGGCTAGTATAAAGGTTATTATTATTATTTCAAAGCTTATTATGTTTATTATTATGATTACTCTGATTATTATTTGTCTTAGTATAATTATGATGAATATTATGGTCATCATTGAGATCATTATGGTTATTAAGGTGATTATGGTTATTACGTTAATAATAACCATTATTAAGATTATTTCCATGACTATTCTGTTTATTATGATGATTACTATGATCATTATGGTTGTTAGTATGATTATTATGATCACCATTCTGATTATTATGGCTATTGTGATTTTTGTGGCTATTATGACTATTATAATGATTATTACGATTATTTCCTAGTTCCTTATTGTTATTATTACGACTATTATGATTATTATGGCTATTATGACTATTATGGTTGATATGGCTAGTATAATGTATATTATGATTATTTCCGAACCCATTATGGTTATTACTATGATTATTATGATTATTACGGATCTTGGTATAATTATCATGCATATTATGATCATCATTAAGATTATTATGGTTACTATGATTATTGTGATTATTGCTATGCTTATTAACATTACAATTACGATTATTATGATTATTGTAGTTATTATGATGATCACTATGATTATTATGGTTGTCAGTATGATTATTAGGATCAACATTCAGATTATTATTGCTATTATGATCTTTATGGTTATTATTGCTATTATGATGATAAATATGATTATTTCCAAGTTTATTATGGGTATTATTATGACTAGTATGATTATTATAGTTATTATGATTATTATGGCTAGTATAATGCTTATTATGATTATTTCCGAGCTTATTATGGTTATTACTATAATTATTATGGGTATTATGGTTATTATGATTATTATGGTTACTATGGCTAGTATAACGGTTATTATGATTATTTCAAAACTTATTATGTTTATTATTATGGTTACTATGATTATTATGGATCTTGGTATAATTATGATGAATATCATGATCATCATTAAGATCATTATGGTTATTGCGATTATTATGACTATTATGATTATTCTAGTTATTATGATTATTATGGTTATTATGGCTAGTATAAAGGTTATTATGATTATTTCAAAGCTTATTATGTTTATTATTATGATTACTCTGATTATTATTTGTCTTAGTATAATTATGATGAATATTATGGTCATCATTGAGATCATTATGGTTATTAAGGTGGTTATGGTTATTACGTTAATAATAACGATTATTAAGATTATTTCCATGACTATTCTGTTTATTACGATGATTACTATGATCATTATGGTTGTTAGTATGATTATTATGATCACCATTCAGATTATTATGGCTATTGTGATTTTTATTGCTATTATGACTATTATAATGATTATAACGATTATTTCCAAGTTCATTATTGTTATTATTACGACTATTATGATTATTATGGCTATTATGACTATTATGGTTGTTATGGCTAGTATAATGTATATTATGATTATTTCCAAACCCATTATGGTTATTATTATGATTATTATGATTATTACGGATCTTGGTATAATTATCATGGATATTATGATCATCATTAAGATTATTATGGTTACTATGATTATTGTGATTATTGCTATGCTTATTAACATTACAATTACGATTATTATGATTATTGTAGTTATTATGATGATCACTATGATTATTATGGTTGTTAGTATGAATATTAGGATCAACATTCAGATTATTATGGCTATTATGATTTTTATGGTTATTATAGCTATTATAATGATAAATATGATTATTTCCAAGTTTATTATGGTTATTATTATGACTATTATGATTATTATAGTTATTATGATTATTATGATTATTATGGCTAGTATAATGTATATTATGATTATTTCCAAACCCATTATGGTTATTATTATGATCATTATGATTATTACGGATCTTGGTATAATTATCATGGATATTATGATCATCATTAAGATTATTATGGTTACTATGATTATTGTGATTATTGCTATGCTTATTAACATTACAATTACGATTATTATGATTATTGTAGTTATTATGATAATCACTATGATTATTATGGTTGTTAGTATGATTATTAGGATCAACATTCAGATTATTATGGCTATTATGATCTTTATGGTTATTACAGCTATTATAATGATAAATATGATTATTTCCAAGTTTATTATGGTTATTATTATGACTATTATTATTATTATAGTTATTATGATTATTATGGTTATTATGGCTAGTATAATACTTATGATGATTATTTCCAAGCTTATTATGGTTATTAATATAATTATTATGATGATTATGGTTATTATGATTATTATGGCTTCTATGGCTAGTATAACGGTTATTATGATTATTTCAAAGCTTATTATGTTTATTATGTTTATGATGAATATAATGATCATCATTAAGATCATTATGGTTATTGCGATTATTATGACTATTATGATTACTCTAGTTATTATGATTATTATGGTTATTATGGCTAGTATGAAGGTTATTATGAGTATTTCAAAGCTTATTATGCTTATTATTATGATTATTCTGATTATTATATGTCTAGGTATAATTATGATGTATATTATGGTCATCATTAAGATTATTATGGTTATTACGTTAATAACAATGATTATTAAGATTATTTCCATGACTATTCTGTTTATTATGATGACTACCGTGATCATTATGGTTGCTAGTATGATTATTATGATCACCATTCTGATTATTATGGCTATTGTGATTTATATGGCTATTATGACTATTATTATGATTATTACGATTATTTCCTAGTTCATTATTGTTATTATTACGACTATTATGATTATTATGGCTATTATGACTATTATGGTTGTTATGGCTAGTATAAAGTATATTATGGTTATTTCCGGACCCATTATGGTTATTATTATGATTATTATGATTATTACGGATCTTGGTATAATTATCATGGATATTATGATCATCATTAAGATTATTATGGTTACTATGATTATTGTGATTATTGCTATGCTTATTAACATTACAATTACGATTATTATGATTATTGTAGTTATTATGATGATCACTATGATTATTATGGTTGTCGGTATGATTATTAGGATCAACATTCAGATTATTATGGCTATTATGATCTTTATGGTTATTATTGCTATTATAATGATAAATATGATTATTTCCAAGTTTATTATGGGTATTATTATGACTAGTATGATTATTATAGTTATTATGATTATTATGGCTAGTATAATGCTTATTATGATTATTTCCGAGCTTATTATGTTTATTACTATAATTATTATGGTTATTATGGTTATTATGATTATTATGGTTACTATGGCTAGTATAACGGTTATTATGATTATTTCAAAACATATTATGTTTATTATTATGGTTACTATGATTATTATGGATCTTGGTATAATTATGATGAATATCATGATCATCATTAAGATCATTATGGTTATTGCGATTATTATGACTATTATGATTATTCTAGTTATTATGATTATTATGGTTATTATGGCTAGTATAAAGGTTATTATGTTTATTTCAAAGCTTATTATGGTTATTATTATAATTATTATGATTATTATGGTTATTATGATTAGTATGGTTACTATGGCTAGTATAACGGTTATTATGGTTATTTCAAAGCTTATTATGTTTATTATTATGATTACTCTGATTATTATATGTCTAGGTATAATTATGATGAATATTATGGTCATCATTAAGATCATCATGGTTATTACGATGATTATGGTTATTACGTTAATAATAATGGTTATTAAGATTATTTCCATGACTATTCTGTTTATTATGATGATTACTATGATCATTATGGTTGTTAGTATGATTATTATGATCACCATTCTGATTATTATGGCTATTGTGATTTTTATGGCTATTATGACTATTATAATGATTATTAGGATTATTTCCAAGTTCATTATTGTTGTTAATACGACTATTATGATTATTATGGCTATTATGACTATTATGGTTGTTATGGCTAGTATAAAGTATATTATGGTTATTTCCGGACCCATTATGGTTATTATTATGATTATTATGACTATTACGGATCTTGGTATAATTATCATGGATATTATGATCATCATTAAGATTATTATGGTTACTATGATTATTGTGATTATTGCTATGCTTATTAACATTACAATTACGATTATTATGATTATTGTAGTTATTATGATAATCACTATGATTATTATGGTTGTTAGTATGATTATTAGGATCAACATTCAGATTATTATGGCTATTATGATTTTTATGGTTATTATAGCTATTGTAATGATAAATATGATTATTTCCAAGTCTATTATGGTTATTATTATGACTATTATGATTATTATAGTTATTATGATTATTATGACTATTATGGCTGGTATAATACTTATGATGATTATTTCCAAGCTTATTATGGTTATTAATATAATTATTATGATGATTATGGTTATTATGATTATTATGGCTTCTATGGCTAGTATAACGGTTATTATGATTATTTCAAAGCTAATTATGTTTATTATTATGGTTACTATGATTATTATGGATCTTGGTATAATTATGATGAATGTAATGATCATCATTAAGATCATTATGGTTATTGCGATTATTATGACTATTATGATTACTCTAGTTATTATGATTATTATGGTTATTATGGCTAGTATGAAGGTTATTATGAGTATTTCAAAGGTTATTATGCTTATTATTATGATTATTCTGATTATTATATGTCTAGGTATAATTATGATGTATATTATGGTCATCATTAAGATTATTATGGTTATTACGTTAATAACAATGATTATTAAGATTATTGCCATGACTATTCTGTTTATTATGATGATTACTATGATCATTATGGTTGCTAGTATGATTATTATGATCACCATTCTGATTATTATGGCTATTGTGATTTTTATGGCTATTATGACTATTATAATGATTATTACCATTATTTCCAAGTTCATTATTGTTATTATTACGACTATTATGATTATTATGGCTATTATGACTATTATGGTTGTTATGGCAAGTATAATGTATATTATGATTATTTCCGAACACATTAGGGTTTTTATTATGATTATTATGATTATTACGGATCTTGGTATAATTATCATGGATATTATGATCATCATTAAGATTATTATGGTTACTATGATTATTGTGATTATTGCTATGCTTATTAACATTACAATTACGATAATTATCATTATTGTAGTTATTATGATGATCACTATGATTATTATGGTTGTTATGGCAAGTATAATGTATATTATGATTATTTCCGAACACATTAGGGTTTTTATTATGATTATTATGATTTTTACGGATCTTGGTATAATTATCATGGATATTATGATCATCATTAAGATTATTATGGTTACTATGATTATTGTGATTATTGCTATGCTTATTAACATTACAATTACGATAATTATCATTATTGTAGTTATTATGATGATCACTATGATTATTATGGTTGTTAGTATGATTATTAGGATCAACATTCAGATTATTATGGCTATTATGATTTTTATGGTTATTATTGCTATTATAATGATAAATATGATTATTTCCAAGTTTATTACGGTTATTATTATCACTATTATGATTATTATAGTTATTATGATTATTATGGTTACTATGGCTGGTATAACGGTTATTATGATTATTTCAAAGCTTATTATGGTTATTACTATAATTATTATGATTGTTATGGTTATTATGATTATTATGGTTACTATGGCTAGTATAACGGTTATTATGATTATTTCGAAGCTTATTATGTTTATTATTATGGTTACTATGCTTATTATGGATCTTGGTATAATTATGATGAATATCATGATCATCATTAAGATCATTATGGTTATTGCGATTATTATGACTATTATGATTATTCTAGTTATTATGATTATTATGGTTATTATGGCTAGTATAAAGGTTATTATTATTATTTCAAAGCTTATTATGTTTATTATTATGATTACTCTGATTATTATTTGTCTTAGTATAATTATGATGAATATTATGGTCATCATTGAGATCATTATGGTTATTAAGGTGATTATGGTTATTACGTTAATAATAACCATTATTAAGATGATTTCCATGACTATTCTGTTTATTATGATGATTACTATGATCATTATGGTTGTTAGTATGATTATTATGATCACCATTCTGATTATTATGGCTATTGTGATTTTTATGGCTATTATGACTATTATAATGATTATTACGATTATTTCCTAGTTCCTTATTGTTATTATTACGACTATTATGATTATTATGGCTATTATGACTATTATGGTTGATATGGCTAGTATAATGTATATTATGATTATTTCCGAACCCATTATGGTTATTATTATGATTATTATGATTATTACGGATCTTGGTATAATTATCATGCATATTATGATCATCATTAAGATTATTATGGTTACTATGATTATTGTGATTATTGCTATGCTTATTGACATTACAATTACGATTATTATGATTATTGTAGTTATTATGATGATCACTATGATTATTATGGTTGTCAGTATGATTATTAGGATCAGATTATTATTGCTATTATGATCTTTATGGTTATTATTGCTATTATAATGATAAATATGATTATTTCCAAGTCTATTATGGGTATTATTATGACTAGTATGATTATTATAGTTATTATGATTATTATGGCTAGTATAATGCTTATTATGATTATTTCCGAGCTTATTATGGTTATTACTATAATTATTATGGTTATTATGGTTATTATGATTATTATGGTTACTATGGCTAGTATAACGGTTATTATGATTATTTCAAAACTTATTATGTTTATTATTATGGTTACTATGATTATTATGGATCTTGGTATAATTATGATGAATATCATGATCATCATTAAGATCATTATGGTTATTGCGATTATTATGACTATTATGATTATTCTAGGTATTATGATTATTATGGTTATTATGGCCAGTATAAAGGTTATTGTGATTATTTCAAAGCTTATTATGTTTATTATTATGATTACTCTGATTATTATTTGTCTTAGTATAATTATGATGAATATTATGGTCATCATTGAGATCATTATGGTTATTAATGTGATTATGGTTATTACGATAATAATAATGATTATTAAGATCATTTCCATGCCTATTCTGTTTATTATGATGATTACTATGATCATTATGATTGTTAGTATGATTATTATGACCACCATTCAGATTATTACGGCTATTGTGATTTTTATGGCTATTATGGCTATTATAATGATTATTACCATTATTTCCAAGTTCATTATTATTATTATTACGACTATTATGATTATTATGGCTATTATGACTATTATGGTTGTTATGGCAAGTATAATGTATATTATGATTATTTCCGAACACATTAGGGTTATTATTATGATTATTATGATTATTACGGATCTTGGTATAATTATCATGGATATTATGATCATCATTAAGATTATTATGGTTACTATGATTATTGTGATTATTGCTATGCGTATTAACATTACAATTACGATTATTATGATTATTGTAGTTATTATGATAATCACTATGATTATTATGGTTGTTAGTATGATTATTAGGATCAACATTCAGATTATTATGGCTATTATGATTTTTATGGTTATTATAGCTATTATAATGATAAATATGATTATTTCCAAGTTTATTACGGTTATTATTATCACTATTATGATTATTATAGTTATTATGATTATTATGGTTACTATGGCTAGTATAACGGTTATTATGACTATTTCAAAGCTTATTATGGTTATTACTATAATTATTATGATTATTATGGTTATTATGATTATTATGGTTACTATGGCTAGTAAAACGGTAATTATGATTATTTCGACGCTTATTATGTTTATTATTATGGTTACTATGCTTATTATGGATCTTGGTATAATTATGATGAATATCATGATCATCATTAAGATCATTATGGTTATTGCGATTATTATGACTATTATGATTATTCTAGTTATTATGATTATTATGGTTATTATGGCTAGTATAATGGTTATTATTATTATTTCAAAGCTTATTATGTTTATTATTATGATTACTCTGATTATTATTTGTCTTAGTATAATTATGATGAATATTATGGTCATCATTGAGATCATTATGGTTATTAAGGTGATTATGGTTATTACGTTAATAATAACCATTATTAAGATTATTTCCATGACTATTCTGTTTATTATGATGATTACTATGATCATTATGGTTGTTAGTATGATTATTATGATCACCATTCTGATTATTATGGCTATTGTGATTTTTATGGCTATTATGACTATTATAATGATTATTACGATTATTTCCTAGTTCCTTATTGTTATTATTACGACTATTATGATTATTATGGCTATTATGACTATTATGGTTGATATGGCTAGTATAATGTATATTATGATTATTTCCGAACCCATTATGGTTATTATTATGATTATTATGATTATTCCGGATCTTGGTATAATTATCATGCATATTATGATCATCATTAAGATTATTATGGTTACTATGATTATTGTGATTATTGCTATGCTTATTGACATTACAATTACGATTATTATGATTATTGTAGTTATTATGATGATCACTATGATTATTATGGTTGTCAGTATGATTATTAGGATCAACATTCAGATTATTATTGCTATTATGATCTTTATGGTTATTATTGCTATTATAATGATAAATATGATTATTTCCAAGTTTATTATGGGTATTATTATGACTAGTATGATTATTATAGTTATTATGATTATTATGGCTTGTATAATGCTTATTATGATTATTTCCGAGCTTATTATGGTTATTACTATAATTATTATGGGTATTATGGTTATTATGATTATTATGGTTACTATGGCCAGTATAACGGTTATTATGATTATTTCAGAACTTATTATGTTTATTATTATGGTTACTATGATTATTATGGATCTTGGTATAATTATGATGAATATCATGATCATCATTAAGATCATTATGGTTATTGCGATTATTATGACTATTATGATTATTCTAGTTATTATGATTATTATGGTTATTATGGCTAGTATAACGGTTATTATGGTTATTTCAAAGCTTATTATGTTTATTATTATGATTACTCTGATTATTATATGTCTAGGTATAATTATGATGAATATTATGGTCATCATTAAGATCATCATGGTTATTACGATGATTATGGTTATTACGTTAATAACAATGATTATTAAGATTATTTCCATGACTATTCTGTTTATTATGATGACTACCATGATCATTATGGTTGCTAGTATGATTATTATGATCACAATTCTGGTTATTATGGCTATTGTGATTTTTATGGCTATTATGACTATTATAATGATTATTACCATTATTTCCAAGTTCATTATTGTTATTATTACGACTATTATGATTATTATGGCTATTATGACTATTATGGTTGCTATGGCAAGTATAATGTATATTATGATCATTTCCGAACACATTAGGGTTATTATTATGATTATTATGATTATTACGGATCTTGATATAATTATCATGAATATTATGATCATCATTAAGATTATTACGGTTACTATGATTATTGTGATTATTGCTAAGCTTATTAACATTACAATTACGATTACTATGATTATTGTAGTTATTATGATGATCACTATGATCATTATGGTTGTTAGTATGATTATTATGATCACAATTCTGGTTATTATGGCTATTGTGATTTTTATTGCTATTATGACTATTGTAATGATCATTAGGATTATTTCCTAGTTCCTTATTGTTATTATTACGACTATTATGATTATTATGGCTATTATGACTATTATGGTTGTTATGGCTAGTATAATGTATATTATTATTATTTCCGAACCCATTATGGTTATTATTATGATTATTATGATTATTACGGATCTTGGTATAATTATCATGGATATTATGATCATCATTAAGATTATTATGGTTACTATGATTATTGTGATTATTGCTATGCTTATTAACATTACAATTACGATTATTATGATTATTGTAGTTATTATGATGATCACTATGATTATTATGGTTGTTAGTATGATTATTAGGATCAACATTCAGATTATTATGGCTATTATGATTTTTATGGTTATTATTGCTATTATAATGATAAATATGATTATTTCCAAGTTTATTACGGTTATTATTATCACTATTATGATTATTATAGTTATTATGATTATTATGATTATTATGGCTAGTATAATGCTTATTATGATTATTTCCAAGCTTATTATGGTTATTAATATAATTATTATGATGATTATGGTTATTATGATTATTATGGCTTCTATGGCTAGTATAACGGTTATTATGATTATTCCAAAGCTTATTATGTTTATTATTATGGTTACTATGATTATTATGGATCTTGGTATAATTATGATGAATATAATGATCATCATTAAGATCATTATGGTTATTGCGATTATTATGACTATTATGATTACTCTAGTTATTATGATTATTATGGTTATTATGGCTAGTATGAAGGTTATTATGAGTATTTCAAAGCTTATTATGCTTATTATTATGATTATTCTGATTATTATATGTCTAGGTATAATTATGATGTATATTATGGTCATCATTAAGATTATTATGGTTATTACGTTAATAACAATGATTATTAAGATTATTGCCATGACTATTCTGTTTATTATGATGATTACTATGATCATTATGGTTGCTAGTATGATTATTATGATCACCATTCTGATTATTATGGCTATTGTGATTTTTATGGCTATTATGACTATTATTATGATTATTACGATTATTTCCTAGTTCATTATTGTTATTATTACGACTATTATGATTATTATGGCTATTATGACTATTATGGTTGTTATGGCAAGTATAATGTATATTATGATTATTTCCGAACACATTAGGGTTTTTATTATAATTATTATGATTATTATGGATCTTGGTATAATTATCATGGATATTATGATCATCATTAAGATTATTATGGTTACTATGATTATTGTGATTATTGCTATGCTTATTAACATTACAATTACGATTATTATGATTATTGTAGTTATTATGATGATCACTGTGATCATTATGGTTGTTAGTATGATTATTAGGATCAACATTCAGATTATTATGGCTATTATGATTTTTATGGTTATTATTGCTATTATAATGATAAATATGATTATTTCCAAGTTTATTACGGTTATTATTATCACTATTATGATTATTATAGTTATTATGATTATTATGGTTGCTATGGCTAGTATAACGGTTATTATGATTATTTCAAAGCTTATTATGGTTATTACTATAATTATTATGATTATTATGTTTATTATGATTATTATGGTTACTATGGCTAGTATAACGGTTATTATGATTATTTCAAAGCTTATTATGTTTATTATTATGGTTAATATGCTTATTATGGATCTTGGTATAATTATGATGAATATTATGGTCATCATTAAGATCATTATGGTTATTACGATGATTATGGTTATTACGATAATCATAATGAATATTAAGATTATTTCCATGCCTATTCTGTTTATTATGATGATTACTATGATCATTATGATTGTTAGTATTATTATTATGACCACCATTCAGATTATTACGGCTATTGTGATTTTTATTGCTATTATGGCTATTATAATGATTATTACGATTATTTCCAAGTTCATTATTGTTATTATTACGACTATTATGATTATTATGGCTATTATGACTATTATGGTTGTTATGGCAAGTATAAAGTATATTATGGTTATTTCCGGACCCATTATGGTTATTATTATGATTATTATGATTATTACGGATCCTGGTATAATTATCATGGATATTATGATCATCATTAAGATTATTATGGTTACTATGATTATTGTGATTATTGCTATGCTTATTAACATTACAATTACGATTATTATGATTATTGTAGTTATTATGATAATCACTATGATTATTATGGTTGTTAGTATGATTATTAGGATCAACATTCAGATTATTATGGCTATTATGATTTTTATGGTTATTATAGCTATTGTAATGATAAATATGATTATTTCCAAGTTTATTATGGTTATTATAATGACTATTATGATTATTATAGTTATTATGATTATTATGACTATTATGGCTAGTATAATACTTATGATGATTATTTCCAAGCTTATTTTGGTTATTAATATAATTATTATGATGATTATGGTTATTATGATTATTATGGCTTCTATGGCTAGTATAACGGTTATTATGACCATTTCAAAGCTTATTATGTTTATTATTATGGTTACTATGATTATTATGGATCTTGGTATAATTATGATGAATATAAAGATCATCATTAAGATCATTATGGTTATTGCGATTATTATGACTATTATGATTACTCTAGTTATTATGATTATTATGGTTATTATGGCTAGTATGAAGGTTATTATGAGTATTTCAAAGCTTATTATGCTTATTATTATGATTATTCTGATTATTATATGTCTAGGTATCATTATGGTGTATATTATGGTCATCATTAAGATTATTATGGTTATTACGTTAATAACAATGATTATTAAGATTATTTCCATGACTATTCTGTTTATTATGATGACTACCATGATCATTATGGTTGCTAGTATGATTATTATGATCACCATTCTGATTATTATGGCCATTGTGATTTTTATGGCTATTATGACTATTATAATGATTATTACCATTATTTCCAAGTTTATTATTGTTATTATTACGACTATTATGATTATTATGGCTATTATGACTATTATGGTTGTTATGGCAAGTATAATGTATATTATGATTATTTCCGAACACATTAGGGTTATTATTATGATTATTATGATTATTACGGATCTTGGTATAATTATCATGGATATTATGATCATCATTAAGATTATTATGGTTACTATGATTATTGTGATTATTGCTATGCTTATTAACATTACAATTACGATTATTATGATTATTGTAGTTATTATGATAATCACTATGATTATTATGGTTGTTAGTATGATTATTAGGATCAACATTCAGATTATTATGGCTATTATGATTTTTATGGTTATTATTGCTATTATAATGATAAATATGATTATTTCCAAGTTTATTACGGTTATTATTATCACTATTATGATTATTATAGTTATTATGATTATTATGGTTACTATGGCTAGTATAACGGTTATTATGATTATTTCAAAGCTTATTATGGTTATTACTATAATTATTATGATTATTATGGTTATTATGATTATTATGGTTACTATGGCTAGTATAACGGTTATTATGATTATTTCAAAGCTTATTATGTTTATTATTATGGTTAATATGCTTATTATGGATCTTGGTATAATTATGATGAATATTATGGTCATCATTAAGATCATTATGGTTATTACGATGATTATGGTTATTACGATAATCATAATGAATATTAAGATTATTTCCATGCCTATTCTGTTTATTATGATGATTACTATGATCATTATGATTGTTAGTATGATTATTATGACCACCATTCAGATTCTTACGGCTATTGTGATTTTTATTGCTATTATGGCTATTATAATGATTATTACGATTATTTCCAAGTTCATTATTGTTATTATTACGACTATTATGATTATTATGGCTATTATGACTATTATGGTTGTTATGGCAAGTATAAAGTATATTATGGTTATTTCCGGACCCATTATGGTTATTATTATGATTATTATGATTATTACGGATCTTGGTATAATTATCATGGATATTATGATCATCATTAAGATTATTATGGTTACTATGATTATTGTGATTATTGCTATGCTTATTAACATTGCAATTACGATTACTATGATTATTGTAGTTATTATGATGATCACTATGATTATTATGGTTGCTAGTATGATTATTATGATCACCATTCTGATTATTATGGCCATTGTGATTTTTATGGCTATTATGACTATTATGGTTGTTATGGCAAGTATAATGTATATTATGATTATTTCCGAACACATTAGGGTTATTTTTATGATTATTATGATTATTACGGATCTTGGTATAATTATCATGGATATTATGATCATCATTAAGATTATTATGGTTACTATGATTATTGTGATTATTGCTATGCGTATTAACATTACAATTACGATTATTATGATTATTGTAGTTATTATGATAATCACTATGATTATTATGGTTGTTAGTATGATTATTAGGATCAACATTCAGATTATTATGGCTATTATGATTTTTATGGTTATTATAGCTATTATAATGATAAATATGATTATTTCCAAGTTTATTACGGTTATTATTATCACTATTATGATTATTATAGTTATTATGATTATTATGGTTACTATGGCTAGTATAACGGTTATTATGATTATTTCAAAGCTTATTATGGTTATTACTGTAATTATTATGATTATTATGGTTATTATGATTATTATGGTTACTATGGCTAGTAAAACGGTTATTATGATTATTTCGACGCTTATTATGTTTATTATTATGGTTACTATGCTTATTATGGATCTTGGTATAATTATGATGAATTTCATGATCATCATTAAGATCATTATGGTTATTGCGATTATTATGACTATTATGATTATTCTAGTTATTATGATTATTATGGTTATTATGGCTAGTATAAAGGTTATTATTATTATTTCAAAGCTTATTATGTTTATTATTATGATTACTCTGATTATTATTTGTCTTAGTATAATTATGATGAATATTATGGTCATCATTGAGATCATTATGGTTATTAAGGTGATTATGGTTATTACGTTAATAATAACCATTATTAAGATTATTTCCATGACTATTCTGTTTATTATGATGATTACTATGATCATTATGGTTGTTAGTATGATTATTATGATCACCATTCTGATTATTATGGCTATTGTGATTTTTGTGGCTATTATGACTATTATAATGATTATTACGATTATTTCCTAGTTCCTTATTGTTATTATTACGACTATTATGATTATTATGGCTATTATGACTATTATGGTTGATATGGCTAGTATAATGTATATTATGATTATTTCCGAACCCATTATGGTTATTACTATGATTATTATGATTATTACGGATCTTGGTATAATTATCATGCATATTATGATCATCATTAAGATTATTATGGTTACTATGATTATTGTGATTATTGCTATGCTTATTAACATTACAATTACGATTATTATGATTATTGTAGTTATTATGATGATCACTATGATTATTATGGTTGTCAGTATGATTATTAGGATCAACATTCAGATTATTATTGCTATTATGATCTTTATGGTTATTATTGCTATTATGATGATAAATATGATTATTTCCAAGTTTATTATGGGTATTATTATGACTAGTATGATTATTATAGTTATTATGATTATTATGGCTAGTATAATGCTTATTATGATTATTTCCGAGCTTATTATGGTTATTACTATAATTATTATGGGTATTATGGTTATTATGATTATTATGGTTACTATGGCTAGTATAACGGTTATTATGATTATTTCAAAACTTATTATGTTTATTATTATGGTTACTATGATTATTATGGATCTTGGTATAATTATGATGAATATCATGATCATCATTAAGATCATTATGGTTATTGCGATTATTATGACTATTATGATTATTCTAGTTATTATGATTATTATGGTTATTATGGCTAGTATAAAGGTTATTATGATTATTTCAAAGCTTATTATGTTTATTATTATGATTACTCTGATTATTATTTGTCTTAGTATAATTATGATGAATATTATGGTCATCATTGAGATCATTATGGTTATTAAGGTGGTTATGGTTATTACGTTAATAATAACGATTATTAAGATTATTTCCATGACTATTCTGTTTATTACGATGATTACTATGATCATTATGGTTGTTAGTATGATTATTATGATCACCATTCAGATTATTATGGCTATTGTGATTTTTATTGCTATTATGACTATTATAATGATTATAACGATTATTTCCAAGTTCATTATTGTTATTATTACGACTATTATGATTATTATGGCTATTATGACTATTATGGTTGTTATGGCTAGTATAATGTATATTATGATTATTTCCAAACCCATTATGGTTATTATTATGATTATTATGATTATTACGGATCTTGGTATAATTATCATGGATATTATGATCATCATTAAGATTATTATGGTTACTATGATTATTGTGATTATTGCTATGCTTATTAACATTACAATTACGATTATTATGATTATTGTAGTTATTATGATGATCACTATGATTATTATGGTTGTTAGTATGAATATTAGGATCAACATTCAGATTATTATGGCTATTATGATTTTTATGGTTATTATAGCTATTATAATGATAAATATGATTATTTCCAAGTTTATTATGGTTATTATTATGACTATTATGATTATTATAGTTATTATGATTATTATGATTATTATGGCTAGTATAATGTATATTATGATTATTTCCAAACCCATTATGGTTATTATTATGATCATTATGATTATTACGGATCTTGGTATAATTATCATGGATATTATGATCATCATTAAGATTATTATGGTTACTATGATTATTGTGATTATTGCTATGCTTATTAACATTACAATTACGATTATTATGATTATTGTAGTTATTATGATAATCACTATGATTATTATGGTTGTTAGTATGATTATTAGGATCAACATTCAGATTATTATGGCTATTATGATCTTTATGGTTATTACAGCTATTATAATGATAAATATGATTATTTCCAAGTTTATTATGGTTATTATTATGACTATTATTATTATTATAGTTATTATGATTATTATGGTTATTATGGCTAGTATAATACTTATGATGATTATTTCCAAGCTTATTATGGTTATTAATATAATTATTATGATGATTATGGTTATTATGATTATTATGGCTTCTATGGCTAGTATAACGGTTATTATGATTATTTCAAAGCTTATTATGTTTATTATTATGGTTACTATGATTATTATGGATCTTGGTATAATTATGATGAATATAATGATCATCATTAAGATCATTATGGTTATTGCGATTATTATGACTATTATGATTACTCTAGTTATTATGATTATTATGGTTATTATGGCTGGTATGAAGGTTATTATGAGTATTTCAAAGCTTATTATGCTTATTATTATGATTATTCTGATTATTATATGTCTAGGTATAATTATGATGTATATTATGGTCATCATTAAGATTATTATGGTTATTACGTTAATAACAATGATTATTAAGATTATTTCCATGACTATTCTGTTTATTATGATGACTACCATGATCATTATGGTTGCTAGTATGATTATTATGATCACCATTCTGATTATTATGGCCATTGTGATTTTTATGGCTATTATGACTATTATAATGATTATTACCATTATTTCCAAGTTTATTATTGTTATTATTACGACTATTATGATTATTATGGCTATTATGACTATTATGGTTGTTATGGCAAGTATAATGTATATTATGATTATTTCCGAACACATTAGGGTTATTATTATGATTATTATGATTATTACGGATCTTGGTATAATTATCATGGATATTATGATCATCATTAAGATTATTATGGTTACTATGATTATTGTGATTATTGCTATGCTTATTAACATTACAATTACGATTATTATGATTATTGTAGTTATTATGATAATCACTATGATTATTATGGTTGTTAGTATGATTATTAGGATCAACATTCAGATTATTATGGCTATTATGATTTTTATGGTTATTATAGCTATTGTAATGATAAATATGATTATTTCCAAGTTTATTATGGTTATTATAATGACTATTATGATTATTATAGTTATTATGATTATTATGGTTACTATGGCTAGTATAACGGTTATTATGATTATTTCAAGGCTTATTATGGTTATTACTATAATTATTATGATTATTATGGTTATTATGATTATTATGGTTACTATGGCTAGTATAACGGTTATTATGATTATTTCAAAGCTTATTATGTTTATTATTATGGTTACTATCCTTATTATGGATCTTGGTATAATTATGATGAATATCATGATCATCATTAAGATCATTATGGTTATTGCGATTATTATGACTATTATGATTATTCTAGTTATTATGATTATTATGGTTATTATGGCTAGTATAAAGGTTATTATTATTATTTCAAAGCTTATTATGTTTATTATTATGATTACTCTGATTATTATTTGTCTTAGTATAATTATGATGTATATTATGGTCATCATTAAGATTATTATGGTTATTACGTTAATAACAATGATTATTAAGATTATTTCCATGACTATTCTGTTTATTATGATGATTACTATGATCATTATGGTTGTTAGTATGATTATTATGATCACCATTCTGATTATTATGGCTATTGTGATTTATATGGCTATTATGACTATTATTATGGTTATTACGATTATTTCCTTGTTCATTATTGTTATTATTATGGCTATTATGACTATTATGTTTGATATGGCTAGCATAATGTATATTATGGTTATTTCCGAACCCATTATGGTTATTATTATGATTATTATGATTATTACGGATCTTGGTATAATTATCATGGATATTATGATCATCATTAAGATTATTATGGTTACTATGATTATTGGGATTATTGCTATGCTTATTAACATTACAATTACGATTATTATGATTATTGTAGTTATTATGATGATCACTATGATTATTATGGTTGTTAGTATGATTATTAGGATCAACATTCAGATTATTATGGCTATTATGATCTTTATGGTTATTATTGCTATTATAATGATAAATATGGTTATTTCCAAGTTTATTATGGGTATTATTATGGCTAGTACGATTATTATAGTTATTATGATTATTATGATTATTATGGCTAGTATAATACTTATGATGATTATTTCCAAGCTTATTTTGGTTATTAATATAATTATTATGATGATTATGGTTATTATGATTATTATGGCTTCTATGGCTAGTATAACGGTTATTATGATTATTTCAAAGCTTATTATGTTTATTATTATGGTTACTATGATTATTATGGATCTTGGTATAATTATGATGAATATAATGATCATCATTAAGATCATTATGGTTATTGCGATTATTATGACTATTATGATTACTCTAGTTATTATGATTATTATGGTTATTATGGCTAGTATGAAGGTTATTATGAGTATTTCAAAGCTTATTATGCTTATTATTATGATTATTCTGATTATTATATGTCTAGGTATAATTATGATGTATATTATGGTCATCATTAAGATTATTATGGTTATTACGTTAATAACAATGATTATTAAGATTATTTCCATGACTATTCTGTTTATTATGATGACTACCGTGATCATTATGGTTGCTAGTATGATTATTATGATCACCATTCTGATTATTATGGCTATTGTGATTTATATGGCTATTATGACTATTATTATGATTATTACGATTATTTCCTAGTTCATTATTGTTATTATTACGACTATTATGATTATTATGGCTATTATGACTATTATGGTTGTTATGGCTAGTATAAAGTATATTATGGTTATTTCCGGACCCATTATGGTTATTATTATGATTATTATGATTATTACGGATCTTGGTATAATTATCATGGATATTATGATCATCATTAAGATTATTATGGTTACTATGATTATTGTGATTATTGCTATGCTTATTAACATTACAATTACGATTATTATGATTATTGTAGTTATTATGATGATCACTATGATTATTATGGTTGTCGGTATGATTATTAGGATCAACATTCAGATTATTATGGCTATTATGATCTTTATGGTTATTATTGCTATTATAATGATAAATATGATTATTTCCAAGTTTATTATGGGTATTATTATGACTAGTATGATTATTATAGTTATTATGATTATTATGGCTAGTATAATGCTTATTATGATTATTTCCGAGCTTATTATGTTTATTACTATAATTATTATGGTTATTATGGTTATTATGATTATTATGGTTACTATGGCTAGTATAACGGTTATTATGATTATTTCAAAACATATTATGTTTATTATTATGGTTACTATGATTATTATGGATCTTGGTATAATTATGATGAATATCATGATCATCATTAAGATCATTATGGTTATTGCGATTATTATGACTATTATGATTATTCTAGTTATTATGATTATTATGGTTATTATGGCTAGTATAAAGGTTATTATGTTTATTTCAAAGCTTATTATGGTTATTATTATAATTATTATGATTATTATGGTTATTATGATTAGTATGGTTACTATGGCTAGTATAACGGTTATTATGGTTATTTCAAAGCTTATTATGTTTATTATTATGATTACTCTGATTATTATATGTCTAGGTATAATTATGATGAATATTATGGTCATCATTAAGATCATCATGGTTATTACGATGATTATGGTTATTACGTTAATAATAATGGTTATTAAGATTATTTCCATGACTATTCTGTTTATTATGATGATTACTATGATCATTATGGTTGTTAGTATGATTATTATGATCACCATTCTGATTATTATGGCTATTGTGATTTTTATGGCTATTATGACTATTATAATGATTATTAGGATTATTTCCAAGTTCATTATTGTTGTTAATACGACTATTATGATTATTATGGCTATTATGACTATTATGGTTGTTATGGCTAGTATAAAGTATATTATGGTTATTTCCGGACCCATTATGGTTATTATTATGATTATTATGACTATTACGGATCTTGGTATAATTATCATGGATATTATGATCATCATTAAGATTATTATGGTTACTATGATTATTGTGATTATTGCTATGCTTATTAACATTACAATTACGATTATTATGATTATTGTAGTTATTATGATAATCACTATGATTATTATGGTTGTTAGTATGATTATTAGGATCAACATTCAGATTATTATGGCTATTATGATTTTTATGGTTATTATAGCTATTGTAATGATAAATATGATTATTTCCAAGTCTATTATGGTTATTATTATGACTATTATGATTATTATAGTTATTATGATTATTATGACTATTATGGCTGGTATAATACTTATGATGATTATTTCCAAGCTTATTATGGTTATTAATATAATTATTATGATGATTATGGTTATTATGATTATTATGGCTTCTATGGCTAGTATAACGGTTATTATGATTATTTCAAAGCTAATTATGTTTATTATTATGGTTACTATGATTATTATGGATCTTGGTATAATTATGATGAATGTAATGATCATCATTAAGATCATTATGGTTATTGCGATTATTATGACTATTATGATTACTCTAGTTATTATGATTATTATGGTTATTATGGCTAGTATGAAGGTTATTATGAGTATTTCAAAGGTTATTATGCTTATTATTATGATTATTCTGATTATTATATGTCTAGGTATAATTATGATGTATATTATGGTCATCATTAAGATTATTATGGTTATTACGTTAATAACAATGATTATTAAGATTATTGCCATGACTATTCTGTTTATTATGATGATTACTATGATCATTATGGTTGCTAGTATGATTATTATGATCACCATTCTGATTATTATGGCTATTGTGATTTTTATGGCTATTATGACTATTATAATGATTATTACCATTATTTCCAAGTTCATTATTGTTATTATTACGACTATTATGATTATTATGGCTATTATGACTATTATGGTTGTTATGGCAAGTATAATGTATATTATGATTATTTCCGAACACATTAGGGTTTTTATTATGATTATTATGATTATTACGGATCTTGGTATAATTATCATGGATATTATGATCATCATTAAGATTATTATGGTTACTATGATTATTGTGATTATTGCTATGCTTATTAACATTACAATTACGATAATTATCATTATTGTAGTTATTATGATGATCACTATGATTATTATGGTTGTTATGGCAAGTATAATGTATATTATGATTATTTCCGAACACATTAGGGTTTTTATTATGATTATTATGATTTTTACGGATCTTGGTATAATTATCATGGATATTATGATCATCATTAAGATTATTATGGTTACTATGATTATTGTGATTATTGCTATGCATATTAACATTACAATTACGATAATTATCATTATTGTAGTTATTATGATGATCACTATGATTATTATGGTTGTTAGTATGATTATTAGGATCAACATTCAGATTATTATGGCTATTATGATTTTTATGGTTATTATTGCTATTATAATGATAAATATGATTATTTCCAAGTTTATTACGGTTATTATTATCACTATTATGATTATTATAGTTATTATGATTATTATGGTTACTATGGCTGGTATAACGGTTATTATGATTATTTCAAAGCTTATTATGGTTATTACTATAATTATTATGATTGTTATGGTTATTATGATTATTATGGTTACTATGGCTAGTATAACGGTTATTATGATTATTTCGAAGCTTATTATGTTTATTATTATGGTTACTATGCTTATTATGGATCTTGGTATAATTATGATGAATATCATGATCATCATTAAGATCATTATGGTTATTGCGATTATTATGACTATTATGATTACTCTAGTTATTATGATTATTATGGTTATTATGTCTAGTATGAAGGTTATTATGATTATTTCAAAGCATATATATGCTCATTATTATGATTACTCTGATTATTATTTGTCTTAGTATAATTATGATGAATATTATGGTCATCATTGAGATCATTATGGTTATTAAGGTGATTATGGTTATTACGTTAATAATAACCATTATTAAGATGATTTCCATGACTATTCTGTTTATTATGATGATTACTATGATCATTATGGTTGTTAGTATGATTATTATGATCACCATTCTGATTATTATGGCTATTGTGATTTTTATGGCTATTATGACTATTATAATGATTATTACGATTATTTCCTAGTTCCTTATTGTTATTATTACGACTATTATGATTATTATGGCTATTATGACTATTATGGTTGATATGGCTAGTATAATGTATATTATGATTATTTCCGAACCCATTATGGTTATTATTATGATTATTATGATTATTACGGATCTTGGTATAATTATCATGCATATTATGATCATCATTAAGATTATTATGGTTACTATGATTATTGTGATTATTGCTATGCTTATTGACATTACAATTACGATTATTATGATTATTGTAGTTATTATGATGATCACTATGATTATTATGGTTGTCAGTATGATTATTAGGATCAGATTATTATTGCTATTATGATCTTTATGGTTATTATTGCTATTATAATGATAAATATGATTATTTCCAAGTTTATTATGGGTATTATTATGACTAGTATGATTATTATAGTTATTATGATTATTATGGCTAGTATAATGCTTATTATGATTATTTCCGAGCTTATTATGGTTATTACTATAATTATTATGGTTATTATGGTTATTATGATTATTATGGTTACTATGGCTAGTATAACGGTTATTATGATTATTTCAAAACTTATTATGTTTATTATTATGGTTACTATGATTATTATGGATCTTGGTATAATTATGATGAATATCATGATCATCATTAAGATCATTATGGTTATTGCGATTATTATGACTATTATGATTATTCTAGGTATTATGATTATTATGGTTATTATGGCCAGTATAAAGGTTGTTGTGATTATTTCAAAGCTTATTATGTTTATTATTATGATTACTCTGATTATTATTTGTCTTAGTATAATTATGATGAATATTATGGTCATCATTGAGATCATTATGGTTATTAATGTGATTATGGTTATTACGATAATAATAATGATTATTAAGATCATTTCCATGCCTATTCTGTTTATTATGATGATTACTATGATCATTATGATTGTTAGTATGATTATTATGACCACCATTCAGATTATTACGGCTATTGTGATTTTTATGGCTATTATGGCTATTATAATGATTATTACCATTATTTCCAAGTTCATTATTGTTATTATTACGACTATTATGATTATTATGGCTATTATGACTATTATGGTTGCTATGGCAAGTATAATGTATATTATGATCATTTCCGAACACATTAGGGTTATTATTATGATTATTATGATTATTACGGATCTTGGTATAATTATCATGGATATTATGATCATCATTAAGATTATTATGGTTACTATGATTATTGTGATTATTGCTATGCTTATTAACATTACAATTACGATTATTATGATTATTGTAGTTATTATGATGATCACTATGATCATTTTGGTTGTTAGTATGATTATTAGGATCAACATTCAGATTATTATGGCTATTATGATTTTTATGGTTATTATTGCTATTATAATGATAAATATGATTATTTCCAAGTTTATTACGGTTATTATTATCACTATTATGATTATTATAGTTATTATAATTATTATGGTTACTATGGCTAGTATAACGGTTATTATGATTATTTCAAAGCTTATTATGGTTATTACTATAATTATTATGATTATTATGGTTATTATGATCATTATGGTTACTAAGGCTAGTATAACGGTTATTATGATTATTTCAAAGCTTATTATGTTTATTATTATGGTTACTATGCTTATTATGGATCTTTGTATAATTATGATGAATATCATGATCATCATTAAGATCATTATGGTTATTGCGATTATTATGACTATTATGATTATTCTAGTTATTATGATTATTATGGTTATTATGGCTAGTATAAAGGTTATTATGATTATTTCAAAGCTTATTATGTTTATTATTATGATTACTCTGATTATTGTTTGTCTTAGTATAATTATGATGAATATTATGGTCATCATTGAGATCATTATGGTTATTAAGGTGATTATGGTTATTACGTTAATAATAACGATTATTAAGATTATTTCCATGACTATTCTGTTTATTATGATGATTACTATGATCATTATGGTTGTTAGTATGATTATTATGATCACCATCCAGATTATTATGGCTATTGTGATTTTTATGGCTATTATGACTATTATAATGATTATTACGATTATTTCCTAGCTCCTTATTGTTATTATTACGACTATTATGATTATTATGGCTATTATGACTATTATGGTTGTTATGGCAAGTATAATGTATATTATGATTATTTCCGAACACATTACGGTTATTATTATAATTATTATGATTATTACGGATATTGGTATAATTATCATGGATATTATGATCATCATTAAGATTATTATGGTTACTATGATTATTGCGATTATTGCTATGCTCATTAACATTACAATTACGATTATTATGATTATTGTAATTATTATGATGATCACTATGATTATTATGGTTGTTAGTATGATTATTAGGATCAACATTCAGATTATTATGGCTATTATGATTTTTATGGTTATTATAGCTATTATAATGATAAATATGATTATTTCCAAGTTTATTACGGTTATTATTATCACTATTATGATTATTATAGTTATTATGATTATTATGGTTACTATGGCTAGTATAACGGTTATTATGATTATTTCAAAGCTTATTATGGTTATTACTATAATTATTATGATCATTATGTTTATTATGATTATTATGGTTACTATGGCTAGTATAACGGTTATTATGATTATTTCGAAGCTTATTATGTTTATTATTATGGTTACTATGCTTATTATGGATCTTGGTATAATTATGATGAATATCATGATCATCATTAAGATCATTATGGTTATTGCGATTATTATGACTATTATGATTATTCTAGTTATTATGATTATTATGGTTATTATGGCTAGTATAAAGGTTATTATTATTATTTCAAAGCTTATTATGTTTATTATTATGATTACTCTGATTATTATTTGTCTTAGTATAATTATGATGTATATTATGGTCATCATTAAGATTATTATGGTTATTACGTTAATAACAATCATTATTAAGATTATTTCCATGACTATTCTGTTTATTATGATGATTACTATGATCATTATGGTTGTCAGTACGATTATTAGGATCAACATTCAGATTATTATGGCTATTATGATCTTTATGGTTATTATTGCTATTATAATGATAAATATGGTTATTTCCAAGTTTATTATGGGTATTATTATGACTAGTATGATTATTATAGTTATTATGATTATTATGGCTAGTATAATGCTTATTATGATTATTTCCGAGCTTATTATGGTTATTACTATAATTATTATGGATATTATGGTTATTATAATTATTATGGTTACTATGGCTAGTATAACGGTTATTATGATTATTTCAAAACTTATTATGTTTATTATTATGGTTACTATGATTATTATGGATCTTGGTATAATTATGATGAATATCATGATCATCATTAAGATCATTATGGTTATTGCGATTATTATGACTATTATGATTATTCTAGTTATTATGATTATTATGGTTATTATGGCTAGTATAAAGGTTATTATGATTATTTCAAAGCTTATTATGGTTATTATTATAATTATTATGATTATTATGGTTATTATGATTAGTATGGTTACTATGGCTAGTATAACGGTTATTATGATTATTTCAAAACTTATTATGTTTATTATTATGATTACTCTGATTATTATTTGTCTTAGTATAATTATGATGTATATTATGGTCATCATTAAGATTATTATGGTTATTACGTTAATAACAATGATTATTAAGATTATTTCCATGACTATTCTGTTTATTATGATGACTACCATGATCATTATGGTTGCTAGTATGATTATTATGATCACCATTCTGATTATTATGGCCATTGTGATTTTTATGGCTATTATGACTATTATAATGATTATTACCATTATTTCCAAGTTTATTATTGTTATTATTACGACTATTATGATTATTATGGCTATTATGACTATTACGGTTGTTATGGCAAGTATAATGTATATTATGATTATTTCCGAACACATTAGGGTTATTATTATGATTATTATGATTATTACGGTTGTTGGTATAATTATCATGGATATTATGATCATCATTAAGATTATTATGTTCACTATGATTATTGTGATTATTGCTATGCTCATTAACATTACAATTACGATTATTATGATTATTGTAATTATTATGATGATCACTATGATTATTATTGTTGTTAGTATGATTATTAGGATCAACATTCAGATTATTATGGCTATTATGACTTTTATGGTTATTATTGCTATTATAATGATAAATATGGTTATTTCCAAGTTTATTATGGGTATTATTATGACTAGTATGATTATTATAGTTATTATGATTATTATGGTTATTATGGCTAGTATAAAGGTTATTATTATTATTTCAAAGCTTATTATGTTTATTATTATGATTACTCTGATTATTACTTGTCTTAGTTTAATTCTGATGTATATTATGGTCATCATTAAGATTATTATGGTTATTACGTTAATAACAATCATTATTAAGATTATTTCCATGACTATTCTGTTTATTATGGTGATTACTATGATCATTATGGTTGTTAGTATGATTATTATGATCACCATTCTGATTATTATGGCTATTGTGATTTATATGGCTATTATGACTATTATTATGATTATTACGATTATTTCCTAGTTCATTATTGTTATTATTACGACTATTATGATTATTATGGCTATTATGACTATTATGGTTGTTATGGCTAGTATAAAGTATATTATGGTTATTTCCGGACCCATTATGGTTATTATTATGATTATTATGATTATTACGGATCTTTGTATAATTATCATGGATATTATGATCATCATTAAGATTATTATGGTTACTATGACTATTGTGATTATTGCTATGCTTATTAACATTACAATCACGATTATTATGATTATTGTAGTTATTATGATGGTCACTATGATTATTATGGTTGTCAGTATGATTATTAGGATCAACATTCAGATTATTATGGCTATTATGATCTTTATGGTTATTATTGCCATTATAATGATAAATATGATTATTTCGAAGTTTATTATGGTTATTATTATGACTATTATGATTATTATAGTTATTATGATTATTATGATTATTATGGCTAGTATAATACTTATGATGATTATTTCCAAGCTTATTATGGTTATTAATATAATTATTATGATGATTATGGTTATTATGATTATAATGGCTTCTATGGCTAGTATAACGGTTATTATGATTATTTCAAAGCTAATTATGTCTATTATTATGGTTACTATGATTATTATGGATCTTGGTATAATTATGATGAATGTAATGTTCATCATTAAGATCATTATGGTTATTGCGATTATTATGACTATTATGATTACTCTAGTTATTATGATTATTATGGTTATTATGGCTAGTATGAAGGTTATTATGAGTATTTCAAAGCTTATTATGCTTATTATTATGATTATTCTGATTATTATATGTCTAGGTATAATTATGATGTATATTATGGTCATCATTAAGATTATTATGGTTATTACGTTAATAACAATGATTATTAAGATTATTTCCATGACTATTCTGTTTATTATGATGATTACTATGATCATTATGGTTTTTAGTATGATTATTATGATCACCATTCTGATTATTATGGCTATTGTGATTTTTATGGCTATTATGACTATTATAATGATTATTACGATTATTTCCTAGTTCCTTATTGTTATTATTACGACTATTATGATTATTATGGCTATTATGACTATTATGGTTGTTATGGCAAGTATAATGTATATTATGATTATTTCCGAACACATTACGGTTATTATTATGATTATTACGGATCTTGGTATAATTATCATGGATATTATGATCATCATTAAGATTATAATGGTTACTATGATTATTGTGATTATTGCTATGCTCATTAACATTACAATTACGATTATTATGATTATTGTAATTATTATGATGATCACTATGATTATTATGGTTGTTAGTATGATTATTAGGATCAACATTCAGATTATTATGGCTATTATGATTTTTATGGTTATTATAGCTATTCTAGTGATAAATATGATTATTTCCAAGTTTATTACGGTTATTATTATCACTACTATGATTATTATAGTTATTATGATTATTATGGTTACTATGGCTAGTATAACGGTTATTATTATTATTTCAAAGCTTATTATGGTTATTACTATAATTATTATGATTATTATGTTTATTATGATTATTATGGTTACTATGGCTAGTATAACGGTTATTATGATTATTTCGAAGCTTATTATGTTTATTATTATGGTTACTATGCTTATTATGGATCTTGGTATAATTATGATGAATATCATGATCATCATTAAGATCATTATGGTTATTGCGATTATTATGACTATTATAATTATTCTAGTTATTATGATTATTATGGTTATTATGGCTAGTATAAAGGTTATTATGATTATTTCCGAGCTTATTATGGTTATTACTATAATTATTATGGATATTATGGTTATTATGATTATTATGGTTACTATGGCTAGTATAACGGTTATTATGATTATTTAAAAACTTATTATGTTTATTATTATGGTTACTATGATTATTATGGATCTTGGTATAATTATGATGAATATTATGGTCATCATTAAGATCATTATGGTTATTACGATGATTATGTTTATTACGTTAATAATAATGGTTATTAAGATTATTTCCATGACTATTCTGTTTATTATGATGATTACTATGATCATTATGGTTGTTAGTATGATTATCATGATCACCATTCTGATTATTATGGCTATTGTGATTTACATGGCTATTATGACTATTATTATGATTATTACGATTATTTCCTAGTTCATTATTGTTATTATTACGACTATTATGATTATTATGGCTATTATGACTATTATGGTTGATATGGCTAGTATAATGTATATTATGATTATTTCCGAACCCATTATGGTTCTTATTATGATTATTATGATTATTACGGATCTTGGTATAATTATCATGGATATTATGATCATCATTAAGATTATTATGGTTACTATGATTATTGGGATTATTGCTATGCTTATTAACATTACAATTACGATTATTATGATTATTGTAGTTATTATGATGATCACTATGATTATTATGGTTGTTAGTATGATTATTAGGATCAACATTCAGATTATTATGGCTATTATGATCTTTATGGTTATTATTGCTATTATAATGATAAATATGGTTATTTCCAAGTTTATTATGGGTATTATTATGACTAGTATGATTATTATAGTTATTATGATTATTATGATTATTATGGCTAGTATAATACTTATGATGATTATTTCCAGGCTTATTATGGTTATTAATATAATTATTATGATGATTATGGTTATTATGAGTATTATGGCTTCTATGGCTAGTATAACGGTTATTATGATTATTTCAAAGCTTATTATGTTTATTATTATGGTTACTATGATTATTATGGATCTTGGTATAATTATGATGAATATAATGATCATCATTAAGATCATTATGGTTATTGCGATTATTATGACTATTATGATTACTCTAGTTATTATGATTATTATGGTTATTATGGCTAGTATGAAGGTTATTATGAGTATTTCAAAGCTTATTATGCTTATTATTGTGATTATTCTGATTATTATATGTCTAGGTATAATTATGATGTATATTATGGTCATCATTAAGATTATTATGGTTATTACGTTAATAACAATGATTATTAAGATTATTTCCATGACTATTCTGTTTATTATGATGACTACCATGATCATTATGGTTGCTAGTATGATTATTATGATCACCATTCTGATTATTATGGCCATTGTGATTTTTATGGCTATTATGACTATTATAATGATTATTACCATTATTTCCAAGTTTATTATTGTTATTATTACGACTATTATGATTATCATGGCTATTATGACTATTATGGTTGTTATGGCAAGTATAATGTATATTATGATTATTTCCGAACACATTAGGGTTATTATTATGATTATTATGATTATTACGGTTGTTGGTATAATTATCATGGATATTATGATCATCATTAAGATTATTATGTTCACTATGATTATTGTGATTATTGCTATGCTCATTAACATTACAATTACGATTATTATGATTATTGTAATTATTATGATGATCACTATGATTATTATGGTTGTTAGTATGATTATTGGGATCAACATTCAGATTATTATGGCTATTATGACTTTTATGGTTATTATTGCTATTATAATGATAAATATGGTTATTTCCAAGTTTATTATGGGTATTATTATGACTAGTATGATTATTATAGTTATTATGATTATTATGGCTAGTGTAATGCTTATTATGATTATTTCCGAGCTTATTATGGTTATTACTATAATTATTATGGATATTATGGTTATTATGATTATTATGGTTACTATGGCTAGTATATCGGTTATTATGATTATTTCAAAACTTATTATGTTTATTATTATGGTTACTATGATTATTATGGATCTTGGCATAATTATGATGAATATCATGATCATCATTAAGATCATTATGGTTATTGCGATTATTATGACTATTATGATTATTCTAGTTATTATGATTATTATGGTTATTATGGCTAGTATAAAGGTTATTATTATTATTTCAAAGCTTATTATGGTTATTATTATAATTATTATGATTATTATGGTTATTATGATTAGTATGGTTACTATGGAAAGTATAACGGTTATTATGATTATTTCAAAGCTTATTATGTTTATTATTATGATTACTCTGATTATTATATGTCTAGGTATAATTATGATGAATATTATGGTCATCATTAAGATCACTATGGTTATTACGATGATTATGGTTATTACGTTAATAATAATGGTTATTAAGATTATTTCCATGGCTATTCTGTTTATTATGATGATTACTATTATCATTATGGTTGTTAGTATGATTATTATGATCACCATTCTGATTATTATGGCTATTGTGATTTATATGGCTATTATGACTATTATAATGATTATTACGATTATTTCCTAGTTCATTATTGTTATTATTACGACTATTATGATTATTATGGCTATTATGACTATTATGGTTGATATGGCTAGTATAATGTATATTATGATTATTTCCGAACCCATTCTGGTTATTATTATGATTATTATGATTATTACGGATCTTGGTATAATTATCATGGATATTATGATCATCATTAAGATTATTATGGTTACTATGATTATTGGGATTATTGCTATGCTTATTAACATTACAATTACGATTATTATGATTATTGTAGTTATTATGATGATCACTATGATTATTATGGTTGCCAGTATGATTATTAGGATCAACATTCAGATTATTATGGCTATTATGATCTTTATGGTTATTATTGCTATTATAATGATAAATATGGTTATTTCCAAGTTTATTATGGGTATTATTATGACTAGTATGATTATTATAGTTATTATGATTATTATGGCTAGTATAATGCTTATTATGATTATTTCCGAGCTTATTATGGTTATTGCTATAATTATTATGGATATTATGGTTATTATGATTATTATGGTTACTATGACTACTATAACGGTTATTATGATTATTTCAAAACTTATTATGTTTATTATTATGGTTACTATGATTATTATGGATCTTGGTATAATTATGATGAATATCATGATCATCATTAAGATCATTATGGTTATTGCGATGATTATGGTTATTACGTTAATAATAATGGTTATTAAGATTATTTCCATGACTATTCTGTTTATTATGATGATTACTATGATCATTATGGTTGTTAGTATGATTATCATGATCACCATTGTGATTATTATGGCTATTGTGATTTACATGGCTATTATGACTATTATTATGATTATTACGATTATTTCCTAGTTCATTATTGTTATTATTACGACTATTATGATTATTATGGCTATTATGACAATTATGGTTGATATGGCTAGTATAATGTATATTATGATTATTTCCGAACCCATTATGGTTATTATTATGATTATTATGATTATTACGGATCTTGGTATAATTATCATGGATATTATGATCATCATTAAGATTATTATGGTTACTATGATTATTGGGATTATTGCTATGCTTATTAACATTACAATTACGATTATTATGGTTATTGTAGTTATTATGATGATCACTATGATTATTATGGTTGTTAGTATGATTATTAGGATCAACATTCAGATTATTATGGTTATTATGATCTTTATGGTTATTATTGCTATTATAATGATAAATATGGTTATTTCCAAGTTTATTATGGGTATTATTATGACTAGTATGATTATTATAGTTATTATGATTATTATGATTATTATGGCTAGTATAATACTTATGAGGATTATTTCCAAGCTTATTATGGTTATTAATATAATTATTATGATGATTATGGTTATTATGATTATTATGGCTTCTATGGCTAGTATAACGGTTATTATGATTATTTCAAAGCTTATTATGTTTATAATTATGGTTACTATGATTATTATGGATCTTGGTATAATTATGATGAATATAATGATCATCATTAAGATCATTATGGTTATTGCGATTATTATGACTATTATGATTACTCTAGTTATTATGATTATTATGGTTATTATGGCTAGTATGAAGGTTATTATGAGTATTTCAAAGCTTATTATGCTTATTATTATGATTATTCTGATTATTATATGTCTAGGTATAATTATGATGTATATTATGGTCATCATTAAGATCATTATGGTTATTACGTTAATAACAATGATTATTAAGATTATTTCCATGACTATTCTGTTTATTATGATGATTACTATGATCATTATGGTTGCTAGTATGATTATCATGATCACCATTCTGATTATTATGGCTATTGCGATTTTTATGGCTATTATGACTATTATAATGATTATTACCATTATTTCCAAGTTCATTATTGTTATTATTACGACTATTATGATTATTATGGCTATTATGACTATTATGGTTGTTGTGGCAAGTATAATGTATATTATGATCATTTCCGAACACATTAGGGTTATTATTATGATTATTATGATTATTACGGATCTTGGTACAATTATCATGGATATTATGATCATCATTAAGATTATTATGGTTACTATGATTATTTTGATTATTGCTATGCTTATTAACATTACAATTACGATTATTATGATTATTGTAGTTATTATGATGATCACTATGATCATTATGGTTGTTAGTATGATTATTAGGATCAACATTCAGATTATTATGGCTATTATGATTTTTATGGTTATTATTGCTATTATAATGATAAATATGATTATTTCCAAGTTTATTACGGTTATTATTATCACTATTATGATTATTATAGTTATTATGATTATTATGGTTACTATGGCTAGTATAACGGTTATTATGATTATTTCAAAGCTTATTATGGTTATTACTATAATTATTATGATTATTATGGTTATTATGATTATTATGGTTACTAAGGCTAGTATAACGGTTATTATGATTATTTCAAAGCTTATTATGTTTATTATTATGGTTACTATGCTTATTATGGATCTTGGTATAATTATGATGAATATCATGATCATCATTAAGATCATTATGGTTATTGCGATTATTATGACTATTATGATTATTCTAGGTATTATGATTATTATGGTTATTATGGCTAGTATAAATGTTATTATGATTATTTCAAAGCTTATTATGTTTATTATTATGATTACTCTGATTATTGTTTGTCTTAGTATAATTATGATGTATATTATGGTCATCATTGAGATCATTATGGTTATTAAGGTGATTATGGTTATTACGTTAATAATAACGATTATTAAGATCTTTTCCATGACTATTCTGTTTATTATGATGATTACTATGATCATTATGGTTGTTAGTATGATTATTATGATCACCATTCTGATTATTATGGCTATTGTGATTTTTATTGCTATTATGACTATTATAATGATTATAACGATTATTTCCAAGTCCATTATTGTTATTATTACGACTATTATGATTATTATGGCTGTTATGACTATTATGGTTGATATGGCTAGTATAATGTATATTATGATTATTTCCGAACCCATTATGGTTATTATTATGATTATTATGATTATTACGGATCTTGGTATAATTATCATGGATATTATGATCATCATTAAGATTATTATGGTTACTATGATTATTGGGATTATTGCTATGCTTATTAACATTACAATTACGATTATTATGGTTATTGTAGTTATTATGATGATCACTATGATTATTATGGTTGTTAGTATGATTATTAGGATCAACATTCAGATTATTATGGTTATTATGATCTTTATGGTTATTATTGCTATTATAATGATAAATATGGTTATTTCCAAGTTTATTATGGGTATTATTATGACTAGTATGATTATTATAGTTATTATGATTATTATGATTATTATGGCTAGTATAATACTTATGATGATTATTTCCAAGCTTATTATGGTTATTAATATAATTATTATGATGATTATGGTTATTATGATTATTATGGCTTCTATGGCTAGTATAACGGTTATTATGATTATTTCAAAGCTTATTATGTTTATAATTATGGTTACTATGATTATTATGGATCTTGGTATAATTATGATGAATATAATGATCATCATTAAGATCATTATGGTTATTGCGATTATTATGACTATTATGATTACTCTAGTTATTATGATTATTATGGTTATTATGGCTAGTATGAAGGTTATTATGAGTATTTCAAAGCTTATTATGCTTATTATTATGATTATTCTGATTATTATATGTCTAGGTATAATTATGATGTATATTATGGTCATCATTAAGATTATTATGGTTATTACGTTAATAACAATGATTATTAAGATTATTTCCATGACTATTCTGTTTATTATGATGATTACTATGATCATTATGGTTGTTAGTATGATTATTATGATCACCATTCTGATTATTATGGCTATTGTGATTTTTATAGCTATTATGATTATTATAATGATTATTACGATTATTTCCTAGTTCCTTATTGTTATTATTACGACTATTATGATTATTATGGCTATTATGACTATTATGGTTGATATGGCTAGTATAATGTATATTATGATTATTTCCGAACCCATTATCGTTATTATTATGATTATTATGATTATTACGGATCTTGGTATAATTATCATGGATATTATGATCATCATTATGATTATTATGGTTACTATGATTATTGTGATTATTGCTATGCTTATTAACATTACAATTACGATTATTATGATTATTGTAGTTATTATGATAATCACTATGATTATTATGGTTGTTAGTATGATTATTAGGATCAACATTCAGATTATTATGGCTATTATGATTTTTATGGTTATTATAGCTATTGTAATGATAAATATGATTATTTCCAAGTTTATTATGGTTATTATTATGACTATTATGATTATTATAGTTATTATGATTATTATGACTATTATGGCTAGTATAATACTTACGATGATTATTTCCAAGCTTATTATGGTTATTAATATAATTATTATGATGATTATGGTTATTATGATTATTATGGCTTCTATGGCTAGTATAACGGTTATTATGATTATTTCAAAGCTAATTATATTTATTATTATGGTTACTATGATTATTATGGATCTTCGTATAATTATGATGAATGTAATGATCATCATTAAGATCATTATGGTTATTGCTATTATTATGACTATTATGATTATTCTAGTTATTATGATTATTATGGTTATTATGGCTAGTATAAAGGTTATTATGATTATTTCAAAGCTTATTATGTTTATTATTATGATTACTCTGATTATTGTTTGTCTTAGTATACTTATGATGTATATTATGGTCATCATTGAGATCATTATGGTTCTTAAGGTGATTATGGTTATTACGTTAATAATAACGATTATTAAGATTATTTCCATGACTATTCTGTTTATTATGATGATTACTATGATCATTATGGTTGTTAGTATGATTATTATGATCACCATTCAGATTATTATGGCTATTGTGATTTTTATGGCTATTATGACTATTATAATGATTATTAGGATTATTTCCAAGTTCATTATTGTTGTTAATACGACTATTATGATTATTATGGCTATTATGACTATTATGGTTGTTATGGCTAGTATAATGTATATTATGATTATTTCCGAACCCATTGTGGTTACTATTATGATTATTATGGTTATTACGGATCTTGGTATAATTATCATGGATATTATGATCATCATTAAGATTATTATGGTTACTATGATTATTGTGATTATTGCTATGCTTATTAACATCACAATTACGATTATTATGATGATTGTAGTTATTATGATGATCACTATTATTATTATGGTTGTCAGTATGATTATTAGGATCAACATTTAGATTATTATGGCTATTATGATTTTTATGGTTATTATTGCTATTATAAAGATAAATATGATTATTTCCAAGTTTATTATGGTTATTATTATGACTAGTATGATTATTATAGTTATTACGATTATTATGGCTCGTATAATGCTTATTATGATTATTTCCAAGTTTATTATGGTTCTTACTATAATTATTATGATTATTATGGTTATTAAGATTATTATGGTTACTATGGCTAGTATAACGGTTATTATGATTATTTCAAAGCTTATTATGTTTATTATTATGGTTACTATGATTATTATGGATCATGGTGTAATTATGATGAATATCATGATCATCATTGAGATAACTATGGTTATTGCGATTATTACGACTATTATGATTATTCCAGTTATTATGATTATTATGGTTATTATGGATTGTATAAATGTTATTATGATTATTTCAAAGCTTATTATGTTTATTATTATGATTACTCTGATTATTATATGTCTAGGTATAATTATGGTGAATATTATGGTCATCATTAAGATCATTATGGTTATTACGATGATTATGGTTATTACGTTAATAATAATGGTTATTAAGATTATCTCCATGACTATTCTGTTTATTATGATGATTACCATGATCATTATGGTTGCTAGTATGATTATTATGATCACCATTCTGATTATTATGGCTATTGTGATTTTTATGGCTATTATGACTATTATAATAATTATTACGATTATTTCCAAGTTCATTATTGTTATTATTACGACTATTATGATTATTATGGCTATTATGACTATTATGGTTGATATGGCTAGTATAATGTATATTATGATTATTTCCGAACCCATTCTGGTTATTATTATGATTATTATGATTATTACGGATCTTGGTATAATTATCATGGATATTATGATCATCATTAAGATTATTATGGTTACTATGATTATTGGGATTATTGCTATGCTTATTAACATTACAATTACGATTATTATGATTATTGTAGTTATTATGATGATCACTATGATTATTATGTTTGCCAGTATGATTATTAGGATCAACATTCAGATTATTATGGCTATTATGATCTTTATGGTTATTATTGCTATTATAATGATAAATATGGTTATTTCCAAGTTTATTATGGGTATTATTATGACTAGTATGATTATTATAGTTATTATGATTATTATGGCTAGTATAATGCTTATTATGATTATTTCCGAGCTTATTATGGTTATTGCTATAATTATTATGGATATTATGGTTATTATGATTATTATGGTTACTATGACTACTATAACGGTTATTATGATTATTTCAAAACTTATTATGTTTATTATTATGGTTACTATGATTATTATGGATCTTGGTATAATTATGATGAATATCATGATCATCATTAAGATCATTATGGTTATTGCGATGATTATGGTTATTACGTTAATAATAATGGTTATTAAGATTATTTCCATGACTATTCTGTTTATTATGATGATTACTATGATCATTATGGTTGTTAGTATGATTATCATGATCACCATTGTGATTATTATGGCTATTGTGATTTACATGGCTATTATGACTATTATTATGATTATTACGATTATTTCCTAGTTCATTATTGTTATTATTACGACTATTATGATTATTATGGCTATTATGACTATTATGGTTGATATGGCTAGTATAATGTATATTATGATTATTTCCGAACCCATTATGGTTATTATTATGATTATTATGATTATTACGGATCTTGGTATAATTATCATGGATATTATGATCATCATTAAGATTATTATGGTTACTATGATTATTGGGATTATTGCTATGCTTATTAACATTACAATTACGATTATTATGGTTATTGTAGTTATTATGATGATCACTATGATTATTATGGTTGTTAGTATGATTATTAGGATCAACATTCAGATTATTATGGTTATTATGATCTTTATGGTTATTATTGCTATTATAATGATAAATATGGTTATTTCCAAGTTTATTATGGGTATTATTATGACTAGTATGATTATTATAGTTATTATGATTATTATGATTATTATGGCTAGTATAATACTTATGAGGATTATTTCCAAGCTTATTATGGTTATTAATATAATTATTATGATGATTATGGTTATTATGATTATTATGGCTTCTATGGCTAGTATAACGGTTATTATGATTATTTCAAAGCTTATTATGTTTATAATTATGGTTACTATGATTATTATGGATCTTGGTATAATTATGATGAATATAATGATCATCATTAAGATCATTATGGTTATTGCGATTATTATGACTATTATGATTACTCTAGTTATTATGATTATTATGGTTATTATGGCTAGTATGAAGGTTATTATGAGTATTTCAAAGCTTATTATGCTTATTATTATGATTATTCTGATTATTATATGTCTAGGTATAATTATGATGTATATTATGGTCATCATTAAGATCATTATGGTTATTACGTTAATAACAATGATTATTAAGATTATTTCCATGACTATTCTGTTTATTATGATGATTACTATGATCATTATGGTTGCTAGTATGATTATCATGATCACCATTCTGATTATTATGGCTATTGCGATTTTTATGGCTATTATGACTATTATAATGATTATTACCATTATTTCCAAGTTCATTATTGTTATTATTACGACTATTATGATTATTATGGCTATTATGACTATTATGGTTGTTGTGGCAAGTATAATGTATATTATGATCATTTCCGAACACATTAGGGTTATTATTATGATTATTATGATTATTACGGATCTTGGTACAATTATCATGGATATTATGATCATCATTAAGATTATTATGGTTACTATGATTATTTTGATTATTGCTATGCTTATTAACATTACAATTACGATTATTATGATTATTGTAGTTATTATGATGATCACTATGATCATTATGGTTGTTAGTATGATTATTAGGATCAACATTCAGATTATTATGGCTATTATGATTTTTATGGTTATTATTGCTATTATAATGATAAATATGATTATTTCCAAGTTTATTACGGTTATTATTATCACTATTATGATTATTATAGTTATTATGATTATTATGGTTACTATGGCTAGTATAACGGTTATTATGATTATTTCAAAGCTTATTATGGTTATTACTATAATTATTATGATTATTATGGTTATTATGATTATTATGGTTACTAAGGCTAGTATAACGGTTATTATGATTATTTCAAAGCTTATTATGTTTATTATTATGGTTACTATGCTTATTATGGATCTTGGTATAATTATGATGAATATCATGATCATCATTAAGATCATTATGGTTATTGCGATTATTATGACTATTATGATTATTCTAGGTATTATGATTATTATGGTTATTATGGCTAGTATAAATGTTATTATGATTATTTCAAAGCTTATTATGTTTATTATTATGATTACTCTGATTATTGTTTGTCTTAGTATAATTATGATGTATATTATGGTCATCATTGAGATCATTATGGTTATTAAGGTGATTATGGTTATTACGTTAATAATAACGATTATTAAGATCTTTTCCATGACTATTCTGTTTATTATGATGATTACTATGATCATTATGGTTGTTAGTATGATTATTATGATCACCATTCTGATTATTATGGCTATTGTGATTTTTATTGCTATTATGACTATTATAATGATTATAACGATTATTTCCAAGTCCATTATTGTTATTATTACGACTATTATGATTATTATGGCTGTTATGACTATTATGGTTGATATGGCCAGTATAATGTATATTATGATTATTTCCGTACCCATTATGGTTATTATTATGATTATTATGATTATTACGGATCTTGGTATAATTATCATGGATATTATGATCATCATTAAGATTATTATGGTTACTATGATTATTGGGATTATTGCTATGCTTATTAACATTACAATTACGATTATTATGGTTATTGTAGTTATTATGATGATCACTATGATTATTATGGTTGTTAGTATGATTATTAGGATCAACATTCAGATTATTATGGTTATTATGATCTTTATGGTTATTATTGCTATTATAATGATAAATATGGTTATTTCCAAGTTTATTATGGGTATTATTATGACTAGTATGATTATTATAGTTATTATGATTATTATGATTATTATGGCTAGTATAATACTTATGATGATTATTTCCAAGCTTATTATGGTTATTAATATAATTATTATGATGATTATGGTTATTATGATTATTATGGCTTCTATGGCTAGTATAACGGTTATTATGATTATTTCAAAGCTTATTATGTTTATAATTATGGTTACTATGATTATTATGGATCTTGGTATAATTATGATGAATATAATGATCATCATTAAGATCATTATGGTTATTGCGATTATTATGACTATTATGATTACTCTAGTTATTATGATTATTATGGTTATTATGGCTAGTATGAAGGTTATTATGAGTATTTCAAAGCTTATTATGCTTATTATTATGATTATTCTGATTATTATATGTCTAGGTATAATTATGATGTATATTATGGTCATCATTAAGATTATTATGGTTATTACGTTAATAACAATGATTATTAAGATTATTTCCATGACTATTCTGTTTATTATGATGATTACTATGATCATTATGGTTGTTAGTATGATTATTATGATCACCATTCTGATTATTATGGCTATTGTGATTTTTATAGCTATTATGATTATTATAATGATTATTACGATTATTTCCTAGTTCCTTATTGTTATTATTACGACTATTATGATTATTATGGCTATTATGACTATTATGGTTGATATGGCTAGTATAATGTATATTATGATTATTTCCGAACCCATTATCGTTATTATTATGATTATTATGATTATTACGGATCTTGGTATAATTATCATGGATATTATGATCATCATTATGATTATTATGGTTACTATGATTATTGTGATTATTGCTATGCTTATTAACATTACAATTACGATTATTATGATTATTGTAGTTATTATGATAATCACTATGATTATTATGGTTGTTAGTATGATTATTAGGATCAACATTCAGATTATTATGGCTATTATGATTTTTATGGTTATTATAGCTATTGTAATGATAAATATGATTATTTCCAAGTTTATTATGGTTATTATTATGACTATTATGATTATTATAGTTATTATGATTATTATGACTATTATGGCTAGTATAATACTTACGATGATTATTTCCAAGCTTATTATGGTTATTAATATAATTATTATGATGATTATGGTTATTATGATTATTATGGCTTCTATGGCTAGTATAACGGTTATTATGATTATTTCAAAGCTAATTATGTTTATTATTATGGTTACTATGATTATTATGGATCTTCGTATAATTATGATGAATGTAATGATCATCATTAAGATCATTATGGTTATTGCTATTATTATGACTATTATGATTATTCTAGTTATTATGATTATTATGGTTATTATGGCTAGTATAAAGGTTATTATGATTATTTCAAAGCTTATTATGTTTATTATTATGATTACTCTGATTATTGTTGTTCTTAGTATACTTATGATGTATATTATGGTCATCATTGAGATCATTATGGTTCTTAAGGTGATTATGGTTATTACGTTAATAATAACGATTATTAAGATTATTTCCATGACTATTCTGTTTATTATGATGATTACTATGATCATTATGGTTGTTAGTATGATTATTATGATCACCATTCAGATTATTATGGCTATTGTGATTTTTATGGCTATTATGACTATTATAATGATTATTAGGATTATTTCCAAGTTCATTATTGTTGTTAATACGACTATTATGATTATTATGGCTATTATGACTATTATGGTTGTTATGGCTAGTATAATGTATATTATGATTATTTCCGAACCCATTGTGGTTACTATTATGATTATTATGGTTATTACGGATCTTGGTATAATTATCATGGATATTATGATCATCATTAAGATTATTATGGTTACTATGATTATTGTGATTATTGCTATGCTTATTAACATCACAATTACGATTATTATGATGATTGTAGTTATTATGATGATCACTATTATTATTATGGTTGTCAGTATGATTATTAGGATCAACATTTAGATTATTATGGCTATTATGATTTTTATGGTTATTATTGCTATTATAAAGATAAATATGATTATTTCCAAGTTTATTATGGTTATTATTATGACTAGTATGATTATTATAGTTATTACGATTATTATGGCTCGTATAATGCTTATTATGATTATTTCCAAGTTTATTATGGTTCTTACTATAATTATTATGATTATTATGGTTATTAAGATTATTATGGTTACTATGGCTAGTATAACGGTTATTATGATTATTTCAAAGCTTATTATGTTTATTATTATGGTTACTATGATTATTATGGATCATGGTGTAATTATGATGAATATCATGATCATCATTGAGATAACTATGGTTATTGCGATTATTACGACTATTATGATTATTCCAGTTATTATGATTATTATGGTTATTATGGCTAGTATAAATGTTATTATGATTATTTCAAAGCTTATTATGTTTATTATTATGATTACTCTGATTATTATATGTCTAGGTATAATTATGGTGAATATTATGGTCATCATTAAGATCATTATGGTTATTACGATGATTATGGTTATTACGTTAATAATAATGGTTATTAAGATTATTTCCATGACTATTCTGTTTATTATGATGATTACTATGATCATTATGGTTGTTAGTATGATTATTATGATCACCATTCTGATTATTATGGCTATTGTGATTTTTATGGCTATTATGACTATTATAATGATTATTAGGATTATTTCCAAGTTCATTATTGTTGTTAATACGACTATTATGATTATTATGGCTATTATGACTATTATGGCTGTTATGGCTAGTATAAAGTATATTATGGTTATTTCCGAACTCATTGTGGTTACTATTATGATTATTATGGTTATTACGGATCTTGGTATAATTATCATGGATATTATGATCATCATTAAGATTATTATGGTTACTATGATTATTGTGATTATTGCTATGCTTATTAACATTACAATTACGATTATTATGATTATTGTAGTTATTATGATGATCACTATTATTATTATGGTTGTTAGTATTATTATTAGGATCAACATTTAGATTATTATGGCTATTATGATTTTTATGGTTATTATTGCTATTATAAAGATAAATATGATTATTTCCAAGTTTATTATGGTTATTATTATGACTAGTATGATTATTATAATTATTACGATTATTATGGCTCGTATAATGCTTATTATGATTATTTCCAAGTTTATTATGGTTCTTACTATAATTATTATGATTATTATTGTTATTATGATTATTATGGTTACTATGGCTAGTATAACGGTTATTATGATTATTTCAAAGCTTATTATGTTTATTATTATGGTTACTATGATTATTATGGATCATGGTATAATTATGATGAATATCATGATCATCATTAAGGTAACTATGGTTATTGCGATTATTACGACTATTATGATTATTCCAGTTATTATGATTATTATGGTTATTATGGATTGTATAAATGTTATTATGATTATTTCAAAGCTTATTATGTTTATTATTATGATTACTCTGATTATTATATGTCTAGGTATAATTATGGTGAATATTATGGTCATCATTAAGATCATTATGGTTATTACGATGATTATGGTTATTACGTTAATAATAATGGTTATTAAGATTATCTCCATGACTATTCTGTTTATTATGATGATTACCATGATCATTATGGTTGCTAGTATGATTATTATGATCACCATTCTGATTATTATGGCTATTGTGATTTTTATGGCTATTATGACTATTATAATAATTATTACGATTATTTCCAAGTTCATTATTGTTATTATTACGACTATTATGATTATTATGGCTATTATGACTATTATTGTTGATATGGCTAGTATGATGTATATTATGGTTATTTCCGAACCCATTATGGTTATTATTATGATTATTATGATTATTACGGATCTTGGTATAATTATCATGGATATTATGATCATCATTAAGATTATTATGGTTACTATGATTATTGTGATTATTCCTATGCTTATTAACATTAGAATTACGATTATTATGATTATTGTAGTTATTATGATGATCACTATGATTATTATGGTTGTTAGTATGAATGTTAGGATCAACATTCAGATTATTATGGCTATTATGATTTTTATGGTTATTATTGCTATTATAATGATAAATATGATTATCTCCAAGTTTATTATGGTTATTATTATGACTATTATGATTATTATAGTTATTATGATTATTATGATTATTATGGCTAGTATAATGCTTATTATGATTATTTCCAACCTTATTATGGTTAGTATTATAATTATTATGATGAGTATGGTTATTATGATTATTATTGCTACTATGGCTAGTATAATGGTTATTATGATTATGTCAAAGCTCATTATGTTTATTATTATGGTTACTATGATTATTATGGATCTTGGTATAATTATGATGAATATAATGATCATCATTAAGATCATTATGGTTATTGCGATTATTACGACTATTACGATTACTCTAGTTATTATGGTTATTATGGTTATTATGGCTAGTATTAAGGTTATTATGATTATTTCAAAGCTTATTATGCTTATTATTATGATTACTCTGATTATTATATGTCTAGGTATAATTATGATGAATATTATGGTCATCATTAAGATCATTATGGTTATTACGTTAATAATAATGATTATTAAGATTATTTCCATGACTATTCTGTTTATTATGATGATTACTATGATCATTATGGTTGCTAGTATGATTATTATGATCACCATTCTGATTATTATGGCTATTGCGATTTTTATGGCTATTATGACTATTATAATGATTATTACCATTATTTCCAAGTTCATTATTGTTATTATTACGACTATTATGATTATTATGGCTATTATGACTATTATGGTTGTTGTGGAAAGTATAATGTATATTATGATCATTTCCGAACACATTAGGGTTATTATTATGATTATTATGATTATTACGGATCTTGGTACAATTATCATGGATATTATGATCATCATTAAGATTATTATGGTTACTATGATTATTTTGATTATTGCTATGCTTATTAACATTACAATTACGATTATTATGATTATTGTAGTTATTATGATGATCACTATGATCATTATGGTTGTTAGTATGATTATTAGGATCAACATTCAGATTATTATGGCTATTATGATTTTTATGGTTATTATTGCTATTATAATGATAAATATGATTATTTCCAAGTTTATTACGGTTATTATTATCACTATTATGATTATTATAGTTATTATGATTATTATGGTTACTATGGCTAGTATAACGGTTATTATGATTATTTCAAAGCTTATTATGGTTATTACTATAATTATTATGATTATTATGGTTATTATGATTATTATGGTTACTAAGGCTAGTATAACGGTTATTATGATTATTTCAAAGCTTATTATGTTTATTATTATGGTTACTATGCTTATTATGGATCTTGGTATAATTATGATGAATATCATGATCATCATTAAGATCATTATGGTTATTGCGATTATTATGACTATTATGATTATTCTAGGTATTATGATTATTATGGTTATTATGGCTAGTATAAATGTTATTATGATTATTTCAAAGCTTATTATGTTTATTATTATGATTACTCTGATTATTGTTTGTCTTAGTATAATTATGATGTATATTATGGTCATCATTGAGATCATTATGGTTATTAAGGTGATTATGGTTATTACGTTAATAATAACGATTATTAAGATTATTTCCATGACTATTCTGTTTATTATGATGATTACTATGATCATTATGGTTGTTAGTATGATTATTATGATCACCATTCTGATTATTATGGCTATTGTGATTTTTATTGCTATTATGACTATTATAATGATTATAACGATTATTTCCAAGTCCATTATTGTTATTATTACGACTATTATGATTATTATGGCTGTTATGACTATTATGGTTGATATGGCTAGTATAATGTATATTATGATTATTTCCGAACCCATTATGGTTATTATTATGATTATTATGATTATTACGGATCTTGGTATAATTATCATGGATATTATGATCATCATTAAGATTATTATGGTTACTATGATTATTGGGATTATTGCTATGCTTATTAACATTACAATTACGATTATTATGGTTATTGTAGTTATTATGATGATCACTATGATTATTATGGTTGTTAGTATGATTATTAGGATCAACATTCAGATTATTATGGTTATTATGATCTTTATGGTTATTATTGCTATTATAATGATAAATATGGTTATTTCCAAGTTTATTATGGGTATTATTATGACTAGTATGATTATTATAGTTATTATGATTATTATGATTATTATGGCTAGTATAATACTTATGATGATTATTTCCAAGCTTATTATGGTTATTAATATAATTATTATGATGATTATGGTTATTATGATTATTATGGCTTCTATGGCTAGTATAACGGTTATTATGATTATTTCAAAGCTTATTATGTTTATAATTATGGTTACTATGATTATTATGGATCTTGGTATAATTATGATGAATATAATGATCATCATTAAGATCATTATGGTTATTGCGATTATTATGACTATTATGATTACTCTAGTTATTATGATTATTATGGTTATTATGGCTAGTATGAAGGTTATTATGAGTATTTCAAAGCTTATTATGCTTATTATTATGATTATTCTGATTATTATATGTCTAGGTATAATTATGATGTATATTATGGTCATCATTAAGATTATTATGGTTATTACGTTAATAACAATGATTATTAAGATTATTTCCATGACTATTCTGTTTATTATGATGATTACTATGATCATTATGGTTGTTAGTATGATTATTATGATCACCATTCTGATTATTATGGCTATTGTGATTTTTATAGCTATTATGATTATTATAATGATTATTACGATTATTTCCTAGTTCCTTATTGTTATTATTACGACTATTATGATTATTATGGCTATTATGACTATTATGGTTGATATGGCTAGTATAATGTATATTATGATTATTTCCGAACCCATTATCGTTATTATTATGATTATTATGATTATTACGGATCTTGGTATAATTATCATGGATATTATGATCATCATTATGATTATTATGGTTACTATGATTATTGTGATTATTGCTATGCTTATTAACATTACAATTACGATTATTATGATTATTGTAGTTATTATGATAATCACTATGATTATTATGGTTGTTAGTATGATTATTAGGATCAACATTCAGATTATTATGGCTATTATGATTTTTATGGTTATTATAGCTATTGTAATGATAAATATGATTATTTCCAAGTTTATTATGGTTATTATTATGACTATTATGATTATTATAGTTATTATGATTATTATGACTATTATGGCTAGTATAATACTTATGATGATTATTTCCAAGCTTATTATGGTTATTAATATAATTATTATGATGATTATGGTTATTATGATTATTATGGCTTCTATGGCTAGTATAACGGTTATTATGATTATTTCAAAGCTAATTATGTTTATTATTATGGTTACTATGATTATTATGGATCTTCGTATAATTACGATGAATGTAATGATCATCATTAAGATCATTATGGTTATTGCTATTATTATGACTATTATGATTATTCTAGTTATTATGATTATTATGGTTATTATGGCTAGTATAAAGGTTATTATGATTATTTCAAAGCTTATTATGTTTATTATTATGATTACTCTGATTATTGTTTGTCTTAGTATACTTATGATGTATATTATGGTCATCATTGAGATCATTATGGTTCTTAAGGTGATTATGGTTATTACGTTAATAATAACGATTATTAAGATTATTTCCATGACTATTCTGTTTATTATGATGATTACTATGATCATTATGGTTGTTAGTATGATTATTATGATCACCATTCTGATTATTATGGCTATTGTGATTTTTATTGCTATTATGACTATTATAATGATTATAACGATTATTTCCAAGTCCATTATTGTTGTTAATACGACTATTATGATTATTATGGCTATTATGACTATTATGGTTGTTATGGCTAGTATAATGTATATTATGATTATTTCCGAACCCATTGTGGTTACTATTATGATTATTATGGTTATTACGGATCTTGGTATAATTATCATGGATATTATGATCATCATTAAGATTATTATGGTTACTATGATTATTGTGATTATTGCTATGCTTATTAACATCACAATTACGATTATTATGATGATTGTAGTTATTATGATGATCACTATTATTATTATGGTTGTCAGTATGATTATTAGGATCAACATTTAGATTATTATGGCTATTATGATTTTTATGGTTATTATTGCTATTATAAAGATAAATATGATTATTTCCAAGTTTATTATGGTTATTATTATGACTAGTATGATTATTATAGTTATTACGATTATTATGGCTCGTATAATGCTTATTATGATTATTTCCAAGTTTATTATGGTTCTTACTATAATTATTATGATTATTATGGTTATTATGATTATTATTGCTACTATGGCTAGTATAATGGTTATTATGATTATGTCAAAGCTCATTATGTTTATTATTATGGTTACTATGATTATTATGGATCTTGGTATAATTATGATGAATATAATGATCATCATTAAGATCATTATGGTTATTGCGATTATTACGACTATTACGATTACTCTAGTTATTATGGTTATTATGGTTATTATGGCTAGTATTAAGGTTATTATGATTATTTCAAAGCTTATTATGTTTATTATTATGATTACTCTGATTATTATATGTCTAGGTATAATTATGATGAATATTATGGTCATCAATAAGATCATTATGGTTATTACGATGATTATGGTTATTACGTTAATAATAATGGTTATTAAGATTACTTCCATGACTATTCTGTTTATTATGATGATTACCATGATCATTATGGTTGCTAGTATGATTATTATGATCACCATTCTGATTATTATGGCTATTGTGATTTTTATGGCTATTATGACTATTATAATAATTATTACGATTATTTCCAAGTTCATTATTGTTATTATTAGGATTATTATGATTATTATGGCTATTATGACTATTATTGTTGATATGGCTAGTATGATGTATATTATGGTTATTTCCGAACCCATTATGGTTATTATTACCATTATTATGATTATTACGGGTCTTGGTATAATTATCATGGATATTATGATCATCATTAAGATTATTATGGTTACTATGATTATTTTGATTATTGCTATGCTTATTAACATTACAATTACGATTATTATGATCATTGTAGTTATTATGATGATCACTATGATTATTATGGTTGTTAGTATGATTATTAGGATCAACATTCTGATTATTATGGCTATTATGATTTTTATGGTTATTATTGCTATTATAATGATAAATATGATTATTTCCAAGTTTATTACGGTTATTATTATCACTATTATGATTATTATAGTTATTATGATTACTATGGTTACTATGGCTAGTATAACGGTTATTATGATTATTTCAAAGCTTATTATGGTTATTACTATAATTATTATGATTATTATGGTTATTATGATTATTATGGTTACTATGGCTAGTATAACGGTTATTATGATTATTTCAAAGCTTATTATGTTTATTATTATGGTTACTATGCTTATTATGGATCTTGGTATAATTATGATGAATGTCATGATCATCATTAAGATCATTATGGTTATTGCGATTATTATGACTATTATGATTATTCTAGTTATTATGATTATTATGGTTATTATGGCTAGTATAAGGGTTATTATGATTATTTCAAAGCTTATTATGCTTATTATTATGATTACTCTGATTATTATATGTCTAGGTATAATTATGATGAATATTATGGTCATCATTAAGATCATTATGGTTATTACGTTAATAATAATGATTATTAAGATTATTTCCATGACTATTCTGTTTATTATGATGATTACTATGATCATTATGGTTGCTAGTATGATTATTATGATCACCATTCTGATTATTATGGCTATTGCGATTTTTATGGCTATTATGACTATTATAATGATTATTACCATTATTTCCAAGTTCATTATTGTTATTATTACGACTATTATGATTATTATGGCTATTATGACTATTATGGTTGTTGTGGCAAGTATAATGTATATTATGATCATTTCCGAACACATTAGGGTTATTATTATGATTATTATGATTATTACGGATCTTGGTACAATTATCATGGATATTATGATCATCATTAAGATTATTATGGTTACTATGATTATTTTGATTATTGCTATGCTTATTAACATTACAATTACGATTATTATGATTATTGTAGTTATTATGATGATCACTATGATCATTATGGTTGTTAGTATGATTATTAGGATCAACATTCAGATTATTATGGCTATTATGATTTTTATGGTTATTATTGCTATTATAATGATAAATATGATTATTTCCAAGTTTATTACGGTTATTATTATCACTATTATGATTATTATAGTTATTATGATTATTATGGTTACTATGGCTAGTATAACGGTTATTATGATTATTTCAAAGCTTATTATGGTTATTACTATAATTATTATGATTATTATGGTTATTATGATTATTATGGTTACTAAGGCTAGTATAACGGTTATTATGATTATTTCAAAGCTTATTATGTTTATTATTATGGTTACTATGCTTATTATGGATCTTGGTATAATTATGATGAATATCATGATCATCATTAAGATCATTATGGTTATTGCGATTATTATGACTATTATGATTATTCTAGGTATTATGATTATTATGGTTATTATGGCTAGTATAAATGTTATTATGATTATTTCAAAGCTTATTATGTTTATTATTATGATTACTCTGATTATTGTTTGTCTTAGTATAATTATGATGTATATTATGGTCATCATTGAGATCATTATGGTTATTAAGGTGATTATGGTTATTACGTTAATAATAACGATTATTAAGATTATTTCCATGACTATTCTGTTTATTATGATGATTACTATGATCATTATGGTTGTTAGTATGATTATTATGATCACCATTCTGATTATTATGGCTATTGTGATTTTTATTGCTATTATGACTATTATAATGATTATAACGATTATTTCCAAGTCCATTATTGTTATTATTACGACTATTATGATTATTATGGCTGTTATGACTATTATGGTTGATATGGCTAGTATAATGTATATTATGATTATTTCCGAACCCATTATGGTTATTATTATGATTATTATGATTATTACGGATCTTGGTATAATTATCATGGATATTATGATCATCATCAAGATTATTATGGTTACTATGATTATTGTGATTATTGCTATGCTTATTAACATTACAATTACGATTATTATCATTATTGTAGTTATTATGATGATCACTATGATTATTATGGTTGTTAGTATGATTATTAGGATCAACATTCAGATTATTATGGCTATTATGATTTTTATGGTTATTATTGCTATTATAATGATAAATATGATTATTTCCAAGTTTATTACGGTTATTATTATCACTATTATGATTATTATAGTTATTATGATTATTATGGTTGCTATGGCTAGTATAACGGTTATTATGATTATTTCAAAGCTTATTATGGTTATTACTATACTTATTATGATTATTATGGTTATTATGATTATTATGGTTACTAATGCTAGTATAACGGTTATTATGATTATTTCAAAGCTTATTATGTTTATTATTATGGTTACTATGCTTATTATGGATCTTGGTATAATTATGATGAATATCATGATCATCATTAAGATCATTATAGTTGTTGCGATTATTATGACTATTATGATTATTCTAGTTATTATGATTATTATGGTTATTATGGCTAGTATAAAGGTTATTATGATTATTTCAAAGCTTATTATGTTTATTATTATGATTACTCTGATTATTGTTTGTCTTAGTATAATTATGATGTATATTATGGTCATCATTGAGACCATTATGGTTATTAAGGTGATTATGGCTATTACGTTAATAATAACGATTATTAATATTATTTCCATGACTATTCTGTTTATTATGATGATTACTATGATCATTATGGTTGTTAGTATGATTATTATGATCACCATTCTGATTATTATGGCTATTGTGATTTTTATTGCTATTATGACTATTATAATGATTATAACGATTATTTCCAAGTTCATTATTGTTATTATTACGACTATTATGATTATTATGGCTATTATGACTATTATGGTTGATATGGCTAGTATAATGTATATTATGATTATTTCCGAACCCATTATGGTTATTATTATGATTATTATGATTATTACGGATCTTGGTATAATTATCATGGATATTATGATCATCATTAAGATTATTATGGTTACTATGATTATTGTGATTATTGCTATGCTTATTAACATTACAATTACGATTATTATGATTATTGTAGTTATTATGATGATCACTATGATTATTATGGTTGTTAGTATGATTATTAGGTTCAACATTCAGATTATTATGGCTATTATGATCTTTATGGTTATTATTGCTATTATAATGATAAATATGATTATTTCCAAGTTTATTATGGGTATTATTATGACTAGTATGATTATTATAGTTATTATGATTATTATGGCTAGTATAATGCTTATTATGATTATTTCCAAGCTTATTATGGTTATTACTATAATTATTATGGTTATATTGGTTATTATGATTATTATGGTTACTATGGCTAGTATAACGGTTATTATGATTATTTCAAAACTTATTATGTTTATTATTATGGTTACTATGATTATTATGGTTGCTAGTATGATTATTATGATCACCATTCTGATTATTATGGCTATTGTGATTTTTATGGCTATTATGACTATTATAATAATTATTACGATTATTTCCAAGTTCATTATTGTTATTATTACGACTATTATGATTATTATGGCTATTATGACTATTATTGTTGATATGGCTAGTATGATGTATATTATGGTTATTTCCGAACCCATTATGGTTATTATTATGATTATTATGATTATTACGGATCTTGGTATAATTATCATGGATATTATGATCATCATTAAGATTATTATGGTTACTATGATTATTGTGATTATTCCTATGCTTATTAACATTAGAATTACGATTATTATGATTATTGTAGTTATTATGATGATCACTATGATTATTATGGTTGTTAGTATGAATGTTAGGATCAACATTCAGATTATTATGGCTATTATGATTTTTATGGTTATTATTGCTATTATAATGATAAATATGATTATCTCCAAGTTTATTATGGTTATTATTATGACTATTATGATTATTATAGTTATTATGATTATTATGATTATTATGGCTAGTATAATGCTTATTATGATTATTTCCAACCTTATTATGGTTAGTATTATAATTATTATGATGAGTATGGTTATTATGATTATTATTGCTACTATGGCTAGTATAATGGTTATTATGATTATGTCAAAGCTCATTATGTTTATTATTATGGTTACTATGATTATTATGGATCTTGGTATAATTATGATGAATATAATGATCATCATTAAGATCATTATGGTTATTGCGATTATTACGACTATTACGATTACTCTAGTTATTATGGTTATTATGGTTATTATGGCTAGTATTAAGGTTATTATGATTATTTCAAAGCTTATTATGCTTATTATTATGATTACTCTGATTATTATATGTCTAGGTATAATTATGATGAATATTATGGTCATCATTAAGATCATTATGGTTATTACGTTAATAATAATGATTATTAAGATTATTTCCATGACTATTCTGTTTATTATGATGATTACTATGATCATTATGGTTGCTAGTATGATTATTATGATCACCATTCTGATTATTATGGCTATTGCGATTTTTATGGCTATTATGACTATTATAATGATTATTACCATTATTTCCAAGTTCATTATTGTTATTATTACGACTATTATGATTATTATGGCTATTATGACTATTATGGTTGTTGTGGCAAGTATAATGTATATTATGATCATTTCCGAACACATTAGGGTTATTATTATGATTATTATGATTATTACGGATCTTGGTACAATTATCATGGATATTATGATCATCATTAAGATTATTATGGTTACTATGATTATTTTGATTATTGCTATGCTTATTAACATTACAATTACGATTATTATGATTATTGTAGTTATTATGATGATCACTATGATCATTATGGTTGTTAGTATGATTATTAGGATCAACATTCAGATTATTATGGCTATTATGATTTTTATGGTTATTATTGCTATTATAATGATAAATATGATTATTTCCAAGTTTATTACGGTTATTATTATCACTATTATGATTATTATAGTTATTATGATTATTATGGTTACTATGGCTAGTATAACGGTTATTATGATTATTTCAAAGCTTATTATGGTTATTACTATAATTATTATGATTATTATGGTTATTATGACTATTATGGTTACTAAGGCTAGTATAACGGTTATTATGATTATTTCAAAGCTTATTATGTTTATTATTATGGTTACTATGCTTATTATGGATCTTGGTATAATTATGATGAATATCATGATCATCATTAAGATCATTATGGTTATTGCGATTATTATGACTATTATGATTATTCTAGGTATTATGATTATTATGGTTATTATGGCTAGTATAAATGTTATTATGATTATTTCAAAGCTTATTATGTTTATTATTATGATTACTCTGATTATTGTTTGTCTTAGTATAATTATGATGTATATTATGGTCATCATTGAGATCATTATGGTTATTAAGGTGATTATGGTTATTATGTTAATAATAACGATTATTAAGATTATTTCCATGACTATTCTGTTTATTATGATGATTACTATGATCATTATGGTTGTTAGTATGATTATTATGATCACCATTCTGATTATTATGGCTATTGTGATTTTTATTGCTATTATGACTATTATAATGATTATAACGATTATTTCCAAGTCCATTATTGTTATTATTACGACTATTATGATTATTATGGCTGTTATGACTATTATGGTTGATATGGCTAGTATAATGTATATTATGATTATTTCCGAACCCATTATGGTTATTATTATGATTATTATGATTATTACGGATCTTGGTATAATTATCATGGATATTATGATCATCATCAAGATTATTATGGTTACTATGATTATTGTGATTATTGCTATGCTTATTAACATTACAATTACGATTATTATCATTATTGTAGTTATTATGATGATCACTATGATTATTATGGTTGTTAGTATGATTATTAGGATCAACATTCAGATTATTATGGCTATTATGATTTTTATGGTTATTATTGCTATTATAATGATAAATATGATTATTTCCAAGTTTATTACGGTTATTATTATCACTATTATGATTATTATAGTTATTATGATTATTATGGTTGCTATGGCTAGTATAACGGTTATTATGATTATTTCAAAGCTTATTATGGTTATTACTATACTTATTATGATTATTATGGTTATTATGATTATTATGGTTACTAAGACTAGTATAACGGTTATTATGATTATTTCAAAGCTTATTATGTTTATTATTATGGTTACTATGCTTATTATGGATCTTGGTATAATTATGATGAATATCATGATCATCATTAAGATCATTATAGTTATTGCGATTATTATGACTATTATGATTATTCTAGTTATTATGATTATTATGGTTATTATGGCTAGTATAAAGGTTATTATGATTATTTCAAAGCTTATTATGTTTATTATTATGATTACTCTGATTATTGTTTGTCTTAGTATAATTATGATGTATATTATGGTCATCATTGAGATCATTATGGTTATTAAGGTGATTATGGTTATTACGTTAATAATAACGATTATTAATATTATTTCCATGACTATTCTGTTTATTATGATGATTACTATGATCATTATGGTTGTTAGTATGATTATTATGATCACCATTCGGATTATTATGGCTATTGTGATTTTTATGGCTATTATGACTATTATAACGATTATAACGATTATTTCCAAGTTCATTATTGTTATTATTACGACTATTATGATTATTATGGCTATTGTGACTATTATGGTTGTTATGGCTAGTATAAAGTATATTATGGTTATTTCCGAACCCATTGCGGTTACTATTATGATTATTATGGTTATTACGGATCTTGGTATAATTATCATGGATATTATGATCATCATTAAGATTATTATGGTTACTATGATTATTGTGATTATTGCAACGCTTATTAACATTACAATTACGTTTATTATGATTATTGTAGTTATTATGATGATCACTATGATTATTATGGTTGTCAGTATGATTATTAGGATCAACATTCAGATTATTATGGCTATTATGATTTTTATGGTTATTATTGCTATTATAAAGATAAATATGATTATTTCCAAGTTTATTATGGTTATTATTATGACTAGTATGATTATTATAGTTATTACGATTATTATGGCTCGTATAATGCTTATTATGATTATTTCCAAGTTTGTTATGGTTCTTACTATAATTATTATGATTATTATGGTTATTATGATTATTATGGTTACTATGGCTAGTATAACGGTTATTATGATTATTTCAAAGCTTATTATGGTTATTACTATAATTATTATGATGAGTATGGTTATTATGATTATTATTGCTACTATGGCTAGTATAATGGTTATTATGATTATGTCAAAGCTCATTATGTTTATTATTATGGTTACTATGATTATTATGGATCATGGTATAATTATGATGAATATCATGATCATCATTAAGATAACTATGGTTATTGCGATTATTACGACCATTATGATTATTCCTGTTATTATGGTTATTATGGTTATTATGGCTAGTATAAATGTTATTATGATTATTTCAAAGCTTATTATGTTTATTATTATGATTACTCTGATTATTATATGTCTAGGTATAATTATGGTGAATATTATGGTCATCATTAAGATCATTATGGTTATTACGATGATTATGGTTATTACGTTAATAATAATGGTTATTAAGATTATTTCCATGACTATTCTGTTTATTATGATGATTACTATGATCATTATGGTTGTTAGTATGATTATTACGATCACCATTCTGATTATTATGGCTATTGTGATTTTTATGGCTATTATGACTATTATAATGATTATTAGGATTATTTCCAAGTTCATTATTGTTGTTAATACGACTATTATGATTATTATGGCTATTATGACTATTATTGTTGATATGGCTAGTATGATGTATATTATGGTTATTTCGGAACCCATTATGGTTATTATTACCATTATTATGATTATCACGGGTCTTGGTATAATTATCATGGATATTATGATCATCATTAAGATTATTATGGTTACTATGATTATTTTGATTATTGCTATGCTTATTAACATTACAATTACGATTATTATGATTATTGTAGTTATTATGATGATCACTATGATTATTATGGTTGTTAGTATGATTATTAGGATCAACATTCAGATTATTATGGCTGTTATGATTTTTATGGTTATTATTGCTATTATAATGATAAATATGATTATTTCCAAGTTTATTACGGTTATTATTATCACTATTATGATTATTATAGTTATTATGATTCTTATGGTTACTATGGCTAGTATAACGGTTATTATGATTATTTCAAAGCTTATTATGGTTATTACTATACTTATTATGATTATTATGGTTATTATGATTATTATGGTTACTAAGGCTAGTATAACGGTTATTATGATTATTTCAAAGCTTATTATGTTTATTATTATGGTTACTATGCTTATTATGGATCTTGGTATAATTATGATGAATATCATGATCATCATTAAGATCATTATAGTTATTGCGATTATTATGACTATTATGATTATTCTAGTTATTATGATTATTATGGTTATTATGGCTAGTATAAAGGTTATTATGATTATTTCAAAGCTTATTATGTTTATTATTATGATTACTCTGATTATTGTTTGTCTTAGTATAATTATGATGTATATTATGGTCATCATTGAGATCATTATGGTTATTAAGGTGATTATGGTTATTACGTTAATAATAACGATTATTAATATTATTTCCATGACTATTCTGTTTATTATGATGATTACTATGATCATTATGGTTGTTAGTATGATTATTATGATCACCATTCGGATTATTATGGCTATTGTGATTTTTATGGCTATTATGGCTATTGTAATGATTATTACGATTAGTTCCAAGTTCATTATGGTTATTATTACGACTATTATGATTATTATGGCTATTGTGACTATTATGGTTGTTATGGCTAGTATAAAGTATATTATGGTTATTTCCGAACCCATTGCGGTTACTATTATGATTATTATGGTTATTACGGATCTTGGTATAATTATCATGGATATTATGATCATCATTAAGATTATTATGGTTACTATGATTATTGTGATTATTGCAACGCTTATTAACATTACAATTACGTTTATTATGATTATTGTAGTTATTATGATGATCACTATGATTATTATGGTTGTCAGTATGATTATTAGGATCAACATTCAGATTATTATGGCTATTATGATTTTTATGGTTATTATTGCTATTATAAAGATAAATATGATTATTTCCAAGTTTATTATGGTTATTATTATGACTAGTATGATTATTATAGTTATTACGATTATTATGGCTCGTATAATGCTTATTATGATTATTTCCAAGTTTGTTATGGTTCTTACTATAATTATTATGATTATTATGGTTATTATGATTATTATGGTTACTATGGCTAGTATAACGGTTATTATGATTATTTCAAAGCTTATTATGGTTATTACTATAATTATTATGATGAGTATGGTTATTATGATTATTATTGCTACTATGGCTAGTATAATGGTTATTATGATTATGTCAAAGCTCATTATATTTATTATTATGGTTACTATGATTATTATGGATCATGGTATAATTATGATGAATATCATGATCATCATTAAGATAACTATGGTTATTGCGATTATTACGACCATTATGATTATTCCTGTTATTATGGTTATTATGGTTATTATGGCTAGTATAAATGTTATTATGATTATTTCAAAGCTTATTATGTTTATTATTATGATTACTCTGATTATTATATGTCTAGGTATAATTATGGTGAATATTATGGTCATCATTAAGATCATTATGGTTATTACGATGATTATGGTTATTACGTTAATAATAATGGTTATTAAGATTATTTCCATGACTATTCTGTTTATTATGATGATTACTATGATCATTATGGTTGTTAGTATGATTATTACGATCACCATTCTGATTATTATGGCTATTGTGATTTTTATGGCTATTATGACTATTATAATGATTATTAGGATTATTTCCAAGTTCATTATTGTTGTTAATACGACTATTATGATTATTATGGCTATTGTGACTATTATGGTTGTTATGGCTAGTATAAAGTATATTATGGTTATTTCCGAACCCATTGCGGTTACTATTATGATTATTATAGTTATTACGGATCTTGGTATAATTATCATGGATATTATGATCATCATTAAGATTATCATGGTTACTATGATTATTGTGATTATTGCTATGCTTATTAACATTACAATTACGATTATTATGATTATTGTAGTTATTATGATGATCACTATTATTATTATGGTTGTTAGTATGATGGTTATGTCAACATTGAGATTATTATGGCTATTATGATTTTTATGGTTATTATTGCTATTATAATGATAAATATGATTATTTCCAAGTTTATAATGGTTATTATTATGACTACTATGATTATTATAGTTATTATGATTATTATGATCAATATGGCTAGCATAATGCTTATTATGATTATTTCCAAGCTTATTATGGTTATTATTATAATTATTATGATGAGTATGGTTATTATGATTATTATGGCTTCTATGGCTAGTATAACGGTTATTATGATTATTTCAAGGCTTATTATGTTTATTATTATGGTTACTATGATTATTATGGATCATGGTATAATTATGATGAATATCATGATCATCATTAAGATCATTATGGTTATTGCGATTATTATGACTATTGTGATTACTCTAGTTATTATGATTATTACGGTTATTATGTCTAGTATGAAGGTTATTATGATTATTTCAAAGCATATATATGCTTATTATTACGATTATTCTGATTACTATATGTCTAGGTATAATTATGATGTATATTATGGTCATCATTAAGATTATTATGGTTATTACGTTAATAATAATGATTATTAAGATTATTTCCATGACTATTCTGTTTATTATGATGATTACTATGATCATTATGGTTGTTAGTATGATTATTATGATCACCATTCAGATTATTATGGCTATTGTAATTTTCATGGCTATTATGACTATTGTAATGATTATTACGATTATTTCCAGGTTCATTATTGTTATTATTACGACTATTATGATTATTATGGCTATTATGACTATTATGGTTGTTATGGCTAGTATAATGTATATTATGATTATTTCCGAACCCATTACGGTCATTATTATGATTATTATGATTATTACGGATCTTGGTATAATTATCATGGATATTATGATCATCATTAAGATTATTATGGTTACTATGATTATTGCGATTATTGCTATGCTTATTAACATTACAATTACGATTATTATGATTATTGTAGTTATTATGATGATCACTATGATTATTATGGTTGTTAGTATGATTATTAGGATCAACATTCAGATTATTATGGCTATTATGATTTTTATGGTTATTATTGCTATTATAATGATAAATATGATTATTTCCAAGTTTATTACGGTTATTATTATCACTATTATGATTATTATAGTTATTATGATTATTATGGTTACTATTTCTAGTATAACGGTTATTATGATTATTTCAAAGCTTATTATGGTTATTACTATAATTATTATGATTATTATGGTTATTATGATTATTATGGCTACTATGGCTAGTATAACGGTTATTATGATTATTTCAAAGCTTATTATGTTTATTATTATGGTTACTATGCTTATTATGGATCTTGGTATAATTATGATGAATATCATGATCATCATTAAGATCATTATGGTTATTGCGATTATTATGTCTATTATGATTATTCTAGTTATTATGATTATTATGGTTATTATGGCTAGTATAAAGGTTATTATGATTATTTCAAAGCTTATTATGTTTATTATTATGATTACTCTGATTATTATATGTCTTAGTATAATTATGATAAATATTATGGTCATCATTAAGATCTTTATGGTTATTACGATGATTATGGTAATTTCGTTAATAATCATGATTATTAAGATTATTTCCATGACTATTCTGTTTATTCTTATGATTACTATGATCATTATGGTTGTTAGTATGATTATTATGATCACCATTCAGATTATTATGGCTATTGTGATTTTTATGGCTATTATGGCTATTGTAATGATTATTACGATTATTTCCAAGTTCATTATGGTTATTATTACGACTATTATGATTATTATGGCTATTATGACTATTATTGTTGTTATGGCTAGTATAAAGTATATTATGATTATTTCCGGACCTATTATGGTTATTATTATGTTTAATATGATTATTACGGGTCTTGGTAAAATTATCATGGATATTATGATCATCATTAAGATTATTATGGTTACTCTGATTATTGTGATTATTGCTAAGCTTATAAACATTACAATTACGATTATTATGATTATTGTAGTTACTATGATGATCACTATGATTATTATGGTTGTTAGTATGATTATTATGATCACCATTCTGATTATTATGGCTATTATGATTTTTATGGTTATTATTGCTATTATAATGATAAATATGATTATTTCCAAGTTTATAATGGTTATTATTATGACTACTATGATTATTATAGTTATTATGATTATTATGATCAATGTGGCTAGCATAAAGCTTATTATGATTATTTCCAAGCTTATTATGGTTATTATTATAATTATTATGATGAGTATGGTTATTATGATTATTATGGCTTCTATGGCTAGTATAACGGTTATTATGATTATTTCAAAGCTTATTATGTTTATTATTATGGTTACTATGATTATTATGGATCATGGTATAATTATGATGAATATAATGATCATCATTAAGATCATTATGGTTATTGCGATTATTATGACTATTGTGATTACTCTAGTTATTATGATTATTATGGTTGTTATGGCTAGTATAAAGGTTATTATGACTATTTGAAAGCGTATTATGCTTATTATTATGATTACTCTGATTATTATATGTCTAGGTATAATTATGATGAATATTATGGTCATCATTAAGATCATTATGGTTATTACGTTAATAATAATGATTATTAAGATTATTTCCATGACTATTCTGGTTATTATGATGATTACTATGATCATTATGGTTGCTCGTATGATTATTATGATCACCATTCTGATTATTATGGCTATTGTCATTTTTATGGCTATTATGACTATTATAATGATTATTACGATTATTTCCAAGTTCATTATTGTTATTATTACGACTATTATGATTATTATGGCTATTATGACTATTATGGTTGTTATGGCAAGTATAATGTATATTATGATTATTTCCGAGCACATTAGGGTTATTATTATGATTATTATGATTATTACGGATCTTGGTATAATTATCATGGATATTATGATCATCATTAAGATTATTATGGTTACTATGATTATTGTGATTATTGCTAGGCTTATTAACATTACAATTACGATTATTATGATTATTTTAGTTATTATGATGATCACTATGATTATTATGGTTGTTAGTATGATTATTAGGATCAGCATTCAGATTATTATGGCTATTATGATTTTTATGGTTATTATTGCTATTATAATGATAAATATGATTATTTCCAAGTTTGTTACGGTTATTATTATCACTATTATGATTATTATAGTTATTATGATTATTATGGTTACTATGGCTAGTATAACGGTTATTATGATTATTTCAAAGCTTATTATGTTTATTATTATTGTTACTATGATTATTATGGATCATGGTATAATTATGATGAATATCATGATCATCATTAAGATAACTATGGTTATTGCGATTATTACGACCATTATGATTATTCCTGTTATTATGATTATTATGGTTATTATGGCTAGTATAAATGTTATTATGATTATTTCAAAGCTTATTATGTTTATTATTATGATTACTCTGATTATTATATGTCTAGGTATAATTATGGCGAATATTATGGTCATCATTAAGATCATTATGGTTATTACGATGATTATGGTTATTACGTTAATAATAATGGTTATTAAGATTATTTCCATGACTATTCTGTTTATTATGATGATTACTATGATCATTATGGTTGTTAGTATGATTATTACGATCACCATTCTGATTATTATGGCTATTGTGATTTTTATGGCTATTATGACTATTATAATGATTATTAGGATTATTTCCAAGTTCATTATTGTTGTTAATACGACTATTATGATTATTATGGCTATTGTGACTATTATGGTTGTTATGGCTAGTATAAAGTATATTATGGTTATTTCCGAACCCATTGCGGTTACTATTATGATTATTATAGTTATTACGGATCTTGGTATAATTATCATGGATATTATGATCATCATTAAGATTATCATGGTTACTATGATTATTGTGATTATTGCTATGCTTATTAACATTACAATTACGATTATTATGATTATTGTAGTTATTATGATGATCACTATTATTATTATGGTTGTTAGTATGATGGTTATGTCAACATTGAGATTATTATGGCTATTATGATTTTTATGGTTATTATTGCTATTATAATGATAAATATGATTATTTCCAAGTTTATAATGGTTATTATTATGACTACTATGATTATTATAGTTATTATGATTATTATGATCAATATGGCTAGCATAATGCTTATTATGATTATTTCCAAGCTTATTATGGTTATTATTATAATTATTATGATGAGTATGGTTATTATGATTATTATGGCTTCTATGGCTAGTATAACGGTTATTATGATTATTTCAAGGCTTATTATGTTTATTATTATGGTTACTATGATTATTATGGATCATGGTATAATTATGATGAATATAATGATCATCATTAAGATCATTATGGTTATTGCGATTATTATGACTATTGTGATTACTCTAGTTATTATGATTATTACGGTTATTATGTCTAGTATGAAGGTTATTATGATTATTTCAAAGCATATATATGCTTATTATTACGATTATTCTGATTACTATATGTCTAGGTATAATTATGATGTATATTATGGTCATCATTAAGATTATTATGGTTATTACGTTAATAATAATGATTATTAAGATTATTTCCATGACTATTCTGTTTATTATGATGATTACTATGATCATTATGGTTGTTAGTATGATTATTATGATCACCATTCAGATTATTATGGCTATTGTAATTTTCATGGCTATTATGACTATTGTAATGATTATTACGATTATTTCCAGGTTCATTATTGTTATTATTACGACTATTATGATTATTATGGCTATTATGACTATTATGGTTGTTATGGCTAGTATAATGTATATTATGATTATTTCCGAACCCATTACGGTTATTATTATGATTATTATGATTATTACGGATCTTGGTATAATTATCATGGATATTATGATCATCATTAAGATTATTATGGTTACTATGATTATTGCGATTATTGCTATGCTTATTAACATTACAATTACGATTATTATGATTATTGTAGTTATTATGATGATCACTATGATTATTATGGTTGTTAGTATGATTATTAGGATCAACATTCAGATTATTATGGCTATTATGATTTTTATGGTTATTATTGCTATTATAAAGATAAATATGATTATTTCCAAGTTTATTATGGTTATTATTATGGCTAGTATGATTATTATAGTTATTACGATTATTATGGCTCGTATAATGCTTATTATGATTATTTCCAAGTTTATTATGGTTCTTACTATAATTATTATGATTATTATGGTTGCTATGGCTAGTATAACGGTTATTATGATTATTTCAAAGCTTATTATGTTTATTATTATGGTTACTATGATTATTATGGATCATGGTATAATTATGATGAATATCATGATCATCATTAAGATAACTATGGTTATTGCGATTATTACGACCATTATGATTATTCCTGTTATTATGATTATTATGGTTATTATGGCTAGTATAAATGTTATTATGATTATTTCAAAGCTTATTATGTTTATTATTATGATTACTCTGATTATTATATGTCTAGGTATAATTATGGTGAATATTATGGTCATCATTAAGATCATTATGGTTATTACGATGATTATGGTTATTACGTTAATAATAATGGTTATTAAGATTATTTCCATGACTATTCTGTTTATTATGATGATTACTATGATCATTATGGTTGTTAGTATGATTATTACGATCACCATTCTGATTATTATGGCTATTGTGATTTTTATGGCTATTATGACTATTATAATGATTATTAGGATTATTTCCAAGTTCATTATTGTTGTTAATACGACTATTATGATTATTATGGCGATTGTGACTATTATGGTTGTTATGGCTAGTATAAAGTATATTATGGTTATTTCCGAACCCATTGCGGTTACTATTATGATTATTATAGTTATTACGGATCTTGGTATAATTATCATGGATATTATGATCATCATTAAGATTATCATGGTTACTATGATTATTGTGATTATTGCTATGCTTATTAACATTACAATTACGATTATTATGATTATTGTAGTTATTACGATGATCACTATTATTATTATGGTTGTTAGTATGATGGTTATGTCAACATTGAGATTATTATGGCTATTATGATTTTTATGGTTATTATTGCTATTATAATGATAAATATGATTATTTCCAAGTTTATAATGGTTATTATTATGACTACTATGATTATTATAGTTATTATGATTATTATGATCAATATGGCTAGCATAATGCTTATTATGATTATTTCCAAGCTTATTATGGTTATTATTATAATTATTATGATGAGTATGGTTATTATGATTATTATGGCTTCTATGGCTAGTATAACGGTTATTATGATTATTTCAAAGCTTATTATGTTTATTATTATGGTTACTATGATTATTATGGATCATGGTATAATTATGATGAATATAATGATCATCATTAAGATCATTATGGTTATTGCGATTATTATGACTATTGTGATTACTCTAGTTAATATGACTATTATGGTTATTATGTCTAGTATGAAGGTTATTATGATTATTTCAAAGCATATATATGCTTATTATTACGATTATTCTGATTACTATATGTCTAGGTATAATTATGATGTATATTATGGTCATCATTAAGATTATTATGGTTATTACGTTAATAATAATGATTATTAAGATTATTTCCATGACTATTCTGTTTATTATGATGATTACTATGATCATTATGGTTGTTAGTATGATTATTATGATCACCATTCAGATTATTATGGCTATTGTAATTTTCATGGCTATTATGACTATTGTAATGATTATTACGATTATTTCCAGGTTCATTATTGTTATTATTACGACTATTATGATTATTATGGCTATTATGACTATTATTGTTGTTATGGCTAGTATAAAGTATAGTATGATTATTTCCGGACCTATTATGGTTATTATTATGTTTAATATGATTATTACGGGTCTTGGTAAAATTATCATGGATATTATGATCATCATTAAGATTATTATGGTTACTCTGATTATTGTGATTATTGCTAAGCTTATAAACATTACAATTACGATTATTATGATTATTGTAGTTACTATGATGATCACTATGATTATTATGGTTGTTAGTATGATTATTAGGATCAACATTCAGATTATTATGGCTATTATGATTTTTATGGTTATTATTGCTATTATAATGATAAATATGGTTATTTCCAAGTTTATTACGGTTATTATTATCACTATTATGATTATTATAGTTATTATGATTATTATGGTTACTATGGCTAGTATAACAGTTATTATGATTATTTCAAAGCTTATTATGGTTATTACTATAATTATTATGATTATTATGGTTATTATGGCTATTATGGTTACTAAGGCTAGTATAACGGTTATTATGATTATTTCAAAGCTTATTATGTTTATTATTATGGTTACTATGCTTATTATGGATCTTGGTATAATTATGATGAATATCATGATCATCATTAAGATCATTATGGTTATTACGGTGATTATGGTTATTACGTTAATAATAATGATTATTAAGATTATTTCCATGACTATTCTGTTTATTATGATGATTACTATGATCATTATGGTTGTTAGTATGGTTATTATGATCACCATTCAGATTATTATGGCTATTGTGATTTTTATTGCTATTATGACTATTATAATGATTATAACGATTATTTCCAAGTTCATTATTGTTATTATTACGACTATTATGATTATTAGGGCTATTATGACTATTATGGTTGTTATGGCTAGTATAAAGTATATTATGATTATTTCCGAACCTATTATGGTTGTTATTATGATTATTATGATTATTACGGATCTCGATGTAATTATCATGAATATTATGATCATCATTAAGATTATTACGGTTACTATGATTATTGTGATTATTGCTAAGCTTATTAACATTACAATTACGATTATTATCATTATTGTAGTTATTATGATGATCACTATGATTATTATGGTTGTTAGTATGATTATTAGGATCAACATTCAGATTATTATGGCTATTATGATTTTTATGGTTATTATTGCTATTATAATGATAAATATGATTATTTCCAAGTTTATTACGGTTATTATTATCACTATTATGATTATTATAGTTATTATGATTATTATGGTTACTATGGCTAGTATAACGGTTATTATGATTATTTCAAAGCTTATTATGGTTATTACTATAATTATTATGATTATTATGGTTATTATGATTATTATGGTTACTAAGGCTAGTATAACGGTTATTATGATTATTTCAAAGCTTATTATGTTTATTATTATGGTTACTATGCTTATTATGGATCTTGGTATAATTATGATGAATATCATGATCATCATTAAGATCATTATGGTTATTGCGATTATTATGACTATTATGATTATTCTAGGTATTATGATTATTATGGTTATTATGGCTAGTATAAATGTTATTATGATTATTTCAAAGCTTATTATGTTTATTATTATGATTACTCTGATTATTGTTTGTCTTAGTATAATTATGATGTATATTATGGTCATCATTGAGATCATTATGGTTATTAAGGTGATTATGGTTATTACGTTAATAATAACGATTATTAAGATTATTTCCATGACTATTCTGTTTATTATGATGATTACTATGATCATTATGGTTGTTAGTATGATTATTATGATCACCATTCTGATTATTATGGCTATTGTGATTTTTATTGCTATTATGACTATTATAATGATTATAACGATTATTTCCAAGTCCATTATTGTTATTATTACGACTATTATGATTATTATGGCTGTTATGACTATTATGGTTGATATGGCTAGTATAATGTATATTATGATTATTTCCGAACCCATTATGGTTATTATTATGATTATTATGATTATTACGGATCTTGGTATAATTATCATGGATATTATGATCATCATCAAGATTATTATGGTTACTATGATTATTGTGATTATTGCTATGCTTATTAACATTACAATTACGATTATTATGATTATTGTAGTTATTATGATGATCACTATGATTATTATGGTTGTTAGTATGATTATTAGGTTCAACATTCAGATTATTATGGCTATTATGATCTTTATGGTTATTATTGCTATTATAATGATAAATATGATTATTTCCAAGTTTATTATGGGTATTATTATGACTAGTATGATTATTATAGTTATTATGATTATTATGGCTAGTATAATGCTTATTATGATTATTTCCAAGCTTATTATGGTTATTACTATAATTATTATGGTTATATTGGTTATTATGATTATTATGGTTACTATGGCTAGTATAACGGTTATTATGATTATTTCAAAACTTATTATGTTTATTATTATGGTTACTATGATTATTATGGATCTTGGTATAATTATGATGAATATCATGATCATCATTAAGATCATTATGCTTATTGCGATTATTATGACTATTATGATTATTGTAGTTATTATGATTATTATGGTTATTATGGCTAGTATAAAGGTTATTATGATTATTTCAAAGCTTATTATGTTTATTATTATGATTACTCTGATTATTATATGTCTAGGTATAATTATGATGAATATTATGGTCATCAATAAGATCATTATGGTTATTACGATGATTATGGTTATTACGTTAATAATAATGGTTATTAAGATTATTTCCATGACTATTCTGTTTATTATGATGATTACCATGATCATTATGGTTGCTAGTATGATTATTATGATCACCATTCTGATTATTATGGCTATTGTGATTTTTATGGCTATTATGACTATTATAATAATTATTACGATTATTTCCAAGTTCATTATTGTTATTATTACGATTATTATGATTATTATGGCTATTATGACTATTATTGTTGATATGGCTAGTATGATGTATATTATGGTTATTTCCGAACCCATTATGGTTATTATTACCATTATTATGATTATCACGGGTCTTGGTATAATTATCATGGATATTATGATCATCATTAAGATTATTATGGTTACTATGATTATTTTGATTATTGCTATGCTTATTAACATTACAATTACGATTATTATGATTATTGTAGTTATTATGATGATCACTATGATTATTATGGTTGTTAGTATGATTATTAGGATCAACATTCAGATTATTATGGCTGTTATGATTTTTATGGTTATTATTGCTATTATAATGATAAATATGATTATTTCCAAGTTTATCACGGTTATTATTATCACTATTATGATTATTATAGTTATTATGATTCTTATGGTTACTATGGCTAGTATAACGGTTATTATGATTATTTCAAAGCTTATTATGGTTATTACTATAATTATTATGATTATTATGGTTATTATGATTATTATGGTTACTAAGGCTAGTATAACGGTTATTATGATTATTTCAAAGCTTATTATGTTTATTATTATGGTTACTATGCTTATTATGGATCTTGGTATAATTATGATGAATATCATGATCATCATTAAGATCATTATGGTTATTGCGATTATTATGACTATTATGATTATTCTAGGTATTATGATTATTATGGTTATTATGGCTAGTATAAATGTTATTATGATTATTTCAAAGCTTATTATGTTTATTATTATGATTACTCTGATTATTGTTTGTCTTAGTATAATTATGATGTATATTATGGTCATCATTGAGATCATTATGGTTATTAAGGTGATTATGGTTATTACGTTAATAATAACGATTATTAAGATTATTTCCATGACTATTCTGTTTATTATGATGATTACTATGATCATTATGGTTGTTAGTATGATTATTATGATCACCATTCTGATTATTATGGCTATTGTGATTTTTATTGCTATTATGACTATTATAATGATTATAACGATTATTTCCAAGTCCATTATTGTTATTATTACGACTATTATGATTATTATGGCTGTTATGACTATTATGGTTGATATGGCTAGTATAATGAATATTATGATTATTTCCGAACCCATTATGGTTATTATTATGATTATTATGATTATTACAGATCTCGGTATAATTATCATGGATATTATTATCATCATTAAGATTATTATGGTTTCTCTGATTATTGTGATTATTGCTATGCTTATTAACATTACAATTACGATTATTATCATTATTGTAGTTATTATGATGATCACTATGATTATTATGGTTGTTAGTATGATTATTAGGATCAACATTCAGATTATTATGGCTATTATGGTTTTTATGGTTATTATTGCTATTATAATGATAAATATGATTATTTCCAAGTTTATTACGGTTATTATTATCACTATTATGATTATTATAGTTATTATGATTATTATGGTTGCTATGGCTAGTATAACGGTTATTATGATTATTTCAAAGCTTATTATGGTTATTACTATACTTATTATGATTATTATGGTTATTATGATTATTATGGTTACTAAGGCTAGTATAACGGTTATTATGATTATTTCAAAGCTTATTATGTTTATTATTATGGTTACTATGCTTATTATGGATCTTGGTATAATTATGATGAATATCATGATCATCATTAAGATCATTATAGTTATTGCGATTATTATGACTATTATGATTATTCTAGTTATTATGATTATTATGGTTATTATGGCTAGTATAAAGGTTATTATGATTATTTCAAAGCTTATTATGTTTATTATTATGATTACTCTGATTATTGTTTGTCTTAGTATAATTATGATGTATATTATGGTCATCATTGAGATCATTATGGTTATTAAGGTGATTATGGTTATTACGTTAATAATAACGATTATTAATATTATTTCCATGACTATTCTGTTTATTATGATGATTACTATGATCATTATGGTTGTTAGTATGATTATTATGATCACCATTCGGATTATTATGGCTATTGTGATTTTTATTGCTATTATGACTATTATAATGATTATAACGATTATTTCCAAGTTCATTATTGTTATTATTACGACTATTATGATTATTATGGCTATTATGACTATTATGGTTGATATGGCTAGTATAATGTATATTATGATTATTTCCGAACCCATTATGGTTATTATTATGATTATTATGATTATTACGGATCTTGGTATAATTATCATGGATATTATGATCATCATTAAGATTATTATGGTTACTATGATTATTGTGATTATTGCTATGCTTATTAACACTACAATTACGATTATTATGATTATTGTAGTTATTATGATGATCACTATGATTATTATGGTTGTTAGTATGATTATTAGGTTCAACATTCAGATTATTATGGCTATTATGATCTTTATGGTTATTATTGCTATTATAATGATAAATATGATTATTTCCAAGTTTATTATGGGTATTATTATGACTAGTATGATTATTATAGTTATTATGATTATTATGGCTAGTATAATGCTTATTATGATTATTTCCAAGCTTATTATGGTTATTACTATAATTATTATGGTTATTATGGTTATTATGATTATTATGGTTACTATGGCTAGTATAACGGTTATTATGATTATTTCAAAACTTATTATGTTTATTATTATGGTTACTATGATTATTATGGATCTTGGTATAATTATGATGAATATCATGATCATCATTAAGATCATTGTGGTTATTGCGATTATTATGACTATTATGATTATTGTAGTTATTATGATTATTATGGTTATTATGGCTAGTATAAAGGTTATTATGATTATTTCAAAGCTTATTATGTTTATTATTATGATTACTCTGATTATTATATGTCTAGGTATAATTATGATGAATATTATGGTCATCAATAAGATCATTATGGTTATTACGATGATTATGGTTATTACGTTAATAATAATGGTTATTAAGATTACTTCCATGACTATTCTGTTTATTATGATGATTACCATGATCATTATGGTTGCTAGTATGATTATTATGATCACCATTCTGATTATTATGGCTATTGTGATTTTTATGGCTATTATGACTATTATAATAATTATTACGATTATTTCCAAGTTCATTATTGTTATTATTAGGATTATTATGATTATTATGGCTATTATGACTATTATTGTTGATATGGCTAGTATGATGTATATTATGGTTATTTCCGAACCCATTATGGTTATTATTACCATTATTATGATTATTACGGGTCTTGGTATAATTATCATGGATATTATGATCATCATTAAGATTATTATGGTTACTATGATTATTTTGATTATTGCTATGCTTATTAACATTACAATTACGATTATTATGATCATTGTAGTTATTATGATGATCACTATGATTATTATGGTTGTTAGTATGATTATTAGGATCAACATTCTGATTATTATGGCTATTATGATTTTTATGGTTATTATTGCTATTATAATGATAAATATGATTATTTCCAAGTTTATTACGGTTATTATTATCACTATTATGATTATTATAGTTATTATGATTACTATGGTTACTATGGCTAGTATAACGGTTATTATGATTATTTCAAAGCTTATTATGGTTATTACTATAATTATTATGATTATTATGGTTATTATGATTATTATGGTTACTATGGCTAGTATAACGGTTATTATGATTATTTCAAAGCTTATTATGTTTATTATTATGGTTACTATGCTTATTATGGATCTTGGTATAATTATGATGAATGTCATGATCATCATTAAGATCATTATGGTTATTGCGATTATTATGACTATTATGATTATTCTAGTTATTATGATTATTATGGTTATTATGGCTAGTATAAAGGTTATTATGATTATTTCAAAGCTTATTATGTTTATTATTATGATTACTCTGATTATTATATGTCTTAGTATAATTATGATAAATATTATGGTCATCATTAAGATCTTTATGGTTATTACGATGATTATGGTAATTACGTTAATAATCATGATTATTAAGATTATTTCCATGACTATTCTGTTTATTATTACGATTACTATGATCATTATGGTTGTTAGTATGATTATTATGATCACCATTCAGATTATTATGGCTATTGTGATTTTTATGGCTATTATGGCTATTGTAATGATTATTACGATTAGTTCCAAGTTCATTATGGTTATTATTACGACTATTATGATTATTTTGGCTATTATGGCTATTATTGTTGTTATGGCTAGTATAAAGTATATTATGATTATTTCCGGACCTATTATGGTTATTATTATGTTTAATATGATTATTACGGGTCTTGGTAAAATTATCATGGATATTATGATCATCATTAAGATTATTATGGTTACTCTGATTATTGTGATTATTGCTAAGCTTATAAACATTACAATTACGATTATTATGATTATTGTAGTTGTTATGATGATCACTATGATCATTATGGTTGTTAGCATGATTATTATGATCACCATTCTGATTATTATGGCTATTGTGATTTTTATGGCTATTATGACTATTATAATGATTATTACGATTATTTCCAAGTTCATTATTGTTATTATTACGACTATTGCGATTATTATGGCTATTATGACTATTATGACTGATATGGCTAGTATAATGTATATTATGATTATTTCCGAGCCCATTGTGGTTACTATTATGATTATTATGGTTATTACGGATCTTGGTATAATTATCATGGATATTATGATCATCATTAAGATTATTATGGTTACTATGATTATTGTGATTATTGCAACGCTTATTAACATTACAATTACGTTTATTATGATTATTGTAGTTATTATGATGATCACTATGATTATTATGGTTGTCAGTATGATTATTAGGATCAACATTCAGATTATTATGGCTATTATGATTTTTATGGTTATTATTGCTATTATAAAGATAAATATGATTATTTCCAAGTTTATTATGGTTATTATTATGACTAGTATGATTATTATAGTTATTACGATTATTATGGCTCGTATAATGCTTATTATGATTATTTCCAAGTTTGTTATGGTTCTTACTATAATTATTATGATTATTATGGTTATTATGATTATTATGGTTACTATGGCTAGTATAACGGTTATTATGATTATTTCAAAGCTTATTATGGTTATTACTATAATTATTATGATGAGTATGGTTATTATGATTATTATTGCTACTATGGCTAGTATAATGGTTATTATGATTATGTCAAAGCTCATTATGTTTATTATTATGGTTACTATGATTATTATGGATCATGGTATAATTATGATGAATATCATGATCATCATTAAGATAACTATGGTTATTGCGATTATTACGACCATTATGATTATTCCTGTTATTATGGTTATTATGGTTATTATGGCTAGTATAAATGTTATTATGATTATTTCAAAGCTTATTATGTTTATTATTATGATTACTCTGATTATTATATGTCTAGGTATAATTATGGTGAATATTATGGTCATCATTAAGATCATTATGGTTATTACGATGATTATGGTTATTACGTTAATAATAATGGTTATTAAGATTATTTCCATGACTATTCTGTTTATTATGATGATTACTATGATCATTATGGTTGTTAGTATGATTATTACGATCACCATTCTGATTATTATGGCTATTGTGATTTTTATGGCTATTATGACTATTATAATGATTATTAGGATTATTTCCAAGTTCATTATTGTTGTTAATACGACTATTATGATTATTATGGCTATTGTGACTATTATGGTTGTTATGGCTAGTATAAAGTATATTATGGTTATTTCCGAACCCATTGCGGTTACTATTATTATTATTATAGTTATTACGGATCTTGGTATAATTATCATGGATATTATGATCATCATTAAGATTATCATGGTTACTATGATTATTGTGATTATTGCTATGCTTATTAACATTACAATTACGATTATTATGATTATTGTAGTTATTATGATGATCACTATTATTATTATGGTTGTTAGTATGATGGTTATGTCAACATTGAGATTATTATGGCTATTATGATTTTTATGGTTATTATTGCTATTATAATGATAAATATGATTATTTCCAAGTTTATAATGGTTATTATTATGACTACTATGATTATTATAGTTATTATGATTATTATGATCAATATGGCTAGCATAATGCTTATTATGATTATTTCCAAGCTTATTATGGTTATTATTATAATTATTATGATGAGTATGGTTATTATGATTATTATGGCTTCTATGGCTAGTATAACGGTTATTATGATTATTTCAAGGCTTATTATGTTTATTATTATGGTTACTATGATTATTATGGATCATGGTATAATTATGATGAATATAATGATCATCATTAAGATCATTATGGTTATTGCGATTATTATGACTATTGTGATTACTCTAGTTATTATGATTATTACGGTTATTATGTCTAGTATGAAGGTTATTATGATTATTTCAAAGCATATATATGCTTATTATTACGATTATTCTGATTACTATATGTCTAGGTATAATTATGATGTATATTATGGTCATCATTAAGATTATTATGGTTATTACGTTAATAATAATGATTATTAAGATTATTTCCATGACTATTCTGTTTATTATGATGATTACTATGATCATTATGGTTGTTAGTATGATTATTATGATCACCATTCAGATTATTATGGCTATTGTAATTTTCATGGCTATTATGACTATTGTAATGATTATTACGATTATTTCCAGGTTCATTATTGTTATTATTACGACTATTATGATTATTATGGCTATTATGACTATTATGGTTGTTATGGCTAGTATAATGTATATTATGATTATTTCCGAACCCATTACGGTCATTATTATGATTATTATGATTATTACGGATCTTGGTATAATTATCATGGATATTATGATCATCATTAAGATTATTATGGTTACTATGATTATTGCGATTATTGCTATGCTTATTAACATTACAATTACGATTATTATGATTATTGTAGTTATTATGATGATCACTATGATTATTATGGTTGTTAGTATGATTATTAGGATCAACATTCAGATTATTATGGCTATTATGATTTTTATGGTTATTATTGCTATTATAATGATAAATATGATTATTTCCAAGTTTATTACGGTTATTATTATCACTATTATGATTATTATAGTTATTATGATTATTATGGTTACTATTTCTAGTATAACGGTTATTATGATTATTTCAAAGCTTATTATGGTTATTACTATAATTATTATGATTATTATGGTTATTATGATTATTATGGCTACTATGGCTAGTATAACGGTTATTATGATTATTTCAAAGCTTATTATGTTTATTATTATGGTTACTATGCTTATTATGGATCTTGGTATAATTATGATGAATATCATGATCATCATTAAGATCATTATGGTTATTGCGATTATTATGTCTATTATGATTATTCTAGTTATTATGATTATTATGGTTATTATGGCTAGTATAAAGGTTATTATGATTATTTCAACGCTTATTATGTTTATTATTATGATTACTCTGATTATTATATGTCTTAGTATAATTATGATAAATATTATGGTCATCATTAAGATCTTTATGGTTATTACGATGATTATGGTAATTTCGTTAATAATCATGATTATTAAGATTATTTCCATGACTATTCTGTTTATTCTTATGATTACTATGATCATTATGGTTGTTAGTATGATTATTATGATCACCATTCAGATTATTATGGCTATTGTGATTTTTATGGCTATTATGGCTATTGTAATGATTATTACGATTATTTCCAAGTTCATTATGGTTATTATTACGACTATTATGATTATTATGGCTATTATGACTATTATTGTTGTTATGGCTAGTATAAAGTATATTATGATTATTTCCGGACCTATTATGGTTATTATTATGTTTAATATGATTATTACGGGTCTTGGTAAAATTATCATGGATATTATGATCATCATTAAGATTATTATGGTTACTCTGATTATTGTGATTATTGCTAAGCTTATAAACATTACAATTACGATTATTATGATTATTGTAGTTACTATGATGATCACTATGATTATTATGGTTGTTAGTATGATTATTATGATCACCATTCTGATTATTATGGCTATTATGATTTTTATGGTTATTATTGCTATTATAATGATAAATATGATTATTTCCAAGTTTATAATGGTTATTATTATGACTACTATGATTATTATAGTTATTATGATTATTATGATCAATGTGGCTAGCATAAAGCTTATTATGATTATTTCCAAGCTTATTATGGTTATTATTATAATTATTATGATGAGTATGGTTATTATGATTATTATGGCTTCTATGGCTAGTATAACGGTTATTATGATTATTTCAAAGCTTATTATGTTTATTATTATGGTTACTATGATTATTATGGATCATGGTATAATTATGATGAATATAATGATCATCATTAAGATCATTATGGTTATTAAGATTATTATGACTATTGTGATTACTCTAGTTATTATGATTATTATGGTTGTTATGGCTAGTATAAAGGTTATTATGACTGTTTGAAAGCGTATTATGCTTATTATTATGATTACTCTGATTATTATATGTCTAGGTATAATTATGATGAATATTATGGTCATCATTAAGATCATTATGGTTATTACGTTAATAATAATGATTATTAAGATTATTTCCATGACTATTCTGGTTATTATGATGATTACTATGATCATTATGGTTGCTCGTATGATTATTATGATCACCATTCTGATTATTATGGCTATTGTCATTTTTATGGCTATTATGACTATTATAATGATTATTACGATTATTTCCAAGTTCATTATTGTTATTATTACGACTATTATGATTATTATGGCTATTATGACTATTATGGTTGTTATGGCAAGTATAATGTATATTATGATTATTTCCGAGCACATTAGGGTTATTATTATGATTATTATGATTATTACGGATCTTGGTATAATTATCATGGATATTATGATCATCATTAAGATTATTATGGTTACTATGATTATTGTGATTATTGCTAGGCTTATTAACATTACAATTACGATTATTATGATTATTTTAGTTATTATGATGATCACTATGATTATTATGGTTGTTAGTATGATTATTAGGATCAGCATTCAGATTATTATGGCTATTATGATTTTTATGGTTATTATTGCTATTATAATGATAAATATGATTATTTCCAAGTTTGTTACGGTTATTATTATCACTATTATGATTATTATAGTTATTATGATTATTATGGTTACTATGGCTAGTATAACGGTTATTATGATTATTTCAAAGCTTATTATGTTTATTATTATTGTTACTATGATTATTATGGATCATGGTATAATTATGATGAATATCATGATCATCATTAAGATAACTATGGTTATTGCGATTATTACGACCATTATGATTATTCCTGTTATTATGATTATTATGGTTATTATGGCTAGTATAAATGTTATTATGATTATTTCAAAGCTTATTATGTTTATTATTATGATTACTCTGATTATTATATGTCTAGGTATAATTATGGTGAATATTATGGTCATCATTAAGATCATTATGGTTATTACGATGATTATGGTTATTACGTTAATAATAATGGTTATTAAGATTATTTCCATGACTATTCTGTTTATTATGATGATTACTATGATCATTATGGTTGTTAGTATGATTATTACGATCACCATTCTGATTATTATGGCTATTGTGATTTTTATGGCTATTATGACTATTATAATGATTATTAGGATTATTTCCAAGTTCATTATTGTTGTTAATCCGACTATTATGATTATTATGGCTATTGTGACTATTATGGTTGTTATGGCTAGTATAAAGTATATTATGGTTATTTCCGAACCCATTGCGGTTACTATTATGATTATTATAGTTATTACGGATCTTGGTATAATTATCATGGATATTATGATCATCATTAAGATTATCATGGTTACTATGATTATTGTGATTATTGCTATGCTTATTAACATTACAATTACGATTATTATGATTATTGTAGTTATTATGATGATCACTATTATTATTATGGTTGTTAGTATGATGGTTATGTCAACATTGAGATTATTATGGCTATTATGATTTTTATGGTTATTATTGCTATTATAATGATAAATATGATTATTTCCAAGTTTATAATGGTTATTATTATGACTACTATGATTATTATAGTTATTATGATTATTATGATCAATATGGCTAGCATAATGCTTATTATGATTATTTCCAAGCTTATTATGGTTATTATTATAATTATTATGATGAGTATGGTTATTATGATTATTATGGCTTCTATGGCTAGTATAACGGTTATTATGATTATTTCAAGGCTTATTATGTTTATTATTATGGTTACTATGATTATTATGGATCATGGTATAATTATGATGAATATAATGATCATCATTAAGATCATTATGGTTATTGCGATTATTATGACTATTGTGATTACTCTAGTTATTATGATTATTACGGTTATTATGTCTAGTATGAAGGTTATTATGATTATTTCAAAGCATATATATGCTTATTATTACGATTATTCTGATTACTATATGTCTAGGTATAATTATGATGTATATTATGGTCATCATTAAGATTATTATGGTTATTACGTTAATAATAATGATTATTAAGATTATTTCCATGACTATTCTGTTTATTATGATGATTACTATGATCATTATGGTTGTTAGTATGATTATTATGATCACCATTCAGATTATTATGGCTATTGTAATTTTCATGGCTATTATGACTATTGTAATGATTATTACGATTATTTCCAGGTTCATTATTGTTATTATTACGACTATTATGATTATTATGGCTATTATGACTATTATGGTTGTTATGGCTAGTATAATGTATATTATGATTATTTCCGAACCCATTACGGTTATTATTATGATTATTATGATTATTACGGATCTTGGTATAATTATCATGGATATTATGATAATCATTAAGATTATTATGGTTACTATGATTATTGCGATTATTGCTATGCTTATTAACATTACAATTACGATTATTATGATTATTGTAGTTATTATGATGATCACTATGATTATTATGGTTGTTAGTATGATTATTAGGATCAACATTCAGATTATTATGGCTATTATGATTTTTATGGTTATTATTGCTATTATAATGATAAATATGATTATTTCCAAGTTTATTACGGTTATTATTATCACTATTATGATTATTATAGTTATTATGATTATTATGGTTACTATTTCTAGTATAACGGTTATTATGATTATTTCAAAGCTTATTATGGTTATTACTATAATTATTATGATTATTATGGTTATTATGATTATTATGGCTACTATGGCTAGTATAACGGTTATTATGATTATTTCAAAGCTTATTATGTTTATTATTATGGTTACTATGCTTATTATGGATCTTGGTATAATTATGATGAATATCATGATCATCATTAAGATCATTATGGTTATTGCGATTATTATGTCTATTATGATTATTCTAGTTATTATGATTATTATGGTTATTATGGCTAGTATAAAGGTTATTATGATTATTTCAAAGCTTATTATGTTTATTATTATGATTACTCTGATTATTATATGTCTTAGTATAATTATGATAAATATTATGGTCATCATTAAGATCTTTATGGTTATTACGATGATTATGGTAATTTCGTTAATAATCATGATTATTAAGATTATTTCCATGACTATTCTGTTTATTCTTATGATTACTATGATCATTATGGTTGTTAGTATGATTATTATGATCACCATTCAGATTATTATGGCTATTGTGATTTTTATGGCTATTATGGCTATTGTAATGATTATTACGATTATTTCCAAGTTCATTATGGTTATTATTACGACTATTATGATTATTATGGCTATTATGACTATTATTGTTGTTATGGCTAGTATAAAGTATATTATGATTATTTCCGGACCTATTATGGTTATTATTATGTTTAATATGATTATTACGGGTCTTGGTAAAATTATCATGGATATTATGATCATCATTAAGATTATTATGGTTACTCTGATTATTGTGATTATTGCTAAGCTTATAAACATTACAATTACGATTATTATGATTATTGTAGTTATTATGATGATCACTATGATCATTATGGTTGTTAGTATGATTATTATGATCACCATTCTGATTATTATGGCTATTGTGATTTTTATGGCTATTATGACTATTATAATGATTATTACGATTATTTCCAAGTTCATTTTTGTTATTATTACGACTGTTGCGATTATTATGGCTATTATGACTATTATGATTGACATGGCTGGTATAATGCATATTATGATTATTTCCGAACCCATTGTGGTTACTATTATGATTATTATCGTTATTACGGATCTTGGTATAATTATCATGGATATTATGATCATCATTAAGATTATTATGGTTACTATGATTATTGTGATTATTGCTATGCTTATTAACATTACAATTACGATTATTATGATTATTGTATTTATTATGATGATCACTATTATTATTATGGTTGTTAGTATTATTACTAGGATCAACATTTAGATTATTATGGCTATTATGATTTTTATGGTTATTATTGCTATTATAAAGATAAATATGATTATTTCCAAGTTTATTATGGTTATTATTATGGCTAGTATTATTATTATAGTTATTACGATTATTATGGCTCGTATAATGCTTATTATGATTATTTCCAAGTTTATTATGGTTCTTACTATAATTATTATGATTATTATGGTTGCTATGGCTAGTATAACGGTTATTATGATTATTTCAAAGCTTATTATGTTTATTATTATGGTTACTATGATTATTATGGATCATGGTATAATTATGATGAATATCATGATCATCATTAAGATAACTATGGTTATTGCGATTATTACGACCATTATGATTATTCCTGTTATTATGATTATTATGGTTATTATGGCTAGTATAAATGTTATTATGATTATTTCAAAGCTTATTATGTTTATTATTATGATTACTCTGATTATTATATGTCTAGGTATAATTATGGTGAATATTATGGTCATCATTAAGATCATTATGGTTATTACGATGATTATGGTTATTACGTTAATAATAATGGTTATTAAGATTATTTCCATGACTATTCTGTTTATTATGATGATTACTATGATCATTATGGTTGTTAGTATGATTATTACGATCACCATTCTGATTATTATGGCTATTGTGATTTTTATGGCTATTATGACTATTATAATGATTATTAGGATTATTTCCAAGTTCATTATTGTTGTTAATACGACTATTATGATTATTATGGCTATTGTGACTATTATGGTTGTTATGGCTAGTATAAAGTATATTATGGTTATTTCCGAACCCATTGCGGTTACTATTATGATTATTATAGTTATTACGGATCTTGGTATAATTATCATGGATATTATGATCATCATTAAGATTATCATGGTTACTATGATTATTGTGATTATTGCTATGCCTATTAACATTACAATTACGATTATTATGATTATTGTAGTTATTACGATGATCACTATTATTATTATGGTTGTTAGTATGATGGTTATGTCAACATTGAGATTATTATGGCTATTATGATTTTTATGGTTATTATTGCTATTATAATGATAAATATGATTATTTCCAAGTTTATAATGGTTATTATTATGACTACTATGATTATTATAGTTATTATGATTATTATGATCAATATGGCTAGCATAATGCTTATTATGATTATTTCCAAGCTTATTATGGTTATTATTATAATTATTATGATGAGTATGGTTATTATGATTATTATGGCTTCTATGGCTAGTATAACGGTTATTATGATTATTTCAAAGCTTATTATGTTTATTATTATGGTTACTATGATTATTATGGATCATGGTATAATTATGATGAATATAATGATCATCATTAAGATCATTATGGTTATTGCGATTATTATGACTATTGTGATTACTCTAGTTAATATGATTATTATGGTTATTATGTCTAGTATGAAGGTTATTATGATTATTTCAAAGCATATATATGCTTATTATTACGATTATTCTGATTACTATATGTCTAGGTATAATTATGATGTATATTATGGTCATCATTAAGATTATTATGGTTATTACGTTAATAATAATGATTATTAAGATTATTTCCATGACTATTCTGTTTATTATGATGATTACTATGATCATTATGGTTGTTAGTATGATTATTATGATCACCATTCAGATTATTATGGCTATTGTAATTTTCATGGCTATTATGACTATTGTAATGATTATTACGATTATTTCCAGGTTCATTATTGTTATTATTACGACTATTATGATTATTATGGCTATTATGACTATTATTGTTGTTATGGCTAGTATAAAGTATAGTATGATTATTTCCGGACCTATTATGGTTATTATTATGTTTAATATGATTATTACGGGTCTTGGTAAAATTATCATGGATATTATGATCATCATTAAGATTATTATGGTTACTCTGATTATTGTGATTATTGCTAAGCTTATAAACATTACAATTACGATTATTATGATTATTGTAGTTACTATGATGATCACTATGATTATTATGGTTGTTAGTATGATTATTAGGATCAACATTCAGATTATTATGGCTATTATGATTTTTATGGTTATTATTGCTATTATAATGATAAATATGGTTATTTCCAAGTTTATTACGGTTATTATTATCACTATTATGATTATTATAGTTATTATGATTATTATGGTTACTATGGCTAGTATAACAGTTATTATGATTATTTCAAAGCTTATTATGGTTATTACTATAATTATTATGATTATTATGGTTATTATGACTATTATGGTTACTAAGGCTAGTATAACGGTTATTATGATTATTTCAAAGCTTATTATGTTTATTATTATGGTTACTATGCTTATTATGGATCTTGGTATAATTATGATGAATATCATGATCATCATTAAGATCATTATGGTTATTGCGGTTATTATGACTATTATGATTATTCTAATTATTATGATTATTATGGTTATTATGGCTAGTATAAAGGTTATTATGATTATTTCAAATCTTATTATGTTTATTATTATGATTACTCTGATCATTGTTTGTCTTAGCATAATTATGATGAATATTATGGTCATCATTGAGATCATAATGGTTATTAAGGTGATTATGGTTATTACGTTCATAATAACGATTATTAAGATTATTTCCATGACTATTCTGTTTATTATGATGATTACTATGATCATTATGGTTGTTAGTATGATTATTATGATCACCATTCAGATTATTATGGCTATTGTGATTTTTATGGCTATTATGACTATTATAATGATTATTACGATTATTTCCAAGTTCATTATTGTTATTATTACGACTATTATGATTATTAGGGCTATTATGACTATTATGGTTGATATGGCTGGTGTAATGTATATTATGATTATTTCCGAACCCATTATGGTTATTATTATGATTATTATGATTATTACGGATCTTGGTATAATTATCATGGATATTATGATCATCATTAAGATTATTATGGATACTATGATTATTGTGATTATTGCTATGCTTATTAACATTACAATTACGATTATTATGATTATTGTAGTTATTATGATGATCACTATGATTATTATGGTTGTTAGTATGATTATTAGGATCAACATTCAGATTATTATGGCTATTATGATCTTTATGGTTATTATTGCTATTATAATGATAAATATGACTATTTCCAAGTTTATCATGGTTATTATTACGACTATTATGATTATTATAGTTATTATGATTATTATGGCTAGTATAACGCTTATTATGATTATTTCCAAGCTTATTACGGTTATTACTATAATTATTATGATTATTATGGTTATTGTGATTATTATGGTTACTATGGCTAATATAACGGTTATTATGATTATTTCAAAGCTTATTAGGTTTATTATTACGGTTACTATGATTATTATGGATCTTGGTATAATTATGATGAATATCATGATCATCATTAAGATCATTATGGTTATTGCGATTATTATGACTATTATGATTATTCTAGTTATTATGATTATTATGATTATTATGGCTAGTATAAAGGTTATTATGATTATTTCAAAGCTTATTATGTTTATTATTATGATTACTGTGATTATTATATGTCTTAGTATAATTTTGACGAATATTATGGTCATCATTAAGATCATTATGGTTATTACGATGATTACGGTTATTACGCATTAATAATAATAATATATTAATAATCTTAATAATAATGATTATTAAGATTATTTCCATGACTATTCTGTTTATTATGATGATTACTATGATCATTATGGTTGTTAGTATGATTATTATGATCACCTTTCAGATTATTATGGCTATTGTGATTTTTATGGCTATTATGACTATTATAATGATTATTACGATTATTTCCAAGTTCATTATTGTTATTATTACGACTATTATGATTATTGGGGCTAGTATGACTATTATGGTTGATATGGCTAGTATAATGTATATTATGATTATTTCCGAACCCATTATGGTTATTATTATGATTATTATGATTATTACGGATCTTGATATAATTATCATGGATATTATGATCATCATTAAGATTATTACGGTTGCTATGATTATTGTGATTATTGCTATGCTTATTAACATTACAATTACGATTATTATGATTATTGTAGTTATTATGATGATCACTATTATTATTATGGTTGTTAGTATGATTATTAGGATCAACATTCAGATTATTATGGCTATTATGATCTTTATGGTTATTATTGCTATTATAATGATAAATATGATTATTTCCATGTTTATTATGGGTATTATTATGACTAGTATGATTATTATAGTTATTATGATTATTATGGCTAGTATAATGCTTATTATGATCATTTCCAAGCTTATTATGGTTATTACTATAATTATTATGGTTATTATGGTTACTATGATTATTATGGTTACTATGGCTAGTATAACGGTTATTATGATTATTTCAAAGCTTATTAGGTTTATTATTATGGTTACTATGATTATTATGGATCTTGGTATAATTATGATGAATATCATGATCATCATTAAGATCATTATGGTTATTGCGATTATTATGACTATTATGATTATTCTAGTTATTATGATTATTATGGTTATTATGGCTAGTATAAAGGTTATTATGTTTATTTCAAAGCTTATTATGTATATTATTATGTTTACTCTGATTATTATATGTCTTAGTATAATTATGATGAATATTATTGTCATCATTAAGATCATTATGGTTATTACGGTGATTATGGTTATTACGTTAATAATAATGATTATTAAGATTATTTCCATGACTATTCTGTTTATTATGATGATTACTATGATCATTATGGTTGTTAGTATGGTTATTATGATCACCATTCAGATTATTATGGCTATTGTGATTTTTATTGCTATTATGACTATTATAATGATTATAACGATTATTTCCAAGTTCATTATTGTTATTATTACGACTATTATGATTATTAGGGCTATTATGACTATTATGGTTGTTATGGCTAGTATAAAGTATATTATGATTATTTCCGAACCTATTATGGTTGTTATTATGATTATTATGATTATTACGGATCTCGATGTAATTATCATGAATATTATGATCATCATTAAGATTATTACGGTTACTATGATTATTGTGATTATTGCTAAGCTTATTAACATTACAATTACGATTATTATCATTATTGTAGTTATTATGATGATCACTATGATTATTATGGTTGTTAGTATGATTATTAGGATCAACATTCAGATTATTATGGCTATTATGATTTTTATTGTTATTATTGCTATTATAATGATAAATATGATTATTTCCAAGTTTATTACGGTTATTATTATCACTATTATGATTATTATAGTTATTATGATTATTATGGTTACTATGGCTAGTATAACGGTTATTATGATTATTTCAAAGCTTATCATGCTTATTACTATAATTATTATGATTATTATGATTATTATGATTATTATGGCTACTATGGCTAGTATAACGGTTATTATGATTATTTCAAAGCTTATTATGTTTATTATTATGATTACTATGCTTATTATGGATCTTGGTATAATTATGATGAATATCATGATCATCATTAAGATCATTATGGTTATTGCGATTATTATGTCTATTATGATTATTCTAGTTATTATGATTATTATGGTTATTATGGCTAGTATAAAGGTTATTATGATTATTTCAAAGCTTATTATGTTTATTATTATGATTACTCTGATTATTATATGTCTTAGTATAATTATGATAAATATTATGGTCATCATTAAGATCTTTATGGTTATTACGATGATTATGGTAATTACGTTAATAATAATGATTATTAAGATTATTTCCATGACTATTCTGTTTATTATGATGATTACTATGATCATTATGGTTGTTAGTATGATTATTATGATCACCTTTCAGATTATTATGGCTATTGTGATTTTTATGGCTATTATGACTATTATAATGATTATTACGATTATTTCCAAGTTCATTATTGTTATTATTACGACTATTATGATTATTAGGGCTAGTATGACTATTATGGTTGATATGGCTAGTATAATGTATATTATGATTATTTCCGAACCCATTATGGTTATTATTATGATTATTATGATTATTACGGATCTTGATATAATTATCATGGATATTATGATCATCATTAAGATTATTACGGTTACTATGATTATTGTGATTATTGCTATGCTTATTAACATTACAATTACGATTATTATGATTATTGTAGTTATTATGATGATCACTATTATTATTATGGTTGTTAGTATGATTATTAGGATCAACATTCAGATTATTATGGCTATTATGATCTTTATGGTTATTATTGCTATTATAATGATAAATATGATTATTTCCATGTTTATTATGGGTATTATTATGACTAGTATGATTATTATAGTTATTATGATTATTATGGCTAGTATAATGCTTATTATGATCATTTCCAAGCTTATTATGGTTATTACTATAATTATTATGGTTATTATGGTTATTATGATTATTATGGTTACTATGGCTAGTATAACGGTTATTACGATTATTTCAAAGCTTATTAGGTTTATTATTATGGTTACTATGATTATTATGGATCTTGGTATAATTATGATGAATATCATGATCATCATTAAGATCATTATGGTTATTGCGATTATTATGACTATTATGATTATTCTAGTTATTATGATTATTATGGTTATTATGGCTAGTATAAAGGATATTATGATTATTTCAAAGCTTATTATGTATATTATTATGTTTACTCTGATTATTATATGTCTTAGTATAATTATGATGAATATTATTGTCATCATTAAGATCATTATGGTTATTACGGTGATTATGGTTATTACGTTAATAATAATGATTATTAAGATTATTTCCATGACTATTCTGTTTATTATGATGATTACTATGATCATTATGGTTGTTAGTATGGTTATTATGATCACCATTCAGATTATTATGGCTATTGTGATTTTTATTGCTATTATGACTATTATAATGATTATAACGATTATTTCCAAGTTCATTATTGTTATTATTACGACTATTATGATTATTAGGGCTATTATGACTATTATGGTTGTTATGGCTAGTATGAAGTATATTATGATTATTTCCGAACCTATTATGGTTGTTATTATGATTATTATGATTATTACGGATCTCGATGTAATTATCATGAATATTATGATCATCATTAAGATTATTACGGTTACTATGATTATTGTGATTATTGCTAAGCTTATTAACATTACAATTACGATTATTATCATTATTGTAGTTATTATGATGATCACTATGATTATTATGGTTGTTAGTATGATTATTAGGATCAACATTCAGATTATTATGGCTATTATGATTTTTATTGTTATTATTGCTATTATAATGATAAATATGATTATTTCCAAGTTTATTACGGTTATTATTATCACTATTATGATTATTATAGTTATTATGATTATTATGGTTACTATGGCTAGTATAACGGTTATTATGATTATTTCAAAGCTTATTATGCTTATTACTATAATTATTATGATTATTATGATTATTATGATTATTATGGCTACTATGGCCAGTATAACGGTTATTATGATTATTTCAAAGCTTATTATGTTTATTATTATGATTACTATGCTTATTATGGATCTTGGTATAATTATGATGAATATCATGATCATCATTAAGATCATTATGGTTATTGCGATTATTATGTCTATTATGATTATTCTAGTTATTATGATTATTATGGTTATTATGGCTAGTATAAAGGTTATTATGATTATTTCAAAGCTTATTATGTTTATTATTATGATTACTCTGATTATTATATGTCTTAGTATAATTATGATAAATATTATGGTCATCATTAAGATCTTTATGGTTATTACGATGATTATGGTAATTACGTTAATAATCATGATTATTAAGATTATTTCCATGACTATTCTGTTTATTATTATGATTACTATGATCATTAAGGTTGTTAGTATGATTATTATGATCACCATTCAGATTATTATGGCTATTGTGATCTTTATGGCTATTATGGCTATTGTAATGATTATTACGATTATTTCCAAGTTCATTATTGTTATTATTACGACTGTTGCGATTATTATGGCTATTATGACTATTATGGTTGTTATGGCTAGTATAAAGTATATTATGATTATTTCCGAACCTATTATGGTTGTTATTATGATTATTATGATTATTACGGATCTCGATGTAATTATCATGAATATTATGATCATCATTAAGATTATTACGGTTACTATGATTATTGTGATTATTGCTAAGCTTATTAACATTAAAATTACGATTACTATGATTATTGTAGTTATTATGATGATCACTATGATCATTATGGTTGTTAGTATGATTATTATGATCACAATTCTGGTTATTATGGCTATTGTGATTTTTATTGCTATTATGACTATTGTAATGATCATTAGGATTATTTCCTAGTTCCTTATTGTTATTATTACGACTATTATGATTATTATGGCTATTATGACTATTATGGTTGTTATGGCTAGTATAATGTATATTATGATTATTTCGGAACCCATTATGGTTATTATTATGATTATTATGATTATTACGGATCTTGGTATAATTATCATGGATATTATGATCATCATTAAGATTATTATGGTTACTATGATTATTGTGATTATTGCTATGCTTATTAACATTACAATTACGATTATTATCATTATTGTAGTAATTATGATGATCACTATGATTATTATGGCTGTTAGTATGATGGTTATGATCAACATTGAGATTATTATGGCTATTATGATTTTTATGGTTATTATTGCTATTATAATGATAAATATGATTATTTCCAAGTTTATAATGGTTATTATTATGACTACTATGATTATTATAGTTATTATGATTATTATGATCAATATGGCTAGTATAATGCTTATTATGATTATTTCCAAGCTTATTATGGTTATTATTATAATTATTATGATGAGTATGGTTATTATGATTATTATGGCTTCTATGGCTAGTATAACGGTTATTATGATTATTTCAAAGCTTATTATGTTTATTATTATGATTACTATGCTTATTATGGATCTTGGTATAATTATGATGAATATCATGATCATCATTAAGATCATTATGGTTATTGCGATTATTATGTCTATTATGATTATTCTAGTTATTATGATTATTATGGTTATTATGGCTAGTATAAAGGTTATTATGATTATTTCAAAGCTTATTATGTTTATTATTATGATTACTCTGATTATTGTATGTCTTAGTATAATTATGATAAATATTATGGTCATCATTAAGATCTTTATGGTTATTACGATGATTATGGTAATTACGTTAATAATAATGATTATTAAGATTATTTCCATGACTATTCTGTTTATTATGATGATTACTATGATCATTATGGTTGTTAGTATGATTATTATGATCACCTTTCAGATTATTATGGCTATTGTGATTTTTATGGCTATTATGACTATTATAACGATTATTACGATTATTTCCAAGTTCATTATTGTTATTATTACGACTATTATGATTATTAGGGCTAGTATGACTATTATGGTTGATATGGCTAGTATAATGTATATTATGATTATTTCCGAACCCATTATGGTTATTATTATGATTATTATGATTATTACGGATCTTGATATAATTATCATGGATATTATGATCATCATTAAGATTATTACGGTTACTATGATTATTGTGATTATTGCTATGCTTATTAACATTACAATTACGATTATTATGATTATTGTAGTTATTATGATGATCACTATTATTATTATGGTTGTTAGTATGATTATTAGGATCAACATTCAGATTATTATGGCTATTATGATCTTTATGGTTATTATTGCTATTATAATGATAAATATGATTATTTCCATGTTTATTATGGGTATTATTATGACTAGTATGATTATTATAGTTATTATGATTATTATGGCTAGTATAATGCTTATTATGATCATTTCCAAGCTTATTATGGTTATTACTATAATTATTATGGTTATTATGGTTATTATGACTATTATGGTTACTAAGGCTAGTATAACGGTTATTATGATTATTTCAAAGCTTATTATGTTTATTATTATGGTTACTATGCTTATTATGGATCTTGGTATAATTATGATGAATATCATGATCATCATTAAGATCATTATGGTTATTGCGGTTATTATGACTATTATGATTATTCTAATTATTATGATTATTATGGTTATTATGGCTAGTATAAAGGTTATTATGATTATTTCAAATCTTATTATGTTTATTATTATGATTACTCTGATCATTGTTTGTCTTAGCATAATTATGATGAATATTATGGTCATCATTGAGATCATAATGGTTATTAAGGTGATTATGGTTATTACGTTCATAATAACGATTATTAAGATTATTTCCATGACTATTCTGTTTATTATGATGATTACTATGATCATTATGGTTGTTAGTATGATTATTATGATCACCATTCAGATTATTATGGCTATTGTGATTTTTATGGCTATTATGACTATTATAATGATTATTACGATTATTTCCAAGTTCATTATTGTTATTATTACGACTATTATGATTATTAGGGCTATTATGACTATTATGGTTGATATGGCTGGTGTAATGTATATTATGATTATTTCCGAACCCATTATGGTTATTATTATGATTATTATGATTATTACGGATCTTGGTATAATTATCATGGATATTATGATCATCATTAAGATTATTATGGATACTATGATTATTGTGATTATTGCTATGCTTATTAACATTACAATTACGATTATTATGATTATTGTAGTTATTATGATGATCACTATGATTATTATGGTTGTTAGTATGATTATTAGGATCAACATTCAGATTATTATGGCTATTATGATCTTTATGGTTATTATTGCTATTATAATGATAAATATGACTATTTCCAAGTTTATCATGGTTATTATTACGACTATTATGATTATTATAGTTATTATTATTATTATGGCTAGTATAACGCTTATTATGATTATTTCCAAGCTTATTACGGTTATTACTATAATTATTATGATTATTATGGTTATTGTGATTATTATGGTTACTATGGCTAATATAACGGTTATTATGATTATTTCAAAGCTTATTAGGTTTATTATTACGGTTACTATGATTATTATGGATCTTGGTATAATTATGATGAATATCATGATCATCATTAAGATCATTATGGTTATTGCGATTATTATGACTATTATGATTATTCTAGTTATTATGATTATTATGATTATTATGGCTAGTATAAAGGTTATTATGATTATTTCAAAGCTTATTATGTTTATTATTATGATTACTGTGATTATTATATGTCTTAGTATAATTTTGACGAATATTATGGTCATCATTAAGATCATTATGGTTATTACGATGATTACGGTTATTACGCATTAATAATAATAATATATTAATAATCTTAATAATAATGATTATTAAGATTATTTCCATGACTATTCTGTTTATTATGATGATTACTATGATCATTATGGTTGTTAGTATGATTATTATGATCACCTTTCAGATTATTATGGCTATTGTGATTTTTATGGCTATTATGACTATTATAATGATTATTACGATTATTTCCAAGTTCATTATTGTTATTATTACGACTATTATGATTATTGGGGCTAGTATGACTATTATGGTTGATATGGCTAGTATAATGTATATTATGATTATTTCCGAACCCATTATGGTTATTATTATGATTATTATGATTATTACGGATCTTGATATAATTATCATGGATATTATGATCATCATTAAGATTATTACGGTTGCTATGATTATTGTGATTATTGCTATGCTTATTAACATTACAATTACGATTATTATGATTATTGTAGTTATTATGATGATCACTATTATTATTATGGTTGTTAGTATGATTATTAGGATCAACATTCAGATTATTATGGCTATTATGATCTTTATGGTTATTATTGCTATTATAATGATAAATATGATTATTTCCATGTTTATTATGGGTATTATTATGACTAGTATGATTATTATAGTTATTATGATTATTATGGCTAGTATAATGCTTATTATGATCATTTCCAAGCTTATTATGGTTATTACTATAATTATTATGGTTATTATGGTTACTATGATTATTATGGTTACTATGGCTAGTATAACGGTTATTATGATTATTTCAAAGCTTATTAGGTTTATTATTATGGTTACTATGATTATTATGGATCTTGGTATAATTATGATGAATATCATGATCATCATTAAGATCATTATGGTTATTGCGATTATTATGACTATTATGATTATTCTAGTTATTATGATTATTATGGTTATTATGGCTAGTATAAAGGTTATTATGTTTATTTCAAAGCTTATTATGTATATTATTATGTTTACTCTGATTATTATATGTCTTAGTATAATTATGATGAATATTATTGTCATCATTAAGATCATTATGGTTATTACGGTGATTATGGTTATTACGTTAATAATAATGATTATTAAGATTATTTCCATGACTATTCTGTTTATTATGATGATTACTATGATCATTATGGTTGTTAGTATGGTTATTATGATCACCATTCAGATTATTATGGCTATTGTGATTTTTATTGCTATTATGACTATTATAATGATTATAACGATTATTTCCAAGTTCATTATTGTTATTATTACGACTATTATGATTATTAGGGCTATTATGACTATTATGGTTGTTATGGCTAGTATAAAGTATATTATGATTATTTCCGAACCTATTATGGTTGTTATTATGATTATTATGATTATTACGGATCTCGATGTAATTATCATGAATATTATGATCATCATTAAGATTATTACGGTTACTATGATTATTGTGATTATTGCTAAGCTTATTAACATTACAATTACGATTATTATCATTATTGTAGTTATTATGATGATCACTATGATTATTATGGTTGTTAGTATGATTATTAGGATCAACATTCAGATTATTATGGCTATTATGATTTTTATTGTTATTATTGCTATTATAATGATAAATATGATTATTTCCAAGTTTATTACGGATATTATTATCACTATTATGATTATTATAGTTATTATGATTATTATGGTTACTATGGCTAGTATAACGGTTATTATGATTATTTCAAAGCTTATCATGCTTATTACTATAATTATTATGATTATTATGATTATTATGATTATTATGGCTACTATGGCTAGTATAACGGTTATTATGATTATTTCAAAGCTTATTATGTTTATTATTATGATTACTATGCTTATTATGGATCTTGGTATAATTATGATGAATATCATGATCATCATTAAGATCATTATGGTTATTGCGATTATTATGTCTATTATGATTATTCTAGTTATTATGATTATTATGGTTATTATGGCTAGTATAAAGGTTATTATGATTATTTCAAAGCTTATTATGTTTATTATTATGATTACTCTGATTATTATATGTCTTAGTATAATTATGATAAATATTATTGTCATCATTAAGATCATTATGGTTATTACGGTGATTATGGTTATTACGTTAATAATAATGATTATTAAGATTATTTCCATGACTATTCTGTTTATTATGATGATTACTATGATCATTATGGTTGTTAGTATGGTTATTATGATCACCATTCAGATTATTATGGCTATTGTGATTTTTATTGCTATTATGACTATTATAATGATTATAACGATTATTTCCAAGTTCATTATTGTTATTATTACGACTATTATGATTATTAGGGCTATTATGACTATTATGGTTGTTATGGCTAGTATGAAGTATATTATGATTATTTCCGAACCTATTATGGTTGTTATTATGATTATTATGATTATTACGGATCTCGATGTAATTATCATGAATATTATGATCATCATTAAGATTATTACGGTTACTATGATTATTGTGATTATTGCTAAGCTTATTAACATTACAATTACGATTATTATCATTATTGTAGTTATTATGATGATCACTATGATTATTATGGTTGTTAGTATGATTATTAGGATCAACATTCAGATTATTATGGCTATTATGATTTTTATTGTTATTATTGCTATTATAATGATAAATATGATTATTTCCAAGTTTATTACGGTTATTATTATCACTATTATGATTATTATAGTTATTATGATTATTATGGTTACTATGGCTAGTATAACGGTTATTATGATTATTTCAAAGCTTATTATGCTTATTACTATAATTATTATGATTATTATGATTATTATGATTATTATGGCTACTATGGCCAGTATAACGGTTATTATGATTATTTCAAAGCTTATTATGTTTATTATTATGATTACTATGCTTATTATGGATCTTGGTATAATTATGATGAATATCATGATCATCATTAAGATCATTATGGTTATTGCGATTATTATGTCTATTATGATTATTCTAGTTATTATGATTATTATGGTTATTATGGCTAGTATAAAGGTTATTATGATTATTTCAAAGCTTATTATGTTTATTATTATGATTACTCTGATTATTATATGTCTTAGTATAATTATGATAAATATTATGGTCATCATTAAGATCTTTATGGTTATTACGATGATTATGGTAATTACGTTAATAATCATGATTATTAAGATTATTTCCATGACTATTCTGTTTATTATTATGATTACTATGATCATTAAGGTTGTTAGTATGATTATTATGATCACCATTCAGATTATTATGGCTATTGTGATCTTTATGGCTATTATGGCTATTGTAATGATTATTACGATTATTTCCAAGTTCATTATTGTTATTATTACGACTGTTGCGATTATTATGGCTATTATGACTATTATGGTTGTTATGGCTAGTATAAAGTATATTATGATTATTTCCGAACCTATTATGGTTGTTATTATGATTATTATGATTATTACGGATCTCGATGTAATTATCATGAATATTATGATCATCATTAAGATTATTACGGTTACTATGATTATTGTGATTATTGCTAAGCTTATTAACATTAAAATTACGATTACTATGATTATTGTAGTTATTATGATGATCACTATGATCATTATGGTTGTTAGTATGATTATTATGATCACAATTCTGGTTATTATGGCTATTGTGATTTTTATTGCTATTATGACTATTGTAATGATCATTAGGATTATTTCCTAGTTCCTTATTGTTATTATTACGACTATTATGATTATTATGGCTATTATGACTATTATGGTTGTTATGGCTAGTATAATGTATATTATGATTATTTCGGAACCCATTATGGTTATTATTATGATTATTATGATTATTACGGATCTTGGTATAATTATCATGGATATTATGATCATCATTAAGATTATTATGGTTACTATGATTATTGTGATTATTGCTATGCTTATTAACATTACAATTACGATTATTATCATTATTGTAGTAATTATGATGATCACTATGATTATTATGGCTGTTAGTATGATGGTTATGATCAACATTGAGATTATTATGGCTATTATGATTTTTATGGTTATTATTGCTATTATAATGATAAATATGATTATTTCCAAGTTTATAATGGTTATTATTATGACTACTATGATTATTATAGTTATTATGATTATTATGATCAATATGGCTAGTATAATGCTTATTATGATTATTTCCAATCTTATTATGGTTATTATTATAATTATTATGATGAGTATGGTTATTATGATTATTATGGCTTCTATGGCTAGTATAACGGTTATTATGATTATTTCAAAGCTTATTATGTTTATTATTATGATTACTATGCTTATTATGGATCTTGGTATAATTATGATGAATATCATGATCATCATTAAGATCATTATGGTTATTGCGATTATTATGTCTATTATGATTATTCTAGTTATTATGATTATTATGGTTATTATGGCTAGTATAAAGGTTATTATGATTATTTCAAAGCTTATTATGTTTATTATTATGATTACTCTGATTATTGTATGTCTTAGTATAATTATGATAAATATTATGGTCATCATTAAGATCTTTATGGTTATTACGATGATTATGGTAATTACGTTAATAATAATGATTATTAAGATTATTTCCATGACTATTCTGTTTATTATGATGATTACTATGATCATTATGGTTGTTAGTATGATTATTATGATCACCTTTCAGATTATTATGGCTATTGTGATTTTTATGGCTATTATGACTATTATAATGATTATTACGATTATTTCCAAGTTCATTATTGTTATTATTACGACTATTATGATTATTAGGGCTAGTATGACTATTATGGTTGATATGGCTAGTATAATGTATATTATGATTATTTCCGAACCCATTATGGTTATTATTATGATTATTATGATTATTACGGATCTTGATATAATTATCATGGATATTATGATCATCATTAAGATTATTACGGTTACTATGATTATTGTGATTATTGCTATGCTTATTAACATTACAATTACGATTATTATGATTATTGTAGTTATTATGATGATCACTATTATTATTATGGTTGTTAGTATGATTATTAGGATCAACATTCAGATTATTATGGCTATTATGATCTTTATGGTTATTATTGCTATTATAATGATAAATATGATTATTTCCATGTTTATTATGGGTATTATTATGACTAGTATGATTATTATAGTTATTATGATTATTATGGCTAGTATAATGCTTATTATGATCATTTCCAAGCTTATTATGGTTATTACTATAATTATTATGGTTATTATGGTTATTATGATTATTATGGTTACTATGGCTAGTATAACGGTTATTACGATTATTTCAAAGCTTATTAGGTTTATTATTATGGTTACTATGATTATTATGGATCTTGGTATAATTATGATGAATATCATGATCATCATTAAGATCATTATGGTTATTGCGATTATTATGACTACTATGATTATTCTAGTTGTTATGATTATTATGGTTATTGTGGCTAGTATAAAGGTTATTGTGATTATTTCAAAGCTTATTATGTATATTATTATGTTTACTCTGATTATTATATGTCTTAGTATAATTATGATGAATATTATTGTCATCATTAAGATCATTATGGTTATTACGGTGATTATGGTTATTACGTTAATAATAATGATTATTAAGATTATTTCCATGACTATTCTGTTTATTATGATGATTACTATGATCATTATGGTTGTTAGTATGGTTATTATGATCACCATTCAGATTATTATGGCTATTGTGATTTTTATTGCTATTATGACTATTATAATGATTATAACGATTATTTCCAAGTTCATTATTGTTATTATTACGACTATTATGATTATTAGGGCTATTATGACTATTATGGTTGTTATGGCTAGTATGAAGTATATTATGATTATTTCCGAACCTATTATGGTTGTTATTATGATTATTATGATTATTACGGATCTCGATGTAATTATCATGAATATTATGATCATCATTAAGATTATTACGGTTACTATGATTATTGTGATTATTGCTAAGCTTATTAACATTACAATTACGATTATTATCATTATTGTAGTTATTATGATGATCACTATGATTATTATGGTTGTTAGTATGATTATTAGGATCAACATTCAGATTATTATGGCTATTATGATTTTTATTGTTATTATTGCTATTATAATGATAAATATGATTATTTCCAAGTTTATTACGGTTATTATTATCACTATTATGATTATTATAGTTATTATGATTATTATGGTTACTATGGCTAGTATAACGGTTATTATGATTATTTCAAAGCTTATTATGCTTATTACTATAATTATTATGATTATTATGATTATTATGATTATTATGGCTACTATGGCCAGTATAACGGTTATTATGATTATTTCAAAGCTTATTATGTTTATTATTATGATTACTATGCTTATTATGGATCTTGGTATAATTATGATGAATATCATGATCATCATTAAGATCATTATGGTTATTGCGATTATTATGTCTATTATGATTATTCTAGTTATTATGATTATTATGGTTATTATGGCTAGTATAAAGGTTATTATGATTATTTCAAAGCTTATTATGTTTATTATTATGATTACTCTGATTATTATATGTCTTAGTATAATTATGATAAATATTATGGTCATCATTAAGATCTTTATGGTTATTACGATGATTATGGTAATTACGTTAATAATCATGATTATTAAGATTATTTCCATGACTATTCTGTTTATTATTATGATTACTATGATCATTAAGGTTGTTAGTATGATTATTATGATCACCATTCAGATTATTATGGCTATTGTGATCTTTATGGCTATTATGGCTATTGTAATGATTATTACGATTATTTCCAAGTTCATTATTGTTATTATTACGACTGTTGCGATTATTATGGCTATTATGACTATTATGGTTGTTATGGCTAGTATAAAGTATATTATGATTATTTCCGAACCTATTATGGTTGTTATTATGATTATTATGATTATTACGGATCTCGATGTAATTATCATGAATATTATGATCATCATTAAGATTATTACGGTTACTATGATTATTGTGATTATTGCTAAGCTTATTAACATTAAAATTACGATTACTATGATTATTGTAGTTATTATGATGATCACTATGATCATTATGGTTGTTAGTATGATTATTATGATCACAATTCTGGTTATTATGGCTATTGTGATTTTTATTGCTATTATGACTATTGTAATGATCATTAGGATTATTTCCTAGTTCCTTATTGTTATTATTACGACTATTATGATTATTATGGCTATTATGACTATTATGGTTGTTATGGCTAGTATAATGTATATTATGATTATTTCGGAACCCATTATGGTTATTATTATGATTATTATGATTATTACGGATCTTGGTATAATTATCATGGATATTATGATCATCATTAAGATTATTATGGTTACTATGATTATTGTGATTATTGCTATGCTTATTAACATTACAATTACGATTATTATCATTATTGTAGTAATTATGATGATCACTATGATTATTATGGCTGTTAGTATGATGGTTATGATCAACATTGAGATTATTATGGCTATTATGATTTTTATGGTTATTATTGCTATTATAATGATAAATATGATTATTTCCAAGTTTATAATGGTTATTATTATGACTACTATGATTATTATAGTTATTATGATTATTATGATCAATATGGCTAGTATAATGCTTATTATGATTATTTCCAAGCTTATTATGGTTATTATTATAATTATTATGATGAGTATGGTTATTATGATTATTATGGCTTCTATGGCTAGTATAACGGTTATTATGATTATTTCAAAGCTTATTATGTTTATTATTATGGTTACTATGATTATTATGGATCATGGTATAATTATGATGAATATAATGATCATCATTAAGATCATTATGGTTATTGCGATTATTATGACTATTGTGATTACTCTAGTTATTATGATTATTATGGTTATTATGTCTAGTATGAAGGTTATTATGATTATTTCAAAGCATATATATGCTTATTATTACGATTATTCTGATTACTATATGTCTAGGTATAATTATGATGTATATTATGGTCATCATTAAGATTATTATGGTTATTACGTTAATAATAATGATTACTAAGATTATTTCCATGACTATTCTGTTTATTATGATGATTACTATGATCATTATGGTTGTTAGTATGATTATTATGATCACCATTCAGATTATTATGGCTATTGTAATTTTTATGGCTATTATCACTATTGTAATGATTATTACGATTATTTCCAGGTTCATTATTGTTATTATTACGACTGTTATGATTATTATGGCTATTATGACTATTATGGTTGATATGGCTAGTATAATGTATATTATGATTATTTCCGAACCCATTATGGTTATTATTATGATTATTATGATTATTACGGATCTTGGTATAATTATCATGGATATTATGACCATCCTTAAGATTATAATGGTTACTATGATTATTGTGATTATTGCTATGCTTATTAACATTACAATTACGATTATTATGATTATTGTAGTTACTATGATGATCACTATGATTATTATGGTTGTTAGTATGATTATTAGGATCAACATTCAGATTATTATGGCTATTATGATCTTTATGGCTATTATTGCTATTATAATGATAAATATGGTTATTTCCAAGTTTATTATGGGTATTATTATGACTAGTATGATTATTATAGTTATTATGATTATTATGGGTAGTATAACGGTTATTATGATTATTTCCAAGCTTATTATGGTTATTACTATAATTATTATGGTTATTATGGTTATTATGTCTAGTATGAAGGTTATTATGATTATTTCAAAGCATATATATGCTTATTATTACGATTATTCTGATTACTATATGTCCAGGTATAATTATGATGTATATTATGGTCATCATTAAGATTATTATGGTTATTACGTTAATAATAATGATTATTAAGATTATTTCCATGACTATTCTGTTTATTATGATGATTACTATGATCATTATGGTTGTTAGTATGATTATTATGATCACCATTCAGATTATTATGGCTATTGTAATTTTTATGGCTATTATGACTATTGTAATGATTATTACGATTATTTCCAGGTTCACTATTGTTATTATTACGACTATTATGATTATTATGGCTATTATGACTATTATTGTTGTTATGGCTAGTATAATGTATATTATTATTATTTCCGAACCCATTATGGTTATTATTATGATTATTATGATTATTACGGATCTTGGTATAATTATCATGGATATTATGATCATCATTAAGATTATTATGGTTACTATGATTATTGTGATTATTGCTATGCTTATTAACATTACAATTACGATTATTATGATTATTGTAGTTATTATGATGATCACTATGATTATTATGGTTGTTAGTATGATTATTAGGATCAACATTCAGATTATTATGGCTATTATGATTTTTATGGTTATTATTGCTATTATAATGATAAATATGATTATTTCCAAGTTTATTACGGTTATTATTATCACTATTATGATTATTATAGTTATTATGATTATTATGGTTACTATGGCTAGTATAACGGTTATTATGATTATTTCCAAGCTTATTATGGTTATTACTATAATTATTATGGTTATTATGGTTATTATGATTATTATGGTTACTATGGCTAGTATAACGGTTATTATGATTATTTCAAAACTTATTATGTTTATTATTATGGTTACTATGATTATTATGGATCTTGGTATAATTATGATGAATATCATGATCATCATTAAGATCATTATGGTTATTGCGATTATTATGACTATTATGATTATTCTAGTTATTATGATTATTATGGTTATTATGGCTAGTACAAAGGTTATTATGATTATTTCAAAGCTTATTATGTTTATTATTATGTTTACTCTGATTATTATATGTCTTAGTATAATTATGATGAATATTATTGTCGTCATTAAGATCATTATGGTTATTACGGTGATTATGGTTATTACGTTAATAATAATGATTATTAAGATTATTTCCATGACTATTATGTTTATTATGATGATTACTATGATCATTATGGTTGTTAGTATGATTATTATGATCACCATTCAGATTATTATGGCTATTGTGATTTTTATTGCTATTATGACTATTATAATGATTATAACGATTATTTCCAAGTTCATTATTGTTATTATTACGACTATTATGATTATTAGGGCTATTATGACTATTATGGTTGTTATGGCTAGTATAAAGTATATTATGATTATTTCCGAACCTATTATGGTTGTTATTATGATTATTATGATTATTACGGATCTCGATGTAATTATCATGAATATTATGATCATCATTAAGATTATTACGGTTACTATGATTATTGTGACTATTGCTAAGCTTATTAACATTACAATTACGATTACTATGATTATTGTAGTTATTATGATGATCACTATGATCATTATGGTTGTTAGTATGATTATTATGATCACAATTCTGGTTATTATGGCTATTGTGATTTTTATTGCTATTATGACTATTGTAATGATCATTAGGATTATTTCCTAGTTCCTTATTGTTATTATTACGACTATTATGATTATTATGGCTATTATGACTATTATGGTTGTTATGGCTAGTATAATGTATATTATGATTATTTCGGAACCCATTATGGTTATTATTATGATTATTATGATTATTACGGATCTTGGTATAATTATCATGGATATTATGATCATCATTAAGATTATTATGGTTACTATGATTATTGTGATTATTGCTATGCTTATTAACATTACAATTACGATTATTATCATTATTGTAGTAATTATGATGATCACTATGATTATTATGGCTGTTAGTATGATGGTTATGATCAACATTGAGATTATTATGGCTATTATGATTTTTATGGTTATTATTGCTATTATAATGATAAATATGATTATTTCCAAGTTTATAATGGTTATTATTATGACTACTATGATTATTATAGTTATTATGATTATTATGATCAATATGGCTAGTATAATGCTTATTATGATTATTTCCAAGCTTATTATGCTTATTACTATAATTATTATGATTATTATGATTATTATGATTATTATGGCTACTATGGCTAGTATAACGGTTATTATGATTATTTCAAAGCTTATTATGTTTATTATTATGATTACTATGCTTATTAGGGATCTTGGTATAATTATGATGAATATCATGATCATCATTAAGATCATTATGGTTATTGCGATTATTATGTCTATTATGATTATTCTAGTTATTATGATTATTATGGTTATTATGGCTAGTATAAAGGTTATTATGATTATTTCAAAGCTTATTATGTTTATTATTATGATTACTCTGATTATTATATGTCTTAGTATAATTATGATAAATATTATGGTCATCATTAAGATCTTTATGGTTATTACGATGATTATGGTAATTACGTTAATAATCATGATTATTAAGATTATTTCCATGACTATTCTGTTTATTATTATGATTACTATGATCATTAAGGTTGTTAGTATGATTATTATGATCACCATTCAGATTATTATGGCTATTGTGATTTTTATGGCTATTATGGCTATTGTAATGATTATTACGATTATTTCCAAGTTCATTATTGTTATTATTACGACTGTTGCGATTATTATGGCTATTATGACTATTATGGTTGTTATGGCTAGTATAAAGTATATTATGATTATTTCCGAACCTATTATGGTTGTTATTATGATTATTATGATTATTACGGATCTCGATGTAATTATCATGAATATTATGATCATCATTAAGATTATTACGGTTACTATGATTATTGTGATTATTGCTAAGCTTATTAACATTACAATTACGATTACTATGATTATTGTAGTTATTATGATGATCACTATGATCATTATGGTTGTTAGTATGATTATTATGATCACAATTCTGGTTATTATGGCTATTGTGATTTTTATTGCTATTATGACTATTGTAATGATCATTAGGATTATTTCCTAGTTCCTTATTGTTATTATTACGACTATTATGATTATTATGGCTATTATGACTATTATGGTTGTTATGGCTAGTATAATGTATATTATGATTATTTCGGAACCCATTATGGTTATTATTATGATTATTATGATTATTACGGATCTTGGTATAATTATCATGGATATTATGATCATCATTAAGATTATTATGGTTACTATGATTATTGTGATTATTGCTATGCTTATTAACATTACAATTACGATTATTATCATTATTGTAGTAATTATGATGATCACTATGATTATTATGGCTGTTAGTATGATGGTTATGATCAACATTGAGATTCTTATGGCTATTATGATTTTTATGGTTATTATTGCTATTATAATGATAAATATGATTATTTCCAAGTTTATAATGGTTATTATTATGACTACTATGATTATTATAGTTATTATGATTATTATGATCAATATGGCTAGTATAATGCTTATTATGATTATTTCCAAGCTTATTATGGTTATTATTATAATTATTATGATGAGTATGGTTATTATGATTATTATGGCTTCTATGGCTAGTATAACGGTTATTATGATTATTTCAAAGCTTATTATGTTTATTATTATGGTTACTATGATTATTATGGTTCATGGTATAATTATGATGAATATAATGATCATCATTAAGATCATTATGGTTATTGCGATTATTATGACTATTGTGATTACTCTAGTTATTATGATTATTATGGTTATTATGTCTAGTATGAAGGTTATTATGATTATTTCAAAGCATATATATGCTTATTATTACGATTATTCTGATTACTATATGTCTAGGTATAATTATGATGTATATTATGGTCATCATTAAGATTATTATGGTTATTACGTTAATAATAATGATTATTAAGATTATTTCCATGACTATTCTGTTTATTATGATGATTACTATGATCATTATGGTTGTTAGTGTGATTATTATGATCACCATTCAGATTATTATGGCTATTGTAATTTTTATGGCTATTATCACTATTGTAATGATTATTACGATTATTTCCAGGTTCATTATTGTTATTATTACGACTATTATGATTATTATGGCTATTATGACTATTATGGTTGATATGGCTAGTATAATGTATATTATGATTATTTCCGAACCCATTATGGTTATTATTATGATTATTATGATTATTACGGATCTTGGTATAATTATCATGGATATTATGATCATCATTAAGATTATAATGGTTACTATGATTATTGTGATTATTGCTATGCTTATTAACATTACAATTACGATTATTATGATTATTGTAGTTACTATGATGATCACTATGATTATTATGGTTGTTAGTATGATTATTAGGATCAACATTCAGATTATTATGGCTATTATGATCTTTATGGCTATTATTGCTATTATAATGATAAATATGATTATTTCCAAGTTTATTATGGGTATTATTATGACTAGTATGATTATTATAGTTATTATGATTATTATGGCTAGTATAACGGTTATTATGATTATTTCCAAGCTTATTATGGTTATTACTATAATTATTATGGTTATTATGGTTATTATGTCTAGTATGAAGGTTATTATGATTATTTCAAAGCATATATATGCTTATTATTACGATTATTCTGATTACTATATGTCCAGGTATAATTATGATGTATATTATGGTCATCATTAAGATTATTATGGTTATTACGTTAATAATAATGATTATTAAGATTATTTCCATGACTATTCTGTTTATTATGATGATTACTATGATCATTATGGTTGTTAGTATGATTATTATGATCACCATTCAGATTATTATGGCTATTGTAATTTTTCATGGCTATTATGACTATTGTAATGATTATTACGATTATTTCCAGGTTCACTATTGTTATTATTACGACTATTATGATTATTATGGCTATTATGACTATTATTGTTGTTATGGCTAGTATAATGTACATTATTATTATTTCCGAACCCATTATGGTTATTATTATGATTATTATGATTATTACGGATCTTGGTATAATTATCATGGATATTATGATCATCATTAAGATTATTATGGTTACTATGATTATTGTGATTATTGCTATGCTTATTAACATTACAATTACGATTATTATGATTATTGTAGTTATTATGATGATCACTATGATTATTATGGTTGTTAGTATGAATATTAGGATCAACATTCAGATTATTATGGCTATTATGATTTTTATGGTTATTATTGCTATTATAATGATAAATATGATTATTTCCAAGTTTATTACGGTTATTATTATCACTATTATGATTATTATAGTTATTATGATTATTATGGTTACTATGGCTAGTATAACGGTTATTATGATTATTTCCAAGCTTATTATAGTTATTACTATAATTATTATGGTTATTATGGTTATTATGATTATTATGGTTACTATGGCTAGTATAACGGTTATTATGATTATTTCAAAACTTATTATGTTTATTATTATGGTTACTATGATTATTATGGATCTTGGTATAATTATGATGAATATCATGATCATCATTAAGATCATTATGGTTATTGCGATTGTTATGACTATTATGATTATTCTAGTTATTATGATTATTATGGTTATTATGGCTAGTACAAAGGTTATTATGACTATTTCAAAGCTTATTATGTTTATTATTATGTTTACTCTGATTATTATATGTCTTAGTATAATTATGATGAATATTATTGTCGTCATTAAGATCATTATGGTTATTACGGTGATTATGGTTATTACGTTAATAATAATGATTATTAAGATTATTTCCATGACTATTCTGTTTATTATGATGATTACTATGATCATTATGGTTGTTAGTATGATTATTATGATCACCATTCAGATTATTATGGCTATTGTGATTTTTATTGCTATTATGACTATTGTAATGATCATTAGGATTATTTCCTAGTTCCTTATTGTTATTATTGCGACTATTATGATTATTATGGCTATTATGACTATTATGGTTGTTATGGCTAGTATAATGTATATTATGATTATTTCGGAACCCATTATGGTTATTATTATGATTATTATGATTATTACGGATCTTGGTATAATTATCATGGATATTATGATCATCATTAAGATTATTATGGTTACTATGATTATTGTGATTATTGCTATGCTTATTAACATTACAATTACGATTATTATCATTATTGTAGTAATTATGATGATCACTATGATTATTATGGCTGTTAGTATGATGGTTATGATCAACATTGAGATTATTATGGCTATTATGATTTTTATGGTTATTATTGCTATTATAATGATAAATATGATTATTTCCAAGTTTATAATGGTTATTATTATGACTACTATGATTATTATAGTTATTATGATTATTATGATCAATATGGCTAGTATAATGCTTATTATGATTATTTCCAAGCTTATTATGGTTATTATTATAATTATTATGATGAGTATGGTTATTATGATTATTATGGCTTCTATGGCTAGTATAACGGTTATTATGATTATTTCAAAGCTTATTATGTTTATTATTATGGTTACTATGATTATTATGGTTCATGGTATAATTATGATGAATATAATGATCATCATTAAGATCATTATGGTTATTGCGATTATTATGACTATTGTGATTACTCTAGTTATTATGATTATTATGGTTATTATGTCTAGTATGAAGGTTATTATGATTATTTCAAAGCATATATATGCTTATTATTACGATTATTCTGATTACTATATGTCTAGGTATAATTATGATGTATATTATGGTCATCATTAAGATTATTATGGTTATTACGTTAATAATAATGATTATTAAGATTATTTCCATGACTATTCTGTTTATTATGATGATTACTATGATCATTATGGTTGTTAGTGTGATTATTATGATCACCATTCAGATTATTATGGCTATTGTAATTTTTATGGCTATTATCACTATTGTAATGATTATTACGATTATTTCCAGGTTCATTATTGTTATTATTACGACTATTATGATTATTATGGCTATTATGACTATTATGGTTGATATGGCTAGTATAAAGTATATTATGATTATTTCCGAACCTATTATGGTTGTTATTATGATTATTATGATTATTACGGATCTCGATGTAACTATCATGAATATTATGATCATCATTAAGATTATTACGGTTACTATGATTATTGTGACTATTGCTAAGCTTATTAACATTACAATTACGATTACTATGATTATTGTAGTTATTATGATGATCACTATGATCATTATGGTTGTTAGTATGATTATTATGATCACAATTCTGGTTATTATGGCTATTGTGATTTTTATTGCTATTATGACTATTGTAATGATCATTAGGATTATTTCCTAGTTCCTTATTGTTATTATTACGACTATTATGATTATTATGGCTATTATGACTATTATGGTTGTTATGGCTAGTATAATGTATATTATGATTATTTCGGAACCCATTATGGTTATTATTATGATTATTATGATTATTACGGATCTTGGTATAATTATCATGGATATTATGATCATCATTAAGATTATTATGGTTACTATGATTATTGTGATTATTGCTATGCTTATTAACATTACAATTACGATTATTATCATTATTGTAGTAATTATGATGATCACTATGATTATTATGGCTGTTAGTATGATGGTTATGATCAACATTGAGATTATTATGGCTATTATGATTTTTATGGTTATTATTGCTATTATAATGATAAATATGATTATTTCCAAGTTTATAATGGTTATTATTATGACTACTATGATTATTATAGTTATTATGATTATTATGATCAATATGGCTAGTATAATGCTTATTATGATTATTTCCAAGCTTATTATGCTTATTACTATAATTATTATGATTATTATGATTATTATGATTATTATGGCTACTATGGCTAGTATAACGGTTATTATGATTATTTCAAAGCTTATTATGTTTATTATTATGATTACTATGCTTATTAGGGATCTTGGTATAATTATGATGAATATCATGATCATCATTAAGATCATTATGGTTATTGCGATTATTATGTCTATTATGATTATTCTAGTTATTATGATTATTATGGTTATTATGGCTAGTATAAAGGTTATTATGATTATTTCAAAGCTTATTATGTTTATTATTATGATTACTCTGATTATTATATGTCTTAGTATAATTATGATAAATATTATGGTCATCATTAAGATCTTTATGGTTATTACGATGATTATGGTAATTACGTTAATAATCATGATTATTAAGATTATTTCCATGACTATTCTGTTTATTATTATGATTACTATGATCATTAAGGTTGTTAGTATGATTATTATGATCACCATTCAGATTATTATGGCTATTGTGATTTTTATGGCTATTATGGCTATTGTAATGATTATTACGATTATTTCCAAGTTCATTATTGTTATTATTACGACTGTTGCGATTATTATGGCTATTATGACTATTATGGTTGTTATGGCTAGTATAAAGTATATTATGATTATTTCCGAACCTATTATGGTTGTTATTATGATTATTATGATTATTACGGATCTCGATGTAATTATCATGAATATTATGATCATCATTAAGATTATTACGGTTACTATGATTATTGTGATTATTGCTAAGCTTATTAACATTACAATTACGATTACTATGATTATTGTAGTTATTATGATGATCACTATGATCATTATGGTTGTTAGTATGATTATTATGATCACAATTCTGGTTATTATGGCTATTGTGATTTTTATTGCTATTATGACTATTGTAATGATCATTAGGATTATTTCCTAGTTCCTTATTGTTATTATTACGACTATTATGATTATTATGGCTATTATGACTATTATGGTTGTTATGGCTAGTATAATGTATATTATGATTATTTCGGAACCCATTATGGTTATTATTATGATTATTATGATTATTACGGATCTTGGTATAATTATCATGGATATTATGATCATCATTAAGATTATTATGGTTACTATGATTATTGTGATTATTGCTATGCTTATTAACATTACAATTACGATTATTATCATTATTGTAGTAATTATGATGATCACTATGATTATTATGGCTGTTAGTATGATGGTTATGATCAACATTGAGATTCTTATGGCTATTATGATTTTTATGGTTATTATTGCTATTATAATGATAAATATGATTATTTCCAAGTTTATAATGGTTATTATTATGACTACTATGATTATTATAGTTATTATGATTATTATGATCAATATGGCTAGTATAATGCTTATTATGATTATTTCCAAGCTTATTATGGTTATTATTATAATTATTATGATGAGTATGGTTATTATGATTATTATGGCTTCTATGGCTAGTATAACGGTTATTATGATTATTTCAAAGCTTATTATGTTTATTATTATGGTTACTATGATTATTATGGTTCATGGTATAATTATGATGAATATAATGATCATCATTAAGATCATTATGGTTATTGCGATTATTATGACTATTGTGATTACTCTAGTTATTATGATTATTATGGTTATTATGTCTAGTATGAAGGTTATTATGATTATTTCAAAGCATATATATGCTTATTATTACGATTATTCTGATTACTATATGTCTAGGTATAATTATGATGTATATTATGGTCATCATTAAGATTATTATGGTTATTACGTTAATAATAATGATTATTAAGATTATTTCCATGACTATTCTGTTTATTATGATGATTACTATGATCATTATGGTTGTTAGTGTGATTATTATGATCACCATTCAGATTATTATGGCTATTGTAATTTTTATGGCTATTATCACTATTGTAATGATTATTACGATTATTTCCAGGTTCATTATTGTTATTATTACGACTATTATGATTATTATGGCTATTATGACTATTATGGTTGATATGGCTAGTATAATGTATATTATGATTATTTCCGAACCCATTATGGTTATTATTATGATTATTATGATTATTACGGATCTTGGTATAATTATCATGGATATTATGATCATCATTAAGATTATAATGGTTACTATGATTATTGTGATTATTGCTATGCTTATTAACATTACAATTACGATTATTATGATTATTGTAGTTACTATGATGATCACTATGATTATTATGGTTGTTAGTATGATTATTAGGATCAACATTCAGATTATTATGGCTATTATGATCTTTATGGCTATTATTGCTATTATAATGATAAATATGATTATTTCCAAGTTTATTATGGGTATTATTATGACTAGTATGATTATTATAGTTATTATGATTATTATGGCTAGTATAACGGTTATTATGATTATTTCCAAGCTTATTATGGTTATTACTATAATTATTATGGTTATTATGGTTATTATGTCTAGTATGAAGGTTATTATGATTATTTCAAAGCATATATATGCTTATTATTACGATTATTCTGATTACTATATGTCCAGGTATAATTATGATGTATATTATGGTCATCATTAAGATTATTATGGTTATTACGTTAATAATAATGATTATTAAGATTATTTCCATGACTATTCTGTTTATTATGATGATTACTATGATCATTATGGTTGTTAGTATGATTATTATGATCACCATTCAGATTATTATGGCTATTGTAATTTTTCATGGCTATTATGACTATTGTAATGATTATTACGATTATTTCCAGGTTCACTATTGTTATTATTACGACTATTATGATTATTATGGCTATTATGACTATTATTGTTGTTATGGCTAGTATAATGTACATTATTATTATTTCCGAACCCATTATGGTTATTATTATGATTATTATGATTATTACGGATCTTGGTATAATTATCATGGATATTATGATCATCATTAAGATTATTATGGTTACTATGATTATTGTGATTATTGCTATGCTTATTAACATTACAATTACGATTATTATGATTATTGTAGTTATTATGATGATCACTATGATTATTATGGTTGTTAGTATGAATATTAGGATCAACATTCAGATTATTATGGCTATTATGATTTTTATGGTTATTATTGCTATTATAATGATAAATATGATTATTTCCAAGTTTATTACGGTTATTATTATCACTATTATGATTATTATAGTTATTATGATTATTATGGTTACTATGGCTAGTATAACGGTTATTATGATTATTTCCAAGCTTATTATAGTTATTACTATAATTATTATGGTTATTATGGTTATTATGATTATTATGGTTACTATGGCTAGTATAACGGTTATTATGATTATTTCAAAACTTATTATGTTTATTATTATGGTTACTATGATTATTATGGATCTTGGTATAATTATGATGAATATCATGATCATCATTAAGATCATTATGGTTATTGCGATTGTTATGACTATTATGATTATTCTAGTTATTATGATTATTATGGTTATTATGGCTAGTACAAAGGTTATTATGACTATTTCAAAGCTTATTATGTTTATTATTATGTTTACTCTGATTATTATATGTCTTAGTATAATTATGATGAATATTATTGTCGTCATTAAGATCATTATGGTTATTACGGTGATTATGGTTATTACGTTAATAATAATGATTATTAAGATTATTTCCATGACTATTCTGTTTATTATGATGATTACTATGATCATTATGGTTGTTAGTATGATTATTATGATCACCATTCAGATTATTATGGCTATTGTGATTTTTATTGCTATTATGACTATTATAATGATTATAACGATTATTTCCGAGTTCATTATTGTTATTATTACGACTATTATGATTATTAGGGCTATTATGACTATTATGGTTGTTATGGCTAGTATAACGTATATTATGATTATTTCCGAACCTATTATGGTTGTTATTATGATTATTATGATTATTACGGATCTCGATGTAATTATCATGAATATTATGATCATCATTAAGATTATTACGGTTACTATGATTATTGTGATTATTGCTAAGCTTATTAACATTACAATTACGATTACTATGATTATTGTAGTTATTATGATGATCACTATGATCATTATGGTTGTTAGTATGATTATTATGATCACAATTCTGGTTATTATGGCTATTGTGATTTTTATTGCTATTATGACTATTGTAATGATCATTAGGATTATTTCCTAGTTCCTTATTGTTATTATTACGACTATTATGATTATTATGGCTATTATGACTATTATGGTTGTTATGGCTAGTATAATGTATATTATGATTATTTCGGAACCCATTATGGTTATTATTATGATTATTATGATTATTACGGATCTTGGTATAATTATCATGGATATTATGATCATCATTAAGATTATTATGGTTACTATGATTATTGTGATTATTGCTATGCTTATTAACATTACAATTACGATTATTATCATTATTGTAGTAATTATGATGATCACTATGATTATTATGGCTGTTAGTATGATGGTTATGATCAACATTGAGATTATTATGGCTATTATGATTTTTATGGTTATTATTGCTATTATAATGATAAATATGATTATTTCCAAGTTTATAATGGTTATTATTATGACTACTATGATTATTATAGTTATTATGATTATTATGATCAATATGGCTAGTATAATGCTTATTATGATTATTTCCAAGCTTATTATGGTTATTATTATAATTATTATGATGAGTATGGTTATTATGATTATTATGGCTTCTATGGCTAGTATAACGGTTATTATGATTATTTCAAAGCTTATTATGTTTATTATTATGGTTACTATGATTATTATGGATCATGGTATAATTATGATGAATATAATGATCATCATTAAGATCATTATGGTTATTGCGATTATTATGACTATTGTGATTACTCTAGTTATTATGATTATTATGGTTATTATGTCTAGTATGAAGGTTATTATGATTATTTCAAAGCATATATATGCTTATTATTACGATTATTCTGATTACTATATGTCTAGGTATAATTATGATGTATATTATGGTCATCATTAAGATTATTATGGTTATTACGTTAATAATAATGATTATTAAGATTATTTCCATGACTATTCTGTTTATTATGATGATTACTATGATCATTATGGTTGTTAGTATGATTATTATGATCACCATTCAGATTATTATGGCTATTGTAATTTTTATGGCTATTATGACTATTATAATGATTATTACGATTATTTCCAGGTTCATTATTGTTATTATTACGACTATTATGATTATTATGGCTATTATGACTATTATGGTTGTTATGGCTAGTATAATGTATATTATGATTATTTCCGAACCCATTATGGTTATTATTATGATTATTATGATTATTACGGATCTTGGTATAATTATCATGGATATTATGATCATCATTAAGATTATTATGGTTACTATGATTATTGTGATTATTGCTATGCTCATTAACATTACAATTACGATTATTATGATTATTGTAGTTATTATGATGATCACTATGATTATTATGGTTGTTAGTATGATTATTAGGATCAACATTCAGATTATTATGGCTATTATGATTTTTATGGTTATTATTGCTATTATAATGATAAATATGATTATTTCCAAGTTTATTACGGTTATTATTATCACTATTATGATTATTATAGTTATTATGATTATTATGGTTACTATGGCTAGTATAACGGTTATTATGATTATTTCAAAGCTTATTATGTTTATTATTATGGTTACTATGCTTATTATGGATCTTGGTATAATTATGATGAATATCATGATCATCATTAAGATCATTATGGTTATTGCGATTATTATGTCTATTATGATTATTATAGTTATTATGATTATTATGGTTATTATGGCTGGTATAAAGGTTATTATGATTATTTCAAAGCTTATTATGTTTATTATTATGATTACTCTGATTATTATATGTCTTAGTATAATTATGATAAATATTATGGTCATCATTAAGATCTTTATGGTTATTACGATGATTATGGTAATTACGTTAATAATCATGATTATTAAGATTATTTCCATGACTATTCTGTTTATTATTATGATTACTATGATCATTATGGTTGTTAGTATGATTATTATGATCACCATTCAGATTATTATGGCTATTGTGATTTTTATGGCTATTATGGCTATTGTAATGATTATTACGATTATTTCCAAGTTCATTATTGTTATTATTACGACTGTTGCGATTATTATGGCTATTATGACTATTATGATTGATATGGCTAGTATAATGTATATTATGATTATTTCCGAACCCATTGCGGTTACTATTATGATTATTATCGTTATTACCGATCTTGGTATAATTATCATGGATATTATGATCATCATTAAGATTATTATGGTTACTATGATTATTGTGATTATTGCTATGCTTATTAACATTACAATTACGATTATTATGATTATTGTAGTTATTATGATGATCACTATTATTATTATGGTTGTTAGTATTATTATTAGGATCAACATTCAGATTATTATGGCTATTATGATCTTTATGGCTATTATTGCTATTATAATGATAAATATTGTTATTTCCAAGTTTATTATGGGTATTATTATGACTAGTATGATTATTATAGTTATTATGATTATTATGGGTAGTATAACGGTTATTATGATTATTTCCAAGCTTATTATGGTTATTACTATAATTATTATGGTTATTATGGTTATTATGTCTAGTATGAAGGTTATTATGATTATTTCAAAGCATATATATGCTTATTATTACGATTATTCTGATTACTATATGTCCAGGTATAATTATGATGTATATTATGGTCATCATTAAGATTATTATGGTTATTACGTTAAGAATAATGATTATTAAGATTATTTCCATGACTATTCTGTTTATTATGATGATTACTATGATCATTATGGTTGTTAGTATGATTATTATGATCACCATTCAGATTATTATGGCTATTGTAATTTTTATGGCTATTATGACTATTGTAATGATTATTACGATTATTTCCAGGTTCACTATTGTTATTATTACGACTATTATGATTATTATGGCTATTATGACTATTATTGTTGTTATGGCTAGTATAATGTATATTATTATTATTTCCGAACCCATTATGGTTATTATTATGATTATTATGATTATTACGGATCTTGGTATAATTATCATGGATATTATGATCATCATTAAGATTATTATGGTTACTATGATTATTGTGATTATTGCTATGCTTATTAACATTACAATTACGATTATTATGATTATTGTAGTTATTATGATGATCACTATGATTATTATGGTTGTTAGTATGATTATTAGGATCAACATTCAGATTATTATGGCTATTATGATTTTTATGGTTATTATTGTTATTATAATGATAAATATGATTATTTCCAAGTTTATTACGGTTATTATTATCACTATTATGATTATTATAGTTATTATGATTATTATGGTTACTATGGCTAGTATAACGGTTATTATGATTATTTCCAAGCTTATTATGGTTATTACTATAATTATTATGGTTATTATGGTTATTATGATTATTATGGTTACTATGGCTAGTATAACGGTTATTATGATTATTTCAAAACTTATTATGTTTATTATTATGGTTACTATGATTATTATGGATCTTGGTATAATTATGATGAATATCATGATCATCATTAAGATCATTATGGTTATTGCGATTATTATGACTATTATGATTATTCTAGTTATTATGATTATTATGGTTATTATGGCTAGTACAAAGGTTATTATGATTATTTCAAAGCTTATTATGTTTATTATTATGTTTACTCTGATTATTATATGTCTTAGTATAATTATGATGAATATTATTGTCGTCATTAAGATCATTATGGTTATTACGGTGATTATGGTTATTACGTTAATAATAATGATTATTAAGATTATTTCCATGACTATTCTGTTTATTATGATGATTACTATGATCATTATGGTTGTTAGTATGATTATTATGATCACCATTCAGATTATTATGGCTATTGTGATTTTTATTGCTATTATGACTATTATAATGATTATAACGATTATTTCCAAGTTCATTATTGTTATTATTACGACTATTATGATTATTAGGGCTATTATGACTATTATGGTTGTTATGGCTAGTATAAAGTATATTATGATTATTTCCGAACCTATTATGGTTGTTATTATGATTATTATGATTATTACGGATCTCGATGTAATTATCATGAATATTATGATCATCATTAAGATTATTACGGTTACTATGATTATTGTGACTATTGCTAAGCTTATTAACATTACAATTACGATTACTATGATTATTGTAGTTATTATGATGATCACTATGATCATTATGGTTGTTAGTATGATTATTATGATCACAATTCTGGTTATTATGGCTATTGTGATTTTTATTGCTATTATGACTATTGTAATGATCATTAGGATTATTTCCTAGTTCCTTATTGTTATTATTACGACTATTATGATTATTATGGCTATTATGACTATTATGGTTGTTATGGCTAGTATAATGTATATTATGATTATTTCGGAACCCATTATGGTTATTATTATGATTATTATGATTATTACGGATCTTGGTATAATTATCATGGATATTATGATCATCATTAAGATTATTATGGTTACTATGATTATTGTGATTATTGCTATGCTTATTAACATTACAATTACGATTATTATCATTATTGTAGTAATTATGATGATCACTATGATTATTATGGCTGTTAGTATGATGGTTATGATCAACATTGAGATTATTATGGCTATTATGATTTTTATGGTTATTATTGCTATTATAATGATAAATATGATTATTTCCAAGTTTATAATGGTTATTATTATGACTACTATGATTATTATAGTTATTATGATTATTATGATCAATATGGCTAGTATAATGCTTATTATGATTATTTCCAAGCTTATTATGCTTATTATTATAATTATTATGATGAGTATGGTTATTATGATTATTATGGCTTCTATGGCTAGTATAACGGTTATTATGATTATTTCAAAGCTTATTATGTTTATTATTATGGTTACTATGATTATTATGGTTCATGGTATAATTATGATGAATATAATGATCATCATTAAGATCATTATGGTTATTGCGATTATTATGACTATTGTGATTACTCTAGTTATTATGATTATTATGGTTATTATGTCTAGTATGAAGGTTATTATGATTATTTCAAAGCATATATATGCTTATTATTACGATTATTCTGATTACTATATGTCTAGGTATAATTATGATGTATATTATGGTCATCATTAAGATTATTATGGTTATTACGTTAATAATAATGATTATTAAGATTATTTCCATGACTATTCTGTTTATTATGATGATTACTATGATCATTATGGTTGTTAGTGTGATTATTATGATCACCATTCAGATTATTATGGCTATTGTAATTTTTATGGCTATTATCACTATTGTAATGATTATTACGATTATTTCCAGGTTCATTATTGTTATTATTACGACTATTATGATTATTATGGCTATTATGACTATTATGGTTGATATGGCTAGTATTATGTATATTATGATTATTTCGGAACCCATTATGGTTATTATTATGATTATTATGATTATTACGGATCTTGGTATAATTATCATGGATATTATGATCATCATTAAGATTATTATGGTTACTATGATTATTGTGATTATTGCTATGCTTATTAACATTACAATTACGATTATTATCATTATTGTAGTAATTATGATGATCACTATGATTATTATGGCTGTTAGTATGATGGTTATGATCAACATTGAGATTATTATGGCTATTATGATTTTTATGGTTATTATTGCTATTATAATGATAAATATGATTATTTCCAAGTTTATAATGGTTATTATTATGACTACTATGATTATTATAGTTATTATGATTATTATGATCAATATGGCTAGTATAATGCTTATTATGATTATTTCCAAGCTTATAATGGTTATTATTATAATTATTATGATGAGTATGGTTATTATGATTATTATGGCTTCTATGGCTAGTATAACGGTTATTATGATTATTTCAAAGCTTATTATGTTTATTATTATGGTTACTATGATTATTATGGTTCATGGTATAATTATGATGAATATAATGATCATCATTAAGATCATTATGGTTATTGCGATTATTATGACTATTGTGATTACTCTAGTTATTATGATTATTATGGTTATTATGTCTAGTATGAAGGTTATTATGATTATTTCAAAGCATATATATGCTTATTATTACGATTATTCTGATTACTATATGTCTAGGTATAATTATGATGTATATTATGGTCATCATTAAGATTATTATGGTTATTACGTTAATAATAATGATTATTAAGATTATTTCCATGACTATTCTGTTTATTATGATGATTACTATGATCATTATGGTTGTTAGTGTGATTATTATGATCACCATTCAGATTATTATGGCTATTGTAATTTTTATGGCTATTATCACTATTGTAATGATTATTACGATTATTTCCAGGTTCATTATTGTTATTATTACGACTATTATGATTATTATGGCTATTATGACTATTATGGTTGATATGGCTAGTATAATGTATATTATGATTATTTCCGAACCCATTATGATTATTATTATGATTATTATGATTATTACGGATCTTGGTATAATTATCATGGATATTATGATCATCATTAAGATTATAATGGTTACTATGATTATTGTGATTATTGCTATGCTTATTAACATTACAATTACGATTATTATGATTATTGTAGTTACTATGATGATCACTATGATTATTATGGTTGTTAGTATGATTATTAGGATCAACATTCAGATTATTATGGCTATTATGATCTTTATGGCTATTATTGCTATTATAATGATAAATATGATTATTTCCAAGTTTATTATGGGTTTTATTATGACTAGTATGATTATTATAGTTATTATGATTATTATGGCTAGTATAACGGTTATTATGATTATTTCCAAGCTTATTATGGTTATTACTATAATTATTATGGTTATTATGGTTATTATGTCTAGTATGAAGGTTATTATGATTATTTCAAAGCATATATATGCTTATTATTACGATTATTCTGATTACTATATGTCCAGGTATAATTATGATGTATATTATGGTCATCATTAAGATTATTATGGTTATTACGTTAATAATAATGATTATTAAGATTATTTCCATGACTATTCTGTTTATTATGATGATTACTATGATCATTATGGTTGTTAGTATGATTATTATGATCACCATTCAGATTATTATGGCTATTGTAATTTTTCATGGCTATTATGACTATTGTAATGATTATTACGATTATTTCCAGGTTCACTATTGTTATTATTACGACTATTATGATTATTATGGCTATTATGACTATTATTGTTGTTATGGCTGGTATAATGTATATTATTATTATTTCCGAACCCATTATGGTTATTATTATGATTATTATGATTATTACGGATCTTGGTATAATTATCATGGATATTATGATCATCATTAAGATTATTATGGTTACTATGATTATTGTGATTATTGCTATGCTTATTAACATTACAATTACGATTATTATGATTATTGTAGTTATTATGATGATCACTATGATTATTATGGTTGTTAGTATGAATATTAGGATCAACATTCAGATTATTATGGCTATTATGATTTTTATGGTTATTATTGCTATTATAATGATAAATATGATTATTTCCAAGTTTATTACGGTTATTATTATCACTATTATGATTATTATAGTTATTATGATTATTATGGTTACTATGGCTAGTATAACGGTTATTATGATTATTTCCAAGCTTATTATAGTTATTACTATAATTATTATGGTTATTATGGTTATTATGATTATTATGGTTACTATGGCTAGTATAACGGTTATTATGATTATTTCAAAACTTATTATGTTTATTATTATGGTTACTATGATTATTATGGATCTTGGTATAATTATGATGAATATCATGATCATCATTAAGATCATTATGGTTATTGCGATTGTTATGACTATTATGATTATTCTAGTTATTATGATTATTATGGTTATTATGGCTAGTACAAAGGTTATTATGACTATTTCAAAGCTTATTATGTTTATTATTATGTTTACTCTGATTATTATATGTCTTAGTATAATTATGATGAATATTATTGTCGTCATTAAGATCATTATGGTTATTACGGTGATTATGGTTATTACGTTAATAATAATGATTATTAAGATTATTTCCATGACTATTCTGTTTATTATGATGATTACTATGATCATTATGGTTGTTAGTATGATTATTATGATCACCATTCAGATTATTATGGCTATTGTGATTTTTATTGCTATTATGACTATTATAATGATTATAACGATTATTTCCGAGTTCATTATTGTTATTATTACGACTATTATGATTATTAGGGCTATTATGACTATTATGGTTGTTATGGCTAGTATAAAGTATATTATGATTATTTCCGAACCTATTATGGTTGTTATTATGATTATTATGATTATTACGGATCTCGATGTAATTATCATGAATATTATGATCATCATTAAGATTATTACGGTTACTATGATTATTGTGACTATTGCTAAGCTTATTAACATTACAATTACGATTACTATGATTATTGTAGTTATTATGATGATCACTATGATCATTATGGTTCTTAGTATGATTATTATGATCACAATTCTGGTTATTATGGCTATTGTGATTTTTATTGCTATTATGACTATTGTAATGATCATTAGGATTATTTCCTAGTTCCTTATTGTTATTATTACGACTATTATGATTATTATGGCTATTATGACTATTATGGTTGTTATGGCTAGTATAATGTATATTATGATTATTTCGGAACCCATTATGGTTATTATTATGATTATTATGATTATTACGGATCTTGGTATAATTATCATGGATATTATGATCATCATTAAGATTATTATGGTTACTATGATTATTGTGATTATTGCTATGCTTATTAACATTACAATTACGATTATTATCATTATTGTAGTAATTATGATGATCACTATGATTATTATGGCTGTTAGTATGATGGTTATGATCAACATTGAGATTATTATGGCTATTATGATTTTTATGGTTATTATTGCTATTATAATGATAAATATGATTATTTCCAAGTTTATAATGGTTATTATTATGACTACTATGATTATTATAGTTATTATGATTATTATGATCAATATGGCTAGTATAATGCTTATTATGATTATTTCCAAGCTTATTATGGTTATTATTATAATTATTATGATGAGTATGGTTATTATGATTATTATGGCTTCTATGGCTAGTATAACGGTTATTATGATTATTTCAAAGCTTATTATGTTTATTATTATGGTTACTATGATTATTATGGATCATGGTATAATTATGATGAATATAATGATCATCATTAAGATCATTATGGTTATTGCGATTATTATGACTATTGTGATTACTCTAGTTATTATGATTATTATGGTTATTATGTCTAGTATGAAGGTTATTATGATTATTTCAAAGCATATATATGCTTATTATTACGATTATTCTGATTACTATATGTCTAGGTATAATTATGATGTATATTATGGTCATCATTAAGATTATTATGGTTATTACGTTAATAATAATGATTATTAAGATTATTTCCATGACTATTCTGTTTATTATGATGATTACTATGATCATTATGGTTGTTAGTATGATTATTATGATCACCATTCAGATTATTATGGCTATTGTGATTTTTATGGCTATTATGGCTATTGTAATGATTATTACGATTATTTCCAAGTTCATTATTGTTATTATTACGACTGTTGCGATTATTATGGCTATTATGACTATTATGATTGATATGGCTAGTATAATGTATATTATGATTATTTCCGAACCCATTGTGGTTACTATTATGATTATTATCGTTATTACGGATCTTGGTATAATTATCATGGATATTATGATCATCATTAAGATTATTATGGTTACTATGATTATTGTGATTATTGCTATGCTTATTAACATTACAATTACGATTATTATGATTATTGTAGTTATTATGATGATCACTATTATTATTATGGTTGTTAGTATTATTATTAGGATCAACATTTAGATTATTATGGCTATTATGATTTTTATGGTTATTATTGCTATTATAAAGATAAATATGATTATTTCCAAGTTTATTATGGTTATTATTATGACTAGTATGATTATTATAGTTATTACGATTATTATGGCTCGCATAATGCTTATTATGATTATTTCCAAGTTTATTATGGTTCTTACTATAATTATTATGATTATTATGGTTACTATGGCTAGTATAACGGTTATTATGATTATTTCAAAGCTTATTATGTTTATTATTATGGTTACTATGCTTATTATGGATCTTGGTATAATTATGATGAATATCATGATCATCATTAAGATAACTATGGTTATTGCGATTATTATGACTATTATGATTATTCTAGTTATTATGATTATTATGGTTATTATGGCTAGTATAAAGGTTATTATGATTATTTCAAAGCTTATTATGTTTATTATTATGTTTACTCTGATTATTATATGTCTTAGTATAATTATGATGAATATTATTGTCATCATTAAGATCATTATGGTTATTACGGTGATTATGGTTATTACGTTAATAATAATGATTATTAAGATTATTTCCATGACTTATCTGTTTATTATGATGATTACTATGATCATTATGGTTGTTAGTATGATTATTATGATCACCATTCAGATTATTATGGCTATTGTGATTTTTATTGCTATTATGACTATTATAATGATTATAACGATTATTTCCAAGTTCATTATTGTTATTATTACGACTATTATGATTATTAGGGCTATTATGACTATTATGGTTGTTATGGCTAGTATAAAGTATATTATGATTATTTCCGAACCTATTATGGTTGTTATTATGATTATTATGATTATTACGGATCTCGATGTAATTATCATGAATATTATGATCATCATTAAGATTATTACGGTTACTATGATTATTGTGATTATTGCTAAGCTTATTAACATTACAATTACGATTACTATGATTATTGTAGTTATTATGATGATCACTATGATCATTATGGTTGTTAGTATGATTATTATGACCACAATTCTGGTTATTATGGCTATTGTGATTTTTATTGCTATTATGACTATTGTAATGATCATTAGGATTATTTCCTAGTTCCTTATTGTTATTATTACGACTATTATGATTATTATGGCTATTATGACTATTATGGTTGTTATGGCTAGTATAATGTATATTATGATTATTTCGGAACCCATTATGGTTATTATTATGATTATTATGATTATTACGGATCTTGGTATAATTATCATGGATATTATGATCATCATTAAGATTATTATGGTTACTATGATTATTGTGATTATTGCTATGCTTATTAACATTACAATTACGATTATTATCATTATTGTAGTAATTATGATGATCACTATGATTATTATGGCTGTTAGTATGATGGTTATGATCACCATTCAGATTATTATGGCTATTGTAATTTTTATGGCTATTATGACTATTGTAATGATTATTACGATTATTTCCAGGTTCATTATTGTTATTATTACGACTATTATGATTATTATGGCTATTATGACTATTATGGTTGTTATGGCTAGTATAATGTATATTATGATTATTTCCGAACCCATTATGGTTATTATTATGATTATTATGATTATTACGGATCTTGGTATAATTATCATGGAAATTATGATCATCATTAAGATTATTATGGTTACTATGACTATTGTGATTATTGCTATGCTTATTAACATTACAATTACGATTATTATGATTATTGTAGTTACTATGATCATCACTATGATTATTATGGTTGTTAGTATGATTATTAGGATCAACATTCAGATTATTATGGCTATTATGATTTTTATGGTTATTATTGCTATTATAATGATAAATATGGTTATTTCCAAGTTTATTATGGTTATTATTATGGCTACTATGTTTATTATAGTTATTATGATTATTATGATTATTATGGCTAGTATAATGCTTATTATGATTATTTCCAAGCTTATTATGGTTATTATTATAATTATTATGATGAGTATGGTTATTATGATTATTATGGCTTCTATGGCTAGTATAACGGTTATAATGATTATTTCAAAGCTTATTATGTTTATTATTATGGTTGCTGTGATTATTATGGATCATGGTATAATTATGATGAATATAATGATCATCGTTAAGATCATTATGGTTATTGCGATTATTATGACTATTATGATTACTCTAGTTATTATGATTATTATGGTTATTATGTCTAGTATGAAGGTTATTATGATTATTTCAAAGCATATATATGCTCATTATTATGATTATTCTGATTATTATATGTCTAGGTATAATTATGATGTATATTATGGTCATCATTAAGATTATTATGGTTATTACGTTAATAATAATGATTATTAAGATTATTTCCATGACTATTCTGTTTATTATGATGATTACCATGATCATTATGGTAGCTAGTATGATTATTATGATCACCATTCTGATTATTATGGCTATTGTGAATTTTATGGCTATTATGACTATTATAATAATTATTACGATTATTTCCAAGTTCATTATTGTTATTATTACGATTATTATGATTATTATGGCTATTATTACTATTATTGTTGATATGGCTAGTATGATGTATATTATGGTTATTTCCGAACCCATTATGGTTATTATTATCATTATTATGATTATTACGGATCTTGGTATAATTATCATGGATATTATGATCATCATTAAGATTATTATGGTTACTATGATTATTGTGATTATTGCTATGGTTATTAACATTACAATTACGATTATTATGATTATTGTAGTTATTATGATGATCACTATGATTATTATGGTTGTTAGTATTATTATTAGGATCAACATTTAGATTATTATGGCTATTATGATTTTTATGGTTATTATTGCTATTATAAAGATAAATATGATTATTTCCAAGTTTATTATGGTTATTATTATGACTAGTATGATTATTATAGTTATTACGATTATTATGGCTCGCATAATGCTTATTATGATTATTTCCAAGTTTATTATGGTTCTTACTATAATTATTATGATTATTATGGTTATTATGATTATTATGGTTACTATGGCTAGTATAACGGTTATTATGATTATTTCAAAGCTTATTATGTTTATTATTATGGTTACTATGCTTATTATGGATCTTGGTATAATTATGATGAATATCATGATCATCATTAAGATAACTATGGTTATTGCGATTATTATGACTATTATGATTATTCTAGTTATTATGATTATTATGGTTATTATGGCTAGTATAAAGGTTATTATGATTATTTCAAAGCTTATTATGTTTATTATTATGTTTACTCTGATTATTATATGTCTTAGTATAATTATGATGAATATTATTGTCATCATTAAGATCATTATGGTTATTACGGTGATTATGGTTATTACGTTAATAATAATGATTATTAAGATTATTTCCATGACTTATCTGTTTATTATGATGATTACTATGATCATTATGGTTGTTAGTATGATTATTATGATCACCATTCAGATTATTATGGCTATTGTGATTTTTATTGCTATTATGACTATTATAATGATTATAACGATTATTTCCAAGTTCATTATTGTTATTATTACGACTATTATGATTATTAGGGCTATTATGACTATTATGGTTGTTATGGCTAGTATAAAGTATATTATGATTATTTCCGAACCTATTATGGTTGTTATTATGATTATTATGATTATTACGGATCTCGATGTAATTATCATGAATATTATGATCATCATTAAGATTATTACGGTTACTATGATTATTGTGATTATTGCTAAGCTTATTAACATTACAATTACGATTACTATGATTATTGTAGTTATTATGATGATCACTATGATCATTATGGTTGTTAGTATGATTATTATGATCACAATTCTGGTTATTATGGCTATTGTGATTTTTATTGCTATTATGACTATTGTAATGATCATTAGGATTATTTCCTAGTTCCTTATTGTTATTATTACGACTATTATGATTATTATGGCTATTATGACTATTATGGTTGTTATGGCTAGTATAATGTATATTATGATTATTTCGGAACCCATTATGGTTATTATTATGATTATTATGATTATTACGGATCTTGGTATAATTATCATGGATATTATGATCATCATTAAGATTATTATGGTTACTATGATTATTGTGATTATTGCTATGCTTATTAACATTACAATTACGATTATTATCATTATTGTAGTAATTATGATGATCACTATGATTATTATGGCTGTTAGTATGATGGTTATGATCACCATTCAGATTATTATGGCTATTGTAATTTTTATGGCTATTATGACTATTGTAATGATTATTACGATTATTTCCAGGTTCATTATTGTTATTATTACGACTATTATGATTATTATGGCTATTATGACTATTATGGTTGTTATGGCTAGTATAATGTATATTATGATTATTTCCGAAGCCATTATGGTTATTATTATGATTATTATGATTATTACGGATCTTGGTATAATTATCATGGAAATTATGATCATCATTAAGATTATTATGGTTACTATGACTATTGTGATTATTGCTATGCTTATTAACATTACAATTACGATTATTATGATTATTGTAGTTACTATGATCATCACTATGATTATTATGGTTGTTAGTATGATTATTAGGATCAACATTCAGATTATTATGGCTATTATGATTTTTATGGTTATTATTGCTATTATAATGATAAATATGGTTATTTCCAAGTTTATTATGGTTATTATTATGGCTACTATGTTTATTATAGTTATTATGATTATTATGATTATTATGGCTAGTATAATGCTTATTATGATTATTTCCAAGCTTATTATGGTTATTATTATAATTATTATGATGAGTATGGTTATTATGATTATTATGGCTTCTATGGCTAGTATAACGGTTATAATGATTATTTCAAAGCTTATTATGTTTATTATTATGGTTACTGTGATTATTATGGATCATGGTATAATTATGATGAATATAATGATCATCGTTAAGATCATTATGGTTATTGCGATTATTATGACTATTATGATTACTCTAGTTATTATGATTATTATGGTTATTATGTCTAGTATGAAGGTTATTATGATTATTTCAAAGCATATATATGCTCATTATTATGATTATTCTGATTATTATATGTCTAGGTATAATTATGATGTATATTATGGTCATCATTAAGATTATTATGGTTATTACGTTAATAATAATGATTATTAAGATTATTTCCATGACTATTCTGTTTATTATGATGATTACCATGATCATTATGGTTGCTAGTATGATTATTATGATCACCATTCTGATTATTATGGCTATTGTGAATTTTATGTCTATTATGACTATTATAATAATTATTACGATTATTTCCAAGTTCATTATTGTTATTATTACGATTATTATGATTATTATGGCTATTATTACTATTATTGTTGATATGGCTAGTATGATGTATATTATGGTTATTTCCGAACCCATTATGGTTATTATTATCATTATTATGATTATTACGGATCTTGGTATAATTATCATGGATATTATGATCATCATTAAGATTATTATGGTTACTATGATTATTGTGATTATTGCTATGGTTATTAACATTACAATTACGATTATTATGATTATTGTAGTTATTATGATGATCACTATGATTATTATGGTTGTTAGTATGATTATTAGGATCAACATTCAGATTATTATGGCTATTATGATCTTTATGGTTATTATTGCTATTATAATGATAAATATGACTATTTCCAAGTTTATTATGGTTATTATTATGACTATTATGATTATTATAGTTATTATGATTATTATGGCTAGTATAACGCTTATTATGATTATTTCCAAGCTTATTACGGTTACTACTATAATTATTATGATTATTATGGTTATTGTGATTATTATGGTTACTATGGCTAGTATAACGGTTATTATGATTATTTCAAAGTTTATTATGTTTATTATTATGGTTACTATGATTATTATGGATCTTGGTATAATTATGATGAATATCATGATCATCATTAAGATAACTATGGTTATTGCGATTATTATGACTATTATGATTATTCTAGTTATTATGATTATTATGGTTATTATGGCTAGTATAAAGGTTATTATGATTATTTCAAAGCTTATTATGTTTATTATTATGTTTACTCTGATTATTATATGTCTTAGTATAATTATGATGAATATTATTGTCATCATTAAGATCATTATGGTTATTACGGTGATTATGGTTATTACGTTAATAATAATGATTATTAAGATTATTTCCATGACTTATCTGTTTATTATGATGATTACTATGATCATTATGGTTGTTAGTATGATTATTATGATCACCATTCAGATTATTATGGCTATTGTGATTTTTATTGCTATTATGACTATTATAATGATTATAACGATTATTTCCAAGTTCATTATTGTTATTATTACGACTATTATGATTATTAGGGCTATTATGACTATTATGGTTGTTATGGCTAGTATAAAGTATATTATGATTATTTCCGAACCTATTATGGTTGTTATTATGATTATTATGATTATTACGGATCTCGATGTAATTATCATGAATATTATGATCATCATTAAGATTATTACGGTTACTATGATTATTGTGATTATTGCTAAGCTTATTAACATTACAATTACGATTACTATGATTATTGTAGTTATTATGATGATCACTATGATCATTATGGTTGTTAGTATGATTATTATGATCACAATTCTGGTTATTATGGCTATTGTGATTTTTATTGCTATTATGACTATTGTAATGATCATTAGGATTATTTCCTAGTTCCTTATTGTTATTATTACGACTATTATGATTATTATGGCTATTATGACTATTATGGTTGTTATGGCTAGTATAATGTATATTATGATTATTTCGGAACCCATTATGGTTATTATTATGATTATTATGATTATTACGGATCTTGGTATAATTATCATGGATATTATGATCATCATTAAGATTATTATGGTTACTATGATTATTGTGATTATTGCTATGCTTATTAACATTACAATTACGATTATTATCATTATTGTAGTAATTATGATGATCACTATGATTATTATGGCTGTTAGTATGATGGTTATGATCACCATTCAGATTATTATGGCTATTGTAATTTTTATGGCTATTATGACTATTGTAATGATTATTACGATTATTTCCAGGTTCATTATTGTTATTATTACGACTATTATGATTATTATGGCTATTATGACTATTATGGTTGTTATGGCTAGTATAATGTATATTATGATTATTTCCGAACCCATTATGGTTATTATTATGATTATTATGATTATTACGGATCTTGGTATAATTATCATGGAAATTATGATCATCATTAAGATTATTATGGTTACTATGACTATTGTGATTATTGCTATGCTTATTAACATTACAATTACGATTATTATGATTATTGTAGTTACTATGATCATCACTATGATTATTATGGTTGTTAGTATGATTATTAGGATCAACATTCAGATTATTATGGCTATTATGATTTTTATGGTTATTATTGCTATTATAATGATAAATATGGTTATTTCCAAGTTTATTATGGTTATTATTATGGCTACTATGTTTATTATAGTTATTATGATTATTATGATTATTATGGCTAGTATAATGCTTATTATGATTATTTCCAAGCTTATTATGGTTATTATTATAATTATTATGATGAGTATGGTTATTATGATTATTATGGCTTCTATGGCTAGTATAACGGTTATAATGATTATTTCAAAGCTTATTATGTTTATTATTATGGTTGCTGTGATTATTATGGATCATGGTATAATTATGATGAATATAATGATCATCGTTAAGATCATTATGGTTATTGCGATTATTATGACTATTATGATTACTCTAGTTATTATGATTATTATGGTTATTATGTCTAGTATGAAGGTTATTATGATTATTTCAAAGCATATATATGCTCATTATTATGATTATTCTGATTATTATATGTCTAGGTATAATTATGATGTATATTATGGTCATCATTAAGATTATTATGGTTATTACGTTAATAATAATGATTATTAAGATTATTTCCATGACTATTCTGTTTATTATGATGATTACCATGATCATTATGGTAGCTAGTATGATTATTATGATCACCATTCTGATTATTATGGCTATTGTGAATTTTATGGCTATTATGACTATTATAATAATTATTACGATTATTTCCAAGTTCATTATTGTTATTATTACGATTATTATGATTATTATGGCTATTATTACTATTATTGTTGATATGGCTAGTATGATGTATATTATGGTTATTTCCGAACCCATTATGGTTATTATTATCATTATTATGATTATTACGGATCTTGGTATAATTATCATGGATATTATGATCATCATTAAGATTATTATGGTTACTATGATTATTGTGATTATTGCTATGGTTATTAACATTACAATTACGATTATTATGATTATTGTAGTTATTATGATGATCACTATGATTATTATGGTTGTTAGTATGATTATTAGGATCAACATTCAGATTATTATGGCTATTATGATCTTTATGGTTATTATTGCTATTATAATGATAAATATGACTATTTCCAAGTTTATTATGGTTATTATTATGACTATTATGATTATTATAGTTATTATGATTATTATGGCTAGTATAACGCTTATTATGATTATTTCCAAGCTTATTACGGTTACTACTATAATTATTATGATTATTATGGTTATTGTGATTATTATGGTTACTATGGCTAGTATAACGGTTATTATGATTATTTCAAAGCTTATTATGTTTATTATTATGGTTACTATGATTATTATGGATCTTGGTATAATTATGATGAATATCATGATCATCATTAAGATCATTATGGTTATTGCGATTATTATGACTATTATGATTATTCTAGTTATTATGATTATTGTGGTTATTATGGCTAGTATAAAGGTTATTATGATTATTTCAAAGCTTATTATGTTTATTATTATGGTTACTGTGATTATTATGGATCATGGTATAATTATGATGAATATAATGATCATCATTAAGATCATTATGGTTATTGCGATTATTATGACTATTATGATTACTCTAGTTATTATGATTATTATGGTTATTATGTCTAGTATGAAGGTTATTATGATTATTTCACAGCATATATATGCTTATTATTACGATTATTCTGATTACTATATGTCCAGGTATAATTATGATGTATATTATGGTCATCATTAAGATTATTATGGTTATTACGTTAATAATAATGATTATTAAGATTATTTCCATGACTATTCTGTTTATTATGATGATTACTATGATCATTATGGTTGTTAGTATGATTATTATGATCACCATTCAGATTATTATGGCTATTGTAATTTTTCATGGCTATTATGACTATTGTAATGATTATTACGATTATTTCCAGGTTCACTATTGTTATTATTACGACTATTATGATTATTATGGCTATTATGACTATTATTGTTGTTATGGCTAGTATAATGTATATTATTATTATTTCCGAATCCATTATGGTTATTATTATGATTATTATGATTATTACGGATCTTGGTATAATTATCATGGATATTATGATCATCATTAAGATTATTATGGTTACTATGATTATTGTGATTATTGCTATGCTTATTAACATTACAATTACGATTATTATGATTATTGTAGTTATTATGATGATCACTATGATTATTATGGTTGTTAGTATGAATATTAGGATCAACATTCAGATTATTATGGCTATTATGATTTTTATGGTTATTATTGCTATTATAATGATAAATATGATTATTTCCAAGTTTATTACGGTTATTATTATCACTATTATGATTATTATAGTTATTATGATTATTATGGTTACTATGGCTAGTATAACGGTTATTATGATTATTTCCAAGCTTATTATAGTTATTACTATAATTATTATGGTTATTATGGTTATTATGATTATTATGGTTACTATGGCTAGTATAACGGTTATTATGATTATTTCAAAACTTATTATGTTTATTATTATGGTTACTATGATTATTATGGATCTTGGTATAATTATGATGAATATCATGATCATCATTAAGATCATTATGGTTATTGCGATTGTTATGACTATTATGATTATTCTAGTTATTATGATTATTATGGTTATTATGGCTAGTACAAAGGTTATTATGACTATTTCAAAGCTTATTATGTTTATTATTATGTTTACTCTGATTATTATATGGCTTAGTATAATTATGATGAATATTATTGTCGTCATTAAGATCATTATGGTTATTACGGTGATTATGGTTATTACGTTAATAATAATGATTATTAAGATTATTTCCATGACTATTCTGTTTATTATGATGATTACTATGATCATTATGGTTGTTAGTATGATTATTATGATCACCATTCAGATTATTATGGCTATTGTGATTTTTATTGCTATTATGACTATTATAATGATTATAACGATTATTTCCGAGTTCATTATTGTTATTATTACGACTATTATGATTATTAGGGCTATTATGACTATTATGGTTGTTATGGCTAGTATAAAGTATATTATGATTATTTCCGAACCTATTATGGTTGTTATTATGATTATTATGATTATTACGGATCTCGATGTAATTATCATGAATATTATGATCATCATTAAGATTATTACGGTTACTATGATTATTGTGACTATTGCTAAGCTTATTAACATTACAATTACGATTACTATGATTATTGTAGTTATTATGATGATCACTATGATCATTATGGTTCTTAGTATGATTATTATGATCACAATTCTGGTTATTATGGCTATTGTGATTTTTATTGCTATTATGACTATTGTAATGATCATTAGGATTATTTCCTAGTTCCTTATTGTTATTATTACGACTATTATGATTATTATGGCTATTATGACTATTATGGTTGTTATGGCTAGTATAATGTATATTATGATTATTTCGGAACCCATTATGGTTATTATTATGATTATTATGATTATTACGGATCTTGGTATAATTATCATGGATATTATGATCATCATTAAGATTATTATGGTTACTATGATTATTGTGATTATTGCTATGCTTATTAACATTACAATTACGATTATTATCATTATTGTAGTAATTATGATGATCACTATGATTATTATGGCTGTTAGTATGATGGTTATGATCAACATTGAGATTATTATGGCTATTATGATTTTTATGGTTATTATTGCTATTATAATGATAAATATGATTATTTCCAAGTTTATAATGGTTATTATTATGACTACTATGATTATTATAGTTATTATGATTATTATGATCAATATGGCTAGTATAATGCTTATTATGATTATTTCCAAGCTTATTATGGTTATTATTATAATTATTATGATGAGTATGGTTATTATGATTATTATGGCTTCTATGGCTAGTATAACGGTTATTATGATTATTTCAAAGCTTATTATGTTTATTATTATGGTTACTATGATTATTATGGATCATGGTATAATTATGATGAATATAAGGATCATCATTAAGATCATTATGGTTATTGCGATTATTATGACTATTGTGATTACTCTAGTTATTATGATTATTATGGTTATTATGTCTAGTATGAAGGTTATTATGATTATTTCAAAGCATATATATGCTTATTATTACGATTATTCTGATTACTATATGTCTAGGTATAATTATGATGTATATTATGGTCATCATTAAGATTATTATGGTTATTACGTTAATAATAATGATTATTAAGATTATTTCCATGACTATTCTGTTTATTATGATGATTACTATGTTCATTATGGTTGTTAGTATGATTATTATGATCACCATTCAGATTATTATGGCTATTGTGATTTTTATGGCTATTATGGCTATTGTAATGATTATTACGATTATTTCCAAGTTCATTATTGTTATTATTACGACTGTTGCGATTATTATGGCTATTATGACTATTATGATTGATATGGCTAGTATAATGTGTATTATGATTATTTCCGAACCCATTGTGGTTACTATTATGATTATTATCGTTATTACGGATCTTGGTATAATTATCATGGATATTATGATCATCATTAAGATTATTATGGTTACTATGATTATTGTGATTATTGCTATGCTTATTAACATTACAATTACGATTATTATGATTATTGTAGTTATTATGATGATCACTATTATTATTATGGTTGTTAGTATTATTATTAGGATCAACATTTAGATTATTATGGCTATTATGATTTTTATGGTTATTATTGCTATTATAAAGATAAATATGATTATTTCCAAGTTTATTATGGTTATTATTATGACTAGTATGATTATTATAGTTATTACGATTATTATGGCTCGCATAATGCTTATTATGATTATTTCCAAGTTTATTATGGTTCTTACTATAATTATTATGATTATTATGGTTATTATGATTATTATGGTTACTATGGCTAGTATAACGGTTATTATGATTATTTCAAAGCTTATTATGTTTATTATTATGGTTACTATGCTTATTATGGATCTTGGTATAATTATGATGAATATCATGATCATCATTAAGATAACTATGGTTATTGCGATTATTATGACTATTATGATTATTCTAGTTATTATGATTATTATGGTTATTATGGCTAGTATAAAGGTTATTATGATTATTTCAAAGCTTATTATGTTTATTATTATGTTTACTCTGATTATTATATGTCTTAGTATAATTATGATGAATATTATTGTCATCATTAAGATCATTATGGTTATTACGGTGATTATGGTTATTACGTTAATAATAATGATTATTAAGATTATTTCCATGACTTATCTGTTTATTATGATGATTACTATGATCATTATGGTTGTTAGTATGATTATTATGATCACCATTCAGATTATTATGGCTATTGTGATTTTTATTGCTATTATGACTATTATAATGATTATAACGATTATTTCCAAGTTCATTATTGTTATTATTACGACTATTATGATTATTAGGGCTATTATGACTATTATGGTTGTTATGGCTAGTATAAAGTATATTATGATTATTTCCGAACCTATTATGGTTGTTATTATGATTATTATGATTATTACGGATCTCGATGTAATTATCATGAATATTATGATCATCATTAAGATTATTACGGTTACTATGATTATTGTGATTATTGCTAAGCTTATTAACATTACAATTACGATTACTATGATTATTGTAGTTATTATGATGATCACTATGATCATTATGGTTGTTAGTATGATTATTATGATCACAATTCTGGTTATTATGGCTATTGTGATTTTTATTGCTATTATGACTATTGTAATGATCATTAGGATTATTTCCTAGTTCCTTATTGTTATTATTACGACTATTATGATTATTATGGCTATTATGACTATTATGGTTGTTATGGCTAGTATAATGTATATTATGATTATTTCGGAACCCATTATGGTTATTATTATGATTATTATGATTATTACGGATCTTGGTATAATTATCATGGATATTATGATCATCATTAAGATTATTATGGTTACTATGATTATTGTGATTATTGCTATGCTTATTAACATTACAATTACGATTATTATCATTATTGTAGTAATTATGATGATCACTATGATTATTATGGCTGTTAGTATGATGGTTATGATCACCATTCAGATTATTATGGCTATTGTAATTTTTATGGCTATTATGACTATTGTAATGATTATTACGATTATTTCCAGGTTCATTATTGTTATTATTACGACTATTATGATTATTATGGCTATTATGACTATTATGGTTGTTATGGCTAGTATAATGTATATTATGATTATTTCCGAAGCCATTATGGTTATTATTATGATTATTATGATTATTACGGATCTTGGTATAATTATCATGGAAATTATGATCATCATTAAGATTATTATGGTTACTATGACTATTGTGATTATTGCTATGCTTATTAACATTACAATTACGATTATTATGATTATTGTAGTTACTATGATCATCACTATGATTATTATGGTTGTTAGTATGATTATTAGGATCAACATTCAGATTATTATGGCTATTATGATTTTTATGGTTATTATTGCTATTATAATGATAAATATGGTTATTTCCAAGTTTATTATGGTTATTATTATGGCTACTATGTTTATTATAGTTATTATGATTATTATGATTATTATGGCTAGTATAATGCTTATTATGATTATTTCCAAGCTTATTATGGTTATTATTATAATTATTATGATGAGTATGGTTATTATGATTATTATGGCTTCTATGGCTAGTATAACGGTTATAATGATTATTTCAAAGCTTATTATGTTTATTATTATGGTTACTGTGATTATTATGGATCATGGTATAATTATGATGAATATAATGATCATCGTTAAGATCATTATGGTTATTGCGATTATTATGACTATTATGATTACTCTAGTTATTATGATTATTATGGTTATTATGTCTAGTATGAAGGTTATTATGATTATTTCAAAGCATATATATGCTCATTATTATGATTATTCTGATTATTATATGTCTAGGTATAATTATGATGTATATTATGGTCATCATTAAGATTATTATGGTTATTACGTTAATAATAATGATTATTAAGATTATTTCCATGACTATTCTGTTTATTATGATGATTACCATGATCATTATGGTTGCTAGTATGATTATTATGATCACCATTCTGATTATTATGGCTATTGTGAATTTTATGGCTATTATGACTATTATAATAATTATTACGATTATTTCCAAGTTCATTATTGTTATTATTACGATTATTATGATTATTATGGCTATTATTACTATTATTGTTGATATGGCTAGTATGATGTATATTATGGTTATTTCCGAACCCATTATGGTTATTATTATCATTATTATGATTATTACGGATCTTGGTATAATTATCATGGATATTATGATCATCATTAAGATTATTATGGTTACTATGATTATTGTGATTATTGCTATGGTTATTAACATTACAATTACGATTATTATGATTATTGTAGTTATTATGATGATCACTATGATTATTATGGTTGTTAGTATGATTATTAGGATCAACATTCAGATTATTATGGCTATTATGATCTTTATGGTTATTATTGCTATTATAATGATAAATATGACTATTTCCAAGTTTATTATGGTTATTATTATGACTATTATGATTATTATAGTTATTATGATTATTATGGCTAGTATAACGCTTATTATGATTATTTCCAAGCTTATTACGGTTACTACTATAATTATTATGATTATTATGGTTATTGTGATTATTATGGTTACTATGGCTAGTATAACGGTTATTATGATTATTTCAAAGCTTATTATGTTTATTATTATGGTTACTATGATTATTATGGATCTTGGTATAATTATGATGAATATCATGATCATCATTAAGATCATTATGGTTATTGCGATTATTATGACTATTATGATTATTCTAGTTATTATGATTATTGTGGTTATTATGGCTAGTATAAAGGTTATTATGATTATTTCAAAGCTTATTATGTTTATTATTATGGTTACTGTGATTATTATGGATCATGGTATAATTATGATGAATATAATGATCATCGTTAAGATCATTATGGTTATTGCGATTATTATGACTATTATGATTACTCTAGTTATTATGATTATTATGGTTATTATGTCTAGTATGAAGGTTATTATGATTATTTCAAAGCATATATATGCTCATTATTATGATTATTCTGATTATTATATGTCTAGGTATAATTATGATGTATATTATGGTCATCATTCAGATTATTATGGTTATTACGTTAATAATAATGATTATTAAGATTATTTCCATGACTATTCTGTTTATTATGATGATTACCATGATCATTATGGTTGCTAGTATGATTATTATGATCACCATTTTGATTATTATGGCTATTGTGAATTTTATGGCTATTATGACTATTATAATAATTATTACGATTATTTCCAAGTTCATTATTGTTATTATTACGATTATTATGATTATTATGGCTATTATTACTATTATTGTTGATATGGCTAGTATGATGTATATTATGGTTATTTCCGAACCCATTATGGTTATTATTATCATTATTATGATTATTACGGATCTTGGTATAATTATCATGGATATTATGATCATCATTAAGATTATTATGGTTACTATGATTATTGTGATTATTGCTATGGTTATTAACATTACAATTACGATTATTATGATTATTGTAGTTATTATGATGATCACTATGATTATTATGGTTGTTAGTATGATTATTAGGATCAACATTCAGATTATTATGGCTATTATGATCTTTATGCTTATTATTGCTATTATAATGATAAATATGACTATTTCCAAGTTTATTATGGTTATTATTATGACTATTATGATTATTATAGTTATTATGATTATTATGGCTAGTATAACGCTTATTATGATTATTTCCAAGCTTATTACGGTTATTACTATAATTATTATGATTATTATGGTTATTGTGATTATTATGGTTACTATGGCTAGTATAACGGTTACCATGATTATTTCAAAGCTTATTATGTTTATTATTATGGTTACTATGATTATTATGGGTCTTGGTATAATTATGATGAATATCATGATCATCATTAAGATCATTATGGTTATTGCGATTATTATGACTATTATGATTATTCTAGTTATTATGATTATTGTGGTTATTATGGCTAGTATAAAGGTTATTATGATTATTTCAAAGCTTATTATGTTTATTATTATGATTACTGTGATTATTATATGTCTTAGTATAATTTTGATGAATATTATGGTCATCATTAAGATCATTATGGTTATTACGATGATTATGGTTATTACGTTAATAATAATGGTTATTAAGGTTATTTCCATGACTATTCTGTTTATTATGATGATTACTATGATCATTATGGTTGTTAGTATGATTATTATGATCACCTTTCAGATTATTATGGCTATTGTGATTTTTATGGCTATTATGACTATTATAATGATTATTACGATTATTTCCAAGTTCATTATTGTTATTATTACGACTATTATGATTATTAGGGCTATTATGACTATTATGGTTGATATGGCTAGTATAATGTATATTCTGATTATTTCCGAACCCATTATGGTTATTATTATGATTATTATGATTATTACGGATCTTGGTATAATTATCATGGATATTATGATCATCATTGAGATTATTATGGTTACTATGATTATTGTGATTATTGCTATGCTTATTAACATTACAATTACGATTATTATGATTATTGCAGTTATTATGATGATCACTATGATTATTATGGTTGTTAGTATGATTATTAGGATCAACATTCAGATTATTATGGCTATTATGATCTTTATGGTTATTATTGCTATTATAATTATAAATATGATTATTTCCATGTTTATTATGGGTATTATTATGACTAGTATGATTATTATAGTTATTATGATTATTATGGCTAGTATAATGCTTATTATGATCATTTCCAAGCTTATTATGGTTATTACTATAATTATTATGGTTATTATGGTTATTATGATTATTATGGTTACTATGGCTAGTATAACGGTTATTATGATTATTTCAAAACTTATTATGTTTATTATTATGGTTACTATGATTATTATGGATCTTGGTATAATTATGATGAATATCATGATCATCATTAAGATCATTATGGTTATTGCGATTATTATGACTATTATGATTATTCTAGTTATTATGATTATTATGGTTATTATGGCTAGTATAAAGGTTATTATGATTATTTCAAAGCTTATTATGTTTATTATTATGTTTACTCTGATTATTATATGTCTTAGTATAATTATGATGAATATTATTGTCATCATTAAGATCATTATAAAGGTTATTATGATTATTTCAAAGCTTATTATGTTTATTATTATGTTTACTCTGATTATTATATGTCTTAGTATAATTATGATGAATATTATTGTCATCATTAAGATCATTATGGTTATTACGGTGATTATGGTTATTACGTTTATAATAATGATTATTAAGATTATTTCCATGACTATTCTGTTTATTATGATGATTACTATGATCATTATGGTTGTTAGTATGATTATTATGATCACCATTCAGATTATTATGGCTATTGTGATTTTTATTGCTATTATGACTATTATAATGATTATAACGATTATTTCCAAGTTCATTATTGTTATTATTACGACTATTATGATTATTAGGGCTATTATGACTGTTATGGTTGGTATGGCTAGTATAAAGTATATTATGATTATTTCCGAACCTATTATGGTTGTTATTATGATTATTATGATTATTACGGATCTTGGAATAATTATCATGGATATTATGATCATCATTAAGATTATTATGGTTACTATGATTATTGTGATTATTGCTATGCTTATTAACATTACAATTACGATTATTATCATTATTGTAGTAATTATGATGACCACTATGATTATTATGGCTGTTAGTATGATGGTTATGATCAACATTGAGATTATTATGGCTATTATGATTTTTATGGTTATTATTGCTATTATAATGATAAATATGATTATTTCCAAGTTTATAATGGTTATTATTATGACTACTATGATTATTATAGTTATTATGATTATTATGATCAATATGGCTAGTATAATGCTTATTATGATTATTTCCAAGCTTATTATGGTTATTATTATAATTATTATGATGAGTATGGGTATTATGATTATTATGGCTTCTATGGCTAGTATAACGGTTATTATGATTATTTCAAAGCTTATTATGTTTATTATTATGGTTACTATGATTATTATGGATCATGGTATAATTATGATGAATATAATGATCATCATTAAGATCATTATGGTTATTGCGATTATTATGACTATTGTGATTACTCTAGTTATTATGATTATTATGGTTATTATGTCTAGTATGAAGGTTATTATGATTATGTCAAAGCATATATATGCTTATTATTACGATTATTCTGATTACTATATGTCTAGGTATAATTATGATGTATATTATGGTCATCATTAAGATTATTATGGTTATTACGTTAATAATAATGATTATTAAGATTATTTCCATGACTATTCTGTTTATTATGATGATTACTATGATCATTATGGTTGTTAGTATGATTATTATGATCACCATTCAGATTATTATGGCTATTGTAATTTTTATGGCTATTATGACTATTGTAATGATTATTACGATTATTTCCAGGTTCATTATTGTTATTATTACGACTATTATGATTATTATGGCTATTATGACTATTATGGTTGTTATGGCTAGTATAATGTATATTATGATTATTTCCGAACCCATTATGGTTATTATTATGATTATTATGATTATTACGGATCTTGATATAATTATCATGGATATTATGATCATCATTAAGATTATTATGGTTACTATGATTATTGTGATTATTGCTATGCTTATTAACATTACAATTACGATTATTATGATTATTGTAGTTATTATGATGATCACTATGATTATTATGGTTGTTAGTATGATTATTAGGATCAACATTCAGATTATTATGGCTATTATGATTTTTATGGTTATTACTGCTATTATAATGATAAATATGATTATTTCCAAGTTTATTACGGTTATTATTATCACTATTATGATTATTATAGTTATTATGATTATTATGGTTACTATGGCTAGTATAACGGTTATTATGATAATTTCAAAGCTTATTATGGTTATTACTATAATTATTATGATTATTATGGTTATTATGACTATTATGGTTACTAAGGCTAGTATAACGGTTATTATGATTATTTCAAAGCTTATTATGTTTATTATTATGGTTACTATGCTTATTATGGATCTTGGTATAATTATGATGAATATCATGATCATCATTAAGATCATTATGGTTATTGCGGTTATTATGACTATTATGATTATTCTAATTATTATGATTATTATGGTTATTATGGCTAGTATAAAGGTTATTATGATTATTTCAAATCTTATTATGTTTATTATTATGATTACTCTGATCATTGTTTGTCTTAGCATAATTATGATGAATATTATGGTCATCATTGAGATCATAATGGTTATTAAGGTGATTATGGTTATTACGTCAATAATAACGATTATTATGATTATTTCCATGACTATTCTGTTTATTATGATGATTACTATGATCATTATGGTTGTTAGTATGATTATTATGATCACCATTCAGATTATTATGGCTATTGTGATTTTTATTGCTATTATGACTATTATAATGATTATAACGATTATTTCCAAGTTCATTATTGTTATTAATACGACTATTATGATTATTATGGCTATTATGACTATTATGGTTGATATGGCTAGTATAATGTATATTATGATTATTTCCGAACCCATTATGGTTATTATTATGATTATTATGATTATTACGGATCTTGATATAATTATCATGAATATTATGATCATCATTAAGATTATTACGGTTACTATGATTATTGTGATTATTGCGAAGCTTATTAACATTACAATTACGATTATTATGATTATTGTAGTTATTATGATGATCACAATGATTATTATGGTTGTTAGTATGATTATTAGGATCAACATTCAGATTATTATGGCTATTATGATCTTTATGGTTATTATTGCTATTATAATGATAAATATGATTATTTCCAAGTTTATTATGGGTATTATTATGACTAGTATGATTATTATAGTTATTATGATTATTATGGCTAGTATAATGCTTATTATGATTATTTCCAAGCTTATTATGGTTATTACTATAATTATTATGGTTATTATGGTTATTATGTCTAGTATGAAGGTTATTATGATTATTTCAAAGCATATATATACTTATTATTACGATTATTCTGATTACTATATGTCCAGGTATAATTATGATGTATATTATGGTCATCATTAAGATTATTATGGTTATTACGTTAATAATAATGATTATTAAGATTATTTCCATGACTATTCTGTTTATTATGATGATTACTATGATCATTATGGTTGTTAGTATGATTATTATGATCACCATTCAGATTATTATGGCTATTGTAATTTTTATTGCTATTATGACTATTGTAATGATTATTACGATTATTTCCAGGTTCATTATTGTTATTATTACGACTATTATGATTATTATGGCTATTATGACTATTATTGTTGTTATGGCTAGTATAATGTATATTATTATTATTTCCGAACCCATTATGGTTATTATTATGATTATTATGATTATTACGGATCTTGGTATAATTATCATGGATATTATGATCATCATTAAGATTATTATGGTTACTATGATTATTGTGATTATTGCTATGCTTATTAACATTACAATTACGATTATTATGATTATTGTAGTTATTATGATGATCACTATGATTATTATGGTTGTTAGTATGATTATTAGGATCAACATTCAGATTATTATGGCTATTATGATCTTTATGGTTATTATTGCTATTATAATGATAAATATGATTATTTCCATGTTTATTATGGGTATTATTATGACTAGTATGATTATTATAGTTATTATGATTATTATGGCTAGTATAATGCTTATTATGATCATTTCCAAGCTTATTATGGTTATTACTATAATTATGATGGTTATTATGGTTATTATGATTATTATGGTTACTATGGCTAGTATAACGGTTATTATGATTATTTCAAAACTTATTATGTTTATTATTATGGTTACTATGATTATTATGGATCTTGGTATAATTATGATGAATATCATGATCATCATTAAGATCATTATGGTTATTGCGATTATTATGACTATTATGATTATTCTAGTTATTATGATTATTATGGTTATTATGGCTAGTATAGAGGTTATTATGATTATTTCAAAGCTTATTATGTTTATTATTATGTTTACTCTGATTATTATATGTCTTAGTATAATTATGATGAATATTATTGTCATCATTAAGATCATTATGGTTATTACGGTGATTATGGTTATTACGTTAATAATAATGATTATTAAGATTATTTCCATGACTATTCTGTTTATTATGATGATTACTATGATCATTATGGTTGTTAGTATGATTATTATGATCACCATTCAGATTATTATGGCTATTGTGATTTTTATTGCTATTATGACTATTATAATGATTATAACGATTATTTCCAAGTTCATTATTGTTATTATTACGACTATTATGATTATTAGGGCTATTATGACTATTATGGTTGTTATGGCTAGTATAAAGTATATTATGATTATTTCCGAACCTATTATGGTTGTTATTATGATTATTATGATTATTACGGATCTCGATGTAATTATCATGAATATTATGATCATCATTAAGATTATTACGGTTACTATGATTATTGTGATTACTGCTAAGCTTATTAACATTACAATTACGATTACTATGATTATTGTAGTTATTATGATGATCACTATGATCATTATGGTTGTTAGTATGATTATTATGATCACAATTCTGGTTATTATGGCTATTGTGATTTTTATTGCTATTATGACTATTGTAATGATCATTAGGATTATTTCCTAGTTCCTTATTGTTATTATTACGACTATTATGATTATTATGGCTATTATGACTATTATGGTTGTTATGGCTAGTATAATGTATATTATGATTATTTCGGAACCCATTATGGTTATTATTACGATTATTATGATTATTACGGATCTTGGTATAATTATCATGGATATTATGATCATCATTAAGATTATTATGGTTACTATGATTATTGTGATTATTGCTATGCTTATTAACATTACAATTACGATTATTATCATTATTGTAGTAATTATGATGACCACTATGATTATTATGGCTGTTAGTATGATGGTTATGATCAACATTGAGATTATTATGGCTATTATGATTTTTATGGTTATTATTGCTATTATAATGATAAATATGATTATTTCCAAGTTTATAATGGTTATTATTATGACTACTATGATTATTATAGTTATTATGATTATTATGATCAATATGGCTGGTATAATGCTTATTATGATTATTTCCAAGCTTATTATGGTTATTATTATAATTATTATGATGAGTATGGTTATTATGATTATTATGGCTTCTATGGCTAGTATAACGGTTATTATGATTATTTCAAAGCTTATTATGTTTATTGTTATGGTTACTATGATTATTATGGATCATGGTATAATTATGATGAATATAATGATCATCATTAAGATCATTATGGTTATTGCGATTATTATGACTATTGTGATTACTCTAGTTATTATGATTATTATGGTTATTATGTCTAGTATGAAGGTTATTATGATTATTTCAAAGCATATATATGCTTATTATTACGATTATTCTGATTACTATATGTCTAGGTATAATTATGATGTATATTATGGTCATCATTAAGATTATTATGGTTATTACGTTAATAATAATGATTATTAAGATTATTTCCATGACTATTCTGTTTATTATGATGATTACTATGATCATTATGGTTGTTAGTATGATTATTATGATCACCATTCAGATTATTATGGCTATTGTAATTTTTATGGCTACTATGACTATTGTAATGATTATTACGATTATTTCCAGGTTCATTATTGTTATTATTACGACTATTATGATTATTATGGCTATTATGACTATTATGGTTGTTATGGCTAGTATAATGTATATTATGATTATTTCCGAACCCATTATGGTTATTATTATGATTATTATGATTATTACGGATCTTGGTATAATTATCATGGATATTATGATCATCATTAGGATTATTATGGTTACTATGATTATTGTGATTATTGCTATGCTTATTAACATTACAATTACGATTATTATGATTATTGTAGTTATTATGATGATCACTATGATTATTATGGTTGTTAGTATGATTATTAGGATCAACATTCAGATTATTATGGCTATTATGATCTTTATGGCTATTATTGCTATTATAATGATAAATATGATTATTTCCAAGTTTATTATGGGTATTATTATGACTAGTATGATTATTATAGTTATTATGATTATTATGGCTAGTATAATGCTTATTATGATTATTTCCAAGCTTATTATGGTTATTACTATAATTATTATGGTTATTATGGTTATTATGTCTAGTATGAAGGTTATTATGATTATTTCAAAGCATATATATACTTATTATTACGATTATTCTGATTACTATATGTCCAGGTATAATTATAATGTATATTATGGTCATCATTAAGATTATTATGGTTATTACGTTAATAATAATGATTATTAAGATTATTTCCATGACTATTCTGTTTATTATGATGATTACTATGATCATTATGGTTGTTAGTATGATTATTATGATCACCATTCAGATTATTGTGGCTATTGTAATTTTTATGGCTATTATGACTATTGTAATGATTATTACGATTATTTCCAGGTTCATTATTGTTATTATTACGACTATTATGATTATTATGGCTATTATGACTATTATGGTTGTTATGGCTAGTATAATGTATATTATTATTATTTCCGAACCCATTATGGTTATTATTATGATTATTATGATTATTACGGATCTTGGTATAATTATCATGGATATTATGATCATCATTAAGATTATTATGGTTACTATGATTATTGTGATTATTGCTATGCTTATTAACATTACAATTACGATTATTATCATTATTGTAGTAATTATGATGATCACTATGATTATTATGGCTGTTAGTATGATGGTTATGATCAACATTGAGATTATTATGGCTATTATGATTTTTATGGTTATTATTGCTATTATAATGATAAATATGATTATTTCCAAGTTTATAATGGTTATTATTATGACTACTATGATTATTATTATAGTTATTATGATTATTATGATCAATATGGCTAGTATAATGCTTATTATGATTATTTCCAAGCTTATTATGGTTATTATTATAATTATTATGATGAGTATGGTTATTATGATTATTATGGCTTCTATGGCTAGCATAACGGTTATTATGATTATTCCAAAGCTTATTATGTTTATTATTATGGTTACTATGATTATTATGGATCATGGTATAATTATGATGAATATAATGATCATCATTAAGATCATTATGGTTATTGCGATTATTATGACTATTGTGATTGCTCTAGTTATTATGATTATTATGGTTATTATGTCTAGTATGAAGGTTATTATGATTATTTCAAAGCATATATATGCTTATTATTACGATTATTCTGATTACTATATGTCTAGGTATAATTATGATGTATATTATGGTCATCATTAAGATTATTATGGTTATTACGTTAATAATAATGATTATTAAGATTATTTCCATGACTATTCTGTTTATTATGATGATTACTATGATCATTATGGTTGTTAGTATGATTATTATGATCACAATTCTGGTTATTATGGCTATTGTGATTTTTATTGCTATTATGACTATTGTAATGATCATTAGGATTATTTCCTAGTTCCTTATTGTTATTATTACGACTATTATGATTATTATGGCTATTATGACTATTATGGTTGTTATGGCTAGTATAATGTATATTATGATTATTTCGGAACCCATTATGGTTATTATTATGATTATTATGATTATTACGGATCTTGGTATAATTATCATGGATATTATGATCATCATTAGGATTATTATGGTTACTATGATTATTGTGATTATTGCTATGCTTATTAACATTACAATTACGATTATTATGATTATTGTAGATATTATGATGATCACTATGATTATTATGGTTGTTAGTATGATTATTAGGATCAACATTCAGATTATTATGGCTATTATGATTTTTATGGTTATTATTGCTATTATAATGATAAATATGATTATTTCCAAGTTTATTACGGTTATTATTATCACTATTATGATTATTATAGTTATTATGATTATTATGGTTACTATGGCTAGTATAACGGTTATTATGATTATTTCAAAGCTTATTATGGTTATTACTATAATTATTATGATTATTATGGTTATTATGACTATTATGGTTACTAAGGCTAGTATAACGGTTATTATGATTATTTCAAAGCTTATTATGTTTATTATTATGGTTACTATGCTTATTATGGATCTTGGTATAATTATGATGAATATCATGATCATCATTAAGATCATTATGGTTATTGCGATTATTATGACTATTATGATTATTCTAGTTATTATGATTATTATGGTTATTATGGGTAGTATAAAGGTTATTATGATTATTTCAAAGCTTATTATGTTTATTATTATGTTTACTCTGATTATTATATGTCTTAGTATAATTATGATGAATATTATTGTCATCATTAAGATCATTATGGTTATTACGGTGATTATGGTTATTACGTTAAAAATAATGATTATTAAGATTATTTCCATGACTATTCTGTTTATTATGATGATTACTATGATCATTATGGTTGTTAGTATGATTATTATGATCACCATTCAGATTATTATGGCTATTGTGATTTTTATTGCAATTATGACTATTATAATGATTATAACGATTATTTCCAAGTTCATTATTGTTATTATTACGACTATTATGACTATTAGGGCTATTATGACTGTTATGGTTGTTATGGCTAGTATAAAGTATATTATGATTATTTCCGAACCTATTATGGTTGTTATTATGATTATTATGATTATTACGGATCTCGATGTAATTATCATGAATATTATGATCATCATTAAGATTATTACGGTTACTATGATTATTGTGATTATTGCTAAGCTTATTAACATTACAATTACGATTACTATGATTATTGTAGTTATTATGATGATCACTATGATCATTATGGTCGTTAGTATGATTATTATGATCACAATTCTGGTTATTATGGCTATTGTGATTTTTATTGCTATTATGACTATTGTAATGATCATTAGGATTATTTCCTAGTTCCTTACTGTTATTATTACGACTATTATGATTATTATGGCTATTATGACTATTATGGTTGTTATGGCTAGTATAATGTATATTATGATTATTTCGGAACCCATTATGGTTATTATTATGATTATTATGATTATTACGGATCTTGGTATAATTATCATGGATATTATGATCATCATTAAGATTATTATGGTTACTATGATTATTGTGATTATTGCTAAGCTTATTAACATTACAATTACGATTACTATGATTATTGTAGTTATTATGATGATCACTATGATCATTATGGTTGTTAGTATGATTATTATGATCACAATTCTGGTTATTATGGCTATTGTGATTTTTATTGTTATTATGACTATTGTAATGATCATTAGGATTATTTCCTAGTTCCTTATTGTTATTATTACGACTATTATGATTATTATGGCTATTATGACTATTATGGTTGTTATGGCTAATATAATGTATATTATGATTATTTCGGTACCCATTATGGTTATTATTATGATTATTATGATTATTACGGATCTTGGTATAATTATCATGGATATTATGATCATCATTAAGATTATTATGGTTACTATGATTATTGTGATTATTGCTATGCTTATTAACATTACAATTACGATTATTATCATTATTGTAGTAATTATGATGATCACTATGATTATTATGGCTGTTAGTATGATGGTTATGATCAACATTGAGATTATTATGGCTATTATGATTTTTATGGTTATTATTGCTATTATAATGATAAATATGATTATTTCCAAGTTTATAATGGTTATTATTATGACTACTATGATTATTATAGTTATTATGATTATTATGATCAATATGGCTAGTATAATGCTTATTATGATTATTTCCAAGCTTATTATGGTTATTATTATAATTATTATGATGAGTATGGTTATTATGATTATTATGGCTTCTATGGCTAGTATAACGGTTATTATGATTATTTCAAAGCTTATTATGTTTATTATTATGGTTACTATGATTATTATGGATCATGGTATAATTATGATGAATATAATGATCATCATTAAGATCATTATGGTTATTGCGATTATTATGACTATTGTGATTGCTCTAGTTATTATGATTATTATGGTTATTATGTCTAGTATGAAGGTTATTATGATTATTTCAAAGCATATATATGCTTATTATTACGATTATTCTGATTACTATATGTCTAGGTATAATTATGATGTATATTATGGTCATCATTAAGATTATTATGGTTATTACGTTAATAATAATGATTATTAAGATTATTTCCATGACTATTCTGTTTATTATGATGATTACTATGATCATTATGGTTGTTAGTATGATTATTATGATCACCATTCAGATTATTATGGCTATTGTAATTTTTATGGCTATTATGACTATTGTAATGATTATTACGATTATTTCCAGGTTCATTATTGTTATTATTACGACTATTATGATTCTTATGGCTATTATGACTATTATGGTTGTTATGGCTAGTATAATGTATATTATGATTATTTCCGAACCCATTATGGTTATTATTATGATTATTATGATTATTACGGATCTTGGTATAATTATCATGGATATTATGATCATCATTAAGATTATTATGGTTACTATGATTATTGTGATTATTGCTATGCTTATTAACATTACAATTACGATTATTATGATTATTGTAGTTATTATGATGATCACTATGATTATTATGGTTGTTAGTATGATTATTAGGATCATCATTCAGATTATTATGGCTATTATGATCTTTATGGTTATTATTGCTATTATAATGATAAATATGACTATTTCCAAGTTTATCATGGTTATTATTATGACTATTATGATTATTATAGTTATTATGATTATTATGGCTAGTATAACGCTTATTATGATTATTTCCAAGCTTATTACGGTTATTACTATAATTATTATGATTATTATGGTTATTGTGATTATTATGGTTACTATGGCTAGTATAACGGTTATTATGATTATTTCAAAGCTTATTATGTTTATTATTATGGTTACTATGATTATTATGGATCTTGGTATAATTATGATGAATATCATGATCATCATTAAGATCATTATGGTTATTGCGATTATTATGACTATTATGATTATTCTAGTTATTATGATTATTATGGTTATTATGGCTAGTATAAAGGTTATTATGATTATTTCAAAGCTTATTATGTTTATTATTATGATTACTGTGATTATTATATGTCTTAGTATAATTTTGATGAATATTATGGTCATCATTAAGATCATTATGGTTATTACGATGATTACGGTTATTACGCATTAATAATAATATATTAATAATCTTAATAATAATGATTATTAAGATTATTTCCATGACTATTCTGTTTATTATGATGATGACTATGATCATTATGGTTGTTAGTATGATTATTATGATCACCTTTCAGATTATTATGGCTATTGTGATTTTTATGGCTATTATGACTATTATAATGATTATTACGATTATTTCCAAGTTCATTATTGTTATTATTACGACTATTATGATTATTAGGGCTAGTATGACTATTATGGTTGATATGGCTAGTATAATGTATATTATGATTATTTCCGAACCCATTATGGTTATTATTATGATTATTATGATTATTACGGATCTTGATATAATTATCATGAATATTATGATCATCATTAAGATTATTACGGTTACTATGATTATTGTGATTATTGCTAAGCTTATTAACATTACAATTACGATTACTATGATTATTGTAGTTATTATGATGATCACTATGATCATTATGGTTGTTAGTATGATTATTATGATCACAATTCTGGTTATTATGGCTATTGTGATTTTTATTGCTATTATGACTATTGTAATGATCATTAGGATTATTTCCTAGTTCCTTATTGTTATTATTACGACTATTATGATTATTATGGCTATTATGACTATTATGGTTGTTATGGCTAGTATAATGTATATTATGATCATTTCGGTACCCATTATGGTTATTATTATGATTATTATGATTATTACGGATCTTGGCATAATTATCATGGATATTATGATCATCATTAAGATTATTATGGTTACTATGATTATTGTGATTATTGCTATGCTTATTAACATTACAATTACGATTATTATCATTATTGTAGTAATTATGATGATCACTATGATTATTATGGCTGTTAGTATGATGGTTATGATCAACATTCAGATTATTATGGCTATTATGATTTTTATGGTTATTATTGCTATTATAATGATAAATATGATTATTTCCAAGTTTATAATGGTTATTATTATGACTACTATGATTATTATAGTTATTATGATTATTATGATCAATATGGCTAGTATAATGCTTATTATGATTATTTCCAAGCTTATTATGGTTATTATTATAATTATTATGATGAGTATGGTTATTATGATTATTATGGCTTCTATGGCTAGTATAACGGTTATTATGATTATTTCAAAGCTTATTATGTTTATTATTATGGTTACTATGGTTATTATGGATCATGGTATAATTATGATGAATATAATGATCATCATTAAGATCATTATGGTTATTGCGATTATTATGACTATTGTGATTACTCTAGTTATTATGATTATTATGGTTATTATGTCTAGTATGAAGGTTATTATGATTATTTCAAAGCATATATATGCTTATTATTACGATTATTCTGATTACTATATGTCTAGGTATAATTATGATGTATATTATGGTCATCATTAAGATTATTATGGTTATTACGTTAATAATAATGATTATTAAGATTATTTCCATGACTATTCTGTTTATTATGATGATTACTATGATCATTATGGTTGTTAGTATGATTATTATGATCACCATTCAGATTATTATGGCTATTGTAATTTTTATGGCTATTATGACTATTGAAATGATTATTACGATTATTTCCAGGTTCATTATTGTTATTATTACGACTATTATGATTATTATGGCTATTATGACTATTATGGTTGTTATGGCTAGTATAATGTATATTATGATTCTTTCCGAACCCATTATGGTTATTATTATGATTATTATGATTATTACGGATCTTGGTATAATTATCATGGATATTATGATCATCATTAGGATTATTATGGTTACTATGATTATTGTGATTATTGCTATGCTTATTAATATTACAATTACGATTATTATGATTATTGTAGATATTATGATGATCACTATGATTATTATGGTTGTTAGTATGATTATTAGGATCAACATTCAGATTATTATGGCTATTATGATTTTTATGGTTATTATTGCTATTATAATGATAAATATGATTATTTCCAAGTTTATTACGGTTATTATTATCACTATTATGATTATTATAGTTATTATGATTATTATGGTTACTATGGCTAGTATAACGGTTATTATGATTATTTCAAAGCTTATTATGGTTATTACTATAATTATTATGATTATTATGGTTATTATGACTATTATGGTTACTAAGGCTAGTATAACGGTTATTATGATTATTTCAAAGCTTATTATGTTTATTATTATGGTTACTATGCTTATTATGGATCTTGGTATAATTATGATGAATATCATGATCATCATTAAGATCATTATGGTTATTGCGATTATTATGACTATTATGATTATTCTAGTTATTATGATTATTATGGTTATTATGGGTAGTATAAAGGTTATTATGATTATTTCAAAGCTTATTATGTTTATTATTATGTTTACTCTGATTATTATATGTCTTAGTATAATTATGATGAATATTATTGTCATCATTAAGATCATTATGGTTATTACGGTGATTATGGTTATTACGTTAATAATAATGATTATTAAGATTATTTCCATGACTATTCTGTTTATTATGATGATTACTATGATCATTATGGTTGTTAGTATGATTATTATGATCACCATTCAGATTATTATGGCTATTGTGATTTTTATTGGAATTATGACTGTTATAATGATTATAACGATTATTTCCAAGTTCATTATTGTTATTATTACGACTATTATGATTATTAGGGCTATTATGACTGTTATGGTTGTTATGGCTAGTATAAAGTATATTATGATTATTTCCGAACCTATTATGGTTGTTATTATGATTATTATGATTATTACGGATCTCGATGTAATTATCATGAATATTATGATCATCATTAAGATTATTACGGTTACTATGATTATTGTGATTATTGCTAAGCTTATTAACATTACAATTACGATTACTATGATTATTGTAGTTATTATGATGATCACTATGATCATTATGGTCGTTAGTATGATTATTATGATCACAATTCTGGTTATTATGGCTATTGTGATTTTTATTGCTATTATGACTATTGTAATGATCATTAGGATTATTTCCTGGTTCCTTATTGTTATTATTACGACTATTATGATTATTATGGCTATTATGACTATTATGGTTGTTATGGCTAGTATAATGTATATTATGATTATTTCGGAACCCATTATGGTTATTATTATGATTATTATGATTATTACGGATCTTGGTATAATTATCATGGATATTATGATCATCATAAGATTATTATGGTTACTATGATTATTGTGATTATTGCTATGCTTATTAACATTACAATTAGGATTATTATCATTATTGTAGTAATTATGATGACCACTATGATTATTATGGCTGTTAGTATGATGGTTATGATCAACATTGAGATTATTATGGCTATTATGATTTTTATGGTTATTATTGCTATTATAATGATAAATATGATTATTTCCAAGTTTATAATGGTTATTATTATGACTACTATGATTATTATAGTTATTATGATTATTATGATCAATATGGCTAGTATAATGCTTATTATGATTATTTCCAAGCTTATTATGGTTATTATTATAATTATTATGATGAGTATGGTTATTATGATTATTATGGCTTCAATGGCTAGTATAACGGTTATTATGATTATTCCAAAGCTTATTATGTTTATTATTATGGTTACTATGATTATTATGGATCATGGTATAATTATGATGAATATAATGATCATCATTAAGATCATTATGGTTATTGCGATTATTATGACTATTGTGATTGCTCTAGTTATTATGATTATTATGGTTATTATGTCTAGTATGAAGGTTATTATGATTATTTCAAAGCATATATATGCTTATTATTACGATTATTCTGATTACTATATGTCTAGGTATAATTATGATGTATATTATGGTCATCATTAAGATTATTATGGTTATTACGTTAATAATAATGATTATTAAGATTATTTCCATGACTATTCTGTTTATTATGATGATTACTATGATCATTATGGTTGTTAGTATGATTATTATGATCACCATTCAGATTATTATGGCTATTGTAATTTTTATGGCTATTATGACTATTGTAATGATTATTACGATTATTTCCAGCTTCATTATTGTTATTATTACGACTATTATGATTATTATGGCTATTATGACTATTATGGTTGTTATGGCTATGAATATTATGATTATTCCAAAGCTTATTATGTTTATTATTATGGTTACTATGATTATTATGGATCATGGTATAATTATGATGAATATAATGATCATCATTAAGATCATTATGGTTATTGCGAATATTATGACTATTGTGATTGCTCTAGTTATTATGATTATTATGGTTATTATGTCTAGTATGAAGGTTATTATGATTATTAATATGAATTATGATTATATTAAAGTATATTATGGTCATCATTAAGATTATTATGGTTATTACGTTAATAATAATGATTATTAAGATTATTTCCATGACTATTCTGTTTATTATGATGATTACTATGATCATTATGGTTGTTAGTATGATTATTATGATCACCATTCAGATTATTATGGCTATTGTAATTTTTATGGCTATTATGACTATTGTAATGATTATTACGATTATTTCCGGGTTCATTATTGTTATTATTACGACTATTATGATTATTACGGCTATTATGACTATTATGGTTGTTATGGCTAGTATAATGTATATTATGATTATTTCCGAACCCATTATGGTTATTATTATGATTATTATGATTATTACGGATCTTGGTATAATTATCATGGATATTATGATCATCATTAAGATTATTATGGTTACTATGATTATTGTGATTATTGCTATGCTTATTAACATTACAATTACGATTATTATGATTATTGTAGTTATTATGATGATCACTATGATTATTATGGTTGTTAGTATGATTATTAGGATCATCATTCAGATTATTATGGTTATTATGATCTTTATGGTTATTATTGCTATTATAATGATAAATATGACTATTTCCAAGTTTGTCATGGTTATTATTATGACTATTATGATTATTATAGTTATTATGATTATTATGGCTAGTATAACGCTTATTATGATTATTTCCAAGCTTATTACGGTTATTACTATAATTATTATGATTATTATGGTTATTGTGATTATTATGGTTACTATGGCTAGTATAACGGTTATTATGATTATTTCAAAGCTTATTATGTTTATTATTATGGTTACTATGATTATTATGGATCTTGGTATAATTATGATGAATATCATGATCATCATTAAGATCATTATGGTTATTGCGATTATTATGACTATTATGATTATTCTAGTTATTATGATTATTATGGTTATTATGGCTAGTATAAAGGTTATTATGATTATTTCAAAGCTTATTATGTTTATTATTATGATTACTGTGATTATTATATGTCTTAGTATAATTTTGATGAATATTATGGTCATCATTAAGATCATTATGGTTATTACGATGATTACGGTTATTACGCATTAATAATAATAATATATTAATAATCTTAATGATAATGATTATTAAGATTATTTCCATGACTATTCTGTTTATTATGATGATTACTATGATCATTATGGTTGTTAGTATGATTATTATGATCACCTTTCAGATTATTATGGCTATTGTGATTTTTATGGCTATTATGACTATTATAATGATTATTACGATTATTTCCAAGTTCATTATTGTTATTATTACAACTATTATGATTATTAGGGCTAGTATGACTATTATGGTTGATATGGCTAGTATAATGTATATTATGATTATTTCCGAACCCATTATGGTTATTATTATGATTATTATGATTATTACGGATCTTGGTATAATTATCATGAATATTATGATCATCATTAAGATTATTACGGTTACTATGATTATTGTGATTATTGCTAAGCTTATTAACATTACAATTACGATTACTATGATTATTGTAGTTATTATGATGATCACTATGATCATTATGGTTGTTAGTATGATTATTATGATCACAATTCTGGTTATTATGGCTATTGTGATTTTTATTGCTATTATGACTATTGTAATGATCATTAGGATTATTTCCTAGTTCCTTATTGTTATTATTACGACTATTATGATTATTATGGCTATTATGACTATTATGGTTGTTATGGCTAGTATAATGTATATTATGATTATTTCGGTACCCATTATGGTTATTATTATGATTATTATGATTATTACGGATCTTGGTATAATTATCATGGATATTATGATCATCATTAAGATTATTATGGTTACTATGATTATTGTGATTATTGCTATGGTTATTAACATTACAATTACGATTATTATGATTATTGTAGTTATTATGATGATCACTATGATTATTATGGTTGTTAGTATGATTATTAGGATCAACATTCAGATTATTATGGCTATTATGATCTTTATGGTTATTATTGCTATTATAATGATAAATATGACTATTTCCAAGTTTATTATGGTTATTATTATGACTATTATGATTATTATAGTTATTATGATTATTATGGCTAGTATAACGCTTATTATGATTATTTCCAAGCTTATTACGGTTATTACTATAATTATTATGATTATTATGGTTATTGTGATTATTATGGTTACTATGGCTAGTATAACGGTTATCATGATTATTTCAAAGCTTATTATGTTTATTATTATGGTTACTATGATTATTATGGGTCTTGGTATAATTATGATGAATATCATGATCATCATTAAGATCATTATGGTTATTGCAATTATTATGACTATTATGATTATTCTAGTTATTATGATTATTGTGGTTATTATGGCTAGTATAAAGGTTATTATGATTATTTCAAAGCTTATTATGTTTATTATTATGATTACTGTGATTATTATATGTCTTAGTATAATTTTGATGAATATTATGGTCATCATTAAGATCATTATGGTTATTACGATGATTATGGTTATTACGTTAATAATAATGGTTATTAAGGTTATTTCCATGACTATTCTGTTTATTATGATGATTACTATGATCATTATGGTTGTTAGTATGATTATTATGATCACCTTTCAGATTATTATGGCTATTGTGATTTTTATGGCTATTATGACTATTATAATGATTATTACGATTATTTCCAAGTTCATTATTGTTATTATTACGACTACTATGATTATTAGGGCTATTATGACTATTATGGTTGATATGGCTAGTATAATGTATATTCTGATTATTTCCGAACCCATTATGGTTATTATTATGATTATTATGATTATTACGGATCTTGGTATAATTATCATGGATATTATGATCATCATTGAGATTATTATGGTTACTATGATTATTGTGATTATTGCTATGCTTATTAACATTGCAATTACGATTATTATGATTATTGCAGTTATTATGATGATCACTATGATTATTATGGTTGTTAGTATGATTATTAGGATCAACATTCAGATTATTATGGCTATTATGATCTTTATGGTTATTATTGCTATTATAATGATAAATATGATTATTTCCATGTTTATTATGGGTATTATTGTGACTAGTATGATTATTATAGTTATTATGATTATTATGGCTAGTATAATGCTTATTATGATCATTTCCAAGCTTATTATGGTTATTACTATAATTATTATGGTTATTATGGTTATTATGAATATTATGGTTACTATGGCTAGTATAACGGTTATTATGATTATTTCAAAACTTATTATGTTTATTATTATGGTTACTATGATTATTATGGATCTTGGTATAATTATGATGAATATCATGATCATCATTAAGATCATTATGGTTATTGCGATTATTATGACTATTATGATTATTCTAGTTATTATGATTATTATGGTTATTATGGCTAGTATAAAGGTTATTATGATTATTTCAAAGCTTATTATGTTTATTATTATGTTTACTCTGATTATTATATGTCTTAGTATAATTATGATGAATATTATTGTCATCATTAAGATCATTATAAAGGTTATTATGATTATTTCAAAGCTTATTATGTTTATTATTATGTTTACTCTGATTATTATATGTCTTAGTATAATTATGATGAATATTATTGTCATCATTAAGATCATTATGGTTATTACGGTGATTATGGTTATTACGTTTATAATAATGATTATTAAGATTATTTCCATGACTATTCTGTTTATTATGATGACTACTATGATCATTATGGTTGTTAGTATGATTATTATGATCACCATTCAGATTATTATGGCTATTGTGATTTTTATTGCTATTATGACTATTATAATGATTATAACGATTATTTCCAAGTTCATTATTGTTATTATTACGACTATTATGATTATTAGGGCTATTATGACTGTTATGGTTGTTATGGCTAGTATAAAGTATATTATGATTATTTCCGAACCTATTATGGTTGTTATTATGATTATTATGATTATTACGGATCTTGGAATAATTATCATGGATATTATGATCATCATTAAGATTATTATGGTTACTATGATTATTGTGATTATTGCTATGCTTATTAACATTACAATTACGATTATTATCATTATTGTAGTAATTATGATGACCACTATGATTATTATGGCTGTTAGTATGATGGTTATGATCAACATTGAGATTATTATGGCTATTATGATTTTTATGGTTATTATTGCTATTATAATGATAAATATGATTATTTCCAAGTTTATAATGGTTATTATTATGACTACTATGATTATTATAGTTATTATGATTATTATGATCAATATGGCTAGTATAATGCTTATTATGATTATTTCCAAGCTTATTATGGTTATTATTATAATTATTATGATGAGTATGGGTATTATGATTATTATGGCTTCTATGGCTAGTATAACGGTTATTATGATTATTTCAAAGCTTATTATGTTTATTATTATGGTTACTATGATTATTATGGATCATGGTATAATTATGATGAATATAATGATCATCATTAAGATCATTATGGTTATTGCGATTATTATGACTATTGTGATTACTCTAGTTATTATGATTATTATGGTTATTATGTCTAGTATGAAGGTTATTATGATTATGTCAAAGCATATATATGCTTATTATTACGATTATTCTGATTACTATATGTCTAGGTATAATTATGATGTATATTATGGTCATCATTAAGATCATTATGGTTATTGCGATTATTATGACTATTATGATTATTCTAGTTATTATGATTATTATGGTTATTATGGCTAGTATAAAGGTTATTATGATTATTTCAAAGCTTCTTATGTTTATTATTATGATTACTGTGATTATTATATGTCTTAGTATAATTTTGATGAATATTATGGTCATCATTAAGATCATTATGGTTATTACGATGATTATGGTTATTACGTTAAAAATAATGGTTATTAAGATTATTTCCATGACTATTCTGTTTATTATGATGATTACTATGATCATTATGGTTGTTAGTATGATTATTATGATCACCATTCAGATTATTATGGCTATTGTAATTTTTATGGCTATTATGACTATTGTAATGATTATTACGATTATTTCCAGCTTCATTATTGTTATTATTACGACTATTATGATTATTATGGCTATTATGACTATTATGGTTGTTATGGCTATGAATATTATGATTATTCCAAAGCTTATTATGTTTATTATTATGGTTACTATGATTATTATGGATCATGGTATAATTATGATGAATATAATGATCATCATTAAGATCATTATGGTTATTGCGATTATTATGACTATTGTGATTGCTCTAGTTATTATGATTATTATGGTTATTATGTCTAGTATGAAGGTTATTATGATTATTAATATGAATTATGATTATATTAAAGTATATTATGGTCATCATTAAGATTATTATGGTTATTACGTTAATAATAATGATTATTAAGATTATTTCCATGACTATTCTGTTTATTATGATGATTACTATGATCATTATGGTTGTTAGTATGATTATTATGATCACCATTCAGATTATTATGGCTATTGTAATTTTTATGGCTATTATGACTATTGTAATGATTATTACGATTATTTCCGGGTTCATTATTGTTATTATTACGACTATTATGATTATTACGGCTATTATGACTATTATGGTTGTTATGGCTAGTATAATGTATATTATGATTATTTCCGAACCCATTATGGTTATTATTATGATTATTATGATTATTACGGATCTTGGTATAATTATCATGGATATTATGATCATCATTAAGATTATTATGGTTACTATGATTATTGTGATTATTGCTATGCTTATTAACATTACAATTACGATTATTATGATTATTGTAGTTATTATGATGATCACTATGATTATTATGGTTGTTAGTATGATTATTAGGATCATCATTCAGATTATTATGGTTATTATGATCTTTATGGTTATTATTGCTATTATAATGATAAATATGACTATTTCCAAGTTTGTCATGGTTATTATTATGACTATTATGATTATTATAGTTATTATGATTATTATGGCTAGTATAACGCTTATTATGATTATTTCCAAGCTTATTACGGTTATTACTATAATTATTATGATTATTATGGTTATTGTGATTATTATGGTTACTATGGCTAGTATAACGGTTATTATGATTATTTCAAAGCTTATTATGTTTATTATTATGGTTACTATGATTATTATGGATCTTGGTATAATTATGATGAATATCATGATCATCATTAAGATCATTATGGTTATTGCGATTATTATGACTATTATGATTATTCTAGTTATTATGATTATTATGGTTATTATGGCTAGTATAAAGGTTATTATGATTATTTCAAAGCTTATTATGTTTATTATTATGATTACTGTGATTATTATATGTCTTAGTATAATTTTGATGAATATTATGGTCATCATTAAGATCATTATGGTTATTACGATGATTACGGTTATTACGCATTAATAATAATAATATATTAATAATCTTAATGATAATGATTATTAAGATTATTTCCATGACTATTCTGTTTATTATGATGATTACTATGATCATTATGGTTGTTAGTATGATTATTATGATCACCTTTCAGATTATTATGGCTATTGTGATTTTTATGGCTATTATGACTATTATAATGATTATTACGATTATTTCCAAGTTCATTATTGTTATTATTACAACTATTATGATTATTAGGGCTAGTATGACTATTATGGTTGATATGGCTAGTATAATGTATATTATGATTATTTCCGAACCCATTATGGTTATTATTATGATTATTATGATTATTACGGATCTTGGTATAATTATCATGAATATTATGATCATCATTAAGATTATTACGGTTACTATGATTATTGTGATTATTGCTAAGCTTATTAACATTACAATTACGATTACTATGATTATTGTAGTTATTATGATGATCACTATGATCATTATGGTTGTTAGTATGATTATTATGATCACAATTCTGGTTATTATGGCTATTGTGATTTTTATTGCTATTATGACTATTGTAATGATCATTAGGATTATTTCCTAGTTCCTTATTGTTATTATTACGACTATTATGATTATTATGGCTATTATGACTATTATGGTTGTTATGGCTAGTATAATGTATATTATGATTATTTCGGTACCCATTATGGTTATTATTATGATTATTATGATTATTACGGATCTTGGTATAATTATCATGGATATTATGATCATCATTAAGATTATTATGGTTACTATGATTATTGTGATTATTGCTATGGTTATTAATATTACAATTACGATTATTATGATTATTGTAGTTATTATGATGATCACTATGATTATTATGGTTGTTAGTATGATTATTAGGATCAACATTCAGATTATTATGGCTATTATGATCTTTATGGTTATTATTGCTATTATAATGATAAATATGACTATTTCCAAGTTTATTATGGTTATTATTATGACTATTATGATTATTATAGTTATTATGATTATTATGGCTAGTATAACGCTTATTATGATTATTTCCAAGCTTATTACGGTTATTACTATAATTATTATGATTATTATGGTTATTGTGATTATTATGGTTACTATGGCTAGTATAACGGTTATCATGATTATTTCAAAGCTTATTATGTTTATTATTATGGTTACTATGATTATTATGGGTCTTGGTATAATTATGATGAATATCATGATCATCATTAAGATCATTATGGTTATTGCGATTATTATGACTATTATGATTATTCTACTTATTATGATTATTGTGGTTATTATGGCTAGTATAAAGGTTATTATGATTATTTCAAAGCTTATTATGTTTATTATTATGATTACTGTGATTATTATATGTCTTAGTATAATTTTGATGAATATTATGGTCATCATTAAGATCATTATGGTTATTACGATGATTATGGTTATTACGTTAATAATAATGGTTATTAAGGTTATTTCCATGACTATTCTGTTTATTATGATGATTACTATGATCATTATGGTTGTTAGTATGATTATTATGATCACCTTTCAGATTATTATGGCTATTGTGATTTTTATGGCTATTATGACTATTATAATGATTATTACGATTATTTCCAAGTTCATTATTGTTATTATTACGACTACTATGATTATTAGGGCTATTATGACTATTATGGTTGATATGGCTAGTATAATGTATATTCTGATTATTTCCGAACCCATTATGGTTATTATTATGATTATTATGATTATTACGGATCTTGGTATAATTATCATGGATATTATGATCATCATTGAGATTATTATGGTTACTATGATTATTGTGATTATTGCTATGCTTATTAACATTGCAATTACGATTATTATGATTATTGCAGTTATTATGATGATCACTATGATTATTATGGTTGTTAGTATGATTATTAGGATCAACATTCAGATTATTATGGCTATTATGATCTTTATGGTTATTATTGCTATTATAATGATAAATATGATTATTTCCATGTTTATTATGGGTATTATTGTGACTAGTATGATTATTATAGTTATTATGATTATTATGGCTAGTATAATGCTTATTATGATCATTTCCAAGCTTATTATGGTTATTACTATAATTATTATGGTTATTATGGTTATTATGAATATTATGGTTACTATGGCTAGTATAACGGTTATTATGATTATTTCAAAACTTATTATGTTTATTATTATGGTTACTATGATTATTATGGATCTTGGTATAATTATGATGAATATCATGATCATCATTAAGATCATTATGGTTATTGCGATTATTATGACTATTATGATTATTCTAGTTATTATGATTATTATGGTTATTATGGCTAGTATAAAGGTTATTATGATTATTTCAAAGCTTATTATGTTTATTATTATGTTTACTCTGATTATTATATGTCTTAGTATAATTATGATGAATATTATTGTCATCATTAAGATCATTATAAAGGTTATTATGATTATTTCAAAGCTTATTATGTTTATTATTATGTTTACTCTGATTATTATATGTCTTAGTATAATTATGATGAATATTATTGTCATCATTAAGATCATTATGGTTATTACGGTGATTATGGTTATTACGTTTATAATAATGATTATTAAGATTATTTCCATGACTATTCTGTTTATTATGATGATTACTATGATCATTATGGTTGTTAGTATGATTATTATGATCACCATTCAGATTATTATGGCTATTGTGATTTTTATTGCTATTATGACTATTATAATGATTATAACGATTATTTCCAAGTTCATTATTGTTATTATTACGACTATTATGATTATTAGGGCTATTATGACTGTTATGGTTGTTATGGCTAGTATAAAGTATATTATGATTATTTCCGAACCTATTATGGTTGTTATTATGATTATTATGATTATTACGGATCTTGGAATAATTATCATGGATATTATGATCATCATTAAGATTATTATGGTTACTATGATTATTGTGATTATTGCTATGCTTATTAACATTACAATTACGATTATTATCATTATTGTAGTAATTATGATGACCACTATGATTATTATGGCTGTTAGTATGATGGTTATGATCAACATTGAGATTATTATGGCTATTATGATTTTTATGGTTATTATTGCTATTATAATGATAAATATGATTATTTCCAAGTTTATAATGGTTATTATTATGACTACTATGATTATTATAGTTATTATGATTATTATGATCAATATGGCTAGTATAATGCTTATTATGATTATTTCCAAGCTTATTATGGTTATTATTATAATTATTATGATGAGTATGGGTATTATGATTATTATGGCTTCTATGGCTAGTATAACGGTTATTATGATTATTTCAAAGCTTATTATGTTTATTATTATGGTTACTATGATTATTATGGATCATGGTATAATTATGATGAATATAATGATCATCATTAAGATCATTATGGTTATTGCGATTATTATGACTATTGTGATTACTCTAGTTATTATGATTATTATGGTTATTATGTCTAGTATGAAGGTTATTATGATTATGTCAAAGCATATATATGCTTATTATTACGATTATTCTGATTACTATATGTCTAGGTATAATTATGATGTATATTATGGTCATCATTAAGATCATTATGGTTATTGCGATTATTATGACTATTATGATTATTCTAGTTATTATGATTATTATGGTTATTATGGCTAGTATAAAGGTTATTATGATTATTTCAAAGCTTCTTATGTTTATTATTATGATTACTGTGATTATTATATGTCTTAGTATAATTTTGATGAATATTATGGTCATCATTAAGATCATTATGGTTATTACGATGATTATGGTTATTACGTTAAAAATAATGGTTATTAAGATTATTTCCATGACTATTCTGTTTATTATGATGATTACTATGATCATTATGGTTGTTAGTATGATTATTATGATCACCATTCAGATTATTATGGCTGTTGTGATTTTTATTGCTATTATGACTATTATAATGATTATAACGATTATTTCCAAGTTCATTATTGTTATTATTACGACTATTATGATTATTATGGCTATTATGACTATTATGGTTGATATGGCTAGTATAATGTATATTATGATTATTTCCGAACCCATTATGGTTATTATTATGATTATTATGATTATTACGGATCTTGGTATAATTATCATGGATATTATGATCATCATTAAGATTATTATGGTTACTATGATTATTGTGATTATTGCTATGCTTATTAACATTACAATTACGATTATTATGATTATTGTAGTTATTATGATGATCACTATGATTATTATGGTTGTTAGTATGATTATTAGGATCAACATTCAGATTATTATGGCTATTATGATCTTTATGGCTATTATTGCTATTATAATGATAAATATGATTATTTCCAAGTTTATTATGGGTATTATTATGACTAGTATGATTATTATAGTTATTATGATTATTATGGCTAGTATAATGCTTATTATGATTATTTCCAAGCTTATTATGGTTATTACTATAATTATTATGGTTATTATGGTTATTATGTCTAGTATGAAGGTTATTATGATTATTTCAAAGCATATATATACTTATTATTACGATTATTCTGATTACTATATGTCCAGGTATAATTATGATGTATATTATGGTCATCATTAAGATTATTATGGTTATTACGTTAATAATAATGATTATTAAGATTATTTCCATGACTATTCTGTTTATTATGATGATTACTATGATCATTATGGTTGTTAGTATGATTATTATGATCACCATTCAGATTATTATGGCTATTGTAATTTTTATTGCTATTATGACTATTGTAATGATTATTACGATTATTTCCATGTTCATTATTGTTATTATTACGACTATTATGATTATTATGGCTATTATGACTATTATGGTTGTTATGGCTAGTATAATGTACATTATTATTATTTCCGAACCCATTATGGTTATTATTATGATTATTATGATTATTACGGATCTTGGTATAATTATCATGGATATTATGATCATCATTAAGATTATTATGGTTACTATGATTATTGTGATTATTGCTATGCTTATTAACATTACAATTACGATTATTATGATTATTGTAGTTATTATGATGATCACTATGATTATTATGGTTGTTAGTATGATTATTAGGATCAACATTCAGATTATTATGGCTATTATGATCTTTATGGTTATTATTGCTATTATAATGATAAATATGATTATTTCCATGTTTATTATGGGTATTATTATGACTAGTATGATTATTATAGTTATTATGATTATTATGGCTAGTATAATGCTTATTATGATCATTTCCAAGCTTATTATGGTTATTACTATAATTATTATGGTTATTATGGTTATTATGATTATTATGGTTACTATGGCTAGTATAACGGTTATTATGATTATTTCAAAACTTATTATGTTTATTATTATGGTTACTATGATTATTATGGATCTTGGTATAATTATGATGAATATCATGATCATCATTAAGATCATTATGGTTATTGCGATTATTATGACTATTATGATTATTCTAGTTATTATGATTATTATGGTTATTATGGCTAGTATAGAGGTTATTATGATTATTTCAAAGCTTATTATGTTTATTATTATGTTTACTCTGATTATTATATGTCTTAGTATAATTATGATGAATATTATTGTCATCATTAAGATCATTATGGTTATTACGGTGATTATGGTTATTACGTTAATAATAATGATTATTAAGATTATTTCCATGACTATTCTGTTTATTATGATGATTACTATGATCATTATGGTTGTTAGTATGATTATTATGATCACCATTCAGATTATTATGGCTATTGTGATTTTTATTGCTATTATGACTATTATAATGATTATAACGTTTATTTCCAAGTTCATTATTGTTATTATTACGACTATTATGATTATTAGGGCTATTATGACTATTATGGTTGTTATGGCTAGTATAAAGTATATTATGATTATTTCCGAACCTATTATGGTTGTTATTATGATTATTATGATTATTACGGATCTCGATGTAATTATCATGAATATTATGATCATCATTAAGATTATTACGGTTACTATGATTATTGTGATTACTGCTAAGCTTATTAACATTACAATTACGATTACTATGATTATTGTAGTTATTATGATGATCACTATGATCATTATGGTTGTTAGTATGATTATTATGATCACAATTCTGGTTATTATGGCTATTGTGATTTTTATTGCTATTATGACTATTGTAATGATCATTAGGATTATTTCCTAGTTCCTTATTGTTATTATTACGACTATTATGATTATTATGGCTATTATGACTATTATGGTTGTTATGGCTAGTATAATGTATATTATGATTATTTCGGAACCCATTATGGTTATTATTACGATTATTATGATTATTACGGATCTTGGTATAATTATCATGGATATTATGATCATCATTAAGATTATTATGGTTACTATGATTATTGTGATTATTGCTATGCTTATTAACATTACAATTACGATTATTATCATTATTGTAGTAATTATGATGACCACTATGATTATTATGGCTGTTAGTATGATGGTTATGATCAACATTGAGATTATTATGGCTATTATGATTTTTATGGTTATTATTGCTATTATAATGATAAATATGATTATTTCCAAGTTTATAATGGTTATTATTATGACTACTATGATTATTATAGTTATTATGATTATTATGATCAATATGGCTGGTATAATGCTTATTATGATTATTTCCAAGCTTATTATGGTTATTATTATAATTATTATGATGAGTATGGTTATTATGATTATTATGGCTTCTATGGCTAGTATAACGGTTATTATGATTATTTCAAAGCTTATTATGTTTATTATTATGGTTACTATGATTATTATGGATCATGGTATAATTATGATGAATATAATGATCATCATTAAGATCATTATGGTTATTGCGATTATTATGACTATTGTGATTACTCTAGTTATTATGATTATTATGGTTATTATGTCTAGTATGAAGGTTATTATGATTATTTCAAAGCATATATATGCTTATTATTACGATTATTCTGATTACTATATGTCTAGGTATAATTATGATGTATATTATGGTCATCATTAAGATTATTATGGTTATTACGTTAATAATAATGATTATTAAGATTATTTCCATGACTATTCTGTTTATTATGATGATTACTATGATCATTATGGTTGTTAGTATGATTATTATGATCACCATTCAGATTATTATGGCTATTGTAATTTTTATGGCTATTATGACTATTGAAATGATTATTACGATTATTTCCAGGTTCATGATTGTTATTATTACGACTATTATGATTATTATGGCTATTATGACTATTATGGTTGTTATGGCTAGTATAATGTATATTATGATTATTTCCGAACCCATTATGGTTATTATTATGATTATTATGATTATTACGGATCTTGGTATAATTATCATGGATATTATGATCATCATTAGGATTATTATGGTTACTATGATTATTGTGATTATTGCTATGCTTATTAACATTACAATTACGATTATTATGATTATTGTAGATATTATGATGATCACTATGATTATTATGGTTGTTAGTATGATTATTAGGATCAACATTCAGATTATTATGGCTATTATGATTTTTATGGTTATTATTGCTATTATAATGATAAATATGATTATTTCCAAGTTTATTACGGTTATTATTATCACTATTATGATTATTATAGTTATTATGATTATTATGGTTACTATGGCTAGTATAACGGTTATTATGATTATTTCAAAGCTCATTATGGTTATTACTATAATTATTATGATTATTATGGTTATTATGACTATTATGGTTACTAAGGCTAGTATAACGGTTATTATGATTATTTCAAAGCTTATTATGTTTATTATTATGGTTACTATGCTTATTATGGATCTTGGTATAATTATGATGAATATCATGATCATCATTAAGATCATTATGGTTATTGCGATTATTATGACTATTATGATTATTCTAGTTATTATGATTATTATGGTTATTATGGGTAGTATAAAGGTTATTATGATTAATTCAAAGCTTATTATGTTTATTATTATGTTTACTCTGATTATTATATGTCTTAGTATAATTATGATGAATATTATTGTCATCATTAAGATCATTATGGTTATTACGGTGATTATGGTTATTACGTTAATAATAATGATTATTAAGATTATTTCCATGACTATTCTGTTTATTATGATGATTACTATGATCATTATGGATGTTAGTATGATTATTATGATCACCATTCAGATTATTATGGCTATTGTGATTTTTATTGCAATTATGACTATTATAATGATTATAACGATTATTTCCAAGTTCATTATTGTTATTATTACGACTATTATGATTATTAGGGCTATTATGACTGTTATGGTTGTTATGGCTAGTATAAAGTATATTATGATTATTTCCGAACCTATTATGGTTGTTATTATGATTATTATGATTATTACGGATCTCGATGTAATTATCATGAATATTATGATCATCATTAAGATTATTACGGTTACTATGATTATTGTGATTATTGCTAAGCTTATTAACATTACAATTACGATTACTATGATTATTGTAGTTATTATGATGATCACTATGATCATTATGGTTGTTAGTATGATTATTATGATCACAATTCTGGTTATTATGGCTATTGTGATTTTTATTGCTATTATGACTATTGTAATGATCATTAGGATTATTTCCTAGTTCCTTATTGTTATTATTACGACTATTATGATTATTATGGCTATTATGACTATTATGGTTGTTATGGCTAGTATAATGTATATTATGATTATTTCGGAACCCACTATGGTTATTATTACGATTATTATGATTATTACGGATCTTGGTATAATTATCATGGATATTATGATCATCATTAAGATTATTATGGTTACTATGATTATTGTGATTATTGCTATGCTTATTAACATTACAATTACGATTATTATCATTATTGTAGTAATTATGATGACCACTATGATTATTATGGCTGTTAGTATGATGGTTATGATCAACATTGAGATTATTATGGCTATTATGATTTTTATGGTTATTATTGCTATTATAATGATAAATATGATTATTTCCAAGTTTATAATGGTTATTATTATGACTACTATGATTATTATAGTTATTATGATTATTATGATCAATATGGCTGGTATAATGCTTATTATGATTATTTCCAAGCTTATTATGGTTATTATTATAATTATTATGATGAGTATGGTTATTATGATTATTATGGCTTCTATGGCTAGTATAACGGTTATTATGATTATTTCAAAGCTTATTATGTTTATTATTATGGTTACTATGATTATTATGGATCATGGTATAATTATGATGAATATAATGATCATCATTAAGATCATTATGGTTATTGCGATTATTATGACTATTGTGATTACTCTAGTTATTATGATTATTATGGTTATTATGTCTAGTATGAAGGTTATTATGATTATTTCAAAGCATATATATGCTTATTATTACGATTATTCTGATTACTATATCTCTAGGTATAATTATGATGTATATTATGGTCATCATTAAGATTATTATGGTTATTACGTTAATAATAATGATTATTAAGATTATTTCCATGACTATTCTGTTTATTATGATGATTACTATGATCATTATGGTTGTTAGTATGATTATTATGATCACCATTCAGATTATTATTGCTATTGTAATTTTTATGGCTACTATGACTATTGTAATGATTATTACGATTATTTCCAGGTTCATTATTGTTATTATTACGACTATTATGATTATTATGGCTATTATGACTATTATGGTTGTTATGGCTAGTATAATGTATATTATGATTATTTCCGAACCCATTATGGTTATTATTATGATTATTATGATTATTACGGATCTTGGTATAATTATCATGGATATTATGATCATCATTAAGATTATTATGGTTACTATGATTATTGTGATTATTGCTATGCTTATTAACATTACAATTACGATTATTATGATTATTGTAGTTATTATGATGATCACTATGATTATTATGGTTGTTAGTATGATTATTAGGATCAACATTCAGATTATTATGGCTATTATGATCTTTATGGCTATTATTGCTATTATAATGATAAATATGATTATTTCCAAGTTTATTATGGGTATTATTATGACTAGTATGATTATTATAGTTATTATGATTATTATGGCTAGTATAATGCTTATTATGATTATTTCCAAGCTTATTATGGTTATTACTATAATTATTATGGTTATTATGGTTATTATGTCTAGTATGAAGGTTATTATGATTATTTCAAAGCATATATATACTTATTATTACGATTATTCTGATTACTATATGTCCAGGTATAATTATAATGTATATTATGGTCATCATTAAGATTATTATGGTTATTACGTTAATAATAATGATTATTAAGATTATTTCCATGACTATTCTGTTTATTATGATGATTACTATGATCATTATGGTTGTTAGTATGATTATTATGATCACCATTCAGATTATTATGGCTATTGTAATTTTTATGGCTATTATGACTATTGTAATGATTATTACGATTATTTCCAGGTTCATTATTGTTATTATTACGACTATTATGATTATTATGGCTATTATGACTATTATGGTTGTTATGGCAAGTATAATGTATATTATGATTATTTCCGAACCCATTATGGTTATTATTATGATTATTATGATTATTACGGATCTTGGTATAATTATCATGGATATTATGATCATCATTAAGATTATTATGGTTACTATGATTATTGTGATTATTGCTATGCTTATTAACATTACAATTACGATTATTATCATTATTGTAGTAATTATGATGATCACTATGATTATTATGGCTGTTAGTATGATGGTTATGATCAACATTGAGATTATTATGGCTATTATGATTTTTATGGTTATTATTGCTATTATAATGATAAATATGATTATTTCCAAGTTTATAATGGTTATTATTATGACTACTATGATTATTATTATAGTTATTATGATTATTATGATCAATATGGCTAGTATAATGCTTATTATGATTATTTCCAAGCTTATTATGGTTATTATTATAATTATTATGATGAGTATGGTTATTATGATTATTATGGCTTCTATGGCTAGCATAACGGTTATTATGATTATTCCAAAGCTTATTATGTTTATTATTATGGTTACTATGATTATTATGGATCATGGTATAATTATGATGAATATAATGATCATCATTAAGATCATTATGGTTATTGCGATTATTATGACTATTGTGATTGCTCTAGTTATTATGATTATTATGGTTATTATGTCTAGTATGAAGGTTATTATGATTATTTCAAAGCATATATATGCTTATTATTACGATTATTCTGATTACTATATGTCTAGGTATAATTATGATGTATATTATGGTCATCATTAAGATTATTATGGTTATTACGTTAATAATAATGATTATTAAGATTATTTCCATGACTATTCTGTTTATTATGATGATTACTATGATCATTATGGTTGTTAGTATGATTATTATGATCACAATTCTGGTTATTATGGCTATTGTGATTTTTATTGCTATTATGACTATTGTAATGATCATTAGGATTATTTCCTAGTTCCTTATTGTTATTATTACGACTATTATGATTATTATGGCTATTATGACTATTATGGTTGTTATGGCTAGTATAATGTATATCATGATTATTTCCGAACCCATTATGGTTATTATTATGATTATTATGATTATTACGGATCTTGGTATAATTATCATGGATATTATGATCATCATTAGGATTATTATGGTTACTATGATTATTGTGATTATTGCTATGCTTATTAACATTACAATTACGATTATTATGATTATTGTAGATATTATGATGATCACTATGATTATTATGGTTGTTAGTATGATTATTAGGATCAACATTCAGATTATTATGGCTATTATGATTTTTATGGTTATTATTGCTATTATAATGATAAATATGATTATTTCCAAGTTTATTACGGTTATTATTATCACTATTATGATTATTATAGTTATTATGATTATTATGGTTACTATGGCTAGTATAACGGTTATTATGATTATTTCAAAGCTCATTATGGTTATTACTATAATTATTATGATTATTATGGTTATTATGACTATTATGGTTACTAAGGCTAGTATAACGGTTATTATGATTATTTCAAAGCTTATTATGTTTATTATTATGGTTACTATGCTTATTATGGATCTTGGTATAATTATGATGAATATCATGATCATCATTAAGATCATTATGGTTATTGCGATTATTATGACTATTATGATTATTCTAGTTATTATGATTATTATGGTTATTATGGGTAGTATAAAGGTTATTATGATTATTTCAAAGCTTATTATGTTTATTATTATGTTTACTCTGATTATTATATGTCTTAGTATAATTATGATGAATATTATTGTCATCATTAAGATCATTATGGTTATTACGGTGATTATGGTTTTTACGTTAATAATAATGATTATTAAGATTATTTCCATGACTATTCTGTTTATTATGATGATTACTATGATCATTATGGATGTTAGTATGATTATTATGATCACCATTCAGATTATTATGGCTATTGTGATTTTTATTGCAATTATAACTATTATAATGATTATAACGATTATTTCCAAGTTCATTATTGTTATTATTACGACTATTATGATTATTAGGGCTATTATGACTGTTATGGTTGTTATGGCTAGTATAAAGTATATTATGATTATTTCCGAATCTATTATGGTTGTTATTATGATTATTATGATTATTACGGATCTCGATGTAATTATCATGAATATTATGATCATCATTAAGATTATTACGGTTACTATGATTATTGTGATTATTGCTAAGCTTATTAACATTACAATTACGATTACTATGATTATTGTAGTTATTATGATGATCACTATGATCATTATGGTTGTTAGTATGATTATTATGATCACAATTCTGGTTATTATGGCTATTGTGATTTTTATTGCTATTATGACTATTGTAATGATCATTAGGATTATTTCCTAGTTCCTTATTGTTATTATTACGACTATTATGATTATTATGGCTATTATGACTATTATGGTTGTTATGGCTAGTATAATGTATATTATGATTATTTCGGAACCCATTATGGTTATTATTATGATTATTATGATTATTACGGATCTTGGTATAATTATCATGGATATTATGATCATCATTAAGATTATTATGGTTACTATGATTATTGTGATTATTGCTATGCTTATTAACATTACAATTACGATTATTATCATTATTGTAGTAATTATGATGACCACTATGATTATTATGGCTGTTAGTATGATGGTTATGATCAACATTGAGATTGTTATGGCTATTATGATTTTTATGGTTATTATTGCTATTATAATGATAAATATGATTATTTCCAAGTTTATAATGGTTATTATTATGACTACTATGATTATTATAGTTGTTATGATTATTATGATCAATATGGCTAGTATAATGCTTATTATGATTATTTCCAAGCTTATTATGGTTATTATTATAATTATTATGATGAGTATGGTTATTATGATTATTATGGCTTCTATGGCTAGTATAACGGTTATTATGATTATTTCAAAGCTTATTATGTTTATTGTTATGGTTACTATGATTATTATGGATCATGGTATAATTATGATGAATATAATGATCATCATTAAGATCATTATGGTTATTGCGATTATTATGACTATTGTGATTACTCTAGTTATTATGATTATTATGGTTATTATGTCTAGTATGAAGGTTATTATGATTATTTCAAAGCATATATATGCTTATTATTACGATTATTCTGATTACTATATGTCTAGGTATAATTATGATGTATATTATGGTCATCATTAAGATTATTATGGTTATTACGTTAATAATAATGATTATTAAGATTATTTCCATGACTATTCTGTTTATTATGATGATTACTATGATCATTATGGTTGTTAGTATGATTATTATGATCACCATTCAGATTATTATGGCTATTGTAATTTTTATGGCTACTATGACTATTGTAATGATTATTACGATTATTTCCAGGTTCATTATTGTTATTATTACGACTATTATGATTATTATGGCTATTATGACTATTATGGTTGTTATGGCTAGTATAATGTATATTATGATTATTTCCGAACCCATTATGGTTATTATTATGATTATTATGATTATTACGGATCTTGGTATAATTATCATGGATATTATGATCATCATTAAGATTATTATGGTTACTATGATTATTGTGATTATTGCTATGCTTATTAACATTACAATTACGATTATTATGATTATTGTAGTTATTATGATGATCACTATGATTATTATGGTTGTTAGTATGATTATTAGGACCAACATTCAGATTATTATGGCTATTATGATCTTTATGGCTATTATTGCTATTATAATGATAAATATGATTATTTCCAAGTTTATTATGGGTATTATTATGACTAGTATGATTATTATAGTTATTATGATTATTATGGCTAGTATAATGCTTATTATGATTATTTCCAAGCTTATTATGGTTATTACTATAATTATTATGGTTATTATGGTTATTATGTCTAGTATGAAGGTTATTATGATTATTTCAAAGCATATATATACTTATTATTACGATTATTCTGATTACTATATGTCCAGGTATAATTATAATGTATATTATGGTCATCATTAAGATTATTATGGTTATTACGTTAATAATAATGATTATTAAGATTATTTCCATGACTATTCTGTTTATTATGATGATTACTATGATCATTATGGTTGTTAGTATGATTATTATGATCACCATTCAGATTATTGTGGCTATTGTAATTTTTATGGCTATTATGACTATTGTAATGATTATTACGATTATTTCCAGGTTCATTATTGTTATTATTACGACTATTATGATTATTATGGCTATTATGACTATTATGGTTGTTATGGCTAGTATAATGTATATTATGATTATTTCCGAACCCATTATGGTTATTATTATGATTATTATGATTATTACGGATCTTGGTATAATTATCATGGATATTATGATCATCATTAAGATTATTATGGTTACTATGATTATTGTGATTATTGCTATGCTTATTAACATTACAATTACGATTATTATGATTATTGTAGTTATTATGATGATCACTATGATTATTATGGTTGTTAGTATGATTATTAGGATCAACATTCAGATTATTATGGCTATTATGATCTTTATGGCTATTATTGCTATTATAATGATAAATATGATTATTTCCAAGTTTATTATGGGTATTATTATGACTAGTATGATTATTATAGTTATTATGATTATTATGGCTAGTATAATGCTTATTATGATTATTTCCAAGCTTATTATGGTTATTACTATAATTATTATGGTTATTATGGTTATTATGTCTAGTATGAAGGTTATTATGATTATTTCAAAGCATATATATACTTATTATTACGATTATTCTGATTACTATATGTCCAGGTATAATTATAATGTATATTATGGTCATCATTAAGATTATTATGGTTATTACGTTAATAATAATGATTATTAAGATTATTTCCATGACTATTCTGTTTATTATGATGATTACTATGATCATTATGGTTGTTAGTACGATTATTATGATCACCATTCAGATTATTATGGCTATTGTAATTTTTATGGCTATTATGACTATTGTAATGATTATTACGATTATTTCCAGGTTCATTATTGTTATTATTACGACTATTATGATTATTATGGCTATTATGACTATTATGGTTGTTATGGCTAGTATAATGTATATTATTATTATTTCCGAAACCATTATGGTTATTATTATGATTATTATGATTATTACGGATCTTGGTATAATTATCATGGATATTATGATCATCATTAAGATTATTATGGTTACTATGATTATTGTGATTATTGCTATGCTTATTAACATTACAATTAGGATTATTATCATTATTGTAGTAATTATGATGACCACTATGATTATTATGGCTGTTAGTATGATGGTTATGATCAACATTGAGATTATTATGGCTATTATGATTTTTATGGTTATTATTGCTATTATAATGATAAATATGATTATTTCCAAGTTTATAATGGTTATTATTATGACTACTATGATTATTATAGTTATTATGATTATTATGATCAATATGGCTAGTATAATGCTTATTATGATTATTTCCAAGCTTATTATGGTTATTATTATAATTATTATGATGAGTATGGTTATTATGATTATTATGGCTTCTATGGCTAGTATAACGGGTATTATGATTATTCCAAAGCTTATTATGTTTATTATTATGGTTACTATGATTATTATGGATCATGGTATAATTATGATGAATATAATGATCATCATTAAGATCATTATGGTTATTGCGATTATTATGACTATTGTGATTGCTCTAGTTATTATGATTATTATGGTTATTATGTCTAGTATGAAGGTTATTATGATTATTTCAAAGCATATATATGCTTATTATTACGATTATTCTGATTACTATATGTCTAGGTATAATTATGATGTATATTATGGTCATCATTAAGATTATTATGGTTATTACGTTAATAATAATGATTATTAAGATTATTTCCATGACTATTCTGTTTATTATGATGATTACTATGATCATTATGGTTGTTAGTATGATTATTATGATCACCATTCAGATTATTATGGCTATTGTAATTTTTATGGCTATTATGACTATTGTAATGATTATTACGATTATTTCCAGGTTCATTATTGTTATTATTACGACTATTATGATTATTATGGCTATTATGACTATTATGGTTGTTATGGCTAGTATAATGTATATTATGATTATTTCCGAACCCATTATGGTTATTATTATGATTATTATGATTATTACGGATCTTGGTATAATTATCATGGATATTATGATCATCATTAAGATTATTATGGTTACTATGATTATTGTGATTATTGCTATGCTTATTAACATTACAATTACGATTATTATGATTATTGTAGTTATTATGATGATCACTATGATTATTATGGTTGTTAGTATGATTATTAGGACCAACATTCAGATTATTATGGCTATTATGATCTTTATGGCTATTATTGCTATTATAATGATAAATATGATTATTTCCAAGTTTATTATGGGTATTATTATGACTAGTATGATTATTATAGTTATTATGATTATTATGGCTAGTATAATGCTTATTATGATTATTTCCAAGCTTATTATGGTTATTACTATAATTATTATGGTTATTATGGTTATTATGTCTAGTATGAAGGTTATTATGATTATTTCAAAGCATATATATACTTATTATTACGATTATTCTGATTACTATATGTCCAGGTATAATTATAATGTATATTATGGTCATCATTAAGATTATTATGGTTATTACGTTAATAATAATGATTATTAAGATTATTTCCATGACTATTCTGTTTATTATGATGATTACTATGATCATTATGGTTGTTAGTATGATTATTATGATCACCATTCAGATTATTGTGGCTATTGTAATTTTTATGGCTATTATGACTATTGTAATGATTATTACGATTATTTCCAGGTTCATTATTGTTATTATTACGACTATTATGATTATTATGGCTATTATGACTATTATGGTTGTTATGGCTAGTATAATGTATATTATGATTATTTCCGAACCCATTATGGTTATTATTATGATTATTATGATTATTACGGATCTTGGTATAATTATCATGGATATTATGATCATCATTAAGATTATTATGGTTACTATGATTATTGTGATTATTGCTATGCTTATTAACATTACAATTACGATTATTATGATTATTGTAGTTATTATGATGATCACTATGATTATTATGGTTGTTAGTATGATTATTAGGATCAACATTCAGATTATTATGGCTATTATGATCTTTATGGCTATTATTGCTATTATAATGATAAATATGATTATTTCCAAGTTTATTATGGGTATTATTATGACTAGTATGATTATTATAGTTATTATGATTATTATGGCTAGTATAATGCTTATTATGATTATTTCCAAGCTTATTATGGTTATTACTATAATTATTATGGTTATTATGGTTATTATGTCTAGTATGAAGGTTATTATGATTATTTCAAAGCATATATATACTTATTATTACGATTATTCTGATTACTATATGTCCAGGTATAATTATAATGTATATTATGGTCATCATTAAGATTATTATGGTTATTACGTTAATAATAATGATTATTAAGATTATTTCCATGACTATTCTGTTTATTATGATGATTACTATGATCATTATGGTTGTTAGTACGATTATTATGATCACCATTCAGATTATTATGGCTATTGTAATTTTTATGGCTATTATGACTATTGTAATGATTATTACGATTATTTCCAGGTTCATTATTGTTATTATTACGACTATTATGATTATTATGGCTATTATGACTATTATGGTTGTTATGGCTAGTATAATGTATATTATTATTATTTCCGAAACCATTATGGTTATTATTATGATTATTATGATTATTACGGATCTTGGTATAATTATCATGGATATTATGATCATCATTAAGATTATTATGGTTACTATGATTATTGTGATTATTGCTATGCTTATTAACATTACAATTAGGATTATTATCATTATTGTAGTAATTATGATGACCACTATGATTATTATGGCTGTTAGTATGATGGTTATGATCAACATTGAGATTATTATGGCTATTATGATTTTTATGGTTATTATTGCTATTATAATGATAAATATGATTATTTCCAAGTTTATAATGGTTATTATTATGACTACTATGATTATTATAGTTATTATGATTATTATGATCAATATGGCTAGTATAATGCTTATTATGATTATTTCCAAGCTTATTATGGTTATTATTATAATTATTATGATGAGTATGGTTATTATGATTATTATGGCTTCTATGGCTAGTATAACGGGTATTATGATTATTCCAAAGCTTATTATGTTTATTATTATGGTTACTATGATTATTATGGATCATGGTATAATTATGATGAATATAATGATCATCATTAAGATCATTATGGTTATTGCGATTATTATGACTATTGTGATTGCTCTAGTTATTATGATTATTATGGTTATTATGTCTAGTATGAAGGTTATTATGATTATTTCAAAGCATATATATGCTTATTATTACGATTATTCTGATTACTATATGTCTAGGTATAATTATGATGTATATTATGGTCATCATTAAGATTATTATGGTTATTACGTTAATAATAATGATTATTAAGATTATTTCCATGACTATTCTGTTTATTATGATGATTACTATGATCATTATGGTTGTTAGTATGATTATTATGATCACCATTCAGATTATTATGGCTATTGTAATTTTTATGGCTATTATGACTATTGTAATGATTATTACGATTATTTCCAGCTTCATTATTGTTATTATTACGACTATTATGATTATTATGGCTATTATGACTATTATGGTTGTTATGGCTATGAATATTATGATTATTCCAAAGCTTATTATGTTTATTATTATGGTTACTATGATTATTATGGATCATGGTATAATTATGATGAATATAATGATCATCATTAAGATCATTATGGTTATTGCGATTATTATGACTATTGTGATTGCTCTAGTTATTATGATTATTATGGTTATTATGTCTAGTATGAAGGTTATTATGATTATTAATATGAATTATGATTATATTAAAGTATATTATGGTCATCATTAAGATTATTATGGTTATTACGTTAATAATAATGATTATTAAGATTATTTCCATGACTATTCTGTTTATTATGATGATTACTATGATCATTATGGTTGTTAGTATGATTATTATGATCACCATTCAGATTATTATGGCTATTGTAATTTTTATGGCTATTATGACTATTGTAATGATTATTACGATTATTTCCGGGTTCATTATTGTTATTATTACGACTATTATGATTATTACGGCTATTATGACTATTATGGTTGTTATGGCTAGTATAATGTATATTATGATTATTTCCGAACCCATTATGGTTATTATTATGATTATTATGATTATTACGGATCTTGGTATAATTATCATGGATATTATGATCATCATTAAGATTATTATGGTTACTATGATTATTGTGATTATTGCTATGCTTATTAACATTACAATTACGATTATTATGATTATTGTAGTTATTATGATGATCACTATGATTATTATGGTTGTTAGTATGATTATTAGGATCATCATTCAGATTATTATGGTTATTATGATCTTTATGGTTATTATTGCTATTATAATGATAAATATGACTATTTCCAAGTTTATCATGGTTATTATTATGACTATTATGATTATTATAGTTATTATGATTATTATGGCTAGTATAACGCTTATTATGATTATTTCCAAGCTTATTACGGTTATTACTATAATTATTATGATTATTATGGTTATTGTGATTATTATGGTTACTATGGCTAGTATAACGGTTATTATGATTATTTCAAAGCTTATTATGTTTATTATTATGGTTACTATGATTATTATGGATCTTGGTATAATTATGATGAATATCATGATCATCATTAAGATCATTATGGTTATTGCGATTATTATGACTATTATGATTATTCTAGTTATTATGATTATTATGGTTATTATGGCTAGTATAAAGGTTATTATGATTATTTCAAAGCTTATTATGTTTATTATTATGATTACTGTGATTATTATATGTCTTAGTATAATTTTGATGAATATTATGGTCATCATTAAGATCATTATGGTTATTACGATGATTACGGTTATTACGCATTAATAATAATAATATATTAATAATCTTAATAATAATGATTATTAAGATTATTTCCATGACTATTCTGTTTATTATGATGATTACTATGATCATTATGGTTGTTAGTATGATTATTATGATCACCTTTCAGATTATTATGGCTATTGTGATTTTTATGGCTATTATGACTATTATAATGATTATTACGATTATTTCCAAGTTCATTATTGTTATTATTACGACTATTATGATTATTAGGGCTAGTATGACTATTATGGTTGATATGGCTAGTATAATGTATATTATGATTATTTCCGAACCCATTATGGTTATTATTATGATTATTATGATTATTACGGATCTTGGTATAATTATCATGAATATTATGATCATCATTAAGATTATTACGGTTACTATGATTATTGTGATTATTGCTAAGCTTATTAACATTACAATTACGATTACTATGATTATTGTAGTTATTATGATGATCACTATGATCATTATGGTTGTTAGTATGATTATTATGATCACAATTCTGGTTATTATGGCTATTGTGATTTTTATTGCTATTATGACTATTGTAATGATCATTAGGATTATTTCCTAGTTCCTTATTGTTATTATTACGACTATTATGATTATTATGGCTATTATGACTATTATGGTTGTTATGGCTAGTATAATGTATATTATGATTATTTCGGTACCCATTATGGTTATTATTATGATTATTATGATTATTACGGATCTTGGTATAATTATCATGGATATTATGATCATCATTAAGATTATTATGGTTACTATGATTATTGTGATTATTGCTATGCTTATTAACATTACAATTACGATTATTATCACTATTGTAGTAATTATGATGATCACTATGATTATTATGGCTGTTAGTATGATGGTTATGATCAACATTGAGATTATTATGGCTATTATGATTTTTATGGTTATTATTGCTATTATAATGATAAATATGATTATTTCCAAGTTTATAATGGTTATTATTATGACTACTATGATTATTATAGTTATTATAATTATTATGATCAATATGGCTAGTATAATGCTTATTATGATTATTTCCAAGCTTATTATGGTTATTATTATAATTATTATGATGAGTATGGTTATTATGATTATTATGGCTTCTATGGCTAGTATAACGGTTATTATGATTATTTCAAAGCTTATTATGTTTATTATTATGGTTACTATGATTATTATGGATCATGGTATAATTATGATGAATATAATGATCATCATTAAGATCATTATGGTTATTGCGATTATTATGACTATTGTGATTGCTCTAGTTATTATGATTATTATGGTTATTATGTCTAGTATGAAGGTTATTATGATTATTTCAAAGCATATATATGCTTATTATTACGATTATTCTGATTACTATATGTCTAGGTATAATTATGATGTATATTATGTTCATCATTAAGATTATTATGGTTATTACGTTAATAATAATGATTATTAAGATTATTTCCATGACTATTCTGTTTATTATGATGATTACTATGATCATTATGGTTGTTAGTATGATTATTATGATCACCATTCAGATTATTATGGCTATTGTAATTTTTATGGCTATTATGACTATTGTAATGATTATTACGATTATTTCCAGGTTCATTATTGTTATTATTACGACTATTATGATTCTTATGGCTATTATGACTATTATGGTTGTTATGGCTAGTATAATGTATATTATGATTATTTCCGAACCCATTATGGTTATTATTATGATTATTATGATTATTACGGATCTTGGTATAATTATCATGGATATTATGATCATCATTAAGATTATTATGGTTACTATGATTATTGTGATTATTGCTATGCTTATTAACATTACAATTACGATTATTATGATTATTGTAGTTATTATGATGATCACTATGATTATTATGGTTGTTAGTATGATTATTAGGATCATCATTCAGATTATTATGGCTATTATGATCTTTATGGTTATTATTGCTATTATAATGATAAATATGACTATTTCCAAGTTTATCATGGTTATTATTATGACTATTATGATTATTATAGTTATTATGATTATTATGGCTAGTATAACGCTTATTATGATTATTTCCAAGCTTATTACGGTTATTACTATAATTATTATGATTATTATGGTTATTGTGATTATTATGGTTACTATGGCTAGTATAACGGTTATTATGATTATTTCAAAGCTTATTATGTTTATTATTATGGTTACTATGATTATTATGGATCTTGGTATAATTATGATGAATATCATGATCATCATTAAGATCATTATGGTTATTGCGATTATTATGACTATTATGATTATTCTAGTTATTATGATTATTATGGTTATTATGGCTAGTATAAAGGTTATTATGATTATTTCAAAGCTTATTATGTTTATTATTATGATTACTGTGATTATTATATGTCTTAGTATAATTTTGATGAATATTATGGTCATCATTAAGATCATTATGGTTATTACGATGATTACGGTTATTACGCATTAATAATAATATATTAATAATCTTAATAATAATGATTATTAAGATTATTTCCATGACTATTCTGTTTATTATGATGATTACTATGATCATTATGGTTGTTAGTATGATTATTATGATCACCTTTCAGATTATTATGGCTATTGTGATTTTTATGGCTATTATGACTATTATAATGATTATTACGATTATTTCCAAGTTCATTATTGTTATTATTACGACTATTATGATTATTAGGGCTAGTATGACTATTATGGTTGATATGGCTAGTATAATGTATATTATGATTATTTCCGAACCCATTATGGTTATTATTATGATTATTATGATTATTACGGATCTTGATATAATTATCATGAATATTATGATCATCATTAAGATTATTACGGTTACTATGATTATTGTGATTATTGCTAAGCTTATTAACATTACAATTACGATTACTATGATTATTGTAGTTATTATGATGATCACTATGATCATTATGGTTGTTAGTATGATTATTATGATCACAATTCTGGTTATTATGGCTATTGTGATTTTTATTGCTATTATGACTATTGTAATGATCATTAGGATTATTTCCTAGTTCCTTATTGTTATTATTACGACTATTATGATTATTATGGCTATTATGACTATTATGGTTGTTATGGCTAGTATAATGTATATTATGATCATTTCGGTACCCATTATGGTTATTATTATGATTATTATGATTATTACGGATCTTGGCATAATTATCATGGATATTATGATCATCATTAAGATTATTATGGTTACTATGATTATTGTGATTATTGCTATGCTTATTAACATTACAATTACGATTATTATCATTATTGTAGTAATTATGATGATCACTATGATTATTATGGCTGTTAGTATGATGGTTATGATCAACATTGAGATTATTATGGCTATTATGATTTTTATGGTTATTATTGCTATTATAATGATAAATATGATTATTTCCAAGTTTATAATGGTTATTATTATGACTACTATGATTATTATAGTTATTATGATTATTATGATCAATATGGCTAGTATAATGCTTATTATGATTATTTCCAAGCTTATTATGGTTATTATTATAATTATTATGATGAGTATGGTTATTATGATTATTATGGCTTCTATGGCTAGTATAACGGTTATTATGATTATTCCAAAGCTTATTATGTTTATTATTATGGTTACTATGATTATTATGGATCATGGTATAATTATGATGAATATAATGATCATCATTTAGATCATTATGGTTATTGCGATTATTATGACTATTGTGATTGCTCTAGTTATTATGATTATTATGGTTATTATGTCTAGTATGAAGGTTATTATGATTATTTCAAAGCATATATATGCTTATTATTACGATTATTCTGATTACTATATGTCTAGGTATAATTATGATGTATATTATGGTCATCATTAAGATTATTATGGTTATTACGTTAATAATAATGATTATTAAGATTATTTCCATGACTATTCTGTTTATTATGATGATTACTATGATCATTATGGTTGTTAGTATGATTATTATGATCACCATTCAGATTATTATGGCTATTGTAATTTTTATGGCTATTATGACTATTGTAATGATTATTACGATTATTTCCAGGTTCATTATTGTTATTATTACGACTATTATGATTCTTATGGCTATTATGACTATTATGGTTGTTATGGCTAGTATAATGTATATTATGATTATTTCCGAACCCATTATGGTTATTATTATGATTATTATGATTATTACGGATCTTGGTATAATTATCATGGATATTATGATCATCATTAAGATTATTATGGTTACTATGATTATTGTGATTATTGCTATGCTTATTAACATTACAATTACGATTATTATGATTATTGTAGTTATTATGATGATCACTATGATTATTATGGTTGTTAGTATGATTATTAGGATCATCATTCAGATTATTATGGCTATTATGATCTTTATGGTTATTATTGCTATTATAATGATAAATATGACTATTTCCAAGTTTATCATGGTTATTATTATGACTATTATGATTATTATAGTTATTATGATTATTATGGCTAGTATAACGCTTATTATGATTATTTCCAAGCTTATTACGGTTATTACTATAATTATTATGATTATTATGGTTATTGTGATTATTATGGTTACTATGGCTAGTATAACGGTTATTATGATTATTTCAAAGCTTATTATGTTTATTATTATGGTTACTATGATTATTATGGATCTTGGTATAATTATGATGAATATCATGATCATCATTAAGATCATTATGGTTATTGCGATTATTATGACTATTATGATTATTCTAGTTATTATGATTATTATGGTTATTATGGCTAGTATAAAGGTTATTATGATTATTTCAAAGCTTATTATGTTTATTATTATGATTACTGTGATTATTATATGTCTTAGTATAATTTTGATGAATATTATGGTCATCATTAAGATCATTATGGTTATTACGATGATTACGGTTATTACGCATTAATAATAATATATTAATAATCTTAATAATAATGATTATTAAGATTATTTCCATGACTATTCTGTTTATTATGATGATTACTATGATCATTATGGTTGTTAGTATGATTATTATGATCACCTTTCAGATTATTATGGCTATTGTGATTTTTATGGCTATTATGACTATTATAATGATTATTACGATTATTTCCAAGTTCATTATTGTTATTATTACGACTATTATGATTATTAGGGCTAGTATGACTATTATGGTTGATATGGCTAGTATAATGTATATTATGATTATTTCCGAACCCATTATGGTTATTATTATGATTATTATGATTATTACGGATCTTGATATAATTATCATGAATATTATGATCATCATTAAGATTATTACGGTTACTATGATTATTGTGATTATTGCTAAGCTTATTAACATTACAATTACGATTACTATGATTATTGTAGTTATTATGATGATCACTATGATCATTATGGTTGTTAGTATGATTATTATGATCACAATTCTGGTTATTATGGCTATTGTGATTTTTATTGCTATTATGACTATTGTAATGATCATTAGGATTATTTCCTAGTTCCTTATTGTTATTATTACGACTATTATGATTATTATGGCTATTATGACTATTATGGTTGTTATGGCTAGTATAATGTATATTATGATCATTTCGGTACCCATTATGGTTATTATTATGATTATTATGATTATTACGGATCTTGGCATAATTATCATGGATATTATGATCATCATTAAGATTATTATGGTTACTATGATTATTGTGATTATTGCTATGCTTATTAACATTACAATTACGATTATTATCATTATTGTAGTAATTATGATGATCACTATGATTATTATGGCTGTTAGTATGATGGTTATGATCAACATTGAGATTATTATGGCTATTATGATTTTTATGGTTATTATTGCTATTATAATGATAAATATGATTATTTCCAAGTTTATAATGGTTATTATTATGACTACTATGATTATTATAGTTATTATGATTATTATGATCAATATGGCTAGTATAATGCTTATTATGATTATTTCCAAGCTTATTATGGTTATTATTATAATTATTATGATGAGTATGGTTATTATGATTATTATGGCTTCTATGGCTAGTATAACGGTTATTATGATTATTCCAAAGCTTATTATGTTTATTATTATGGTTACTATGATTATTATGGATCATGGTATAATTATGATGAATATAATGATCATCATTTAGATCATTATGGTTATTGCGATTATTATGACTATTGTGATTGCTCTAGTTATTATGATTATTATGGTTATTATGTCTAGTATGAAGGTTATTATGATTATTTCAAAGCATATATATGCTTATTATTACGATTATTCTGATTACTATATGTCTAGGTATAATTATGATGTATATTATGGTCATCATTAAGATTATTATGGTTATTACGTTAATAATAATGATTATTAAGATTATTTCCATGACTATTCTGTTTATTATGATGATTACTATGATCATTATGGTTGTTAGTATGATTATTATGATCACCATTCAGATTATTATGGCTATTGTAATTTTTATGGCTATTATGACTATTGTAATGATTATTACGATTATTTCCAGCTTCATTATTGTTATTATTACGACTATTATGATTATTATGGCTATTATGACTATTATGGTTGTTATGGCTATGAATATTATGATTATTCCAAAGCTTATTATGTTTATTATTATGGTTACTATGATTATTATGGATCATGGTATAATTATGATGAATATAATGATCATCATTAAGATCATTATGGTTATTGCGATTATTATGACTATTGTGATTGCTCTAGTTATTATGATTATTATGGTTATTATGTCTAGTATGAAGGTTATTATGATTATTAATATGAATTATGATTATATTAAAGTATATTATGGTCATCATTAAGATTATTATGGTTATTACGTTAATAATAATGATTATTAAGATTATTTCCATGACTATTCTGTTTATTATGATGATTACTATGATCATTATGGTTGTTAGTATGATTATTATGATCACCATTCAGATTATTATGGCTATTGTAATTTTTATGGCTATTATGACTATTGTAATGATTATTACGATTATTTCCAGGTTCATTATTGTTATTATTACGACTATTATGATTATTATGGCTATTATGACTATTATGGTTGTTATGGCTAGTATAATGTATATTATGATTATTTCCGAACCCATTATGGTTATTATTATGATTATTATGATTATTACGGATCTTGGTATAATTATCATGGATATTATGATCATCATTAAGATTATTATGGTTACTATGATTATTGTGATTATTGCTATGCTTATTAACATTACAATTACGATTATTATGATTATTGTAGTTATTATGATGATCACTATGATTATTATGGTTGTTAGTATGATTATTAGGATCAACATTCAGATTATTATGGCTATTATGATTTTTATGGTTATTATTGCTATTATAATGATAAATATGATTATTTCCAAGTTTATTACGGTTATTATTATCACTATTATGATTATTATAGTTATTATGATTATTATGGTTACTATGGCTAGTATAACGGTTATTATGATTATTTCAAAGCTTATTATGGTTATTACTATAATTATTATGATTATTATGGTTATTATGACTATTATGGTTACTAAGGCTAGTATAACGGTTATTATGATTATTTCAAAGCTTATTATGTTTATTATTATGGTTACTATGCTTATTATGGATCTTGGTATAATTATGATGAATATCATGATCATCATTAAGATCATTATGGTTATTGCGGTTATTATGACTATTATGATTATTCTAATTATTATGATTATTATGGTTATTATGGCTAGTATAAAGGTTATTATGATTATTTCAAATCTTATTATGTTTATTATTATGATTACTCTGATCATTGTTTGTCTTAGTATAATTATGATGAATATTATGGTCATCATTGAGATCATAATGGTTATTAAGGTGATTATGGTTATTACGTTAATAATAACGATTATTAAGATTATTTCCATGACTATTCTGTTTATTGTGATGATTACTATGATCATTATGGTTGTTAGTATGATTATTATGATCACCACTCAGATTATTATGGCTATTGTGATTTTTATTGCTATTATGACTATTATAATGATTATAACGATTATTTCCAAGTTCATTATTGTTATTATTACGACTATTATGATTATTATGGCTATTATGACTATTATGGTTGATATGGCTAGTATAATGTATATTATGATTATTTCCGAACCCATTATGGTTATTATTATGATTATTATGATTATTACGGATCTTGGTATAATTATCATGGATATTATGATCATCATTAAGATTATTATGGTTACTATGATTATTGTGATTATTGCTATGCTTATTAACATTACAATTACGATTATTATGATTATTGTAGTTATTATGATGATCACTATGATTATTATGGTTGTTAGTATGATTATTAGGATCAACATTCAGATTATTATGGCTATTATGATCTTTATGGCTATTATTGCTATTATAATGATAAATATGATTATTTCCAAGTTTATTATGGGTATTATTATGACTAGTATGATTATTATTATAGTTATTATGATTATTATGGCTAGTATAATGCTTATTATGATTATTTCCAAGCTTATTATGGTTATTACTATAATTATTATGGTTATTATGGTTATTACGTCTAGTATGAAGGTTATTATGATTATTTCAAACCATATATATGCTTATTATTACGATTATTCTGATTACTATATGTCCTGGTATAATTATGATGTATATTATGGTCATCATTAAGATTATTATGGTTATTACGTTAATAATAATGATTATTAAGATTATTTCCATGACTATTCTGTTTATTATGATGATTACTATGATCATTATGGTTGTTAGTATGATTATTCTGATCACCATTCAGATTATTATGGCTATTGTAATTTTTATGGCTATTATGACTATTGTAATGATTATTACGATTATTTCCAGGTTCATTATTGTTATTATTACGACTATTATGATTATTATGGCTATTATGACTATTATGGTTGTTATGGCTAGTATAATGTATATTATTATTATTTCCGAACCCATTATGGTTATTATTATGATTATTATGATTATTACGGATCTTGGTATAATTATCATGGATATTATGATCATCATTAAGATTATTATGGTTACTATGATTATTGTGATTATTGCTATGCTTATTAACATTACAATTACGATTATTATGATTATTGTAGTTATTATGATGATCACTATGATTATTATGGTTGTTAGTATGATTATTAGGATCAACATTCAGATTATTATGGCTATTATGATTTTTATGGTTATTATTGCTATTATAATGATAAATATGATTATTTCCAAGTTTATTACGGTTATTATTATCACTATTATGATTATTATAGTTATTATGATTATTATGGTTACTATGGCTAGTATAACGGTTATTATGATTATTTCAAAGCTTATTATGGTTATTACTATAATTATTATGATTATTATGGTTATTATGACTATTATGGTTACTAAGGCTAGTATAACGGTTATTATGATTATTTCAAAGCTTATTATGTTTATTATTATGGTTACTATGCTTATTATGGATCTTGGTATAATTATGATGAATATCATGATCATCATTAAGATCATTATGGTTATTGCGGTTATTATGACTATTATGATTATTCTAATTATTATGATTATTATGGTTATTATGGCTAGTATAAAGGTTATTATGATTATTTCAAATCTTATTATGTTTATTATTATGATTACTCTGATCATTGTTTGTCTTAGTATAATTATGATGAATATTATGGTCATCATTGAGATCATAATGGTTATTAAGGTGATTATGGTAATTACGTTAATAATAACGATTATTAAGATTATTTCCATGACTATTCTGTTTATTATGATGATTACTACGATCGTTATGGTTGTTAGTATGATTATTATGATCACCATTCAGATTATTATGGCTATTGTGATTTTTATTGCTATTATGACTATTATAATGATTATAACGATTATTTCCAAGTTCATTATTGTTATTATTACGACTATTATGATTATTAGGGCTATTATGACTATTATGGTTGTTATGGCTAGTATAAAGTATATTATGATTATTTCCGAACCCATTATGGTTATTATTATGATTATTATGATTATTACGGATCTTGATATAATTATCATGAATATTATGATCATCATTAAGATTATTACGGTTACTATGATTATTGTGATTATTGCTAAGCTTATTAACATTACAATTACGATTACTATGATTATTGTAGTTATTATGATGATCACTATGATCATTATGGTTGTTAGTATGATTATTATGATCACAATTCTGGTTATTATGGCTATTGTGATTTTTATTGCTATTATGACTATTGTAATGATCATTAGGATTATTTCCTAGTTCCTTATTGTTATTATTACGACTATTATGATTATTATGGCTATTATGACTATTATGGTTGTTATGGCTTGTATAATGTATATTATGATCATTTCGGTACCCATTATGGTTATTATTATGATTATTATGATTATTACGGATCTTGGCATAATTATCATGGATATTATGATCATCATTAAGATTATTATGGTTACTATGATTATTGTGATTATTGCTATGCTTATTAACATTACAATTACGATTATTATCATTATTGTAGTAATTATGATGATCACTATGATTATTATGGCTGTTAGTATGATGGTTATGATCAACATTGAGATTATTATGGCTATTATGATTTTTATGGTTATTATTGCTATTATAATGATAAATATGATTATTTCCAAGTTTATAATGGTTATAATTATGACTACTATGATTATTATAGTTATTATGATTATTATGATCAATATGGCTAGTATAATGCTTATTATGATTATTTCCAAGCTTATTATGGTTATTATTATAATTATTATGATGAGTATGGTTATTATGATTATTATGGCTTCTATGGCTAGTATAACGGTTATTATGATTATTCCAAAGCTTATTATGTTTATTATTATGGTTACTATGATTATTATCGATCATGGTATAATTATGATGAATATAATGATCATCATTTAGATCATTATGGTTATTGCGATTATTATGACTATTGTGATTGCTCTAGTTATTATGATTATTATGGTTATTATGTCTAGTATGAAGGTTATTATGATTATTTCAAAGCATATATATGCTTATTATTACGATTATTCTGATTACTATATGTCTAGGTATAATTATGATGTATATTATGGTCATCATTAAGATTATTATGGTTATTACGTTAATAATAATGATTATTAAGATTATTTCCATGACTATTCTGTTTATTATGATGATTACTATGATCATTATGGTTGTTAGTATGATTATTATGATCACCATTCAGATTATTATGGCTATTGTAATTTTTATGGCTATTATGACTATTGTAATGATTATTACGATTATTTCCAGGTTCATTATTGTTATTATTACGACTATTATGATTATTATGGCTATTATGACTATTATGGTTGTTATGGCTAGTATAATGTATATTATTATTATTTCCGAACCCATTATGGTTATTATTATGATTATTATGATTATTACGGATCTTGGTATAATTATCATGGATATTATGATCATCATTAAGATTATTATGGTTACTATGATTATTGTGATTATTGCTATGCTTATTAACATTACAATTACGATTATTATGATTATTGTAGTTATTATGATGATCACTATGATTATTATGGTTGTTAGTATGATTATTAGGATCAACATTCAGATTATTATGGCTATTATGATTTTTATGGTTATTATTGCTATTATAATGATAAATATGATTATTTCCAAGTTTATTACGGTTATTATTATCACTATTATGATTATTATAGTTATTATGATTATTATGGTTACTATGGCTAGTATAACGGTTATTATGATTATTTCAAAGCTTATTATGGTTATTACTATAATTATTATGATTATTATGGTTATTATGACTATTATGGTTACTAAGGCTAGTATAACGGTTATTATGATTATTTCAAAGCTTATTATGTTTATTATTATGGTTACTATGCTTATTATGGATCTTGGTATAATTATGATGAATATCATGATCATCATTAAGATCATTATGGTTATTGCGGTTATTATGACTATTATGATTATTCTAATTATTATGATTATTATGGTTATTATGGCTAGTATAAAGGTTATTATGATTATTTCAAATCTTATTATGTTTATTATTATGATTACTCTGATCATTGTTTGTCTTAGTATAATTATGATGAATATTATGGTCATCATTGAGATCATAATGGTTATTAAGGTGATTATGGTTATTACGTTAATAATAACGATTATTAAGATTATTTCCATGACTATTCTGTTTATTATGATGATTACTACGATCGTTATGGTTGTTAGTATGATTATTATGATCACCATTCAGATTATTATGGCTATTGTGATTTTTATTGCTATTATGACTATTATAATGATTATAACGATTATTTCCAAGTTCATTATTGTTATTATTACGACTATTATGATTATTATGGCTATTATGACTATTATGTTTGATATGGCTAGTATAATGTATATTATGATTATTTCCGAACCCATTATGGTTATTATTATGATTATTATGATTATTACGGATCTTGGTATAATTATCATGGATATTATGATCATCATTAAGATTATTATGGTTACTATGATTATTGTGATTATTGCTATGCTTATTAACATTACACTTACGATTATTATGATTATTGTAGTTATTATGATGATCACTATGATTATTATGGTTGTTAGTATGATTATTAGGATCAACATTCAGATTATTATGGCTATTATGATCTTTATGGCTATTATTGCTATTATAATGATAAATATGATTATTTCCAAGTTTATTACGGTTATTATTATCACTATTATGATTATTATAGTTATTATGATTATTATGGTTACTATGGCTAGTATAACGGTTATTATGATTATTTCAAAGCTTATTATGGTTATTACTATAATTATTATGATTATTATGGTTATTATGACTATTATGGTTACTAAGGCTAGTATAACGGTTATTATGATTATTTCAAAGCTTATTATGTTTATTATTATGGTTACTATGCTTATTATGGATCTTGGTATAATTATGATGAATATCATGATCATCATTAAGATCATTATGGTTATTGCGGTTATTATGGCTATTATGATTATTCTAATTATTATGATTATTATGGTTATTATGGCTAGTATAAAGGTTATTATGATTATTTCAAATCTTATTATGTTTATTATTATGATTACTCTGATCATTGTTTGTCTTAGTATAATTATGATGAATATTATGGTCATCATTGAGATCATAATGGTTATTAAGGTGATTATGGTTATTACGTTAATAATAACGATTATTAAGATTATTTCCATGACTATTCTGTTTATTATGATGATTACTATGATCATTATGGTTGTTAGTATGATTATTATGATCACCTTTCAGATTATTATGGCTATTGTGATTTTTATGGCTATTATGACTATTATAATGATTATTACGATTATTTCCAAGTTCATTATTGTTATTATTACGACTATTATGATTATTAGGGCTAGTATGACTATTATGGTTGATATGGCTAGTATAATGTATATTATGATTATTTCCGAACCCATTATGGTTATTATTATGATTATTATGATTATTACGGATCTTGATATAATTATCATGAATATTATGATCATCATTAAGAGTATTACGGTTACTATGATTATTGTGATTATTGCTAAGCTTATTAACATTACAATTACGATTACTATGATTATTGTAGTTATTATGATGATCACTATGATCATTATGGTTGTTAGTATGATTATTATGATCACAATTCTGGTTATTATGGCTATTGTGATTTTTATTGCTATTATGACTATTGTAATGATCATTAGGATTATTTCCTAGTTCCTTATTGTTATTATTACGACTATTATGATTATTATGGCTATTATGACTATTATGGTTGTTATGGCTTGTATAATGTATATTATGATCATTTCGGTACCCATTATGGTTATTATTATGATTATTATGATTATTACGGATCTTGGCATAATTATCATGGATATTATGATCATCATTAAGATTATTATGGTTACTATGATTATTGTGATTATTGCTATGCTTATTAACATTACAATTACGATTATTATCATTATTGTAGTAATTATGATGATCACTATGATTATTATGGCTGTTAGTATGATGGTTATGATCAACATTGAGATTATTATGGCTATTATGATTTTTATGGTTATTATTGCTATTATAATGATAAATATGATTATTTCCAAGTTTATAATGGTTATAATTATGACTACTATGATTATTATAGTTATTATGATTATTATGATCAATATGGCTAGTATAATGCTTATTATGATTATTTCCAAGCTTATTATGGTTATTATTATAATTATTATGATGAGTATGGTTATTATGATTATTATGGCTTCTATGGCTAGTATAACGGTTATTATGATTATTCCAAAGCTTATTATGTTTATTATTATGGTTACTATGATTATTATGGATCATGGTATAATTATGATGAATATAATGATCATCATTTAGATCATTATGGTTATTGCGATTATTATGACTATTGTGATTGCTCTAGTTATTATGATTATTATGGTTATTATGTCTAGTATGAAGGTTATTATGATTATTTCAAAGCATATATATGCTTATTATTACGATTATTCTGATTACTATATGTCTAGGTATAATTATGATGTATATTATGGTCATCATTAAGATTATTATGGTTATTACGTTAATAATAATGATTATTAAGATTATTTCCATGACTATTCTGTTTATTATGATGATTACTATGATCATTATGGTTGTTAGTATGATTATTATGATCACCATTCAGATTATTATGGCTATTGTAATTTTTATGGCTATTATGACTATTGTAATGATTATTACGATTATTTCCAGGTTCATTATTGTTATTATTACGACTATTATGATTATTATGGCTATTATGACTATTATGGTTGTTATGGCTAGTATAATGTATATTATTATTATTTCCGAACCCATTATGGTTATTATTATGATTATTATGATTATTACGGATCTTGGTATAATTATCATGGATATTATGATCATCATTAAGATTATTATGGTTACTATGATTATTGTGATTATTGCTATGCTTATTAACATTACAATTACGATTATTATGATTATTGTAGTTATTATGATGATCACTATGATTATTATGGTTGTTAGTATGATTATTAGGATCAACATTCAGATTATTATGGCTATTATGATTTTTATGGTTATTATTGCTATTATAATGATAAATATGATTATTTCCAAGTTTATTACGGTTATTATTATCACTATTATGATTATTATAGTTATTATGATTATTATGGTTACTATGGCTAGTATAACGGTTATTATGATTATTTCAAAGCTTATTATGGTTATTACTATAATTATTATGATTATTATGGTTATTATGACTATTATGGTTACTAAGGCTAGTATAACGGTTATTATGATTATTTCAAAGCTTATTATGTTTATTATTATGGTTACTATGCTTATTATGGATCTTGGTATAATTATGATGAATATCATGATCATCATTAAGATCATTATGGTTATTGCGGTTATTATGACTATTATGATTATTCTAATTATTATGATTATTATGGTTATTATGGCTAGTATAAAGGTTATTATGATTATTTCAAATCTTATTATGTTTATTATTATGATTACTCTGATCATTGTTTGTCTTAGTATAATTATGATGAATATTATGGTCATCATTGAGATCATAATGGTTATTAAGGTGATTATGGTTATTACGTTAATAATAACGATTATTAAGATTATTTCCATGACTATTCTGTTTATTGTGATGATTACTATGATCATTATGGTTGTTAGTATGATTATTATGATCACCACTCAGATTATTATGGCTATTGTGATTTTTATTGCTATTATGACTATTATAATGATTATAACGATTATTTCCAAGTTCATTATTGTTATTATTACGACTATTATGATTATTATGGCTATTATGACTATTATGGTTGATATGGCTAGTATAATGTATATTATGATTATTTCCGAACCCATTATGGTTATTATTATGATTATTATGATTATTACGGATCTTGGTATAATTATCATGGATATTATGATCATCATTAAGATTATTATGGTTACTATGATTATTGTGATTATTGCTATGCTTATTAACATTACAATTACGATTATTATGATTATTGTAGTTATTATGATGATCACTATGATTATTATGGTTGTTAGTATGATTATTAGGATCAACATTCAGATTATTATGGCTATTATGATTTTTATGGTTATTATTGCTATTATAATGATAAATATGATTATTTCCAAGTTTATTATGGGTATTATTATGACTAGTATGATTATTATAGTTATTATGATAATTATGGCTAGTATAATGCTTATTCTGATTATTTCCAAGCTTATTATGGTTCTTACTATAATTATTATGATTATTATGGTTATTATGATTATTATGGTTACTATGGCTAGTATAACGGTTATTATGATTATTTCAAAGCTTATTATGTTTATTATTATGGTTACTATGATTATTATGGATCATGGTATAATTATGATGAATATCATGATCATCATTAAGATAACTATGGTTATTGCGATTATTACGACCATTATGATTATTCCAGTTATTATGATTATTATGGTTATTATGGCTAGTATAAATGTTATTATGATTATTTCAAAGCTTATTATGTTTATTATTATGATTACTCTGATTATTATATGTCTAGGTATAATTATGGTGAATATTATGGTCATCATTAAGATCATTATGGTTATTACGATGATTATGGTTATTACGTTAATAATAATGGTTATTAAGATTATTTCCATGACTATTCTGTTTATTATGATGATTACCATGATCATTATGGTTGCTAGTATGATTATTATGATCACCATTCTGATTATTATGGCTATTGTGATTTTTATGGCTATTATGACTATTATAATAATTATTACGATTATTTCCAAGTTCATTATTGTTATTATTACGATTATTATGATTATTATGGCTATTATGACTATTATTGTTGATATGGCTAGTATGATGTATATTATGGTTATTTCCGAACCCATTATGGTTATTATTATCATTATTATGATTATTACGGATCTTGGTATAATTATCATGGATATTATGATCATCATTAAGATTATTATGGTTACTATGATTATTGTGATTATTGCTATGCTTATTAACATTACAATTACGATTATTATGATTATTGTAGTTATTATGATGATCACTATGATCATTATGGTTGTTAGTATGATTATTATGATCACCATTCTGATTATTATGGCTATTGTGATTTTTATGGCTATTATGACTATTATAATGATTATTACGATTATTTCCAAGTTCATTATTGTTATTATTACGACTGTTGCGATTATTATGGCTATTATGACTATTATGATTGATATGGCTAGTATAATGTATATTATGATTATTTCCGAACCCATTATGGTTACTATTATGATTATTATCGTTATTACGGATCTTGGTATAATTATCATGGATATTATGATCATCATTAAGATTATTATGGTTACTATGATTATTGTGATTATTGCTATGCTTATTAACATTACAATTACGATTATTATGATTATTGTAGTTATTATGATGATCACTATTATTATTATGGTTGTTAGTATTATTATTAGGATCAACATTTAGATTATTCTGGCTATTATGATTTTTATGGTTATTATTGCTATTATAAAGATAAATATGATTATTTCCAAGTTTATTATAGTTATTATTATGACTAGTATGATTATTATAGTTATTACGATTATTATGGCTCGTATAATGCTTATTATGATTATTTCCAAGTTTATTATGGTTCTTACTATAATTATTATGATTATTATGGTTATTATGATTATTATGGTTACTATGGCTAGTATAACGGTTATAATGATTATTTCAAAGCTTATTATGTTTATTATTATGGTTACTCTGATTATTATGGATCATGGTATAATTATGATGAATATCATGATCATCATTAAGATAACTATGGTTATTGCGATTATTACGACTATTATGATTATTCCAGTTATTATGATTATTATGGTTATTATGGATAGTATAAATGTTATTATGATTATTTCAAAGCTTATTATGTTTATTATTATGATTACTCTGATTATTATATGTCTAGGTATAATTATGGTGAATATTATGGTCATCATTAAGATCATTATGGTTATTACGCTGATTATGGTTATTACGTTAATAATAATGGTTATTAAGATTATTTCCATGACTATTCTGTTTATTATGATGATTACTATGATCATTATGGTTGTTAGTATGATTATTACGATCATCATTCTGATTACTATGGCTATTGTGATTTTTATGGTTATTATGACTATTATAATGGTTATTAGGATTATTTCCAAGTTCATTATTGTTGTTAATACGACTATTATGATTATTATGGCTATTGTGACTATTATGGTTGTTATGGCTAGTATAAAGTATATTATGGTTATTTCCGAACCCATTGTGGTTACTATTATGATTATTATGGTTATTACGGATCTTGGTATAATTATCATGGATATTATGATCATCATTAAGATTATTATGGTTACTATGATTATTGTGATTATTGCTATGCTTATTAACATTACAATTACGATTATTATGATTATTGTAGTTATTATGATGATCACTATTATTATTATGGTTGTTAGTATTACTATTAGGATCAACATTTAGATTATTATGGCTATTATGATTTTTATGGTTAATATTGCTATTATAAAGATAAATATGATTATTTCCAAGTTTATTATGGTTATTATTATAACTAGTATGATTATTATAGTTATTACGATTATTATGTCTCGTATAATGCTTATTATGATTATTTCCAAGTTTATTATGGTTCTTACTATAATTATTATGATTATTATGGTTATTATGATTATTATGGTTACTATGGCTAGTATAACGGTTATTATGATTATTTCAAAGCTTATTATGTTTATTATTATGGTTACTATGATTATTATGGATCATGGTATAATTATGATGAATATCATGATCATCATTAAGATAACTATGGTTATTGCGATTATTACGACTATTATGATTATTCCAGTTATTATGATTATTATGGTTATTATGTATAGTATAAATGTTATTATGATTATTTCAAAGCTTATTATGTTTATTATTATGATTACTCTGATTATTATATGTCTAGGTATAATTATGGTGAATATTATGGTCATCATTAAGATCATTATGGTTATTACGATGATTATGGTTATTACGTTAATAATAACGGTTATTAAGATTATTTCCATGACTATTCTGTTTATTATGATGATTACTATGATCATTATGGTTGTTAGTATGATTATTACGATCACCATTCAGATTATTATGGCTATTGTGATTTTTATGGCTATTATGACTATTATAATGATTATTAGGATTATTTCCAAGTTCATTATTGTTGTTAATACGACTATTATGATTATTATGGCTATTATGACTATTATGGTTGTTGTGGCTAGTATAAAGTATATTATGGTTATCTCCGGACCCATTATGGTTATTATTATGATTATTATGATTATTACGGATCTTGGTATAATTATCATGGAAATTATGATCATCATTAAGATTATTATGGTTACTATGATTATTGTGATTATTGCTATGCTTATTAACATTACAATTACGATTATTATGATTATTGTAGTTACTATGATCATCACTATGATTATTATGGTTGTTAGTATGATTATTAGGATCAACATTCAGATTATTATGGCTATTATGATTTTTATGGTTATTATTGCTATTATAATGATAAATATGGTTATTTCCAAGTTTATTATGGTTATTATTATGGCTACTATGTTTATTATAGTTATTATGATTATTATGATTATTATGGCTAGTATAATGCTTATTATGATTATTTCCAAGCTTATTATGGTTATTATTATAATTATTATGATGAGTATTGTTATTATGATTATTATGGCTTCTATGGCTAGTATAACGGTTATTATGATTATTCCAAAGCTTATTATGTTTATTATTATGGTTACTATGATTATTATGGATCATGGTATAATTATGATGAATATAATGATCATCATTAAGATCATTATGGTTATTGCGATTATTATGACTATTGTGATTGCTCTAGTTATTATGATTATTATGGTTATTATGTCTAGTATGAAGGTTATTATGATTATTTCAAAGCATATATATGCTTATTATTACGATTATTCTGATTGCTATATGTCTAGGTATAATTATGATGTATATTATGGTCATCATTAAGATTATTATGGTTATTACGTTAATAATAATGATTATTAAGATTATTTCCATGACTATTCTGTTTATTATGATGATTACTATGATCATTATGGTTGTTAGTATGATTATTATGATCACCATTCAGATTATTATGGCTATTGTAATTTTTATGGCTATTATGACTATTGTAATGATTATTACGATTATTTCCAGGTTCATTATTGTTATTATTACGACTATTATGATTATTATGGCTATTATGACTATTATGGTTGTTATGGCTAGTATAATGTATATTATGATTATTTCCGAACCCATTATGGTTATTATTATGATTATTATGATTATTACGGATCTTGGTATAATTATCATGGATATTATGATCATCATTAAGATTATTATGGTTACTATGATTATTGTGATTATTGCTATGCTTATTAACATTACAATTACGATTATTATGATTATTGTAGTTATTATGACGATCACTATGATTATTATGGTTGTTAGTATGATTATTAGGATCAACATTCAGATTATTATGGCTATTATGATTTTTATGGTTATTATTGCTATTATAATGATAAATATGATTATTTCCAAGTTTATTACGGTTATTATTATCACTATTATGATTATTATAGTTATTATGATTATTATGGTTACTATGGCTAGTATAACGGTTATTATGATTATTTCAAAGCTTATTATGGTTATTACTATAATTATTATGATTATTATGGTTATTATGACTATTATGGTTACTAAGGCTAGTATAACGGTTATTATGATTATTTCAAAGCTTATTATGTTTATTATTATGGTTACTATGCTTATTATGGATCTTGGTATAATTATGATGAATATCATGATCATCATTAAGATCATTATGGTTATTGCGGTTATTATGGCTATTATGATTATTCTAATTATTATGATTATTATGGTTATTATGGCTAGTATAAAGGTTATTATGATTATTTCAAATCTTATTATGTTTATTATTATGATTACTCTGATCATTGTTTGTCTTAGTATAATTATGATGAATATTATGGTCATCATTGAGATCATAATGGTTATTAAGGTGATTATGGTTATTACGTTAATAATAACGATTATTAAGATTATTTCCATGACTATTCTGTTTATTATGATGATTACTACGATCATTATGGTTGTTAGTATGATTATTATGATCACCATTCAGATTATTATGGCTATTGTGATTTTTATTGCTATTATGACTATTATAATGATTATAACGATTATTTCCAAGTTCATTATTGTTATTATTACGACTATTATGATTATTATGGCTATTATGACTATTATGTTTGATATGGCTAGTATAATGTATATTATGATTATTTCCGAACCCATTATGGTTATTATTATGATTATTATGATTATTACGGATCTTGGTATAATTATCATGGATATTATGATCATCATTAAGATTATTATGATTACTATGATTATTGTGATTATTGCTATGCTTATTAACATTACAATTACGATTATTATGATTATTGTAGTTATTATGATGATCACTATGATCATTATGGTTGTTAGTATGATTATTATGATCACCATTCTGATTATTATGGCTATTGTGATTTTTATGGCTATTATGACTATTATAATGATTATTACGATTATTTCCAAGTTCATTATTGTTATTATTACGACTGTTGCGATTATTATGGCTATTATGACTATTATGATTGATATGGCTAGTATAATGTATATTATGATTATTTCCGAACCCATTATGGTTACTATTATGATTATTATCGTTATTACGGATCTTGGTATAATTATCATGGATATTATGATCATCATTAAGATTATTATGGTTACTATGATTATTGTGATTATTGCTATGCTTATTAACATTACAATTACGATTATTATGATTATTGTAGTTATTATGATGATCACTATTATTATTATGGTTGTTAGTATTATTATTAGGATCAACATTTAGATTATTATGGCTATTATGATTTTTATGGTTATTATTGCTATTATAAAGATAAATATGATTATTTCCAAGTTTATTATAGTTATTATTATGACTAGTATGATTATTATAGTTATTACGATTATTATGGCTCGTATAATGCTTATTATGATTATTTCCAAGTTTATTATGGTTCTTACTATAATTATTATGATTATTATGGTTATTATGATTATTATGGTTACTATGGCTAGTATAACGGTTATTATGATTATTTCAAAGCTTATTATGTTTATTATTATGGTTACTATGATTATTATGGATCATGGTATAATTATGATGAATATCATGATCATCATTAAGATAACTATGGTTATTGCGATTATTACGACTATTATGATTATTCCAGTTATTATGATTATTATGGTTATTATGGATAGTATAAATGTTATTATGATTATTTCAAAGCTTATTATGTTTATTATTATGATTACTCTGATTATTATATGTCTAGGTATAATTATGGTGAATATTATGGTCATCATTAAGATCATTATGGTTATTACGCTGATTATGGTTATTACGTTAATAATAATGGTTATTAAGATTATTTCCATGACTATTCTGTTTATTATGATGATTACTATGATCATTATGGTTGTTAGTATGATTATTACGATCATCATTCTGATTACTATGGCTATTGTGATTTTTATGGTTATTATGACTATTATAATGGTTATTAGGATTATTTCCAAGTTCATTATTGTTGTTAATACGACTATTATGATTATTATGGCTATTGTGACTATTATGGTTGTTATGGCTAGTATAAAGTATATTATGGTTATTTCCGAACCCATTGTGGTTACTATTATGATTATTATGGTTATTACGGATCTTGGTATAATTATCATGGATATTATGATCATCATTAAGATTATTATGGTTACTATGATTATTGTGATTATTGCTATGCTTATTAACATTACAATTACGATTATTATGATTATTGTAGTTATTATGATGATCACTATTATTATTATGGTTGTTAGTATTACTATTAGGATCAACATTTAGATTATTATGGCTATTATGATTTTTATGGTTAATATTGCTATTATAAAGATAAATATGATTATTTCCAAGTTTATTATGGTTATTATTATAACTAGTATGATTATTATAGTTATTACGATTATTATGTCTCGTATAATGCTTATTATGATTATTTCCAAGTTTATTATGGTTCTTACTATAATTATTATGATTATTATGGTTATTATGATTATTATGGTTACTATGGCTAGTATAACGGTTATTATGATTATTTCAAAGCTTATTATGTTTATTATTATGGTTACTATGATTATTATGGATCATGGTATAATTATGATGAATATCATGATCATCATTAAGATAACTATGGTTATTGCGATTATTACGACTATTATGATTATTCCAGTTATTATGATTATTATGGTTATTATGTATAGTATAAATGTTATTATGATTATTTCAAAGCTTATTATGTTTATTATTATGATTACTCTGATTATTATATGTCTAGGTATAATTATGGTGAATATTATGGTCATCATTAAGATCATTATGGTTATTACGATGATTATGGTTATTACGTTAATAATAACGGTTATTAAGATTATTTCCATGACTATTCTGTTTATTATGATGATTACTATGATCATTATGGTTGTTAGTATGATTATTACGATCACCATTCAGATTATTATGGCTATTGTGATTTTTATGGCTATTATGACTATTATAATGATTATTAGGATTATTTCCAAGTTCATTATTGTTGTTAATACGACTATTATGATTATTATGGCTATTATGACTATTATGGTTGTTGTGGCTAGTATAAAGTATATTATGGTTATCTCCGGACCCATTATGGTTATTATTATGATTATTATGATTATTACGGATCTTGGTATAATTATCATGGAAATTATGATCATCATTAAGATTATTATGGTTACTATGATTATTGTGATTATTGCTATGCTTATTAACATTACAATTACGATTATTATGATTATTGTAGTTACTATGATCATCACTATGATTATTATGGTTGTTAGTATGATTATTAGGATCAACATTCAGATTATTATGGCTATTATGATTTTTATGGTTATTATTGCTATTATAATGATAAATATGGTTATTTCCAAGTTTATTATGGTTATTATTATGGCTACTATGTTTATTATAGTTATTATGATTATTATGATTATTATGGCTAGTATAATGCTTATTATGATTATTTCCAAGCTTATTATGGTTATTATTATAATTATTATGATGAGTATTGTTATTATGATTATTATGGCTTCTATGGCTAGTATAACGGTTATTATGATTATTCCAAAGCTTATTATGTTTATTATTATGGTTACTATGATTATTATGGATCATGGTATAATTATGATGAATATAATGATCATCATTAAGATCATTATGGTTATTGCGATTATTATGACTATTGTGATTGCTCTAGTTATTATGATTATTATGGTTATTATGTCTAGTATGAAGGTTATTATGATTATTTCAAAGCATATATATGCTTATTATTACGATTATTCTGATTGCTATATGTCTAGGTATAATTATGATGTATATTATGGTCATCATTAAGATTATTATGGTTATTACGTTAATAATAATGATTATTAAGATTATTTCCATGACTATTCTGTTTATTATGATGATTACTATGATCATTATGGTTGTTAGTATGATTATTATGATCACCATTCAGATTATTATGGCTATTGTAATTTTTATGGCTATTATGACTATTGTAATGATTATTACGATTATTTCCAGGTTCATTATTGTTATTATTACGACTATTATGATTATTATGGCTATTATGACTATTATGGTTGTTATGGCTAGTATAATGTATATTATGATTATTTCCGAACCCATTATGGTTATTATTATGATTATTATGATTATTACGGATCTTGGTATAATTATCATGGATATTATGATCATCATTAAGATTATTATGGTTACTATGATTATTGTGATTATTGCTATGCTTATTAACATTACAATTACGATTATTATGATTATTGTAGTTATTATGACGATCACTATGATTATTATGGTTGTTAGTATGATTATTAGGATCAACATTCAGATTATTATGGCTATTATGATTTTTATGGTTATTATTGCTATTATAATGATAAATATGATTATTTCCAAGTTTATTACGGTTATTATTATCACTATTATGATTATTATAGTTATTATGATTATTATGGTTACTATGGCTAGTATAACGGTTATTATGATTATTTCAAAGCTTATTATGGTTATTACTATAATTATTATGATTATTATGGTTATTATGACTATTATGGTTACTAAGGCTAGTATAACGGTTATTATGATTATTTCAAAGCTTATTATGTTTATTATTATGGTTACTATGCTTATTATGGATCTTGGTATAATTATGATGAATATCATGATCATCATTAAGATCATTATGGTTATGGCGGTTATTATGGCTATTATGATTATTCTAATTATTATGATTATTATGGTTATTATGGCTAGTATAAAGGTTATTATGATTATTTCAAATCTTATTATGTTTATTATTATGATTACTCTGATCATTGTTTGTCTTAGTATAATTATGATGAATATTATGGTCATCATTGAGATCATAATGGTTATTAAGGTGATTATGGTTATTACGTTAATAATAACGATTATTAAGATTATTTCCATGACTATTCTGTTTATTATGATGATTACTACGATCATTATGGTTGTTAGTATGATTATTATGATCACCATTCAGATTATTATGGCTATTGTGATTTTTATTGCTATTATGACTATTATAATGATTATAACGATTATTTCCAAGTTCATTATTGTTATTATTACGACTATTATGATTATTATGGCTATTATGACTATTATGTTTGATATGGCTAGTATAATGTATATTATGATTATTTCCGAACCCATTATGGTTATTATTATGATTATTATGATTATTACGGATCTTGGTATAATTATCATGGATATTATGATCATCATTAAGATTATTATGGTTACTATGATTATTGTGATTATTGCTATGCTTATTAACATTACAATTACGATTATTATGATTATTGTAGTTATTATGATGATCACTATGATCATTATGGTTGTTAGTATGATTATTATGATCACCATTCTGATTATTATGGCTATTGTGATTTTTATGGCTATTATGACTATTATAATGATTATTACGATTATTTCCAAGTTCATTATTGTTATTATTACGACTGTTGCGATTATTATGGCTATTATGACTATTATGATTGATATGGCTAGTATAATGTATATTATGATTATTTCCGAACCCATTATGGTTACTATTATGATTATTATCGTTATTACGGATCTTGGTATAATTATCATGGATATTATGATCATCATTAAGATTATTATGGTTACTATGATTATTGTGATTATTGCTATGCTTATTAACATTACAATTACGATTATTATGATTATTGTAGTTATTATGATGATCACTATTATTATTATGGTTGTTAGTATTATTATTAGGATCAACATTTAGATTATTATGGCTATTATGATTTTTATGGTTATTATTGCTATTATAAAGATAAATATGATTATTTCCAAGTTTATTATAGTTATTATTATGACTAGTATGATTATTATAGTTATTACGATTATTATGGCTCGTATAATGCTTATTATGATTATTTCCAAGTTTATTATGGTTCTTACTATAATTATTATGATTATTATGGTTATTATGATTATTATGGTTACTATGGCTAGTATAACGGTTATTATGATTATTTCAAAGCTTATTATGTTTATTATTATGGTTACTATGATTATTATGGATCATGGTATAATTATGATGAATATCATGATCATCATTAAGATAACTATGGTTATTGCGATTATTACGACTATTATGATTATTCCAGTTATTATGATTATTATGGTTATTATGGATAGTATAAATGTTATTATGATTATTTCAAAGCTTATTATGTTTATTATTATGATTACTCTGATTATTATATGTCTAGGTATAATTATGGTGAATATTATGGTCATCATTAAGATCATTATGGTTATTACGCTGATTATGGTTATTACGTTAATAATAATGGTTATTAAGATTATTTCCATGACTATTCTGTTTATTATGATGATTACTATGATCATTATGGTTGTTAGTATGATTATTACGATCACCATTCTGATTACTATGGCTATTGTGATTTTTATGGTTATTATGACTATTATAATGGTTATTAGGATTATTTCCAAGTTCATTATTGTTGTTAATACGACTATTATGATTATTATGGCTATTGTGACTATTATGGTTGTTATGGCTAGTATAAAGTATATTATGGTTATTTCCGAACCCATTGTGGTTACTATTATGATTATTATGGTTATTACGGATCTTGGTATAATTATCATGGATATTATGATCATCATTAAGATTATTATGGTTACTATGATTATTGTGATTATTGCTATGCTTATTAACATTACAATTACGATTATTATGATTATTGTAGTTATTATGATGATCACTATTATTATTATGGTTGTTAGTATTACTATTAGGATCAACATTTAGATTATTATGGCTATTATGATTTTTATGGTTATTATTGCTATTATAAAGATAAATATGATTATTTCCAAGTTTATTATAGTTATTATTATGACTAGTATGATTATTATAGTTATTACGATTATTACGGCTCGTATAATGCTTATTATGATTATTTCCAAGTTTATTATGGTTCTTACTATAATTATTATGATTATTATGGTTATTATGATTATTATGGTTACTATGGCTAGTATAACGGTTATTATGATTATTTCAAAGCTTATTATGTTTATTATTATGGTTACTATGATTATTATGGATCATGGTATAATTATGATGAATATCATGATCATCATTAAGATAACTATGGTTATTGCGATTATTACGACTATTATGATTATTCCAGTTATTATGATTATTATGGTTATTATGGATAGTATAAATGTTATTATGATTATTTCAAAGCTTATTATGTTTATTATTATGATTACTCTGATTATTATATGTCTAGGTATAATTATGGTGAATATTATGGTCATCATTAAGATCATTATGGTTATTACGCTGATTATGGTTATTACGTTAATAATAATGGTTATTAAGATTATTTCCATGACTATTCTGTTTATTATGATGATTACTATGATCATTATGGTTGTTAGTATGATTATTACGATCATCATTCTGATTACTATGGCTATTGTGATTTTTATGGTTATTATGACTATTATAATGGTTATTAGGATTATTTCCAAGTTCATTATTGTTGTTAATACGACTATTATGATTATTATGGCTATTGTGACTATTATGGTTGTTATGGCTAGTATAAAGTATATTATGGTTATTTCCGAACCCATTGTGGTTACTATTATGATTATTATGGTTATTACGGATCTTGGTATAATTATCATGGATATTATGATCATCATTAAGATTATTATGGTTACTATGATTATTGTGATTATTGCTATGCTTATTAACATTACAATTACGATTATTATGATTATTGTAGTTATTATGATGATCACTATTATTATTATGGTTGTTAGTATTACTATTAGGATCAACATTTAGATTATTATGGCTATTATGATTTTTATGGTTAATATTGCTATTATAAAGATAAATATGATTATTTCCAAGTTTATTATGGTTATTATTATAACTAGTATGATTATTATAGTTATTACGATTATTATGTCTCGTATAATGCTTATTATGATTATTTCCAAGTTTATTATGGTTCTTACTATAATTATTATGATTATTATGGTTATTATGATTATTATGGTTACTATGGCTAGTATAACGGTTATTATGATTATTTCAAAGCTTATTATGTTTATTATTATGGTTACTATGATTATTATGGATCATGGTATAATTATGATGAATATCATGATCATCATTAAGATAACTATGGTTATTGCGATTATTACGACTATTATGATTATTCCAGTTATTATGATTATTATGGTTATTATGGATAGTATAAATGTTATTATGATTATTTCAAAGCTTATTATGTTTATTATTATGATTACTCTGATTATTATATATCTAGGTATAATTATGGTGAATATTATGGTCATCATTAAGATCATTATGGTTATTACGATGATTATGGTTATTACGTTAATAATAATGGTTATTAAGATTATTTCCATGACTATTCTGTTTATTATGATGATTACTATGATCATTATGGTTGTTAGTATGATTATTACGATCACCATTCAGATTATTATGGCTATTGTGATTTTTATGGCTATTATGACTATTATAATGATTATTAGGATTATTTCCAAGTTCATTATTGTTGTTAATACGACTATTATGATTATTATGGCTATTATGACTATTATGGTTGTTGTGGCTAGTATAAAGTATATTATGGTTATCTCCGGACCCATTATGGTTATTATTATGATTATTATGATTATTACGGATCTTGGTATAATTATCATGGAAATTATGATCATCATTAAGATTATTATGGTTACTATGATTATTGTGATTATTGCTATGCTTATTAACATTACAATTACGATTATTATGATTATTGTAGTTACTATGATCATCACTATGATTATTATGGTTGTTAGTATGATTATTAGGATCAACATTCAGATTATTATGGCTATTATGATTTTTATGGTTATTATTGCTATTATAATGATAAATATGGTTATTTCCAAGTTTATTATGGTTATTATTATGGCTACTATGTTTATTATAGTTATTATGATTATTATGATTATTATGGCTAGTATAATGCTTATTATGATTATTTCCAAGCTTATTATGGTTATTATTATAATTATTATGATGAGTATTGTTATTATGATTATTATGGCTTCTATGGCTAGTATAACGGTTATTATGATTATTCCAAAGCTTATTATGTTTATTATTATGGTTACTATGATTATTATGGATCATGGTATAATTATGATGAATATAATGATCATCATTAAGATCATTATGGTTATTGCGATTATTATGACTATTGTGATTGCTCTAGTTATTATGATTATTATGGTTATTATGTCTAGTATGAAGGTTATTATGATTATTTCAAAGCATATATATGCTTATTATTACGATTATTCTGATTACTATATGTCTAGGTATAATTATGATGTATATTATGGTCATCATTAAGATTATTATGGTTATTACGTTAATAATAATGATTATTAAGATTATTTCCATGACTATTCTGTTTATTATGATGATTACTATGATCATTATGGTTGTTAGTATGATTATTATGATCACCATTCAGATTATTATGGCTATTGTAATTTTTATGGCTATTATGACTATTGTAATGATTATTACGATTATTTCCAGGTTCATTATTGTTATTATTACGACTATTATGATTATTATGGCTATTATGACTATTATGGTTGTTATGGCTAGTATAATGTATATTATGATTATTTCCGAACCCATTATGGTTATTATTATGATTATTATGATTATTACGGATCTTGGTATAATTATCATGGATATTATGATCATCATTAAGATTATTATGGTTACTATGATTATTGTGATTATTGCTATGCTTATTAACATTACAATTACGATTATTATGATTATTGTAGTTATTATGACGATCACTATGATTATTATGGTTGTTAGTATGATTATTAGGATCAACATTCAGATTATTATGGCTATTATGATTTTTATGGTTATTATTGCTATTATAATGATAAATATGATTATTTCCAAGTTTATTACGGTTATTATTATCACTATTATGATTATTATAGTTATTATGATTATTATGGTTACTATGGCTAGTATAACGGTTATTATGATTATTTCAAAGCTTATTATGGTTATTACTATAATTATTATGATTATTATGGTTATTATGACTATTATGGTTACTAAGGCTAGTATAACGGTTATTATGATTATTTCAAAGCTTATTATGTTTATTATTATGGTTACTATGCTTATTATGGATCTTGGTATAATTATGATGAATATCATGATCATCATTAAGATCATTATGGTTATTGCGGTTATTATGGCTATTATGATTATTCTAATTATTATGATTATTATGGTTATTATGGCTAGTATAAAGGTTATTATGATTATTTCAAATCTTATTATGTTTATTATTATGATTACTCTGATCATTGTTTGTCTTAGTATAATTATGATGAATATTATGGTCATCATTGAGATCATAATGGTTATTAAGGTGATTATGGTTATTACGTTAATAATAACGATTATTAAGATTATTTCCATGACTATTCTGTTTATTATGATGATTACTACGATCATTATGGTTGTTAGTATGATTATTATGATCACCATTCAGATTATTATGGCTATTGTGATTTTTATGGCTATTATGACTATTATAATGATTATTACGATTATTTCCAAGTTCATTATTGTTATTATTACGACTGTTGCGATTATTATGGCTATTATGACTATTATGATTGATATGGCTAGTATAATGTATATTATGATTATTTCCGAACCCATTATGGTTACTATTATGATTATTATCGTTATTACGGATCTTGGTATAATTATCATGGATATTATGATCATCATTAAGATTATTATGGTTACTATGATTATTGTGATTATTGCTATGCTTATTAACATTACAATTACGATTATTATGATTATTGCAGTTATTATGATGATCACTATTATTATTATGGTTGTTAGTATTATTATTAGGATCAACATTTAGATTATTATGGCTATTATGATTTTTATGGTTATTATTGCTATTATAAAGATAAATATGATTATTTCCAAGTTTATTATAGTTATTATTATGACTAGTATGATTATTATAGTTATTACGATTATTATGGCTCGTATAATGCTTATTATGATTATTTCCAAGTTTATTATGGTTCTTACTATAATTATTATGATTATTATGGTTATTATGATTATTATGGTTACTATGGCTAGTATAACGGTTATTATGATTATTTCAAAGCTTATTATGTTTATTATTATGGTTACTATGATTATTATGGATCATGGTATAATTATGATGAATATCATGATCATCATTAAGATAACTATGGTTATTGCGATTATTACGACTATTATGGTTATTCCAGTTATTATGATTATTATGGTTATTATGGATAGTATAAATGTTATTATGATTATTTCAAAGCTTATTATGTTTATTATTATGATTACTCTGATTATTATATGTCTAGGTATAATTATGGTGAATATTATGGTCATCATTAAGATCATTATGGTTATTACGATGATTATGGTTATTACGTTAATAATAATGGTTATTAAGATTATTTCCATGACTATTCTGTTTATTATGATGATTACTATGATCATTATGGTTGTTAGTATGATTATTACGATCACCATTCTGATTACTATGGCTATTGTGATTTTTATGGTTATTATGACTATTATAATGGTTATTAGGATTATTTCCAAGTTCATTATTGTTGTTAATACGACTATTATGATTATTATGGCTATTGTGACTATTATGGTTGTTATGGCTAGTATAAAGTATATTATGGTTATTTTCGAACCCATTGTGGTTACTATTATGATTATTATGGTTATTACGGATCTTGGTATAATTATCATGGATATTATGATCATCATTAAGATTATTATGGTTACTATGATTATTGTGATTATTGCTATGCTTATTAACATTACAATTACGATTATTATGATTATTGTAGTTATTATGATGATCACTATTATTATTATGGTTGTTAGTATTACTATTAGGATCAACATTTAGATTATTATGGCTATTATGATTTTTATGGTTATTATTGCTATTATAAAGATAAATATGATTATTTCCAAGTTTATTATAGTTATTATTATGACTAGTATGATTATTATAGTTATTACGATTATTATGGCTCGTATAATGCTTATTATGATTATTTCCAAGTTTATTATGGTTCTTACTATAATTATTATGATTATTATGGTTATTATGATTATTATGGTTACTATGGCTAGTATAACGGTTATTATGATTATTTCAAAGCTTATTATGTTTATTATTATGGTTACTATGATTATTATGGATCATGGTATAATTATGATGAATATCATGATCATCATTAAGATAACTATGGTTATTGCGATTATTACGACTATTATGATTATTCCAGTTATTATGATTATTATGGTTATTATGGATAGTATAAATGTTATTATGATTATTTCAAAGCTTATTATGTTTACTATTATGATTACTCTGATTATTGTTTGTCTTAGTATAATTATGATGAATATTATGGTCATCATTGAGATCATTATGGTTATTAAGGTGATTATGGTTATTACGTTAATAATAATGGTTATTAAGATTATTTCCATGACTATTCTGTTTATTATGATGATTACTATGATCATTATGGTTGTTAGTATGATTATTACGATCATCATTCTGATTACTATGGCTATTGTGATTTTTATGGTTATTATGACTATTATAATGGTTATTAGGATTATTTCCAAGTTCATTATTGTTGTTAATACGACTATTATGATTATTATGGCTATTGTGACTATTATGGTTGTTATGGCTAGTATAAAGTATATTATGGTTATTTCCGAACCCATTGTGGTTACTATTATGATTATTATGGTTATTACGGATCTTGGTATAATTATCATGGATATTATGATCATCATTAAGATTATTATGGTTACTATGATTATTGTGATTATTGCTATGCTTATTAACATTACAATTACGATTATTATGATTATTGTAGTTATTATGATGATCACTATTATTATTATGGTTGTTAGTATTACTATTAGGATCAACATTTAGATTATTATGGCTATTATGATTTTTATGGTTAATATTGCTATTATAAAGATAAATATGATTATTTCCAAGTTTATTATGGTTATTATTATAACTAGTATGATTATTATAGTTATTACGATTATTATGTCTCGTATAATGCTTATTATGATTATTTCCAAGTTTATTATGGTTCTTACTATAATTATTATGATTATTATGGTTATTATGATTATTATGGTTACTATGGCTAGTATAACGGTTATTATGATTATTTCAAAGCTTATTATGTTTATTATTATGGTTACTATGATTATTATGGATCATGGTATAATTATGATGAATATCATGATCATCATTAAGATAACTATGGTTATTGCGATTATTACGACTATTATGATTATTCCAGTTATTATGATTATTATGGTTATTATGGATAGTATAAATGTTATTATGATTATTTCAAAGCTTATTATGTTTATTATTATGATTACTCTGATTATTATATGTCTAGGTATAATTATGGTGAATATTATGGTCATCATTAAGATCATTATGGTTATTACGATGATTATGGTTATTACGTTAATAATAATGGTTATTAAGATTATTTCCATGACTATTCTGTTTATTATGATGATTACTATGATCATTATGGTTGTTAGTATGATTATTACGATCACCATTCAGATTATTATGGCTATTGTGATTTTTATGGCTATTATGACTATTATAATGATTATTAGGATTATTTCCAAGTTCATTATTGTTGTTAATACGACTATTATGATTATTATGGCTATTATGACTATTATGGTTGTTGTAGCTAGTATAAAGTATATTATGGTTATCTCCGGACCCATTATGGTTATTATTATGATTATTATGATTATTACGGATCTTGGTATAATTATCATGGAAATTATGATCATCATTAAGATTATTATGGTTACTATGATTATTGTGATTATTGCTATGCTTATTAACATTACAATTACGATTATTATGATTATTGTAGTTACTATGATCATCACTATGATTATTATGGTTGTTAGTATGATTATTAGGATCAACACTCAGATTATTATGGCTATTATGATTTTTATGGTTATTATTGCTATTATAATGATAAATATGGTTATTTCCAAGTTTATTATGGTTATTATTACAATTATTATGATGAGTATGGTTATTATGATTATTATGGCTTCTATGGCTAGTATAACGGTTATTATGATTATTTCAAAGCTTATTATGTTTATTATTATGGTTACTGTGATTATTATGGATCATGGTATAATTATGATGAATATAATGATCATCGTTAAGATAATTATGGTTATTGCGATTATTATGACTATTATGATTACTCTAGTTATTATGATTATTATGGTTATTATGTCTAGTATGAAGGTTATTATGATTATTTCAAAGCATATATATGCTCATTATTATGATTATTCTGATTATTATATGTCTAGGTATAATTATGATGTATATTATGGTCATCACTAAGATTATTATGGTTATTACGTTAATAATAATGATTATTAAGATTATTTCCATGACTATTCTGTTTATTATGATGATTACCATGATCATTATGGTTGCTAGTATGATTATTATGATCACCATCCTGATTATTCTGGCTATTGTGAATTTTATGGCTATTATGACTATTATAATAATTATTACGATTATTTCCAAGTTCATTATTGTTATTATTACGATTATTATGATTATTATGGCTATTATTACTATTATTGTTGATATGGCTAGTATAATGTATATTATGATTATTTCCGAACCCATTATGGTTATTATTATGATTATTATGATTATTACGGATCTTGGTATAATTATCATGGATATTATGATCATCATTAAGATTATTATGGTTACTATGATTATTGTGATTATTGCCATGCTTATTAACATTACAATTACGATTATTATGATTATTGTAGTTATTATGACGATCACTATGATTATTATGGTTGTTAGTATGATTATTAGGATCAACATTCAGATTATTATGGCTATTATGATTTTTATGGTTATTATTGCTATTATAATGATAAATATGATTATTTCCAAGTTTATTACGGTTATTATTATCACTATTATGATTATTATAGTTATTATGATTATTATGGTTACTATGGCTAGTATAACGGTTATTATGATTATTTCAAAGCTTATTATGGTTATTACTATAATTATTATGATTATTATGGTTATTATGACTATTATGGTTACTAAGGCTAGTATAACGGTTATTATGATTATTTCAAAGCTTATTATGTTTATTATTATGGTTACTATGCTTATTATGGATCTTGGTATAATTATGATGAATATCATGATCATCATTAAGATCATTATGGTTATTGCGGTTATTATGACTATTATGATTATTCTAATTATTATGATTATTATGGTTATTATGGCTAGTATAAAGGTTATTATGATTATTTCAAATGTTATTATGTTTATTATTATGATTACTCTGATCATTGTTTGTCTTAGTATAATTATGATGAATATTATGGTCATCATTGAGATCATAATGGTTATTAAGCTGATTATGGTTATTACGTTAATAATAACGATTATTAAGATTATTTCCATGACTATTCTGTTTATTATGATGATTACTACGATCATTATGGTTGTTAGTATGATTATTATGATCACCATTCAGATTATTATGGCTATTGTGATTTTTATTGCTATTATGACTATTATAATGATTATAACGATTATTTCCAAGTTCATTATTGTTATTATTACGACTATTATGATTATTATGGCTATTATGACTATTATGTTTGATATGGCTAGTATAATGTATATTATGATTATTTCCGAACCCATTATGGTTATTATTATGATTATTATGATTATTACGGATCTTGGTATAATTATCATGGATATTATGATCATCATTAAGATTATTATGGTTACTATGATTATTGTGATTATTGCTATGCTTATTAACATTACAATTACGATTATTATGATTATTGTAGTTATTATGATGATCACTATGATTATTATGGTTGTTAGTATGATTATTAGGATCAACATTCAGATTATTATGGCTATTATGATCTTTATGGCTATTATTGCTATTATAATGATAAATATGATTATTTCCAAGTTTATTATGGGTATTATTATGACTAGTATGATTATTATAGTTATTACGATTATTATGGCTCGTATAATGCTTATTATGATTATTTCCAAGTTTATTATGGTTCTTACTATAATTATTATGATTATTATGGTTATTATGATTATTATGGTTACTATGGCTAGTATAACGGTTATTATGATTATTTCAATGCTTATTATGTTTATTATTATGGTTACTATGATTATTATGGATCATGGTATAATTATGATGAATATCATGATCATCATTAAGATAACTATGGTTATTGCGATTATTACGACCATTATGATTATTCCAGTTATTATGATTATTATGGTTATTATGGATAGTATAAATGTTATTATGATTATTTCAAAGCTTATTATGTTTATTATTATGATTACTCTGATTATTATATGTCTAGGTATAATTATGGTGAATATTATGGTCATCATTAAGATCATTATGGTTATTACGATGATTATGGTTATTACGTTAATAATAATGGTTATTAAGATTATTTCCATGACTATTCTGTTTATTATGATGATTACCATGATCATTATGGTTGCTAGTATGATTATTATGATCACCATTCTGATTATTATGGCTATTGTGATTTTTATGGCTATTATGACTATTATAATAATTATTACGATTATTTCCAAGTTCATTATTGTTATTATTACGATTATTATGATTATTATGGCTATTATGACTATTATTGTTGATATGGCTAGTATGATGTATATTATGGTTATTTCCGAACCCATTATGGTTATTATTATCATTATTATGATTATTACGGATCTTGGTATAATTATCATGGATATTATGATCATCATTAAGATTATTATGGTTACTATGATTATTGTGATTATTGCTATGCTTATTAACATTACAATTACGATTATTATGATTATTGTAGTTATTATGATGATCACTATGATCATTATGGTTGTTAGTATGATTATTATGATCACCATTCTGATTATTATGGCTATTGTGATTTTTATGGCTATTATGACTATTATAATGATTATTACGATTATTTCCAAGTTCATTATTGTTATTATTACGACTGTTGCGATTATTATGGCTATTATGACTATTATGATTGATATGGCTAGTATAATGTATATTATGATTATTTCCGATCCCATTATGGTTACTATTATGATTATTATCGTTATTACGGATCTTGGTATAATTATCATGGATATTATGATCATCATTAAGATTATTATGGTTACTATGATTATTGTGATTATTGCTATGCTTATTAACATTACAATTACGATTATTATGATTATTGTAGTTATTATGATGATCACTATTATTATTATGGTTGTTAGTATTATTATTAGGATCAACATTTAGATTATTATGGCTATTATGATTTTTATGGTTATTATTGCTATTATAAAGATAAATATGATTATTTCCAAGTTTATTATAGTTATTATTATGACTAGTATGATTATTATAGTTATTACGATTATTATGGCTCGTATAATGCTTATTATGATTATTTCCAAGTTTATTATGGTTCTTACTATAATTATTATGATTATTATGGTTATTATGATTATTATGGTTACTATGGCTAGTATAACGGTTATTATGATTATTACAAAGATTATTATGTTTATTATTATGGTTACTATGATTATTATGGATCATGGTATAATTATGATGAATATCATGATCATCATTAAGATCATTATGGTTATTGCGGTTATTATGACTATTATGATTATTCTAATTATTATGATTATTATGGTTATTATGGCTAGTATAAAGGTTATTATGATTATTTCAAATCTTATTATGTTTATTATTATGATTACTCTGATCATTGTTTGTCTTAGCATAATTATGATGAATATTATGGTCATCATTGAGATCATAATGGTTATTAAGGTGATTCTGGTTATTACGTCAATAATAACGATTATTAAGATTATTTCCATGACTATTCTGTTTATTATGATGATTACTATGATCATTATGGTTGTTAGTATGATTATTATGATCACCATTCAGATTATTATGGCTATTGTGATTTTTATTGCTATTATGACTATTATAATGATTATAACGATTATTTCCAAGTTCATTATTGTTATTATTACGACTATTATGATTATTATGGCTATTATGACTATTATGGTTGATATGGCTAGTATAATGTATATTATGATTATTTCCGAACCCATTATGGTTATTATTATGATTATTATGATTATTACGGATCTTGGTATAATTATCATGGATATTATGATCATCATTAAGATTATTATGGTTACTATGATTATTGTGATTATTGCTATGCTTATTAACATTACAATTACGATTATTATGATTATTGTAGTTATTATGATGATCACTATGATTATTATGGTTGTTAGTATGATTATTAGGATCAACATTCAGATTATTATGGCTATTATGATCTTTATGGCTATTATTGCTATTATAATGATAAATATGATTATTTCCAAGTTTATTATGGGTATTATTATGACTAGTATGATTATTATAGTTATTATGATTATTATGGCTAGTATAATGCTTATTATGATTATTTCCAAGCTTATTATGGTTATTACTATAATTATTATGGTTATTATGGTTATTATGTCTAGTATGAAGGTTATTATGATTATTTCAAAGCATATATATACTTATTATTACGATTATTCTGATTACTATATGTCCAGGTATAATTATGATGTATATTATGGTCATCATTAAGATTATTATGGTTATTACGTTAATAATAATGATTATTAAGATTATTTCCATGACTATTCTGTTTATTATGATGATTACTATGATCATTATGGTTGTTAGTATGATTATTATGATCACCATTCAGATTATTATGGCTATTGTAATTTTTATTGCTATTATGACTATTGTAATGATTATTACGATTATTTCCAGGTTCATTATTGTTATTATTACGACTATTATGATTATTATGGCTATTATGACTATTATGGTTGTTATGGCTAGTATAATGTATATTATTATTATTTCCGAACCCATTATGGTTATTATTATGATTATTATGATTATTACGGATCTTGGTATAATTATCATGGATATTATGATCATCATTAAGATTATTATGGTTACTATGATTATTGTGATTATTGCTATGCTTATTAACATTACAATTACGATTATTATGATTATTGTAGTTATTATGATGATCACTATGATTATTATGGTTGTTAGTATGATTATTAGGATCAACATTCAGATTATTATGGCTATTATGATCTTTATGGTTATTATTGCTATTATAATGATAAATATGACTATTTCCAAGTTTATTATGGTTATTATTATGACTATTATGATTATTATAGTTATTATGATTATTATGGCTAGTATAACGCTTATTATGATTATTTCCAAGCTTATTACGGTTATTACTATAATTATAATGATTACTATGGTTATTGTGATTATTATGGTTACTATGGCTAGTATAACGGTTATTATGATTATTTCAAAGCTTATTATGTTTATTATTATGGTTACTATGACTATTATGGATCTTGGTATAATTATGATGAATATCATGATCATCATTAAGATCATTATGGTTATTGCGATTATTATGACTATTATGATTATTCTAGTTATTATGATTATTATGGTTATTATGGCTAGTATAAAGGTTATTATGATTATTTCAAAGCTTATTATGTTTATTATTATGATTACTGTGATTATTATATGTCTTAGATTAATTTTGATGAATATTATTGTCATCATTAAGATCATTATGGTTATTACGGTGATTATGGTTATTACGTTAATAATAATGATTATTAAGATTATTTCCATGACTATTCTGTTTATTATGATGATTACTATGATCATTATGGCTGTTAGTATGATTATTATGATCACCATTCAGATTATTATGGCTATTGTGATTTTTATTGCAATTATGACTATTATAATGATTATAACGATTATTTCCAAGTTCATTATTGTTATTATTACGACTATTATGATTATTAGGGCTATTATGACTGTTATGGTTGTTATGGCTAGTATAAAGTATATTATGATTATTTCCGAACCTATTATGGTTGTTATTATGATTATTATGATTATTACGGATCTCGATGTAATTATCATGAATATTATGATCATCATTAAGATTATTACGGTTACTATGATTATTGTGATTATTGCTAAGCTTATTAACATTACAATTACGATTACTATGATTATTGTAGTTATTATGATGATCACTATGATCATTATGGTTGTTAGTATGATTATTATGATCACAATTCTGGTTATTATGGCTATTGTGATTTTTATTGCTATTATGACTATTGTAATGATCATTAGGATTATTTCCTAGTTCCTTATTGTTATTATTACGACTATTATGATTATTATGGCTATTATGACTATTATGGTTGTTATGGCTAGTATAATGTATATTATGATCATTTCGGTACCCATTATGGTTATTATTATGATTATTATGATTATTACGGATCTTGGCATAATTATCATGGATATTATGATCATCATTAAGATTATTATGGTTACTATGATTATTGTGATTATTGCTATGCTTATTAACATTACAATTACGATTATTATCATTATTGTAGTAATTATGATGATCACTATGATTATTATGGCTGTTAGTATGATGGTTATGATCAACATTGAGATTATTATGGCTATTATGATTTTTATGGTTATTATTGCTATTATAATGATAAATATGATTATTTCCAAGTTTATAATGGTTATTATTATGACTACTATGATTATTATAGTTATTATGATTATTATGATCAATATGGCTAGTATAATGCTTATTATGATTATTTCCAAGCTTATTATGGTTATTATTATAATTATTATGATGAGTATGGTTATTATGTTTATTATGGCTTCTATGGCTAGTATAACGGTTATTATGATTATTTCAAAGCTTATTATGTTTATTATTATGGTTACTATGATTATTATGGGTCATGGTATAATTATGATGAATATAATGATCATCATTAAGATCATTATGGTTATTGCGATTATTATGACTATTGTGATTACTCTAGTTATTATGATTATTATGGTTATTATGTCTAGTATGAAGGTTATTATGATTATTTCAAAGCATATATATGCTTATTATTACGATTATTCTGATTACTATATGTCTAGGTATAATTATGATGTATATTATGGTCATCATTAAGATTATTATGGTTATTACGTTAATAATAATGATTATTAAGATTATTTCCATGACTATTCTGTTTATTATGATGATTACTATGATCATTATGGTTGTTAGTATGATTATTATGATCACCATTCAGATTATTATGGCTATTGTAATTTTTATGGCTATTATGACTATTGTAATGATTATAACGATTATTTCCAGGTTCATTATTGTTATTATTACGACTATTATGATTATTATGGCTATTATGACTATTATGGTTGTTATGGCTAGTATAATGTATATTATGATTATTTCCGAACCCATTATGGTTATTATTATGATTATTATGATTATTACGGATCTTGGTATAATTATCATGAATATTATGATCATCATTAAGATTATTACGGTTACTATGATTATTGTGATTATTGCTAAGCTTATTAACATTACAATTACGATTACTATGATTATTGTAGTTATTATGATGATCACTATGATCATTATGGTTGTTAGTATGATTATTATGATCACAATTCTGGTTATTATGGCTATTGTGATTTTTATTGCTATTATGACTATTCTAATGATCATTAGGATTATTTCCTAGTTCCTTATTGTTATTATTACGACTATTATGATTATTATGGCTATTATGACTATTATGGTTGTTATGGCTAGTATAATGTATATTATGATTATTTCGGTACCCATTATGGTTATTATTATGATTATTATGATTATTACGGATCTTGGTATAATTATCATGGATATTATGATCATCATTAAGATTATTATGGTTACTATGATTATTGTGATTATTGCTATGCTTATTAACATTACAATTACGATTATTATCATTATTGTAGTAATTATGATGATCACTATGATTATTATGGCTGTTAGTATGATGGTTATGATCAGCATTGAGATTATTATGGCTATTATGATTTTTATGGTTATTATTGCTATTATAATGATAAATAAGATTATTTCCAAGTTTATAATGGTTATTATTATGACTACTATGATTATTATAGTTATTATGATTATTATGATCAATATGGCTAGTATAATGTTTATTATGATTATTTCCAAGCTTATTATGGTTATTATTATAATTATTATGATGAGTATGGTTATTATGATTATTATGGCTTCTATGGCTAGTATAACGGTTATTATGATTATTCCAAAGCTTATTATGTTTATTATTATGGTTACTATGATTATTATGGATCATGGTATAATTATGATGAATATAATGATCATCATTAAGATCATTATGGTTATTGCGATTATTATGACTATTGTGATTGCTCTAGTTATTATGATTATTATGGTTATTATGTCTAGTATGAAGGTTATTATGATTATTTCAAAGCATATATATGCTTATTATTACGATTATTCTGATTACTATATGTCTAGGTATAATTATGATGTATATTATGGTCATCATTAAGATTATTATGGTTATTACGTTAATAATAATGATTATTAAGATTATTTCCATGACTATTCTGTTTATTATGATGATTACTATGATCATTATGGTTGTTAGTATGATTATTATGATCACCATTCAGATTATTATGGCTATTGTAATTTTTATGGCTATTATGACTATTGTAATGATTATTACGATTATTTCCAGGTTCATTTTTGTTATTATTACGACTATTATGACTATTATGGCTATTATGACTATTATGGTTGTTATGGCTAGTATAATGTATATTATGATTATTTCCGAATCCATTATGGTTATTATTATGATTATTATGATTATTACGGATCTTGGTATAATTATCATCGATATTATGATCATCATTAAGATTATTATGGTTACTATGATTATTGTGATTATTGCTATGCTTATTAACATTACAATTACGATTATTATGATTATTGTAGTTAGTATGATGATCACTATGATTATTATGGTTGTTAGTATGATTATTAGGATCATCATTCAGATTATTATGGCTATTATGATCTTTATGGTTATTATTGCTATTATAATGATAAATATGACTATTTCCAAGTTTATCATGGTTATTATTATGACTATTATGATTATTATAGTTATTATGATTATTATGGCTAGTATAACGCTTATTATGATTATTTCCAAGCTTATTACGGTTATTACTATAATTATTATGATTATTATGGTTATTGTGATTATTATGGTTACTATGGCTAGTATAACGGCTATTATGATTATTTCAAAGCTTATTATGTTTATTATTATGGTTACTATGATTATTATGGATCTTGGTATAATTATGATGAATATCATGATCATCATTTAGATCATTATGGTTATTGCGATTATTATGACTATTATGATTATTCTAGTTATTATGATTATTATGGTTATTATGGCTAGTATAAAGGTTATTATGATTATTTCAAAGCTTATTATGTTTATTATTATGATTACTGTGATTATTATATGTCTTAGTATAATTTTGATGAATATTATGGTCATCATTAAGATCATTATGGTTATTACGATGATTACGGTTATTACGCATTAATAATAATAATATATTAATAATCTTAATAATAATGATTATTAAGATTATTTCCATGACTATTCTGTTTATTATGATGATTACTATGATCATTATGGTTGTTAGTATGATTATTATGATCACCTTTCAGATTATTATGGCTATTGTGATTTTTATGGCTATTATGACTATTATAATGATTATTACGATTATTTCCAAGTTCATTATTGTTATTATTACGACTATTATGATTATTAGGGCTAGTATGACTATTATGGTTGATATGGCTAGTATAATGTATATTATGATTATTTCCGAACCCATTATGGTTATTATTATGATTATTATGATTATTACGGATCTTGATATAATTATCATGAATATTATGATCATCATTAAGATTATTACGGTTACTATGATTATTGTGATTATTGCTAAGCTTATTAACATTACAATTACGATTACTATGATTATTGTAGTTATTATGATGATCACTATGATCATTATGGTTGTTAGTATGATTATTATGATCACAATTCTGGTTATTATGGCTATTGTGATTTTTATTGCTATTATGACTATTGTAATGATCATTAGGATTATTTCCTAGTTCCTTATTGTTATTATTACGACTATTATGATTATTATGGCTATTATGACTATTATGGTTGTTATGGCTAGTATAATGTATATTATGATCATTTCGGTACCCATTATGGTTATTATTATGATTATTATGATTATTACGGATCTTGGCATAATTATCATGGATATTATGATCATCATTAAGATTATTATGGTTACTATGATTATTGTGATTATTGCTATGCTTATTAACATTACAATTACGATTATTATCATTATTGTAGTAATTATGATGATCACTATGATTATTATGGCTGTTAGTATGATGGTTATGATCAACATTGAGATTATTATGGCTATTATGATTTTTATGGTTATTATTGCTATTATAATGATAAATATGATTATTTCCAAGTTTATAATGGTTATTATTATGACTACTATGATTATTATAGTTATTATGATTATTATGATCAATATGGCTAGTATAATGCTTATTATGATTATTTCCAAGCTTATTATGGTTATTATTATAATTATTATGATGAGTATGGTTATTATGATTATTATGGCTTCTATGGCTAGTATAACGGTTATTATGATTATTCCAAAGCTTATTATGTTTATTATTATGGTTACTAAGATTATTATGGATCATGGTATAATTATGATGAATATAATGATCATCATTAAGATCATTATGGTTATTGCGATTATTATGACTATTGTGATTGCTCTAGTTATTATGATTATTATGGTTATTATGTCTAGTATGAAGGTTATTATGATTATTTCAAAGCATATATATGCTTATTATTACGATTATTCTGATTACTATATGTCTAGGTATAATTATGATGTATATTATGGTCATCATTAAGATTATTATGGTTATTACGTTAATAATAATGATTATTAAGATTATTTCCATGACTATTCTGTTTATTATGATGATTACTATGATCATTATGGTTGTTAGTATGATTATTATGATCACCATTCAGATTATTATGGCTATTGTAATTTTTATGGCTATTATGACTATTGTAATGATTATTACGATTATTTCCAGGTTCATTATTGTTATTATTACGACTATTATGATTATTATGGCTATTATGACTATTATGGTTGTTATGGCTAGTATAATGTATATTATTATTATTTCCGAACCCATTATGGTTATTATTATGATTATTATGATTATTACGGATCTTGGTATAATTATCATGGATATTATGATCATCATTAAGATTATTATGGTTACTATGATTATTGTGATTATTGCTATGCTTATTAACATTGCAATTACGATTATTATGATTATTGTAGTTATTATGATGATCACTATGATTATTATGGTTGTTAGTATGATTATTAGGATCAACATTCAGATTATTATGGCTATTATGATTTTTATGGTTATTATTGCTATTATAATGATAAATATGATTATTTCCAAGTTTATTACGGTTATTATTATCACTATTATGATTATTATAGTTATTATGATTATTATGGTTACTATGGCTAGTATAACGGTTATTATGATTATTTCAAAGCTTATTATGGTTATTACTATAATTATTATGATTATTATGGTTATTATGACTATTATGGTTACTAAGGCTAGTATAACGGTTATTATGATTATTTCAAAGCTTATTATGTTTATTATTATGGTTACTATGCTTATTATGGATCTTGGTATAATTATGATGAATATCATGATCATCATTAAGATCATTATGGTTATTGCGGTTATTATGACTATTATGATTATTCTAATTATTATGATTATTATGGTTATTATGGCTAGTATAAAGGTTATTATGATTATTTCAAATCTTATTATGTTTATTATTATGATTACTCTGATCATTGTTTGTCTTAGTATAATTATGATGAATATTATGGTCATCATTGAGATCATAATCGTTATTAAGGTGATTATGGTTATTACGTTAATAATAACGATTATTAAGATTATTTCCATGACTATTCTGTTTATTATGATGATTACTACGATCATTATGGTTGTTAGTATGATTATTATGATCACCATTCAGATTATTATGGCTATTGTGATTTTTATTGCTATTATGACTATTATAATGATTATAACGATTATTTCCAAGTTCATTATTGTTATTATGACGACTATTATGATTATTATGGCTATTATGACTATTATGTTTGATATGGCTAGTATAATGTATATTATGATTATTTCCGAACCCATTATGGTTATTATTATGATTATTATGATTATTACGGATCTTGGTATAATTATCATGGATATTATGATCATCATTAAGATTATTATGGTTACTATGATTATTGTGATTATTGCTATGCTTATTAACATTACAATTACGATTATTATGATTATTGTAGTTATTATGATGATCACTATGATTATTATGTTTGTTAGTATGATTATTAGGATCAACATTCAGATTATTATGGCTATTATGATCTTTATGGCTATTATTGCTATTATAATGATAAATATGATTATTTCCAAGTTTATTATGGGTATTATTATGACTAGTATGATTATTATAGTTATTACGATTATTATGGCTCGTATAATGCTTATTATGATTATTTCCAAGTTTATTATGGTTCTTACTATAATTATTATGATTATTATGGTTATTATGATTATTATGGTTACTATGGCTAGTATAACGGTTATTATGATTATTTCAAAGCTTATTATGTTTATTATTATGGTTACTATGATTATTATGGATCATGGTATAATTATGATGAATATCATGATCATCATTAAGATAACTATGGTTATTGCGATTATTACGACCATTATGATTATTCCAGTTATTATGATTATTATGGTTATTATGGCTAGTATAAATGTTATTATGATTATTTCAAAGCTTATTATGTTTATTATTATGATTACTCTGATTATTATATGTCTAGGTATAATTATGGTGAATATTATGGTCATCATTAAGATCATTATGGTTATTACGATGATTATGGTTATTACGTTAATAATAATGGTTATTAAGATTATTTCCATGACTATTCTGTTTATTATGATGATTACCATGATCATTATGGTTGCTAGTATGATTATTATGATCACCATTCTGATTATTATGGCTATTGTGATTTTTATGGCTATTATGACTATTATAATAATTATTACGATTATTTCCAAGTTCATTATTGTTATTATTACGATTATTATGATTATTATGGCTATTATGACTATTATTGTTGATATGGCTAGTATGATGTATATTATGGTTATTTCCGAACCCATTATGGTTATTATTATCATTATTATGATTATTACGGATCTTGGTATAATTATCATGGATATTATGATCATCATTAAGATTATTATGGTTACTATGATTATTGTGATTATTGCTATGCTTATTAACATTACAATTACGATTATTATGATTATTGTAGTTATTATGATGATCACTATGATTATTATGGTTGTCAGTATGATTATTAGGATCAACATTCAGATTATTATGGCTATTATGATTTTTATTGTTATTATTGCTATTATAATGATAAATATGATTATTTCCAAGTTTATTACGGTTATTATTATCACTATTATGATTATTATAGTTATTATGATTATTATGGTTACTATGGCTAGTATAACGGTTATTATGATTATTTCAAAGCTTATTATGCTTATTACTATAATTATTATGATTATTATGGTTATTATGATTATTATGGCTACTATGGCTAGTATAACGGTTATTATGATTATTTCAAAGCTTATTATGTTTATTATTATGGTTACTATGCTTATTATGGATCTTGGTATAATTATGATGAATATCATGATCATCATTAAGATCATTATGGTTATTGCGATTATTATGTCTATTATGATTATTCTAGTTATTATGGTTATTATGGTTATTATGGCTAGTATAAAGGTTATTATGATTATTTCAAAGCTTATTATGTTTATTGTTATGATTACTCTGATTATTATATGTCTTAGTATAATTATGATAAATATTATGGTCATCATTAAGATCTTTATGGTTATTACGATGATTATGGTAATTACGTTAATAATCATGATTATTAAGATTATTTCCATGACTATTCTGTTTATTATTATGATTACTATGATCATTATGGTTGTTAGTATGATTATTATGATCACCATTCAGATTATTATGGCTATTGTGATTTTTATGGCTATTATGGCTATTGTAATGATTATTACGATTATTTCCAAGTTCATTATGGTTATTATTACGACTATTATGATTATTATGGCTATTATGACTATTATTGTTGTTATGGCTAGTATAAAGTATATTATGATTATTTCCGGACCTATTATGGTTATTATTATGTTTAATATGATTATTACGGGTCTTGGTAAAATTATCATGGATATTATGATCATCATTAAGATTATTATGGTTACTCTGATTATTGTGATTATTGCTAAGCTTATAAACATTACAATTACGATTATTATGATTATTGTAGTTATTATGATGATCACTATGATCATTATGGTTGTTAGTATGATTATTATGATCACCATTCTGATTATTATGGCTATTGTGATTTTTATGGCTATTATGACTATTATAATGATTATTACGATTATTTCCAAGTTCATTATTGTTATTATTACGACTGTTGCGATTATTATGGCTATTATGACTATTATGATTGATATGGCTAGTATAATGTATATTATGATTATTTCCGAACCCATTATGGTTACTATTATGATTATTATCGTTATTACGGATCTTGGTATAATTATCATGGATATTATGATCATCATTAAGATTATTATGGTTACTATGATTATTGTGATTATTGCTATGCTTATTAACATTACAATTACGATTATTATGATTATTGTAGTTATTATGATGATCACTATTATTATTATGGTTGTTAGTATTATTATTAGGATCAACATTTAGAGTATTATGGCTATTATGATTTTTATGGTTATTATTGCTATTATAAAGATAAATATGATTATTTCCAAGTTTATTATAGTTATTATTATGACTAGTATGATTATTATAGTTATTACGATTATTATGGCTCGTATAATGCTTATTATGATTATTTCCAAGTTTATTATGGTTCTTACTATAATTATTATGATTATTATGGTTATTATGATTATTATGGTTACTATGGCTAGTATAACGGTTATTATGATTATTTCAAAGCTTATTATGTTTATTATTATGGTTACTATGATTATTATGGATCATGGTATAATTATGATGAATATCATGATCATCATTAAGATAACTATGGTTATTGCGATTATTACGACTATTATGATTATTCCAGTTATTATGATTATTATGGTTATTATGGATAGTATAAATGTTATTATGATTATTTCAAAGCTTATTATGTTTATTATTATGATTACTCTGATTATTATATGTCTAGGTATAATTATGGTGAATATTATGGTCATCATTAAGATCATTATGGTTATTACGCTGATTATGGTTATTACGTTAATAATAATGGTTATTAAGATTATTTCCATGACTATTCTGTTTATTATGATGATTACTATGATCATTATGGTTGTTAGTATGATTATTACGATCACCATTCTGATTACTATGGCTATTGTGATTTTTATGGTTATTATGACTATTATAATGGTTATTAGGATTATTTCCAAGTTCATTATTGTTGTTAATACGACTATTATGATTATTATGGCTATTGTGACTATTATGGTTGTTATGGCTAGTATAAAGTATATTATGGTTATTTCCGAACCCATTGTGGTTACTATTATGATTATTATGGTTATTACGGATCTTGGTATAATTATCATGGATATTATGATCATCATTAAGATTATTATGGTTACTATGATTATTGTGATTATTGCTATGCTTATTAACATTACAATTACGATTATTATGATTATTGTAGTTACTATGATCATCACTATGATTATTATGGTTGTTAGTATGATTATTAGGATCAACATTCAGATTATTATGGCTATTATGATTTTTATGGTTATTATTGCTATTATAATGATAAATATGGTTATTTCCAAGTTTATTATGGTTATTATTATGGCTACTATGTTTATTATAGTTATTATGATTATTATGATTATTATGGCTAGTATAATGCTTATTATGATTATTTCCAAGCTTATTATGGTTATTATTATAATTATTATGATGAGTATGGTTATTGTGATTATTATGGTTACTATGGCTAGTATAACGGTTATTATGATTATTTCAAAGCTTATTATGTTTATTATTATGGTTACTATGATTATTATGGATCTTGGTATAATTATGATGAATATCATGATCATCATTAAGATCATTATGGTTATTGCGATTATTATGACTATTATGATTATTCTAGTTATTATGATTATTATGGTTATTATGGCTAGTATAAAGGTTATTATGATTATTTCAAAGCTTATTATGTTTATTATTATGATTACTGTGATTATTATATGTCTTAGTATAATTTTGATGAATATTATGGTCATCATTAAGATCATTATGGTTATTACGATGATTACGGTTATTACGCATTAATAATAATAATATATTAATAATCTTAATAATAATGATTATTAAGGTTATTTCCATGACTATTCTGTTTATTATGATGATTACTATGATCATTATGGTTGTTAGTATGATTATTATGATCACCTTTCAGATTATTATGGCTATTGTGATTTTTATGGCTATTATGACTATTATAATGATTATTACGATTATTTCCAAGTTCATTATTGTTATTATTACGACTATTATGATTATTAGGGCTAGTATGACTATTATGGTTGATATGGCTAGTATAATGTATATTATGATTATTTCCGAACCCATTATGGTTATTATTATGATTATTATGATTATTACGGATCTTGGTATAATTATCATGGATATTATGATCATCATTAAGATTAATATGGTTACTATGATTATTGTGATTATTGCTAAGCTTATTAACATTACAATTACGATTACTATGATTATTGTAGTTATTATGATGATCACTATGATCATTATGGTTGTTAGTATGATTATTATGATCACAATTCTGGTTATTATGGCTATTGTGATTTTTATTGCTATTATGACTATTGTAATGATCATTAGGATTATTTCCTAGTTCCTTATTGTTATTATTACGACTATTATGATTATTATGGCTATTATGACTATTATGGTTGTTATGGCTAGTATAATGTATATTATGATTATTTCGGAACCCATTATGGTTATTATTATGATTATTATGATTATTACGGATCTTGGTATAATTATCATGGATATTATGATCATCATTAAGATTATTATGGTTACTATGATTATTGTGATTATTGCTATGCTTATTAACATTACAATTACGATTATTATCATTATTGTAGTAATTATGATGATCACTATGATTATTATGGCTGTTAGTATGATGGTTATGATCAACATTGAGATTATTATGGCTATTATGATTTGTATGGTTATTATTGCTATTATAATGATAAATATGATTATTTCCAAGTTTATAATGGTTATTATTATGACTACTATGATTATTATAGTTATTATGATTATTATGATCAATATGGCTAGTATAATGCTTATTATGATTATTTCCAAGCTTATTATGGTTATTATTATAATTATTATGATGAGTATGGTTATTATGATTATTATGGCTTCTATGGCTAGTATAACGGTTATTATGATTATTCCAAAGCTTATTATGTTTATTATTATGGTTACTATGATTATTATGGATCATGGTATAATTATGATGAATATAATGATCATCATTAAGATCATTATGGTTATTGCGATTATTATGACTATTGTGATTGCTCTAGTTATTATGATTATTATGGTTATTATGTCTAGTATGAAGGTTATTATGATTATTTCAAAGCATATATATGCTTATTATTACGATTATTCTGATTACTATATGTCTAGGTATAATTATAATGTATATTATGGTCATCATTAAGATTATTATGGTTATTACGTTAATAATAATGATTATTAAGATTATTTCCATGACTATTCTGTTTATTATGATGATTACTATGATCATTATGGTTGTTAGTATGATTATTATGATCACCATTCAGATTATTATGGCTATTGTAATTTTTATGGCTATTATGACTATTGTAATGATTATTACGATTATTTCCAGGTTCATTATTGTTATTATTACGACTATTATGATTCTTATGTCTATTATGACTATTATGGTTGTTATGGCTAGTATAATGTATATTATGATTATTTCCGAACCCATTATGGTTATTATTATGATTATTATGATTATTACGGATCTTGGTATAATTATCATGGATATTATGATCATCATTAAGATTATTATGGTTACTATGATTATTGTGATTATTGCTATGCTTATTAACATTACAATTACGATTACTATGATTATTGTAGTTATTATGATGATCACTATGATTATTATGGTTGTTAGTATGATTATTAGGATCATCATTCAGATTATTATGGCTATTATGATCTTTATGGTTATTATTGCTATTATAATGATAAATATGACTATTTCCAAGTTTATCATGGTTATTATTATGACTATTATGATTATTATAGTTATTATGATTATTATGGCTAGTATAACGCTTATTATGATTATTTCCAAGCTTATTACGGTTATTACTATAATTATTATGATTATTATGGTTATTGTGATTATTATGGTTACTATGGCTAGTATAACGGTTATTATGATTATTTCAAAGCTTATTATGTTTATTATTATGGTTACTATGATTATTATGGATCTTGGTATAATTATGATGAATATCATGATCATCATTAAGATCATTATGGTTATTGCGATTATTATGACTATTATGATTATTCTAGTTATTATGATTATTATGGTTATTATGGCTAGTATAAAGGTTATTATGATTATTTCAAAGCTTATTATGTTTATTATTATGATTACTGTGATTATTATATGTCTTAGTATAATTTTGATGAATATTATGGTCATCATTAAGATCATTATGGTTATTACGATGATTACGGTTAATACGCATTAATAATAATAATATATTAATAATCTTAATAATAATGATTATTAAGATTATTTCCATGACTATTCTGTTTATTATGATGATTACTATGATCATTATGGTTGTTAGTATGATTATTATGATCACCTTTCAGATTATTATGGCTATTGTGATTTTTATGGCTATTATGACTATTATAATGATTATTACGATTATTTCCAAGTTCATTATTGTTATTATTACGACTATTATGATTATTAGGGCTAGTATGACTATTATGGTTGATATGGCTAGTATAATGTATATTATGATTATTTCCGAACCCATTATGGTTATTATTATGATTATTATGATTATTACGGATCTTGGTATAATTATCATGGATATTATGATCATCATTAAGATTATTATGGTTACTATGATTATTGTGATTATTGCTATGCTTATTAACATTACAATTACGATTATTATCATTATTGTAGTAATTATGATGATCACTATGATTGTTATGGCTGTTAGTATGATGGTTATGATCAACATTGAGATTATTATGGCTATTATGATTTGTATGGTTATTATTGCTATTATAATGATAAATATGATTATTTCCAAGTTTATAATGGTTATTATTATGACTACTATGATTATTATAGTTATTATGATTATTATGATCAATATGGCTAGTATAATGCTTATTATGATTATTTCCAAGCTTATTATGGTTATTATTATAATTATTATGATGAGTATGGTTATTATGATTATTATGGCTTCTATGGCTAGTATAACGGTTATTATGATTATTCCAAAGCTTATTATGTTTATTATTATGGTTACTATGATTATTATGGATCATGGTATAATTATGATGAATATAATGATCATCATTAAGATCATTATGGTTATTGCGATTATTATGACTATTGTGATTGCTCTAGTTATTATGATTATTATGGTTATTATGTCTAGTATGAAGGTTATTATGATTATTTCAAAGCATATATATGCTTATTATTACGATTATTCTGATTACTATATGTCTAGGTATAATTATGATGTATATTATGGTCATCATTAAGATTATTATGGTTATTACGTTAATAATAATGATTATTAAGATTATTTCCATGACTATTCTGTTTATTATGATGATTACTATGATCATTATGGTTGTTAGTATGATTATTATGATCACCATTCAGATTATTATGGCTATTGTAATTTTTATGGCTATTATGACTATTGTAATGATTATTACGATTATTTCCAGGTTCATTATTGTTATTATTACGACTATTATGATTATTATGGCTATTATGACTATTATGGTTGTTATGGCTAGTATAATGTATATTATGATTATTTCCGAACCCATTATGGTTATTATTATGATTATTATGATTATTACGGATCTTGGTATAATTATCATGGATATTATGATCATCATTAAGATTATTATGGTTACTATGATTATTGTGATTATTGCTATGCTTATTAACATTACAATTACGATTATTATGATTATTGTAGTTATTATGATGATCACTATGATTATTATGGTTGTTAGTATGATTATTAGGATCAACATTCAGATTATTATGGCTATTATGATTTTTATGGTTATTATTGCTATTATAATGATAAATATGATTATTTCCAAGTTTATTACGGTTATTATTATCACTATTATGATTGTTATAGTTATTATGATTATTATTGTTACTATGGCTAGTATAACGGTTATTATGATTATTTCAAAGCTTATTATGGTTATTACTATAATTATTATGATTATTATGGTTATTATGACTATTATGGTTACTAAGGCTAGTATAACGGTTATTATGATTATTTCAAAGCTTATTATGTTTATTATTATGGTTACTATGCTTATTATGGATCTTGGTATAATTATGATGAATATCATGATCATCATTAAGATCATTATGGTTATTGCGGTTATTATGACTATTATGATTATTCTAATTATTATGATTATTATGGTTATTATGGCTAGTATAAAGGTTATTATGATTATTTCAAATCTTATTATGTTTATTATTATGATTACTCTGATCATTGTTCGTCTTAGTATAATTATGATGAATATTATGGTCATCATTGAGATCATAATGGTTATTAAGGTGATTATGGTTATTACGTTAATAATAACGATTATTAAGAATATTTCCATGACTATTCTGTTTATTATGATGATTACTATGATCATTATGGTTGTTAGTATGATTATTATGATCACCATTCAGATTATTATGGCTATTGTGATTTTTATTGCTATTATGACTATTATAATGATTATAACGATTATTTCCAAGTTCATTATTGTTATTATTACGACTATTATGATTATTATGTCTATTATGACTATTATGGTTGATATGGCTAGTATAATGTATATTATGATTATTTCCGAACCCATTATGGTTATTATTATGATTATTATGATTATTACGGATCTTGGTATAATTATCATGGATATTATGATCATCATTAAGATTATTATGGTTACTATGATTATTGTGATTATTGCTATGCTTATTAACATTACAATTACGATTATTATGATTATTGTAGTTATTATGATGATCACTATGATTATTATGGTTGTTAGTATGATTATTAGGATCAACATTCAGATTATTATGGCTATTATGATCTTTATGGCTATTATTGCTATTATAATGTAAATATGATTATTTCCAAGTTTATTATGGGTATTATTATGACTAGTATGATTATTATAGTTATTATGATTATTATGGCTAGTATAATGCTTATTATGATTATTTCCAAGCTTATTATGGTTATTACTATAATTATTATGGTTATTATGGTTATTACGTCTATTATGAAGGTTATTATGATTATTTCAAACCATATATATGCTTATTATTACGATTATTCTGTTACCATATGTCCAGGTATAATTATGATGTATATTATGGTCATCATTAAGATTATTATGGTTATTACGTTAATAATAATGATTATTAAGATTATTTCCATGACTATTCTGTTTATTATGATGATTACTATGATCATTATGGTTGTTAGTATGATTATTATGATCACCGTTCAGATTATTATGGCTATTGTAATTTTTATGGCTATTATGACTATTGTAATGATTATTACGATTATTTCCAGGTTCATTATTGTTATTATTACGACTATTATGATTATTATGGCTATTATGACTATTATGGTTGTTATGGCTAGTATAATGTATATTATTATTATTTCCGAACCCATTATGGTTATTATTATGATTATTATGATTATTACGGATCTTGGTATAATTATCATGGACATTATGATCATCATTAAGATTATTATGGTTACTATGATTATTGTGATTATTGCTATGCTTATTAACATTACAATTACGATTATTATGATTATTGTAGTTATTATGATGATCACTATGATTATTATGGTTGTTAGTATGATTATTAGGATCAACATTCAGATTATTATGGCTATTATGATTTTTATGGTTATTATTGCTATTATAATGATAAATATGATTATTTCCAAGTTTATTATGGTTATTATTATGACTATTATGATTATTATAGTTATTATGATTATTATGGCTAGTATAACGCTTATTATGATTATTTCCAAGCTTATTACGGTTATTACTATAATTATAATGATTATTATGGTTATTGTGATTATTATGGTTACTATGGCTAGTATAACGGTTATTATGATTATTTCAAAGCTTATTATGTTTATTATTATGGTTACTATGACTATTATGGATCTTGGTATAATTATGATGAATATCATGATCATCATTAAGATCATTATGGTTATTGCGATTATTATGACTATTATGATTATTCTAGTTATTATGATTATTATGGTTATTATGGCTAGTATAAAGGTTATTATGATTATTTCAAAGCTTATTATGTTTATTATTATGATTACTGTGATTATTATATGTCTTAGTATAATTTTGATGAATATTATGGTCATCATTAAGATCATTATGGTTATTACGATGATTATGGTTATTACGTTAAAAATAATGGTTATTAAGATTATTTCCATGACTATTCTGTTTATTATGATGATTACTATGATCATTATGGTTGTTAGTATGATTATTACGATCACCATTCTGATTATTATGGCTATTGTGATTTTTATGGCTATTATGACTATTATAATGATTATTAGGATTATTTCCAAGTTCATTATTGTTGTTAATACGACTATTATGATTATTATGGCTATTGTGACTATTATGGTTGTTATGGCTAGTATAAAGTATATTATGGTTATTTCCGAACCCATTGTGGTTACTATTATGATTATTATGGTTATTACGGATCTTGGTATAATTATCATGGATATTATGATCATCATTAAGATTATTATGGATACTATGATTATTGTGATTATTGCTATGCTTATTAACATTACAATTACGATTATTATGATTATTGTAGTTATTATGATGATCACTATTATTATTATGGTTGTTAGTATTATTATTAGGTTCAACATTTAGATTATTATGGCTATTATGATTTTTATGGTTATTATTGCTATTATAAAGATAAATATGATTATTTCCAAGTTTATTATGGTTATTATTATGACTAGTATGATTATTATAGTTATTACGATTATTATGGCTCGTATAATGCTTATTATGATTATTTCCAAGTTTATTATGGTTCTTACTATAATTATTATGATTATTATGGTTATTATGATTATTATGGTTACTATGGCTAGTATGACGGTTATTATGATTATTTCAAAGCTTATTATGTTTATTATTATGGTTACTATGATTATTATGGATCATGGTATAATTATGATGAATATCATGATCATCATTAAGATAACTATGGTTATTGCGATTATTACGACTATTATGATTATTCCAGTTATTATGATTATTATGGTTATTATGGATAGTATAAATGTTATTATGTTTATTTCAAAGCTTATTATGTTTATTATTATGTTTACTCTGATTATTATATGTCTTAGTATAATTATGATGAATATTATTGTCATCATTAAGATCATTATGGTTATTACGGTGATTATGGTTATTGCGTTAATAATAATGATTATTAAGATTATTTCCATGACTATTCTGTTTATTATGATGATTACTATGATCATTATGGTTGTTGGTATGATTATTATGATCACCATTCAGATTATTATGGCTATTGTGATTTTTATTGCTATTATGACTATTATAATGATTATAACGATTATTTCCAAGTTCATTATTGTTATTATTACGACTATTATGATTATTAGGGCTATTATGACTATTATGGTTGTTATGGCTAGTATAAAGTATATTATGATTATTTCCGAACCTATTATGGTTGTTATTATGATTATTATGATTATTACGGATCTCGATGTAATTATCATGAATATTATGATCATCATTAAGATTATTACGGTTACTATGATTATTGTGATTATTGCTAAGCTTATTAACATTACAATTACGATTACTATGATTATTGTAGTTATTATGATGATCACTATGATCATTATGGTTGTTAGTATGATTATTATGATCACAATTCTGGTTATTATGGCTATTGTGATTTTTATTGCTATTATGACTATTGTAATGATCATTAGGATTATTTCCTAGTTCCTTATTTTTATTATTACGACTATTATGATTATTATGGCTATTATGACTATTATGGTTGTTATGGCTAGTATAATGTATATTATGATTATTTCCGAACACATTATGGTTATTATTATGATTATTATGATTATTACGGATCTTGGTATAATTATCATGGATATTATGATCATCATTAAGATTATTATGGTTACTATGATTATTGTGATTATTGCTATGCTTATTAACATTACAATTACGATTATTATGATTATTGTAGATATTATGATGATCACTATGATTATTATGGTTGTTAGTATGATTATTAGGATCAACATTCAGATTATTATGGCTATTATGATTTTTATGGTTATTATTGCTATTATAATGATAAATATGATTATTTCCAAGTTTATTACGGTTATTATTATCACTATTATGATTATTATAGTTATTATGATTGTTATGGTTACTATGGCTAGTATAACGGTTATTATGATTATTTCAAAGCTTATTATGGTTATTACTATAATTATTATGATTATTATGGTTATTATGACTATTATGGTTACTAAGGCTAGTATAACGGTTATTATGATTATTTCAAAGCTTATTATGTTTATTATTATGGTTACTATGCTTATTATGGATCTTGGTATAATTATGATGAATATCATGATCATCATTAAGATCATTATGGTTATTGCGATTATTATGACTATTATGATTATTCTAGTTATTATGATTATTATGGTTATTATGGCTAGTATAAAGGTTATTATGGTTATTTCAAAGCTTATTATGTTTATTATTATGTTTACTCTGATTATTATATGACTTAGTATAATTATGATGAATATTATTGTCATCATTAAGATCATTATGGTTATTACGGTGATTATGGTTATTACGTTAATAATAATGATTATTAAGATTATTTCCATGACTATTCTGTTTATTATGATGATTACTATGATCATTATGGTTGTTAGTATGATTATTATGATCACCATTCAGATTATTATGGCTATTGTGATTTTTATTGCTATTATGACTATTATAATGATTATAACGATTATTTCCAAGTTCATTATTGTTATTATTACGACTATTATGATTATTAGGGCTATTATGGCTGTTATGGTTGTTATGGCTAGTATAAAGTATATTATGATTATTTCCGAACCTATTATGGTTGTTATTATGATTATTATGATTATTACGGATCTCGATGTAATTATCTTGAATATTATGATCATAATTAAGATTATTACGGTTACTATGATTATTGTGATTATTGCTAAGCTTATTAACATTACAATTACGATTACTATGATTATTGTAGTTATTATGATGATCACTATGATCATTATGGTTGTTCGTATGATTATTATGATCACAATTCTGGTTATTATGGCTATTGTGATTTTTATTGCTATTATGACTATTGTAATGATCATTAGGATTATTTCCTAGTTCCTTATTTTTATTATTACGACTATTATGATTATTATGGCTATTATGACTATTATGGTTGTTATGGCTAGTATAATGTATATTATGATTATTTCGGAACCCATTATGGTTATTATTATGATTATTACGATTATTACGGATCTTGGTATAATTATCATGGATATTATGATCATCATTAAGATTATTATGGTTACTATGATTATTGTGATTATTGCTATGCTTATTAACATTACAATTACGATTATTATCATTATTGTAGTAATTATGATGACCACTATGATTATTATGGCTGTTAGTATGATGGTTATGATCAACATTGAGATTATTATGGCTATTATGATTTTTATGGTTATTATTGCTATTATGATGATAAATATGATTATTTCCAAGTTTATAATGGTTATTATTATGACTACTATGATTATTATAGTTATTATGATTATTATGATCAATATGGCTAGTACAATGCTTATTATGATTATTTCCAAGCTTATTATGGTTATTATTATCACTATTATGATTATTATAGTTATTATGATTATTATGGTTACTATGGCTAGTATAACGGTTATTATGATTATTTCAAAGCTTATTATGCTTATTACTATAATTATTATGATTATTATGGTTATTATGATTATTATGGCTACTATGGCTAGTATAACGGTTATTATGATTATTTCAAAGCTTATTATGTTTATTATTATGGTTACTATGCTTATTATGGATCTTGGTATAATTATGATGAATATCATGAACATCATTAAGATCATTATGGTTATTGCGATTATTATGTCTATTATGATTATTCTAGTTATTATGATTATTATGGTTATTATGGCTAGTATAAAGGTTATTATGATTATTTCAAAGCTTATTATGTTTATTATTATGATTACTCTGATTATTATATGTCTTAGTATAATTATGATAAATATTATGGTCATCATTAAGATCTTTATGGTTATTACGATGATTATGGTAATTACGTTAATAATCATGATTATTAAGATTATTTCCATGACTATTCTGTTTATTATTATGATTACTATGATCATTATGGTTGTTAGTATGATTATTATGATCACCATTCTGATTATTCTGGCTATTGTGAATTTTATGGCTTTTATGACTATTATAATAATTATTACGATTATTTCCAAGTTCATTATTGTTATTATTACGATTATTATGATTATTATGGCTATTATTACTATTATTGTTGATATGGCTAGTATGATGTATATTATGGTTATTTCCGAACCCATTATGGTTATTATCATCATTATTATGATTATTACGGATCTTGGTATAATTATCATGGATATTATGATCATCATTAAGATTATTATGGATACTATGATTATTGTGATTATTGCTATGCTTATTAACATTACAATTACGATTATTATGATTATTGTAGTTATTATGATGATCACTATTATTATTATGGTTGTTAGTATTATTATTAGGATCAACAGTTAGATTATTATGGCTATTATGAGATTTATGGTTATTATTGCTATTATAAAGATAAATATGATTATTTCCAAGTTTATTATGGTTATTATTATGACTAGTATGATTATTATAGTTATTACGATTATTATGGCTCGTATAATGCTTATTATGATTATTTCCAAGTTTATTATGGTTCTTACTATAATTATTATGATTATTATGGTTATTATGATTATTATGGTTACTATGGCTAGTATAACGGTTATTATGATTATTTCAAAGCTTATTATGTTTATTATTATGGTTACTATGATTATTATAGATCATGGTATAATTATGATGAATATCATGATCATCATTAAGATAACTATGGTTATTGCGATTATTACGACTATTATGATTATTCCAGTTATTATGATTATTATGGTTATTATGGATAGTATAAATGTTATTATGATTATTTCAAAGCTTATTATGTTTATTATTATGTTTACTCTGATTATTATATGTCTTAGTATAATTATGATGAATATTATTGTCATCATTAAGATCATTATGGTTATTACGGTGATTATGGTTATTACGTTAATAATAATGATTATTAAGATTATTTCCATGACTATTCTGTTTATTATGATGATTACTATGATCATTATGGTTGTTGGTATGATTATTATGATCACCATTCAGATTATTATGGCTATTGTGATTTTTATTGCTATTATGACTATTATAATGATTATAACGATTATTTCCAAGTTCATTATTGTTATTATTACGACTATTATGATTATTAGGGCTATTATGACTATTATGGTTGTTATGGCTAGTATAAAGTATATTATGATTATTTCCGAACCTATTATGGTTGTTATTATGATTATTATGATTATTACGGATCTCGATGTAATTATCATGAATATTATGATCATCATTAAGATTATTACGGTTACTATGATTATTGTGATTATTGCTAAGCTTATTAACATTACAATTACGATTACTATGATTATTGTAGTTATTATGATGATCACTATGATCATTATGGTTGTTAGTATGATTATTATGATCACAATTCTGGTTATTATGGCTATTGTGATTTTTATTGCTATTATGACTATTGTAATGATCATTAGGATTATTTCCTAGTTCCTTATTGTTATTATTACGACTATTATGATTATTATGGCTATTATGACTATTATGGTTGTTATGGCTAGTATAATGTATATTATGATTATTTCGGAACCCATTATGGTTATTATTATGATTATTATGATTATTACGGATCTTGGTATAATTATCATGGATATTATGATCATCATTAAGATTATTATGGTTACTATGATTATTGTGATTATTGCTATGCTTATTAACATTACAATTACGATTATTATCATTATTGTAGTAATTATGATGACCACTATGATTATTATGGCTGTTAGTATGATGGTTATGATCAACATTGAGATTATTATGGCTATTATGATTTTTATGGTTATTATTGCTATTATAATGATAAATATGATTATTTCCAAGTTTATAATGGTTATTATTATGACTACTATGATTATTATAGTTATTATGATTATTATGATCAATATGGCTAGTACAATGCTTATTATGATTATTTCCAAGCTTATTATGGTTATTATTATCACTATTATGATTATTACAGTTATTATGATTATTATGGTTACTATGGCTAGTATAACGGTTATTATGATTATTTCAAAGCTTATTATGCTTATTACTATAATTATTATGATTATTATGGTTATTATGATTATTATGGCTACTATGGCTAGTATAACGGTTATTATGAGTATTTCAAAGCTTATTATGTTTATTATTATGGTTACTATGCTTATTATGGATCTTGGTATAATTATGATGAATATCATGAACATCATTAAGATCATTATGGTTATTGCGATTATTATGTCTATTATGATTATTCTAGTTATTATGATTATTATGGTTATTATGGCTAGTATAAAGGTTATTATGATTATTTCAAAGCTTATTATGTTTATTATTATGATTACTCTGATTATTATATGTCTTAGTATAATTATGATAAATATTATGGTCATGATTAAGATCTTTATGGTTATTACGATGATTATGGTAATTACGTTAATAATCATGATTATTAAGATTATTTCCATGACTATTCTGTTTATTATTATGATTACTATGATCATTATGGTTGTTAGTATGATTATTATGATCACCATTCTGATTATTCTGGCTATTGTGAATTTTATGGCTTTTATGACTATTATAATAATTATTACGATTATTTCCAAGTTCATTATTGTTATTATTACGATTATTATGATTATTATGGCTATTATTACTATTATTGTTGATATGGCTAGTATGATGTATATTATGGTTATTTCCGAACCCATTATGGTTATTATCATCATTATTATGATTATTACGGATCTTGGTATAGTTATCATGGATATTATGATCATCATTAAGATTATTATGGTTACTATGATTATTGTGATTATTGCTATGCTTATTAACATTACAATTACGATTATTATGATTATTGTAGTTATTATGATGATCACTATGATTATTATGGTTGTTAGTATGATTATTAGGATCAACATTCAGATTATTATGGCTATTATGATCTTTATGGTTATTATTGCTATTATAATGATAAATATGACTATTTCCAAGTTTATTATGGTTATTATTATGACTATTATGATTATTATAGTTATTATGATTATTATGGCTAGTATAACGCTTATTATGATTATTTCCAAGCTTATTACGGTTATTACTATAATTATAATGATTATTATGGTTATTGTGATTATTATGGTTACTATGGCTAGTATAACGGTTATTATGATTATTTCAAAGCTTATTATGTTTATTATTATGGTTACTATGACTATTATGGATCTTGGTATAATTATGATGAATATCATGATCATCATTAAGATCATTATGGTTATTGCGATTATTATGACTATTATGATTATTCTAGTTATTATGATTATTATGGTTATTATGGCTAGTATAAAGGTTATTATGATTATTTCAAAGCTTATTATGTTTATTATTATGATTACTGTGATTATTATATGTCTTAGTATAATTTTGATGAATATTATGGTCATCATTAAGATCATTATGGTTATTACGATGATTATGGTTATTACGTTAAAAATAATGGTTATTAAGATTATTTCCATGACTATTCTGTTTATTATGATGATTACTATGATCATTATGGTTGTTAGTATGATTATTACGATCACCATTCTGATTATTATGGCTATTGTGATTTTTATGGCTATTATGACTATTATAATGATTATTAGGATTATTTCCAAGTTCATTATTGTTGTTAATACGACTATTATGATTATTATGGCTATTGTGACTATTATGGTTGTTATGGCTAGTATAAAGTATATTATGGTTATTTCCGAACCCATTGTGGTTACTATTATGATTATTATGGTTATTACGGATCTTGGTATAATTATCATGGATATTATGATCATCATTAAGATTATTATGGATACTATGATTATTGTGATTATTGCTATGCTTATTAACATTACAATTACGATTATTATGATTATTGTAGTTATTATGATGATCACTATTATTATTATGGTTGTTAGTATGATTATTAGGATCAACATTTAGATTATTATGGCTATTATGATTTTTATGGTTATTATTGCTATTATAAAGATAAATATGATTATTTCCAAGTTTATTATGGTTATTATTATGACTAGTATGATTATTATAGTTATTACGATTATTATGGCTCGTATAATGCTTATTAGGATTATTTCCAAGTTTATTATGGTTCTTACTATAATTATTCTGATTATTATGGTTATTATGATTATTATGGTTACTATGGCTAGTATAACGGTTATTATGATTATTTCAAAGCTTATTATGTTTATTATTATGGTTACTATGATTATTATAGATCATGGTATAATTATGATGAATATCATGATCATCATTAAGATAACTATGGTTATTGCGATTATTACGACTATTATGATTATTCCAGTTATTATGATTATTATGGTTATTATGGATAGTATAAATGTTATTATGATTATTTCAAAGCTTATTATGTTTATTATTATGTTTACTCTGATTATTATATGTCTTAGTATAATTATGATGAATATTATTGTCATCATTAAGATCATTATGGTTATTACGGTGATTATGGTTATTACGTTAATAATAATGATTATTAAGATTATTTCCATGACTATTCTGTTTATTATGATGATTACTATGATCATTATGGTTGTTGGTATGATTATTATGATCACCATTCAGATTATTATGGCTATTGTGATTTTTATTGCTATTATGACTATTATAATGATTATAACGATTATTTCCAAGTTCATTATTGTTATTATTACGACTATTATGATTATTAGGGCTATTATGACTATTATGGTTGTTATGGCTAGTATAAAGTATATTATGATTATTTCCGAACCTATTATGGTTGTTATTATGATTATTATGATTATTACGGATCTCGATGTAATTATCATGAATATTATGATCATCATTAAGATTATTACGGTTACTATGATTATTGTGATTATTGCTAAGCTTATTAACATTACAATTACGATTACTATGATTATTGTAGTTATTATGATGGTCACTATGACCATTATGGTTGTTAGTATGATTATTATGATCACAATTCTGGTTATTATGGCTATTGTGATTTTTATTGCTATTATGACTATTGTAATGATCATTAGGATTATTTCCTAGTTCCTTATTGTTATTATTACGACTATTATGATTATTATGGCTATTATGACTATTATGGTTGTTATGGCTAGTATAATGTATATTATGATTATTTCGGAACCCATTATGGTTATTATTATGATTATTATGATTATTACGGATCTTGGTATAATTATCATGGATATTATGATCATCATTAAGATTATTATGGTTACTATGATTGTTGTGATTATTGCTATGCTTATTAACATTACAATTACGATTATTATCATTATTGTAGTAATTATGATGACCACTATGATTATTATGGCTGTTAGTATGATGGTTATGATCAACATTGAGATTATTATGGCTATTATGATTTTTATGGTTATTATTGCTATTATAATGATAAATATGATTATTTCCAAGTTTATAATGGTTATTATTATGACTACTATGATTATTATAGTTATTATGATTATTATGATCAATATGGCTAGTACAATGCTTATTATGATTATTTCCAAGCTTATTATGGTTATTATTATCACTATTATGATTATTATAGTTATTATGATTATTATGGTTACTATGGCTAGTATAACGGTTATTATGATTATTTCAAAGCTTATTATGCTTATTACTATAATTATTATGATTATTATGGTTATTATGATTATTATGGCTACTATGGCTAGTATAACGGTTATTATGATTATTTCAAAGCTTATTATGTTTATTATTATGGTTACTATGCTTATTATGGATCTTGGTATAATTATGATGAATATCATGAACATCATTAAGATCATTATGGTTATTGCGATTATTATGTCTATTATGATTATTCTAGTTATTATGATTATTATGGTTATTATGGCTAGTATAAAGGTTATTATGATTATTTCAAAGCTTATTATGTTTATTATTATGATTACTCTGATTATTATATGTCTTAGTATAATTATGATAAATATTATGGTCATCATTAAGATCTTTATGGTTATTACGATGATTATGGTAATTACGTTAATAATCATGATTATTAAGATTATTTCCATGACTATTCTGTTTATTATTATGATTACTATGATCATTATGGTTGTTAGTATGATTATTATGATCACCATTCAGATTATTATGGCTATTGTGATTTTTATGGCTATTATGGCTATTGTAATGATTATTACGATTATTTCCAAGTTCATTATTGTTATTATTACGACTGTTGCGATTATTATGGCTATTATGACTATTATGATTGATATGGCTAGTATAATGTATATTATGATTATTTCCGAACCCATTGTGGTTACTATTATGATTATTATCGTTATTACGGATCTTGGTATAATTATCATGGATATTATGATCATCATTAAGATTATTATGGTTACTATGATTATTGTGATTATTGCTATGCTTATTAACATTACAATTACGATTATTATGATTATTGTAGTTATTATGATGATCACTATTATTATTATGGTTGTTAGTATTATTATTAGGATCAACATTTAGATTATTATGGCTATTATGATTTTTATGGTTATTATTGCTATTATAAAGATAAATATGATTATTTCCAAGTTTATTATGGTTATTATTATGACTAGTATGATTATTATAGTTATTACGATTATTATGGCTCGTATAATGCTTATTATGATTATTTCCAAGTTTATTATGGTTCTCACTATAATTATTATGATTATTATGGTTATTATGATTATTATGCTTACTATGGCTAGTATAACGGTTATTATGATTATTTCAAAGCTTATTATGTTTATTATTATGGTTACTATGATTATTATGGATCATGGTATAATTATGATGAATATCATGATCATCATTAAGATAACTATGGTTATTGCGATTATTACGACCATTATGATTATTCCAGTTATTATGATTATTATGGTTATTATGGCTAGTATAAATGTTATTATGATTATTTCAAAGCTTATTATGTTTATTATTATGATTACTCTGATTATTATATGTCTAGGTATAATTATGGTGAATATTATGGTCATCATTAAGATCATTATGGTTATTACGGTGATTATGGTTATTACGTTAATAATAATGATTATTAAGATTATTTCCATGACTATTCTGTTTATTATGATGATTACTATGATCATTATGGTTGTTGGTATGATTATTATGATCACCATTCAGATTATTATGGCTATTGTGATTTTTATTGCTATTATGACTATTATAATGATTATAACGATTATTTCCAAGTTCATTATTGTTATTATTACGACTATTATGATTATTAGGGCTATTATGACTATTATGGTTGTTATGGCTAGTATAAAGTATATTATGATTATTTCCGAACCTATTATGGTTGTTATTATGATTATTATGATTATTACGGATCTCGATGTAATTATCATGAATATTATGATCATCATTAAGATTATTACGGTTACTATGATTATTGTGATTATTGCTAAGCTTATTAACATTACAATTACGATTACTATGATTATTGTAGTTATTATGATGATCACTATGATCATTATGGTTGTTAGTATGATTATTATGATCACAATTCTGGTTATTATGGCTATTGTGATTTTTATTGCTATTATGACTATTGTAATGATCATTAGGATTATTTCCTAGTTCCTTATTGTTATTATTACGACTATTATGATTATTATGGCTATTATGACTATTATGGTTGTTATGGCTAGTATAATGTATATTATGATTATTTCGGAACCCATTATGGTTATTATTATGATTATTATGATTATTACGGATCTTGGTATAATTATCATGGATATTATGATCATCATTAAGATTATTATGGTTACTATGATTATTGTGATTATTGCTATGCTTATTAACATTACAATTACGATTATTATCATTATTGTAGTAATTATGATGACCACTATGATTATTATGGCTGTTAGTATGATGGTTATGATCAACATTGAGATTATTATGGCTATTATGATTTTTATGGTTATTATTGCTATTATAATGATAAATATGATTATTTCCAAGTTTATAATGGTTATTATTATGACTACTATGATTATTATAGTTATTATGATTATTATGATCAATATGGCTAGTACAATGCTTATTATGATTATTTCCAAGCTTATTATGGTTATTATTATCACTATTATGATTATTATAGTTATTATGATTATTATGGTTACTATGGCTAGTATAACGGTTATTATGATTATTTCAAAGCTTATTATGCTTATTACTATAATTATTATGATTATTATGGTTATTATGATTATTATGGCTACTATGGCTAGTATAACGGTTATTATGATTATTTCAAAGCTTATTATGTTTATTATTATGGTTACTATGCTTATTATGGATCTTGGTATAATTATGATGAATATCATGAACATCATTAAGATCATTATGGTTATTGCGATTATTATGTCTATTATGATTATTCTAGTTATTATGATTATTATGGTTATTATGGCTAGTATAAAGGTTATTATGATTATTTCAAAGCTTATTATGTTTATTATTATGATTACTCTGATTATTATATGTCTTAGTATAATTATGATAAATATTATGGTCATCATTAAGATCTTTATGGTTATTACGATGATTATGGTAATTACGTTAATAATCATGATTATTAAGATTATTTCCATGACTATTCTGTTTATTATTATGATTACTATGATCATTATGGTTGTTAGTATGATTATTATGATCACCATTCTGATTATTCTGGCTATTGTGAATTTTATGGCTTTTATGACTATTATAATAATTATTACGATTATTTCCAAGTTCATTATTGTTATTATTACGATTATTATGATTATTATGGCTATTATTACTATTATTGTTGATATGGCTAGTATGATGTATATTATGGTTATTTCCGAACCCATTATGGTTATTATCATCATTATTATGATTATTACGGATCTTGGTATAATTATCATGGATATTATGATCATCATTAAGATTATTATGGTTACTATGATTATTGTGATTATTGCTATGCTTATTAACATTACAATTACGATTATTATGATTATTGTAGTTATTATGATGATCACTATTATTATTATGGTTGTTAGTATTATTATTAGGATCAACATTTAGATTATTATGGCTATTATGATTTTTATGGTTATTATTGCTATTATAAAGATAAATATGATTATTTCCAAGTTTATTATGGTTATTATTATGACTAGTATGATTATTATAGTTATTACGATTATTATGGCTCGTATAATGCTTATTATGATTATTTCCAAGTTTATTATGGTTCTTACTATAATTATTATGATTATTATGGTTATTATGATTATTATGCTTACTATGGCTAGTATAACGGTTATTATGATTATTTCAAAGCTTATTATGTTTATTATTATGGTTACTATGATTATTATGGATCATGGTATAATTATGATGAATATCATGATCATCATTAAGATAACTATGGTTATTGCGATTATTACGACCATTATGATTATTCCAGTTATTATGATTATTATGGTTATTATGGCTAGTATAAATGTTATTATGATTATTTCAAAGCTTATTATGTTTATTATTATGATTACTCTGATTATTATATGTCTAGGTATAATTATGGTGAATATTATGGTCATCATTAAGATCATTATGGTTATTACGGTGATTATGGTTATTACGTTAATAATAATGATTATTAAGATTATTTCCATGACTATTCTGTTTATTATGATGATTACTATGATCATTATGGTTGTTAGTATGATTATTATGATCACCGTTCAGATTATTATGGCTATTGTAATTTTTATGGCTATTATGACTATTGTAATGATTATTACGATTATTTCCAGGTTCATTATTGTTATTATTACGACTATTATGATTATTATGGCTATTATGACTATTATGGTTGTTATGGCTAGTATAATGTATATTATTATTATTTCCGAACCCATTATGGTTATTATTATGATTATTATGATTATTACGGATCTTGGTATAATTATCATGGACATTATGATCATCATTAAGATTATTATGGTTACTATGATTATTGTGATTATTGCTATGCTTATTAACATTACAATTACGATTATTATGATTATTGTAGTTATTATGATGATCACTATGATTATTATGGTTGTTAGTATGATTATTAGGATCAACATTCAGATTATTATGGCTATTATGATTTTTATGGTTATTATTGCTATTATAATGATAAATATGATTATTTCCAAGTTTATTATGGTTATTATTATGACTATTATGATTATTATAGTTATTATGATTATTATGGCTAGTATAACGCTTATTATGATTATTTCCAAGCTTATTACGGTTATTACTATAATTATAATGATTATTATGGTTATTGTGATTATTATGGTTACTATGGCTAGTATATGGTTATTATGATTATTTCAAAGCTTATTATGTTTATTATTATGGTTACTATGACTATTATGGATCTTGGTATAATTATGATGAATATCATGATCATCATTAAGATCATTATGGTTATTGCGATTATTATGACTATTATGATTATTCTAGTTATTATGATTATTATGGTTATTATGGCTAGTATAAAGGTTATTATGATTATTTCAAAGCTTATTATGTTTATTATTATGATTACTGTGATTATTATATGTCTTAGTATAATTTTGATGAATATTATGGTCATCATTAAGATCATTATGGTTATTACGATGATTATGGTTATTACGTTAAAAATAATGGTTATTAAGATTATTTCCATGACTATTCTGTTTATTATGATGATTACTATGATCATTATGGTTGTTAGTATGATTATTACGATCACCATTCTGATTATTATGGCTATTGTGATTTTTATGGCTATTATGACTATTATAATGATTATTAGGATTATTTCCAAGTTCATTATTGTTGTTAATACGACTATTATGATTATTATGGCTATTGTGACTATTATGGTTGTTATGGCTAGTATAAAGTATATTATGGTTATTTCCGAACCCATTGTGGTTACTATTATGATTATTATGGTTATTACGGATCTTGGTATAATTATCATGGATATTATGATCATCATTAAGATTATTATGGATACTATGATTATTGTGATTATTGCTATGCTTATTAACATTACAATTACGATTATTATGATTATTGTAGTTATTATGATGATCACTATTATTATTATGGTTGTTAGTATTATTATTAGGTTCAACATTTAGATTATTATGGCTATTATGATTTTTATGGTTATTATTGCTATTATAAAGATAAATATGATTATTTCCAAGTTTATTATGGTTATTATTATGACTAGTATGATTATTATAGTTATTACGATTATTATGGCTCGTATAATGCTTATTATGATTATTTCCAAGTTTATTATGGTTCTTACTATAATTATTATGATTATTATGGTTATTATGATTATTATGGTTACTATGGCTAGTATAACGGTTATTATGATTATTTCAAAGCTTATTATGTTTATTATTATGGTTACTATGATTATTATGGATCATGGTATAATTATGATGAATATCATGATCATCATTAAGATAACTATGCTTATTGCGATTATTACGACTATTATGATTATTCCAGTTATTATGATTATTATGGTTATTATGGATAGTATAAATGTTATTATGTTTATTTCAAAGCTTATTATGTTTATTATTATGTTTACTCTGATTATTATATGTCTTAGTATAATTATGATGAATATTATTGTCATCATTAAGATCATTATGGTTATTACGGTGATTATGGTTATTGCGTTAATAATAATGATTATTAAGATTATTTCCATGACTATTCTGTTTATTATGATGATTACTATGATCATTATGGTTGTTGGTATGATTATTATGATCACCATTCAGATTATTATGGCTATTGTGATTTTTATTGCTATTATGACTATTATAATGATTATAACGATTATTTCCAAGTTCATTATTGTTATTATTACGACTATTATGATTATTAGGGCTATTATGACTATTATGGTTGTTATGGCTAGTATAAAGTATATTATGATTATTTCCGAACCTATTATGGTTGTTATTATGATTATTATGATTATTACGGATCTCGATGTAATTATCATGAATATTATGATCATCATTAAGATTATTACGGTTACTATGATTATTGTGATTATTGCTAAGCTTATTAACATTACAATTACGATTACTATGATTATTGTAGTTATTATGATGATCACTATGATCATTATGGTTGTTAGTATGATTATTATGATCACAATTCTGGTTATTATGGCTATTGTGATTTTTATTGCTATTATGACTATTGTAATGATCATTAGGATTATTTCCTAGTTCCTTATTGTTATTATTACGACTATTATGATTATTATGGCTATTATGACTATTATGGTTGTTATGGCTAGTATAATGTATATTATGATTATTTCGGAACCCATTATGGTTATTATTATGATTATTATGATTATTACGGATCTTGGTATAATTATCATGGATATTATGATCATCATTAAGATTATTATGGTTACTATGATTATTGTGATTATTGCTATGCTTATTAACATTACAATTACGATTATTATCATTATTGTAGTAATTATGATGACCACTATGATTATTATGGCTGTTAGTATGATGGTTATGATCAACATTGAGATTATTATGGCTATTATGATTTTTATGGTTATTATTGCTATTATAATGATAAATATGATTATTTCCAAGTTTATAATGGTTATTATTATGACTACTATGATTATTATAGTTATTATGATTATTATGATCAATATGGCTAGTACAATGCTTATTATGATTATTTCCAAGCTTATTATGCTTATTACTATAATTATTATGATTATTATGGTTATTATGATTATTATGGCTACTATGGCTAGTATAACGGTTATTATGATTATTTCAAAGCTTATTATGTTTATTATTATGGTTACTATGCTTATTATGGATCTTGGTATAATTATGATGAATATCATGATCATCATTAAGATCATTATGGTTATTGCGATTATTATGACTATTATGATTATTCTAGTTATTATGATTATTATGGTTATTATGGCTAGTATAAAGGTTATTATGGTTATTTCAAAGCTTATTATGTTTATTATTATGTTTACTCTGATTATTATATGACTTAGTATAATTATGATGAATATTATTGTCATCATTAAGATCATTATGGTTATTACGGTGATTATGGTTATTACGTTAATAATAATGATTATTAAGATTATTTCCATGACTATTCTGTTTATTATGATGATTACTATGATCATTATGGTTGTTAGTATGATTATTATGATCACCATTCAGATTATTATGGCTATTGTGATTTTTATTGCTATTATGACTATTATAATGATTATAACGATTATTTCCAAGTTCATTATTGTTATTATTACGACTATTATGATTATTAGGGCTATTATGACTGTTATGGTTGTTATGGCTAGTATAAAGTATATTATGATTATTTCCGAACCTATTATGTTTGTTATTATGATTATTATGATTATTACGGATCTCGATGTAATTATCTTGAATATTATGATCATAATTAAGATTATTACGGTTACTATGATTATTGTGATTATTGCTAAGCTTATTAACATTACAATTACGATTACTATGATTATTGTAGTTATTATGATGATCACTATGATCATTATGGTTGTTCGTATGATTATTATGATCACAATTCTGGTTATTATGGCTATTGTGATTTTTATTGCTATTATGACTATTGTAATGATCATTAGGATTATTTCCTAGTTCCTTATTGTTATTATTACGACTATTATGATTATTATGGCTATTATGACTATTATGGTTGTTATGGCTAGTATAATGTATATTATGATTATTTCGGAACCCATTATGGTTATTATTATGATTATTATGATTATTACGGATCTTGGTATAATTATCATGGATATTATGATCATCATTAAGATTATTATGGTTACTATGATTGTTGTGATTATTGCTATGCTTATTAACATTACAATTACGATTATTATCATTATTGTAGTAATTATGATGACCACTATGATTATTATGGCTGTTAGTATGATGGTTATGATCAACATTGAGATTATTATGGCTATTATGATTTTTATGGTTATTATTGCTATTATAATGATAAATATGATTATTTCCAAGTTTATAATGGTTATTATTATGACTACTATGATTATTATAGTTATTATGATTATTATGATCAATATGGCTAGTACAATGCTTATTATGATTATTTCCAAGCTTATTATGGTTATTATTATCACTATTATGATTATTATAGTTATTATGATTATTATGGTTACTATGGCTAGTATAACGGTTATTATGATTATTTCAAAGCTTATTATGCTTATTACTATAATTATTATGATTATTATGGTTATTATGATTATTATGGCTACTATGGCTAGTATAACGGTTATTATGATTATTTCAAAGCTTATTATGTTTATTATTATGGTTACTATGCTTATTATGGATCTTGGTATAATTATGATGAATATCATGAACATCATTAAGATCATTATGGTTATTGCGATTATTATGTCTATTATGATTATTCTAGTTATTATGATTATTATGGTTATTATGGCTAGTATAAAGGTTATTATGATTATTTCAAAGCTTATTATGTTTATTATTATGATTACTCTGATTATTATATGTCTTAGTATAATTATGATAAATATTATGGTCATCATTAAGATCTTTATGGTTATTACGATGATTATGGTAATTACGTTAATAATCATGATTATTAAGATTATTTCCATGACTATTCTGTTTATTATTATGATTACTATGATCATTATGGTTGTTAGTATGATTATTATGATCACCATTCAGATTATTATGGCTATTGTGATTTTTATGGCTATTATGGCTATTGTAATGATTATTACGATTATTTCCAAGTTCATTATTGTTATTATTACGACTGTTGCGATTATTATGGCTATTATGACTATTATGATTGATATGGCTAGTATAATGTATATTATGATTATTTCCGAACCCATTGTGGTTACTATTATGATTATTATCGTTATTACGGATCTTGGTATAATTATCATGGATATTATGATCATCATTAAGATTATTATGGTTACTATGATTATTGTGATTATTGCTATGCTTATTAACATTACAATTACGATTATTATGATTATTGTAGTTATTATGATGATCACTATTATTATTATGGTTGTTAGTATTATTATTAGGATCAACATTTAGATTATTATGGCTATTATGATTTTTATGGTTATTATTGCTATTATAAAGATAAATATGATTATTTCCAAGTTTATTATGGTTATTATTATGACTAGTATGATTATTATAGTTATTACGATTATTATGGCTCGTATAATGCTTATTATGATTATTTCCAAGTTTATTATGGTTCTTACTATAATTATTATGATTATTATGGTTATTATGATTATTATGCTTACTATGGCTAGTATAACGGTTATTATGATTATTTCAAAGCTTATTATGTTTATTATTATGGTTACTATGATTATTATGGATCATGGTATAATTATGATGAATATCATGATCATCATTAAGATAACTATGGTTATTGCGATTATTACGACCATTATGATTATTCCAGTTATTATGATTATTATGGTTATTATGGCTAGTATAAATGTTATTATGATTATTTCAAAGCTTATTATGTTTATTATTATGATTACTCTGATTATTATATGTCTAGGTATAATTATGGTGAATATTATGGTCATCATTAAGATCATTATGGTTATTACGGTGATTATGGTTATTACGTTAATAATAATGATTATTAAGATTATTTCCATGACTATTCTGTTTATTATGATGATTACTATGATCATTATGGTTGTTGGTATGATTATTATGATCACCATTCAGATTATTATGGCTATTGTGATTTTTATTGCTATTATGACTATTATAATGATTATAACGATTATTTCCAAGTTCATTATTGTTATTATTACGACTATTATGATTATTAGGGCTATTATGACTATTATGGTTGTTATGGCTAGTATAAAGTATATTATGATTATTTCCGAACCTATTATGGTTGTTATTATGATTATTATGATTATTACGGATCTCGATGTAATTATCATGAATATTATGATCATCATTAAGATTATTACGGTTACTATGATTATTGTGATTATTGCTAAGCTTATTAACATTACAATTACGATTACTATGATTATTGTAGTTATTATGATGATCACTATGATCATTATGGTTGTTAGTATGATTATTATGATCACAATTCTGGTTATTATGGCTATTGTGATTTTTATTGCTATTATGACTATTGTAATGATCATTAGGATTATTTCCTAGTTCCTTATTGTTATTATTACGACTATTATGATTATTATGGCTATTATGACTATTATGGTTGTTATGGCTAGTATAATGTATATTATGATTATTTCGGAACCCATTATGGTTATTATTATGATTATTATGATTATTACGGATCTTGGTATAATTATCATGGATATTATGATCATCATTAAGATTATTATGGTTACTATGATTATTGTGATTATTGCTATGCTTATTAACATTACAATTACGATTATTATCATTATTGTAGTAATTATGATGACCACTATGATTATTATGGCTGTTAGTATGATGGTTATGATCAACATTGAGATTATTATGGCTATTATGATTTTTATGGTTATTATTGCTATTATAATGATAAATATGATTATTTCCAAGTTTATAATGGTTATTATTATGACTACTATGATTATTATAGTTATTATGATTATTATGATCAATATGGCTAGTACAATGCTTATTATGATTATTTCCAAGCTTATTATGGTTATTATTATCACTATTATGATTATTATAGTTATTATGATTATTATGGTTACTATGGCTAGTATAACGGTTATTATGATTATTTCAAAGCTTATTATGCTTATTACTATAATTATTATGATTATTATGGTTATTATGATTATTATGGCTACTATGGCTAGTATAACGGTTATTATGATTATTTCAAAGCTTATTATGTTTATTATTATGGTTACTATGCTTATTATGGATCTTGGTATAATTATGATGAATATCATGAACATCATTAAGATCATTATGGTTATTGCGATTATTATGTCTATTATGATTATTCTAGTTATTATGATTATTATGGTTATTATGGCTAGTATAAAGGTTATTATGATTATTTCAAAGCTTATTATGTTTATTATTATGATTACTCTGATTATTATATGTCTTAGTATAATTATGATAAATATTATGGTCATCATTAAGATCTTTATGGTTATTACGATGATTATGGTAATTACGTTAATAATCATGATTATTAAGATTATTTCCATGACTATTCTGTTTATTATTATGATTACTATGATCATTATGGTTGTTAGTATGATTATTATGATCACCATTCTGATTATTCTGGCTATTGTGAATTTTATGGCTTTTATGACTATTATAATAATTATTACGATTATTTCCAAGTTCATTATTGTTATTATTACGATTATTATGATTATTATGGCTATTATTACTATTATTGTTGATATGGCTAGTATGATGTATATTATGGTTATTTCCGAACCCATTATGGTTATTATCATCATTATTATGATTATTACGGATCTTGGTATAATTATCATGGATATTATGATCATCATTAAGATTATTATGGTTACTATGATTATTGTGATTATTGCTATGCTTATTAACATTACAATTACGATTATTATGATTATTGTAGTTATTATGATGATCACTATTATTATTATGGTTGTTAGTATTATTATTAGGATCAACATTTAGATTATTATGGCTATTATGATTTTTATGGTTATTATTGCTATTATAAAGATAAATATGATTATTTCCAAGTTTATTATGGTTATTATTATGACTAGTATGATTATTATAGTTATTACGATTATTATGGCTCGTATAATGCTTATTATGATTATTTCCAAGTTTATTATGGTTCTTACTATAATTATTATGATTATTATGGTTATTATGATTATTATGCTTACTATGGCTAGTATAACGGTTATTATGATTATTTCAAAGCTTATTATGTTTATTATTATGGTTACTATGATTATTATGGATCATGGTATAATTATGATGAATATCATGATCATCATTAAGATAACTATGGTTATTGCGATTATTACGACCATTATGATTATTCCAGTTATTATGATTATTATGGTTATTATGGCTAGTATAAATGTTATTATGATTATTTCAAAGCTTATTATGTTTATTATTATGATTACTCTGATTATTATATGTCTAGGTATAATTATGGTGAATATTATGGTCATCATTAAGATCATTATGGTTATTACGGTGATTATGGTTATTACGTTAATAATAATGATTATTAAGATTATTTCCATGACTATTCTGTTTATTATGATGATTACTATGATCATTATGGTTGTTGGTATGATTATTATGATCACCATTCAGATTATTATGGCTATTGTGATTTTTATTGCTATTATGACTATTATAATGATTATAACGATTATTTCCAAGTTCATTATTGTTATTATTACGACTATTATGATTATTAGGGCTATTATGACTATTATGGTTGTTATGGCTAGTATAAAGTATATTATGATTATTTCCGAACCTATTATGGTTGTTATTATGATTATTATGATTATTACGGATCTCGATGTAATTATCATGAATATTATGATCATCATTAAGATTATTACGGTTACTATGATTATTGTGATTATTGCTAAGCTTATTAACATTACAATTACGATTACTATGATTATTGTAGTTATTATGATGATCACTATGATCATTATGGTTGTTAGTATGATTATTATGATCACAATTCTGGTTATTATGGCTATTGTGATTTTTATTGCTATTATGACTATTGTAATGATCATTAGGATTATTTCCTAGTTCCTTATTGTTATTATTACGACTATTATGATTATTATGGCTATTATGACTATTATGGTTGTTATGGCTAGTATAATGTATATTATGATTATTTCGGAACCCATTATGGTTATTATTATGATTATTATGATTATTACGGATCTTGGTATAATTATCATGGATATTATGATCATCATTAAGATTATTATGGTTACTATGATTATTGTGATTATTGCTATGCTTATTAACATTACAATTACGATTATTATCATTATTGTAGTAATTATGATGACCACTATGATTATTATGGCTGTTAGTATGATGGTTATGATCAACATTGAGATTATTATGGCTATTATGATTTTTATGGTTATTATTGCTATTATAATGATAAATATGATTATTTCCAAGTTTATAATGGTTATTATTATGACTACTATGATTATTATAGTTATTATGGTTATTATGATCAATATGGCTAGTACAATGCTTATTATGATTATTTCCAAGCTTATTATGGTTATTATTATCACTATTATGATTATTATAGTTATTATGATTATTATGGTTACTATGGCTAGTATAACGGTTATTATGATTATTTCAAAGCTTATTATGCTTATTACTATAATTATTATGATTATTATGGTTATTATGATTATTATGGCTACTATGGCTAGTATAACGGTTATTATGATTATTTCAAAGCTTATTATGTTTATTATTATGGTTACTATGCTTATTATGGATCTTGGTATAATTATGATGAATATCATGAACATCATTAAGATCATTATGGTTATTGCGATTATTATGTCTATTATGATTATTCTAGTTATTATGATTATTATGGTTATTATGGCTTGTATAAAGGTTATTATGATTATTTCAAAGCTTATTATGTTTATTATTATGATTACTCTGATTATTATATGTCTTAGTATAATTATGATAAATATTATGGTCATCATTAAGATCTTTATGGTTATTACGATGATTATGGTAATTACGTTAATAATCATGATTATTAAGATTATTTCCATGACTATTCTGTTTATTATTATGATTACTATGATCATTATGGTTGTTAGTATGATTATTATGATCACCATTCTGATTATTCTGGCTATTGTGAATTTTATGGCTTTTATGACTATTATAATAATTATTACGATTATTTCCAAGTTCATTATTGTTATTATTACGATTATTATGATTATTATGGCTATTATTACTATTATTGTTGATATGGCTAGTATGATGTATATTATGGTTATTTCCGAACCCATTATGGTTATTATCATCATTATTATGATTATTACGGATCTTGGTATAATTATCATGGATATTATGATCATCATTAAGATTATTATGGTTACTATGATTATTGTGATTATTGCTATGCTTATTAACATTACAATTACGATTATTATGATTATTGTAGTTATTATGATGATCACTATGATTATTATGGTTGTTAGTATGATTATTAGGATCAACATTCAGATTATTATGGCTATTATGATCTTTATGGTTATTATTGCTATTATAATGATAAATATGACTATTTCCAAGTTTATTATGGTTATTATTATGACTATTATGATTATTATAGTTATTATGATTATTATGGCTAGTATAACGCTTATTATGATTATTTCCAAGCTTATTACGGTTATTACTATAATTATAATGATTATTATGGTTATTGTGATTATTATGGTTACTATGGCTAGTATAACGGTTATTATGATTATTTCAAAGCTTATTATGTTTATTATTATGGTTACTATGACTATTATGGATCTTGGTATAATTATGATGAATATCATGATCATCATTAAGATCATTATGGTTATTGCGATTATTATGACTATTATGATTATTCTAGTTATTATGATTATTATGGTTATTATGGCTAGTATAAAGGTTATTATGATTATTTCAAAGCTTATTATGTTTATTATTATGATTACTGTGATTATTATATGTCTTAGTATAATTTTGATGAATATTATGGTCATCATTAAGATCATTATGGTTATTACGATGATTATGGTTATTACGTTAAAAATAATGGTTATTAAGATTATTTCCATGACTATTCTGTTTATTATGATGATTACTATGATCATTATGGTTGTTAGTATGATTATTACGATCACCATTCTGATTATTATGGCTATTGTGATTTTTATGGCTATTATGACTATTATAATGATTATTAGGATTATTTCCAAGTTCATTATTGTTGTTAATACGACTATTATGATTATTATGGCTATTGTGACTATTATGGTTGTTATGGCTAGTATAAAGTATATTATGGTTATTTCCGAACCCATTGTGGTTACTATTATGATTATTATGGTTATTACGGATCTTGGTATAATTATCATGGATATTATGATCATCATTAAGATTATTATGGATACTATGATTATTGTGATTATTGCTATGCTTATTAACATTACAATTACGATTATTATGATTATTGTAGTTATTATGATGATCACTATTATTATTATGGTTGTTAGTATTATTATTAGGATCAACATTTAGATTATTATGGCTATTATGATTTTTATGGTTATTATTGCTATTATAAAGATAAATATGATTATTTCCAAGTTTATTATGGTTATTATTATGACTAGTATGATTATTATAGTTATTACGATTATTATGGCTCGTATAATGCTTATTATGATTATTTCCAAGTTTATTATGGTTCTTACTATAATTATTATGATTATTATGGTTATTATGATTATTATGGTTACTATGGCTAGTATAACGGTTATTATGATTATTTCAAAGCTTATTATGTTTATTATTATGGTTACTATGATTATTATAGATCATGGTATAATTATGATGAATATCATGATCATCATTAAGATAACTATGGTTATTGCGATTATTACGACTATTATGATTATTCCAGTTATTATGATTATTATGGTTATTATGGATAGTATAAATGTTATTATGATTATTTCAAAGCTTATTATGTTTATTATTATGTTTACTCTGATTATTATATGTCTTAGTATAATTATGATGAATATTATTGTCATCATTAAGATCATTATGGTTATTACGGTGATTATGGTTATTACGTTAATAATAATGATTATTAAGATTATTTCCATGACTATTCTGTTTATTATGATGATTACTATGATCATTATGGTTGTTGGTATGATTATTATGATCACCATTCAGATTATTATGGCTATTGTGATTTTTATTGCTATTATGACTATTATAATGATTATAACGATTATTTCCAAGTTCATTATTGTTATTATTACGACTATTATGATTATTAGGGCTATTATGACTATTATGGTTGTTATGGCTAGTATAAAGTATATTATGATTATTTCCGAACCTATTATGGTTGTTATTATGATTATTATGATTATTACGGATCTCGATGTAATTATCATGAATATTATGATCATCATTAAGATTATTACGGTTACTATGATTATTGTGATTATTGCTAAGCTTATTAACATTACAATTACGATTACTATGATTATTGTAGTTATTATGATGATCACTATGACCATTACGGTTGTTAGTATGATTATTATGATCACAATTCTGGTTATTATGGCTATTGTGATTTTTATTGCTATTATGACTATTGTAATGATCATTAGGATTATTTCCTAGTTCCTTATTGTTATTATTACGACTATTATGATTATTATGGCTATTATGACTATTATGGTTGTTATGGCTAGTATAATGTATATTATGATTATTTCGGAACCCATTATGGTTATTATTATGATTATTATGATTATTACGGATCTTGGTATAATTATCATGGATATTATGATCATCATTAAGATTATTATGGTTACTATGATTATTGTGATTATTGCTATGCTTATTAACATTACAATTACGATTATTATCATTATTGTAGTAATTATGATGATCACTATGATTATTATGGCTGTTAGTATGATTATTAGGATCAACATTGAGATTATTATGGCTATTATGATTTTTATGGTTATTATTGCTATTATAATGATAAATATGATTATTTCCAAGTTTATAATGGTTATTATTATGACTACTATGATTATTATAGTTATTATGATTATTATGATCAATATGGCTAGTATAATGCTTATTATGATTATTTCCAAGCTTATTATGGTTATTATTATAATTATTATGATGAGTATGGTTATTATGATTATTATGGCTTCTATGGCTAGTATAACGGTTATTATGATTATTTCAAAGCTTATTATGCTCATTATTATGGTTACTATGATTATTATGGATCATGGTATAATTATGATGAATATAATGATCATCATTAAGATCATTATGGTTATTGCGATTATTATGACTATTGTGATTACTCTAGTTATTATGATTATTATGGTTATTATGTCTAGTATGAAGGTTATTATGATTATTTCAAAGCATATATATGCTTATTATTACGATTATTCTGATTACTATATGTCTAGGTATAATTATGATTTATATTATGGTCATCATTAAGATTATTATGGTTATTACGTTAATAATAATGATTATTAAGATTATTTCCATGACTATTCTGTTTATTATGATGATTACTATGATCATAATGGTTGTTAGTATGATTATTATGATCACCATTCAGATTATTATGGCTATTGTAATTTTTATGGCTATTATGACTATTGTAATGATTATTACGATTATTTCCAGGTTCATTATTGTTATTATTACGACTATTATGATTATTATGTCTATTATGACTATTATGGTTGTTATGGCTAGTATAATGTATATTATGATTATTTCGGAACCCATTATGGTTATTATTATGATTATTATGATTATTACGGATCTTGGTATAATTATCATGGATATTATGATCATCATTAAGATTATTATGGTTACTATGATTATTGTGATTATTGCTATGCTTATTAACATTACAATTACGATTATTATGATTATTGTAGTTATTATGATGATCACTATGATCATTATGGTTAATAGTATGATTATTAGGATCAACATTCAGATTATTATGGCTATTATGATTTTTATGGTTATTATTGCTATTATAATGATAAATATGATTATTTCCAAGTTTATTACGGTTATTATTATCACTATATGATTATTATAGTTATTATGATTATTATGGTTACTATGGCTAGTATAACGGTTATTATGATTATTTCAAAGCTTATTATGGTTATTACCATAATTATTATGATTATTATGGTTATTATGATTATTATGGTTGCTAAGGCTAGTATAACGGTTATTATGATTATTTCAAAGCTTATTATGTTTATTATTATGGTTACTATGCTTATTATGGATCTTGGTATAATTATGATGAATATCATGATCATCATTAAGATCATTATGGTTATTGCGATTTTTATGACTATTATGATTATTCTAGGTATTATGATTATTATGGTTATTATGGCTAGTATAAAGGTTATTATGATTATTTCAAAGCTTATTATGTTTATTATTATGACTACTCTGATTATTGTTTGTCTTAGTATAATTATGATGTATATTATGGTCATCATTGAGATCATTATGGTTATTAAGGTGATTATGGTTATTACGTTAATAATAACGATTATTAAGACTATTTCCATGACTATTCTGTTATTATGATGATTACTATGATCATTATGGTTGTTAGTATGATTATTATGATCACCATTCAGATTATTATGGCTATTGTGATTTTTATTGCTATTATGACTATTATAATGATTATAACGATTATTTCCAAGTTCATTATTGTTATTATTACGACTATTATGATTATTATGGCTATTATGACTATTATGGTTGATATGGCTAGTATAATGTATATTATGATTATTTCCGAACCCATCATGGTTATTATTATGTTTAATGTGATTATTACGGGTCTTGGTAAAATTATCATGGATATTATGATCATCATTAAGATTATTATGGTTACTCTGATTATTGTGATTATTGCTAAGCTTATAAACGTTATAATTACGATTATTATGATTATTGTAGTTATTATGATGATCACTATGATCATTATGGTTGTTAGTATGATTATTATGATCACCATTCTGATTATTATGGCTATTGTGATTTTTATGGCTATTATGACTATTATAATGATTATTACGATTATTTCCAAGTTCATTATTGTTATTATTACGACTATTGCGATTATTATGGCTATTATGACTATTATGATTGATATGGCTAGTATAATGTATAT